>NC_071353.1:17657500-18354166 GCF_943734655.1 Sabethes cyaneus
TCGCCATCTTTTCTTCACAATTTGTCTTCTTTCCATCGTCTAATGTAATCGTTTTGCCATTTTTTATTGTCCCTTCGTCACTTTTTTGCTATATTTTCAACGTTCTGTTTGTTGTCAGTCTTTTTACTTGCCTCTTTGTTGTTCTTCCATCGTATAATTGATATCTTTGTGTCGTCTGTTGAGCAAGCTTCAGCGCTTTTTCAACGACTTTTTGTCATTTAATGCTGTTTATGTTACAGCATTTTTTCATCGTCTTTTTAAACGTATTTTCACCATCTTTTCACAACTTTTCGGTTATCGTTTAATCGCGTTTTCGTCGTCTTTTTGCCGTATTTTTGTTGTTCTTAGGTCGACCTATTGTTGTCTTATCGACTTCTGTTTGTAATTTTTCTGCTTTCTTTTCTTTGTATTCGTTGTCTTTTTTAACACCTCTCCGATCAGCAATTTGATCATAATAGATCAAAATGCTCGTCGTAGTGATAATATCCACACTCACAAAAAAACACCTCTCCGGCGTATTTTTGTTATCTTTTTGCCGTCATTTCATCGTATTTTCGACGTTTTTTGAATTTTTTGTCGCATTATTTGTTAGAACAATTGAATAATGTTAAACAATTTGTTAAACGGTTCAATTATGAGAAAATACTTTTTACCTAATCTCGCTTTTTTGTAACTGTTTTTGTGTATTTTGTCGTCTTCATTCGTTTTTTTGGCATTTTTTATCGTCTTTTGTCGTTGATTCGTTATTTTTCGGTCGTTCTATTTGTGGGTAAATTAAAAAAAATTCTTTTTATTCTCTTTTCGTCTTTCTTTCGTCGTCTTGCTGTATTGTATTCGTCATCGCCGTTTCGTCACCTTTTTGACACTTTTTAAATATTTTCCTGTTGATCTTTGTCGTGTTTTTAGTCGCAGTTTAAGCATCATTTCGTCGTCTTTTATCGTGTTTTCATGTTAACTCCGACGTATTATCAATTATCAGCTTCTTTCGCCATTGTTTTGTCAATTTTTTATCACATTTTTACTATCCTTTCATCACTTTTTCGTCATCTTTTTATTGCACTTTCGTTGTCTTTACGCCGGCTTTCCTACAGAAGCTGCTGCTTATTAGAAACTGTTGAAACGTGCGTCTAGTCTGCGAATGCAGAACATCAATGCTATCAATGAGAATAATTCTAAATCTGTAGATTTGGCATCACTGCACATAGCGCTTAATTTCCATGTTGGTGATCTTCGCGATGTACAAACAGCGAATAAAACAAATGAACAACAATATTTTGACGTTTCACGTTTGCTGTCTTTTTATGTGAGAGACAAAAATATGATGTCAAGTCAGTGCCCTGATATCATCGTCAAAAATTTGTTATAGATGGTGCTGGAATCATCTCAGGCCACGTGTATAAGTAAGCATATTTGGTTTGCTTTTTTTAGACAAACGTTATCAGGATTAAAATGCAGTTTGACGTTTATTTTATAGTTTTATTATAATAAAATCTTAATCCGAGCATAGCGGTACGTAAACTTCAAAGTCAAAAAATCTGAATATTAATAATAAATAACCATTAACAAGCTTCAACCAAACAGAGGAGAGGAAAATTATCCCTCCCAGTCAAAATTTGCCAATAAAAAACTAGCATCATAAATTTCGGATATCAACATCACGTTGTAATAATTTCCCTCACGCCGCAATAAATGGGACAGGAACTATAAAATTTAATAACATAATAAATATGACATAGTGCTACATAGAATAATGAATATTTAAAAAATCAATTATCAAACCAGTATTTTGCTTTCTACAATTGCGGGCATCTGTTGACATTACGATTTAATTACCCTGTCACAATCGAGCGGGAATGGTCTGCAGCGATGGCAGCGTATTCCCCGCAGCATCACACTATCAGGACTCACCGTACTAGTATAGTACACGATGACTGATTGATTGGCGCAAATTATCAGCGAACGATCAAACTGCCACTTTCTGTACCACCAGATGCGCACTTTAGCAAATCATTTTAACTAATGGATTGCCGTTGTAAAATCGATTGGCATCTCATGGTTTCCCTATCAACCGAACATCGAAACGGCCATTCTCCTGCCGGAGAAGCAAGCCTTTACCAGCCGCGCCGAAACGACGTCGGAAGATTGATTGATTGACATTGTGGTACGGCCTGCTCTGGCCGCGCGTCGACCGGATGCGCCTTCCGGGTTCCGTTGATAAGACATGCTTTTCCCATTTTAAAATCACTTCGATAATCGTCATTTTCACATAATTCCACAAACAATAGCCGTACAATTAATAAACGGCCGCAGGGCTAGGATGATTAATCGAACCGTCCGACCGACGCCATGCTAAGTAAGAGACAAATTTGCCTTCAGCCAGATTTCGACAGCAGATAAAACCGGAACCTAAGATGGCTTGGTAAAATTTTACAAGCCGTCGGACTGTCGGCACCATAGCCCATAAATATTTCGGTACTTAATAAAAACTATGGTTGCATTACCATCCTGCCATACGCCTCAGCTGAGCTCGGTTCAGTGGCGCACCGAAGAAAAAGTTTGTCTTGTCGGGCTCCGACCGAAAGTCACCCCGCGGACGATTCCCGGGGGTAATTTTCAACGGCAGAAACGGCGAAAATGTGAGGAAATGTCAAGTTCATAGCGCCAGCATGTGTATAGTAACGGCGGTACTGGTTTTGTTCTACTTTCACTTTCGTGTGGCTCCGAAAAGGCTTCTGCCTTCTGGTTCCAGTGACTGATTCGGTATGGCATTCGTTTTTCCCTTTTTTTTTCAATCTACATAAGTAATAAGATTCGTCTAGACGAATGGAGAACTTTTGGCTGTCTAGAAATGGCTGCTCTGCTTGCCAGTGCAGCGCGGTTTGGTTTTGCTTTCCTGGCGTAACTGTCTCTATGTTGGGATGGTGGGTGAAATGCAAATTATGCCATTAGATTTATTTTAAAGATTAATTGATAACTTTAGCCAGAAATATCGGTTGTTGTATTTTGCGTCTGTATTCGAGTAAAGCCAAAGTTGGGCAAAGGTCCCAGGTTGTTGCTTTGAGAAAATATAAATTTATTGGAGAACATAGATAAAGTACTAGATCCGAGGTTTACACGCAGTTGGGCCATTTGTTGGGGAACACCAAGTCGAGACGGTTTCCGCAAAACTATTGCATGGACAATTCGATCAAACGCCGCTTTCAAGTTAGTGTATTTCATATTTTAAATTGAGATGTGAAATGGCGAAAACCGATGCTGCGACCGAAATTATCATCATAGCTCACAACGGGACCTACCACTCTTCAACCTATATTATGCATAAAAATGAAAAACTAAACTGAATGTCATCTGTGCAAAACAGTGAACAATCATACAACAGTTAGCACAGGGTTTTGCGCGCAGTCAAGCGTTGTTGAATAACATAGTCTGTTCATTCTAAGCAACATTATTGATGATTACCCAACTGTAATGCAAAACGCTTCGGTTTCAGACGTCGATTAATAATTTATTTGTTTGGCAGGCTATGTAGTCGGAGTCCTGAAGGCAACTTATCTTGTTGATTATCGAACCCATGCCCGCCAGTCCGGCAGAGCAAAGGGATGAACCATGGCGTTTACCTTTCTCCAGGACAGGTTCTTGTCAATAACCAAGATACATCGGAATGAGTCTATGGGTCTGCTTCTTCGTTTTCCTAGCGGATTTTAGTGCATTTCTACGGTGTACTAAACCAAACCAAACATGCACATACAGGATCAATCAAATGATTATTTCGACGTGTTCGGCTTATCTTATCCTATTTTAACTTATCTTATGTTATGTCTGGAGTATCTGAGGCATAAAATAGACCTCACAGAGGCTTCAGCCTCTTATCGACCAACTTTTATCTACTATTTCCTCGTGGTACTCGACGTGATACGAGTAATTTTCGTGGGAATCTGGTGGCACGGATGCCAATACTGTAGAGTATTGAGTGTAGAGCATCTGATCCCGTGGAGGGGACGACTCTCGGCGATGATAACACCTCAAGGATGTACATCGCTTCCTCGTTCTAGTCGGAGTCCAAGTTAGGAATAGCTCGCAACAGCGTCCGACCCGGAGCGGGCGGCTGAATTATGGAACCTGTTGTCTTGGCAAAGCCTAGCTGCCAGTCCCGTCACGAATCTTGGCAGGGTGGCCTTAGTAAGACAACCTATCTCAAGCAAACTACTAGAACTAGAACTAGAAAATACCCAGGTAACCAATAAGCATCACCAACGCCATTCAAATGCAGGTCAATAAGCATTTAAGTCACCTTAATTGTAATTTAAAAACTACTTTGGCAAAATATACGGCTACTCTACTGCTAATCATCTAATAATGCTGACAATACTTTTTTGTAGCTGACATCGTGGCACTGCAGGAGTTTTGTCGAAAAAGCACGAAGGTGTAGAAGATCCGTGTCGGTAAGGCCCAATTTTACCAGAACGGTTGAGCCTTCAACGACCTTGGGACGGGTTTTTTTTTTAGTTTAGTACAGAATGCCTCCAAGATGGTCTCGGGGCGGTCTGGACGCTGGTCTTCTTGGCTGCATTAATGATCGCTGTCACAAGGTTCTTCCTGATGCCCAGAAATCATGCAGGGATGAATGATGTGGACAATCGATGTCATCAGCGAGCAGTTTAACAACGAAAGTGGCATGCTGCATTTTTTCCCTCCACAGTAATTTGCCCTTGCTGCATCAAACCGGTCACTGATGCAGCGGACGATTTTTTACCGTGCATGCTTTCTCTGCACGGGACTTGAACGATGCGCTAGCAAAGGTTCAGTCCTGATCCTCGTCTATCCTCAACATGCCGACTCGTTGTGAGTCGAAAAACGAAGATGTGACGCCAACTCTCTGCTCACGGGTCCATTCTGCTTGATCTCTGACTGTGTGCTGGAGGGTGGGCTGAAACAAAAGGAGAGCCGAACAGTTATGGCCAGTAGGATGGCTGTACAATCGCTCAAACAATCTAAAAATATATAACGTCGAGTATGAGGGTTACTCAAAAGTTGCTGATTCTCAATAAGAGAGATCCCAGCAAGCTTACCAGTCTTGCGACAGGACATTGTCCAAGTAAATATCATCTTCGGAATCTCGGTTTCGTACAAGAGATGATATTTAACCTCGGAATACTTGCTCTGCAATCGTGGAGCACATCTCTCACTTCCTCAATAAGTGATAGGTAAGCTTGAAGCGTATAGTAAAAATAATAAAATCAGAGGGGTTGTGTACAAGACACGACCCCATATATAGGTGACGCAGGACTACGTTAGTCTCTTTGTAGTGATAGTAGCATGTATTTATGCTTGTAATCATTCGATTCTTCATGTATACATGCTATATGCAACATATACCATGCACCCCCGTTCGTTTGACCGTTTTTAATCTGAACATTTTTTAATTTGAACCCCGTTGGTTTGCACGACGTGCGAATTAAAAATGGTTCAAATGTCATTCTCAATATGACATCATTTGCTTATGCACATAATGCACATAAACACGATTTGTTTGTACTGACCAAGCGTGTTTAATCTGTTTCGCATTTCGTTTTCCCAACGTTTATGATAGAAATCCGATCGGAGAATGAAATATTCGCTGCTTGCAACTGCCAACTAAATCAAACCATCAAAACAATAACAAAGAACAGGGCGGCCAGTTCATACGAGTTTCAGCATATTTAGGGTGGTCAGTTGTTCAAATTAAAAAGTAACCCCGTTAGTTTGCATGAGGAATTGTTCAAACGAACGAGGGTCCACTGTATACATGCTACATGCGTTGTATGTAACATTTATCAAAGTAGTAACATTGCATACGTTTAATTCTCAAAAGATTGTGCATTTGAAAACAATTTAACAAAATCAAGAACACAAACTATTGCTTACCTTACTGAAATTAAAGATAGTTTTTATTACCGATGGTTCCCCACGTTGAAGGGATTTTACCAATTCAATCCTATTTTATCAACAGCACATCTTTTCACTACACTTTTAATGAAACGGCAAGCATGCGTATTCATACAGTCATATTATAATCGAACACTACAGCTGTAGCGCATTTTTCCAACACAGATATCAAATTCGCCGAGGTTTAATCATCTCGTAGTAAAGAATTTGCGATCTGTTGGGATAACGAACTTGTGTCATTTTTTCTGGCACACTTCCCTAACACAGACTTCAAATTGGACTAGGTTTAATCGCGTTCGTAAGAAATCTGTTGGCACGAGGGGGCTTTGTCACTCTTTCTGCCGTACTTCCCAAGCAAGGACATCAAAATGGTCTAGGTTTAACCGCGGTGTTAAGACTTGTTGAAATGAGGAAACTTTGTCACTTGTTTTGGCTTACTTCCCAAGCACAGATATCAAATTGGTATAGGTTTAGATCATCGCAAAGAATCTTCCAACCAATCACAAAGCAATAATATAATACCCTTAGAACATACGACTTTTAAAGTGCAACATAGTTCTCAAACGACGCAGTCGACGATTTCGGTTCCCTTTCGTTTTACGAAGAAGAGAAGTACTCCATGGGGGTGAAATTGGTTTCCTTTTCACTGGAACGTTTGAGTTTAGCCATTGATGGATAACATTGCCAAACATGAAGGCCATGTTATGAACATCCACGCAATTGTGGATACAGTTCCAATCTACAGCTGATACTTACTTACTTACTTAGGTGGCTTGCCGTCCTAAGACAAAGCCTGTTGAACAAAATTTCCCCATGTAACTCGGTTGAGGGCTACCGCTCTCCAATTCCTCGGACACCGAGTACTCTCCGCCAGATCTCGCTCCACCTGGTCTAACCATCTTGCTCGCTGCGCTCCTGGTCGTCTTGTTCCTACCGGATTTGAGGCGAACACCATCTTTGCAGGGCAGTTGTCCGGCATTCTTGCAACATGCCCTGCCCATCGCATCCGTCCAGCTTTAGCCACCTTCTGAATACTGGGTTCGCCATAGAGCTGTGCGAGTTCATGGTTCATCCTCCGCCTCCATACTCCGTTCTCCTGTACGCCGCCGAAGATCGTTCTTAGCACTCGTCGTTCGAAATCTCCGAGCACTCGCAGGTCCTCCTCGAGCATTGTCCATGTTTCATGCCCGTAGAGAACAACCGGTCTAATAAGCGTCTTGTACAGGGTGCACTTTGTACGGGGACTTAGTCTGCTCGACCGCAATTGCTTGTGGAGCCCATAGTAAGCACGACTTCCGCTGATAATACGCCTCCGAATCTCACGGCTGGTATCATTGTCCGCCGTTACCAGTGAGCCAAGGTAGACAAATTCATCGACTACCTCAAACTCATCGCCGTCAATATACTACTGCCCAAGCGGTGTCGTTCGGCCTCGGTTCCGCTGGCCAGCATGTACTTTGTTTTAGACGTATTTACCTTTAACCCAATCTTTTCTGCTTCGCGCTTTAGTCTGGTGTACTGTTCAGCCACCGCCACAGATGTTCTGCCGATAATATCCATGTCATCGGCAAAGCAGACGAGTTGACTAGATTTGTTGAATATCGTGCCCCGCGTGTTGATATCCGCTCGGTTCATAACACCTTGTAGCGCTATGTTGAACAGCAGGCATGAAAGACCATCACCTTGACGAAGCCCTCTGTGTGATTCGAATGAACTTGACAATCCACCCGAAATCCGAACACAGCACTGCGTACCATCCATCGTAGATTTAATCAGTTTGATGAGCTTCCTGGGGAAGCTGTTCTCGTCCATGATTTTCCATAGCTCTTTCCGGTCGATGGTATCATATGCGGCTTTGAAGTCAACGAATAAATGATGCGTGGGAACTCTGTATTCACGGCCCTTTTGGAGGATTTGCCGCAGTGTAAATATTTGATCCGTTGTAGACCGACCTTCGACGAAGCCGGCTTGATAAGTTCCCACAAATCTATTCGCAATTGGTGATAGACGGCGGAAAATGATTTGGGACAGCACTTTATAAGCGGCATTGAGAACGGTGATCGCTCGATAGTTCTCACAGTCCAACTTGTCGCCCTTTTTGTAGATCGGGCAGATAACCCCATCTTTCCACTCCTCCGGTAGCTGTTCCGTATCCCAAATTCTAACAATTAGTCGGTGCAGACAAACGGCCAGCTTTTCTGGTCCCATTTTAATAAGCTCCGCTCCGATGCCATCTTTTCCAGCTGACTTGTTGTTCTTTAGCTGCATGATGGCCTCCTTAACTTCGCCTATCGTTGGGGCTGGCACCTCTTCCCCGTTTGCTGCACCGTCGAAATCGCTTTCCCCGCCGCCATGGTTTTCCGCCTGGGCGCCATTCAGGTGTTCGTCGAAGTGCTGCTTCCACCTATCGGTCACCTCACGATCGTCCGTCAGAATACTGCCAGTCTTATCCCGACACATTTCGGCTCGCGGTACAAAGCCTTTGCGGGATCCGTTCAGTTTCTGGTAGAACTTCCGCGTTTCCTGAGAACGATGCAGCCGCTCCAACTCCGCATATTCCTGCTCTTCCAGGTTGCGCTTTTTCTCCCGAAAGATTTGGTTTCGCTGCATCTTCTTCTGTTTGTGTCTTTCCACGTTCTGACGTGTGGGACTGCGTATCTTGGCCGCCCGCGCAGCGTTCTCCTCATCCATCACCCTCCTACATTCATCGTCAAACCAATCGTTCCGCTGATTCCGGGCCACATGCCCGATGGAGCTCTCCGCTACACTGCTGATGGCTGTTTTGATAGTGTTCCAACAGTCCTCGAGAGGGGCTTCGTCCAGCTCGTCCTCTTCCGGCAGTGCAGCTTCGAGTGAATGCGCGTAGTTTGCGGCGACGTCTGGCTGCTTCAGCCGCGCGAGATCTAACCGAGGCTGGCGTCGGTACCGAATGTTGTTCACAACGGAGAGTCTTGGGCGCATCTTAACCATCACTAGGTAGTGGTCCGAGTCAACGTTAGCGCTTCGATAGGATCTGACGTCGATAATGTCTGAGAAGTGCCGACTGTCGATCAAAACGTGGTCAATCTGTGATTCTGTCTGATTTGGTGACCTCCAGGTGTACTTATGGTGGATTCTGTGCTGGAAAAAGGTACTACGTACGGCCATATTCTTGGAGGCGGCAAAGTCGATAAGTCTTAGGCCCATTTCATTGGTTCGCTGGTGTACACTGAACCTTCCAATCACCGGTTTGTATTCCTCCTCATGGCCGACCTGATCTACAGCTGATAGGTAAGCAGAAAGACTGTCGAAATCGGTTTTCCGGAAATTGAGTTCTCTCCTGTGTTCATCTGCCGTTGGTAGCGACCTCGAAAATTCGCCACAAACATTAATACGAAGTGGAGGATGATGATTATCTACAGGTAGCAGGGAATCCTCGAAAGTGGTAACCACAGTACGGCTGGCCTCAGATACAAAAACTAAATCTAGAGAGCGGTCGTTGTTATTCATTTGTAGGTTTCCTTGATTCCTTTCTCGTCTTTGTGTCATGCAAGGCGGGGTTGACTGTAATCTCCGCACACAAGGACAGTGTCACCTGGAGAGGCCCTGTTGTAGAGTTCACGTGCGATGCTAATATGTTCTTCTATAAAAGCAATTGTTCGGCTTTTGTCGGGAGGGATGTAAATATTGCACTTTAGGAAACGATGACTCCCTATCGTAGCAGACACACACACACACTTACTTCAGCCTATTGCCGTTACATGTGTTAATGCGTAAACGACCATGCCGGTCGGCAACAATAGTCAGCACACCGCCAAAACTACGCTTGTCGCTGTTAACACTGGATTGGTCGCAATGGAAAACATTGAATGAGGTACCGAAAATATGCAATGAATTGATGATAGCATTTAACCCAGTCTCCGTTAGCATGATTACGTCGTAGCTACAATCGAAAGATGCCAAAAAGGTATCGTCCAGTTTGGTCGGCAATCCTTTTCCATTCTGATAATAAAACCAGAGGATATCATCGGTAGCGGTAAGGGCAAGCTTAAGGTTCTTATAGTTTAAATTAACACGCGTGAAGTCACCGTTTATTGCTGTATCACTTCCGGCGGGTAACCGTCGGCAGAGATCTAATTTCAACCCTTTATTCTGCTAGACCAGCGGACATAGGCACATAACTAAGTAAGCCATATAAAAATAATACCGTTGTATGGGGAAGTGTGTGACGCGTATACGGGGTATGATAGAACTGAAGGATTAAAGGATTAAAATTAGGTATTAAACTACGTAATACAACTGGGCGGCGGTAGATTAGTTAGTAAAAAACATTGGGGTACCAACCGAAAGATTGTAGGTGTGAAACCCTCGTAATAATGTTTCTCAAATTTTGTAATGGAAATGATGCGTCTAGAATAGTTTTTATTGCAGACAGTTAAATTTATAAAATACTAGCAGACCCGACAAACTTTGTATTGCCACAGTTGTGTTGTATATAAATCGTGAATCTCGGATGACCTTTGTCACAATCTTGAGTTTTGCAAGTTTCTGGGGAGTTCATGGATGTTTAAATATACAAATTTTCCTCACAGTAAAGTGGAAAACAACTCCCCCTAAAGCGGATAGCATTTAAATATTCGCCCCTCTTAAAAGGGAGAGGGATCATTATTCCCCTCCTAAAGAGAGAGGGGTCTCAATTCACCACAGAAAGAAAAATTGCCTACAAAAACACCCACATGCTAAATTTGGTTCCATTTGCTTAATTAGTTCTCGAGTTATGCAGATGCCTCTTAGTGGGGGGAGGGGTCTCTAACCATCATAAGAACCTTCCCTGGCCCCAAAAACCCCTACATGTAAATTTTCACGCCGATCGGTTCAGTAGTTTTCGATTCTATAAGAAACATAGGACAGACAGAAATCCATTTTTATAGGCATAGACTAGCTGACCCGTCAAACTTCGTATTGCCACAAAGTAACCTGTGTTGTACATAAATCATGAATCTCGGGTAATCTTTGTCACAATCTCTAGTTTTGCAAGTTTCTGAGGAGTTCAACCTTAGATGATTCATTTTGGCAGTTACGTAACTATGAAAGCATCCCAGGTAACCAATCAGCATTACCAATGCTATTCAAATGTAGGCCAATAAGCATTTAAGTCGCCTTAAATGCTACTTAAATGCTATTTTGGCAAAATATACAGCTACTTTACTGATAACCTTTTTATAGTGCTGACAATGCCAATTTACAGCTAATTACCGACACGAAGAATTTGAATAATAAACCTAGACAGTAGTGATTTCTGCGGGGAGTTACCTTTCAACCTTAAATTCAAGACTCCAAAATCTCCCACATGCCAAATTTGGGTCCATTTGCTTGATTAGTTCTCGAATTATGAGGAAATTTGTATTTCATTTGTGTAGAAGCCCCCCCTCTTAAAAGGGAGATGGGTCATAACTCTCTTTGTAAAGAGGAGAGGGGTCTCAATTCACCATAGAAAAAAATCTTGCCTCCAAAACCATCTACATGTCAATTTTGGTTCCATTTGCTTGATTAGTTCTCGAGTTATGAGGTAATTTGTATTTCGTTTGTATAGGAGTCCCCCCTTTTAAAGTGGGGAGGGGTCTTAATTCACCATAGAAAATATTCTTGCCCTCGAAAACTTTCACATGCCAAATTTTGTTCCATTTACTTGATTAGTTCTCGAGTTATGAGGAAATTTGTATTTCATTTGTATGGAAGCCCCCCCTCTTAAAGGGGAGAGGAGTCATAATTCCCCTTCTAAAAAGGGGAGGGGTCCCAATTTACCATAGAATAAATTCTTGTCACCAAAAACACCCACATGCCAAATTTTGTTCTATTTGCTTGATTAGTTCTCGAGTTATGCAGAAATATGTGTTTCATTTGTATGGGAGCCCCCCTCTTAGGGGGGGAGGGGTCTCTAACCATCAGTAAAACTTTCCCTTGCCCCAAAAACCCCTACATGCAAATTTCCACGCCGATCGCTTCAGTAGTTTTCGATTCTATAAGGAACATAGGACAGACAGAAATCCATTTTTATAGGTATAGAACGTGGTATGCTGCTAGAAGCTAAAAGATATTTTGGCTGTTTTGCACAAAAATATATGCGTTTCATGGACTTTCTTGGAACAGGCATGTCATGTCAGAGTTCAAAAATTCGCCAAGCCATTGTGAATGCTAAGGTGACGGATGTTTTTTGAGTTTTTGCATGAAAAATCTTAGTCTTGGATTTCAAGAAGTTGATTTTAAACAGCCAATCCCGTTCTAAAAAAATCTGTATTGCAAGGCCCTTTCATGCTGAATGCTACAGTCCGCCATCTTGGATTTCAAAATGGCGTCAAACATTATTTTTATCTTGAAGTAGGCTACCTAAAAATATTTATATTTAGTAAAATATAGCACATGCCAAAAATTGTCTGACGATAAATTATTTTTCTTAGTACAACGCACGAAGCTGACTAAATTATACAGTAAGGAGGGGTAAAAGTGCGATTCAATGATTTATCAGTGCAGATTCCGAGTAAATTGACTACATTGGCATGGATGGGTGACTACTTTGACAGCTTGAAACTAACGTAAACTTTGGTTGATTACGAAGCATAGTTGCTGAGTTATGTGCAAATGTTATTTTAGGGCAATTTTGATGTAAGTTTTCGTTATACGGCAAATACGATATCAATAGGGGGATATTACTTGTTGAAAATTTGTAGCAGCGTTTTACAGCACTCACATATCTGTTTTGAAAATACCGTTATAAGAATTTACAATATATTTCGCTTTTCCGTAATTTAATCACACCCCGTCAAGCGCCTAGCGGGGTAAAAGTGCGATTCACGGACGGGGGAAAAGTGCGATTCATGGACGAGGCAAAATGTATAGCTAATTATATACAGCTTTAGGCACTTTTTTACAGATACTACAGATACTGTTGGCCAAAGGAAAACAATGTTTTTCCGCTGATGAAACAAGAAACAAACGTTTGGAAAAGTTTCGATCTAACGGAGGCTGCAATACACTAGCGCAAAATAGGAAAGGGGCCAATTTAGCATATGCCTTACCGAAACATAACGCAAATTGAAGATAATATGGTTTTGTTAGCTACTATACTGCTAATTTCATGGATTCGAGCTTCGCACTTTTGCCCCGCGGTAACCGCACTTTTGCCCCGCTAGTGGGGTGCACATGATTTATAGTTGTTGTTGTTGGGGTTTATTATAGAGTGGTATTAACATGATTTATAGTTGAATGTGAAGACATTGAGTTACTACTTCACTATAAAATATATTATGTTATTATCCTTCTTTATATCTCACGAAAATTCATGATAACTTCAAACGTCGCACTTATGCCACGCCCTACTCGATAGGTTTTGAACATTGACAACTAACTGACCGACCTAAAAGAGAAAGTACGGTCGAGATATTTTTGGTGAATTGTATGTTTTTTGGGGTGCTGAATCCAAAACTGATTTCCGTTTTTCTTCATCACGTACTGATTTTTTTGCAAATTATGCTTCTTATATGTAAAAGTCACAAATTAGATGGAAAAAATATTATCACAGATTCGTAATAAAAAACCTAAATAAGATCTATTTTTATTATTTATCTATAAAAATCAGTTGAAAAATGCAGTTTTTTTGATGCAGACCTGTGAATCAACAAGAAAGTGACCGATTTTCGATGAATTTAGGCGCATGGCTTCATCTAACCATCTAGGATCTATTGCAGTCTTCGCTAAGAAATAATTACAATAATGACCTTTCACTCCCGCTCGTTTGGAACATGGAAAAACCCAGCAATTTTAAAGGCATACCGCTGATCGTCACGATTGTCGAGTATTGTTTCCAGTAATAAAACTTGCCATCCCGCATTGGACATCAAACCGTTTATCATCCGGGAGCCCGTGGTGGTACGTGTCCGACGCGGCCATTTGAATCGCGCTCGCCTTTGGCGGCGCAGCTATAGAATCCCAGTCCCAAGAACGAGTTGTCGTGTGGAAAATAAATATATGACAATAATCCATTAGTTATTGGAAAAGTTATAGCAATGTGTTTGCCTGGTTGCCTGGCTGGTGATTTCTTTTTGTTCCTTCTTGTTTGCCCCGATGGTTATGGTTGGTTTTATCGCTGAAACGATTTCCGCAACATGCTCTCTCGGGACCGACCAAGGGAAAAGCAATCCGCTTATTGTTCCCGGCAATGGGGCTTGAAACCGTCGACGGCAATGTTATATGTTAACTATTCAGCGATAGATAGTAAAAATCCATAATCATAAATTTATATTTTCTATCATGCGGCGAACTGATAGTGGAATGAGATGGATATTTTCATTCGATTTCGAACTGCCATTATTGTTAGTTGAAATTAGGTTTATTGATATTCGATTCACATCAGTTAACGAAAAGTAGCTTATCTTTCGGTCTTAGAAAAGCGTAGTAGAATAGCAAACATAGCAGACTTAGTATGCCACTGGCGATGGTTAGATAATGCAGAAAGTCGAACCACCAGGACTCGAATGATCCCAGATGATACCAGAGAGCGCTGAGGGCAATGTTTTCGGCGAACACTACGATGAAGTAGCCGATGTACCATGTTCGCACATGAATGAATTTGATTTTAAACTCCAACAGTGAGAACATGTAGATATAGGCCAGAAATAGATAGAAGAAGTATCGTTCCAACTTTTCGTGGAAACGTACTTCGTAGATTATGCACGCAATCATCAGTAGATAATGGTTAAGGCAAACCATCCAAAAATAGGTGGGAAAGAACACATAGAACACGGACAGTGCAATCATACGCATAAGCAGGAACGTAACCCAACCGGTGAAGGAAACGGATTTGCCAATAAGATCATCATCTTCCAAGCCATGAATCATCTGTCGACGGGAAGGAAGCGAAACCGTGTCGCCGTCCACCTGATCTGCCGATTTTTCTTCGCTGTGTTCGAATAATCCTTTGGGAAGGCGAGGCACGTGATCCTTGATAAAGTTTTCGGTGTTGAACACGAATATATCTTTGAGTACGGAAGCTCGATTCATAATGTACGCAGCCGGTGTTGGTGGAGCTGGTGTTCGCGGACTTTGATCGAAGGTTTCTTCCAGCACAGAATCTTCATATTCTTCATCGCTGGAATCGATGGGAGCAGCTCCGATCTTGGCATCATCCGTACGCCGCACGTATTCACGGATGTCATCAATATTATCAATCAGATCTTGTTTGAAGCTGACTGTCGGCGAAAGTGAATCCACGGTGTCAGACACTGTCAACTTATCGTCGTCCGTGAAGTTTTCGTAGGGATCCTTGTGCTTTTTGGATGTATAAGAGTCGTAGTTTGATTGATCGACGTACATGGTTTTTCGAGGAATCCCCGAACCCCCTGAAGAAGATGATGGTTCTTCTCCGAATTTGGAATAGAAATTCCGCATAATATTCGGTGCGATTGGATCTCTCTCCGGAGGGATGAAGGTGGAAGCGTTTCTCACTAGGACACTTTCGGCTGTGCTGGTTGTTCTCATGAACTGGCGTTTTCGAGCCTTAACTTGTTCTTCGGAGCTCCATGGGTAGCAACGGCCTACCACTTTTTGGCTCTCGAACCTTTGGTACGAAGTTACTATGGAACTCATTGTGAGAAAGGAGAAAATAATGCTCACTACCTGGGCGGTTACAGTTTCATAGTTCCGAAAAGTGTTACCACGAAGAAGAATGTACAGTTGAAGAAGCATCTGCGGCGCAGATTGCAGAAATGCTTGCAAAAAATGGTAAAGTTCGTACGGGGAAGTTTCCCTGATTTTCTCCACCGCCTGCACCCTTCCATAAGAACTCCGGTCATGAAAAAGTGCTTCTATACTCCAGAACAATCTTCGATTGAACCTAAAACAGTCACAAAATTTATTTCGAACTTTGGGCAATCCTTTCAATAAAAAGCTTCGAACCTGTAAATTGCAGCTACAGGAAACAGTAGTAGAACCAACAAATTCTTCCCAATAAATCGCCACGTCCTTTCGTCGCAGCCCACCGCTTCCGGCCAGTGACTGGGAGACGATAGAATAGCCGAAAAGCAGGCGATAGCTGGCAACCATACGAGAGCGAGCGTAAACCATGCCCACGCCGGGTTTCCGTTGTGGAAATGTTCGATTACCACCAGAATATCCGCCGTCGTTACGACGATGTAAACCAATAGCTCGAACACAACCGGAACGAGAAAACCGAGCACTATCTGCGTTCGGGTTTTGACCTGATAGCCCAGTACGCACTTGGGAACACCATCCAGGGCGTCCATTTTTAACTAAACTAAAAAATTGGAAATATTTCGCTGCGGTGACAAGTGAAGTGATTCACCTACTTTTCTCCATGCAGGTGTGTTTGTTGCGTAAATAAGACCGACGCGAGTATGTTTATCAGCTTGAAAGGTACGAACGAATCGATGCTATGTTTTGGTTTAGATAAGAGTTAAAAACGAAGGGCAACTGAAGAATTATTTTTCTGTTAGTGTCTGTTAGTTCTGTGGATTGGAATTAAATTTGGGTGGTATAAATTCTTCGCAACCACATTTTGCTTCTCACGGGTTTCCACCAACTTTTCCAGACTAACGTCTTCACGTCCATACTGAGACTTTCCATACTGAAAAAAATATAAATAAGAGTAAGTTTTTGTTAGAGAAACTTTTTCCCTTAAATATGACTATTTTGCGATGTATGAACAAATACAAATCTGCATAATTATCTGCCTTAAAAGCCACATAATCATTTACCTTAAAAAACATTCATCAATTTCAATTGGATGACCCATTTTGGAAAACCGATTTTTAGTTAGAGCATTCTTTTTGTAGGTGCTAATTTACGAGTTAGGGGAATGTCGTCGTGGTTGGGCCGTCTTTTGGCATTCGCTCATAACTTCTGTTTCAAAAGGAATTTCGGAAATCTTGATACATCGTTGCAAAAGTCTAAGTATAGGGTACATTACTGGAAAATCTTGAACTACCGCTGAACTTGAAGTTACCGCTGAAAATCCAAGAAATACGTATTGGAATTCTATATATAGAGACATTAGAAGAATGAATTCTGTGAAAAACGGCTCATGTGAGTACGAATACCCTATTTTTAAGCACCTTTTTGCGAAATGTTGGTGATCTTGTAAAATTAATTTTACAGCAGTCCCCCGAATAAGGCGGTGGGTTGTGTTATACGCACACTACATTTCCTCAGTTCCATTTTAATTAATTTAGTTGATTTGTGGTAGTTGACAAGCTTATAACGGGCTCTAACAATATACCAAAATCCAGATTTGTTGATCGATAGACTGCTGAGAAATCGCAGTGGGCGTACAACACCATCCATCGCCTTATTCGGGGGATTCCTGTGTTACAATCACCTTTTCTAAAGTGTTTTACTACACTGAAAAAAAACAGGAACAATCTAGGTTTTTACCGTATTAATTTTGCTTTATTTCATCACATTTCACGAGACTGACATTCTCTGGCGAATGGCTTCTGCGCTAAAAATTATGGTGGCCCAACCATGGCTACTGAAGTGCCCGACCTTCACAATAACCGCTTTTGCAGTATTTCGCCTTGCCCTAGCCAAACACCTTACTGAAGGGGATTTTTCTTTAGTATTCTTTTGAAGCACAAAACACCTAATCGCGATAACTGCATTTCATAAATCATTTCTTGAAGTTTCATTGCACCTGGAAAACATTTTTTGTAAGATTCAATTACTGCATTCAGTACGCGTGTTTTGAATGCACGATGCACGAACTCACAACATTGTGAGAAGTTAGCGGTCACAGTAAGAAGTATTATAATGCTTGCAAATAGATATCACGAGTTACTAAAACTGAAAAAATCGAGGTGGCCTGACCATGGCCTGACAGTGGCCTATAAAAATGGATTTCTGTCTGTCGGTATGTTCCTTAAAGAATCGAAAACTATTAAACAGATCGGCGTAATTTGCATGTAGGGGTTTTTGGGGCCGGGGAAGGTTCTTATGATAGTTAGAGACCCCTCCCCCTAAAAGGAAGGACTCTCATACAAATAAAGCACAAATTTCTGCAAAACTAGCGAACTAATCAAGCAATTGGATCCAAATTTGGTAGGTGGGTATGTTTGGAGGCAAGATTTTTTTCTATAGTGAGTTGAAACCCCTCCGCTCTTTAGGAAGGGAATTATGAACCCTCTCCCCTTTAAGAGGGGGGCTTCCAAACAAATTTCCTCTTATCTCGAGAACTTATCAAGCAAACGGAACCAAATTTGGCATGTGGGGACTTTAGGAGGCAAGTTTTTTTATGAATTAGGACCCCTCCCCTGTTTAGGAAGGGGGGGGGGGCTCCCATACAAATGAAATACAAAATGCCTCATAACTTGAGAACTAATCGAGCGAATGGAACCACATTTGGCATGTGGGGGATTTTGGAGTCTTGAATTTATTTTATGATGGTTAGAGATCTCTCAGCCCTGCAATCCCCCGCAGAAATCACCACTGTCTAGGTTTATTTTCCTAGGTCTACTGACTGACTACTCTATTTGTTGCCTTCAGTTGATTCCGAACGATCGACAGCGAGTAAGGAGAGGATCCCATTTTTCCTTTCTTTTCTGCTCCATTTCCCCATCCCATTTCCCATTCTTTTTTTTCTTTTTCTATTTTTCTGCTTTTATATCTCGTTTTACTCGTTTCTCTTTTTCCCTTTTGTAGTTAATTTTTTTTCTTTGATGCTCGGTTTTTCCTTTCTTGTCACTTTTTCCCACATTTTTCGTCATGTTTTTTTTCTTTTTCTGTTCCGTCGAAATGATACTTTCCACGAAAAAGTTTTCCGTGAAATGGTACATTCCACTTAAGGTTTTTCGCGAAATGGTATTCGGCGAAATGTTATACAAGCACGGCGAATATTGCTATTCGCTTTCTGGCTAAGCAATGAGGGGAATTATTTTCTACTATACTGTGAGGAAAAATTGCAAATTTGTATATTAAACTACCCATCCCAGGTAACAAACCCAAGCAGCACACTTTTGGCAATTTTGGTTGAAGAAACTTATTTACGACTGAAATTGGTTCTAAATAAGTTGCCACAACTGCTTTATAACAACTGTGCTAGTAGAGAATAAGCATTAACATAAGCAGCAAATCAGCGTATCTGGCATTTTGTACTACTCGTTGTATATTAGATTTTTGACTGCCTAGCTGTTGTAAATTGGTATCCAAAATTCTATTCAATTTTTTGTGTCGGTAACTAGCTGCAAATTAGCATTGTCAGCACTATAAGAAGGTTAGCAGTAAAATAGTTGTATATTTTGCCAAAATAGCATTTAAGTAGCATTTAAGGCGACTTAAATGCTTATTGGCCTGCATTTGAATAGCATTGGTGATGTTTTCATAGTTACGTAACTGCCAAAATGAATCATCTAAGGTTGCCCGATCTTACTCGGGGCGCCTTTGTCTCACAGCCACTTGTACATCTGTTGTAACGAAAATTCTCATAATGCAAGAAACAACATTTTTTCTTCATTTGAATGTGTCTACTTCCTTTATCAGTTCCCCTCCTGTTGTCCCCCCAGCCACTTGTAAAACTGCCCTCTTCTCGGTAATCTTTATAATTCAAAACAAAGTATTTTTTTATGTTTTTGAACCTCTTCTTTGTCAATGGCCACCCTAATCCACCTTTCAAAAATCCGTTCACTTATGCAACTACTATCGTTCCGTATACAAAATAAACGCATCGCTTATCCTATTTGAACCTTCCGTCCCCTTGTAAAAGACCTAGAAGACCTAGAAGAAGAGTCTCCCTATTTTGTCAACCCCCTTTACGCTGGTTCTGTTATGTCAAAAAGCATGTGTTTGACAAACGACGTTTGATGAAGAACCCTCCAGAGGTTCCGCAGTTATGGCCGAACATACATTCATAGTTACGTTCCGTGTCTCCCTTCCCTGTTGTCGGCTCTTTCCTAGTCCGTAGGCTCCCCCTTCTGGCACGTAGCTAATTAAGCATCGGTTAGCTCCATGAAAATTCCTATAATCCCTCTTTTCTAACAGTCACTTACACAATTGCACAATTGCCCCCCCCCCCCTTGTGGGGATTCGCCCCCCTTTTGTCAACCCCTTAATGCTGATTCCCTTATGTCAAAGAACATGTGTGCCCAGTTTGATGAAGAGTCGTCCAGCCGTTTCGGAGTTATACCCCCCTCCCCCTCTTTATGAGCCTCCCTTCCTTTTGTCAACCCCCTTGCGAACTTGTGTGCCAAGTTTGGTGGAGAACGGTCAAGGCGTTCTGGAATTATGGCGGAACATACAAACATCTGTTCCTTTTTTTCTCTTCCCCCTTTTTTTTCTTTTCTGTACAATTTTCTTGGTTTTTGCTCTTACTTTTCTTCTTTTCCCTCTTTTTCTCACTCTTTTTTTTCTGTGCAATTGTTCTGTCTTTCTTCGTTTGTTGACCTCGTCATTCTCAGTCCAGTTTTCCTCTCGTTTTTCACGCGTTTGAAATTTTGTGATTTGATTTATATTTTTTTTATTTAAATTTTTTATTTTTTGCTCGTTTTTATTTTTTCATTTCCAATTTTCGTGTTGTTCTTGCTTCGTCTGTTCTGTTTTTCCACTTTTGGATGCCTGTTTTTTCTTATTTTCTGTTGCGTTATCCTTGTTTTTGGCTTCCTTTTTTCTCTTTTGTTTCCGGCTCTCCCGTTTTTCGTCTTTTGCTCTCCAGTTTTACCTTCTCTTTGGTCCGTTTTTCCCATATTTCCTTTTTTTCTGCTCCAGTTCCCCATCCCATTTTCATTTCCTCTCTTTTTTTCTTTTTCTATTTTTCTGCTATTATATTCCGTTTTACTCTTCTTTTTTTGACCCTCTCAGAATTCAATGAAGCTTTGTGTGTGTAAAGAGTTCATGTAAATAAGCAACTTTGCATATTTAGTTTTCCCAAAATTGGTCTAGACTAACTTTTGGAAAGGGCGCAACTTTTTTTCTCGTTTTTTTAATAAAAAATTTAACTCGAAAACTAGGACCTACAAAAAATAATCTATGGGTGACTTTAAGGAATAAAAAATACTGGAAAATTTAAAAATTAATTTCTACACTGAAAAAAAAAATATTTTAAAAATCAATTTCCCAAAAAACGCCATCTCAGAAAATTTAAAAAAAAAATTTGAAGATAGTTAGGTGGCCTACAAATCTTCCCGACATCGCAAGATGGTCGAATTGAAAGGAAAAAAGTTTTCCTAACAAAATATGTTTTAAATGCTTACCGGAACAAAGAGATATCTTAGTATTTCTAAAATTATAGCACCTACAAAAAAATGTCGCATGGGTGACTTTTAGAAAATTTTTTGAACTTTTATAAAAAAATACTGAAAAAATTAAAAATTATTGCATACACTGAAAAAAAGCATTTCAAAAACTGAAAATCGATTTCCTAAAATATGCCATCTCAGAAATTGATGAAATTTGTTTTGAAGATAGATAATTATTTGGCCTACAAGTCTTCCATACATCGCAAAATAGACAAATTGAAGAGAAAAAAAAATTCCTAACAAAAACTTTTTCATATCCACACTGAAAAAAGATATAAACAGCTAAAAGTTTTCGTTAGAAACACTTTTATCTCTTAAATATGACCATTTTGCAATTTATGGAAGACTTGTAGGCCTCATAATTATCTATCTTGGAAAACAATTTCATGAGTTTCTGAGTTGACGTCGAGGAAATCGAGTTTTAATTTTTGAAATGCTTTTTTCTAGTGTAGAAAATAATTTTTATTTTTTTCAATATTTTTTATGAGAGTTCAAAATATTTGCTAAAAGTGATGCTATCATTTTAGAAATACTGAAATATCTTTTTTCCCGGTAAGCACTTAATTAGGAAAACTTTTTTCCCTTCAGTTTGACCATCTTGCAAAGTTTATCCACAGACAAACAGACATAACTCTTGAAAGAAAAATCATCAAAAATTATCGTACCTCACATTTAGCCTGAACACTAGCACCATCTATGATCGACATTCCCAAATATCAAATAGCAATATGGGTGTCCCCCGAAGTAGCAAGCATTTTTTATGGGGAATTCCCCTTCTTTCGTCAAAAAGCGCCACTTTGACCAAAACGGAGACATTCCCAACTAAGCCCAAATTTGAAATGACGGTTTTATCGGTACGATGAATGGAAAACGAGTATTATGTCTGTTTGTCTGTGGTTTATCTATGTGTTTATCTGAAAATTAAAACTTAATTATTAATTTTTAAAATGATTTTTTTCTCAGTGTAGAAATTAAGTTTCAATTTTTTCAGTATTTTTTATGAAAATTCAGAACATTTTTTAACAGTCGCCCATAGATCATTTTTTGTAGGTCTTAAAGTTAAAAAGAGAAAAATAAATTGCGCCTTTTCCAAAAGTAAGTCTAAAGCAATTTTGAAAAAATTAAGTATGCAAAGTTGCTAATTTACATGAACTCTTACGCACACAAAGTTTCATTGAATTCTGAGAGGCTGCTGCCAACTCCATAGACGAGTTGGTGTGAAATCCGTCTTTTCCCTTTTGTGGTTAATTTTTTTCTTTGGTGCTCGGTTTTTCCTTTCTAATCACGTTTTCCCTCTTTATCTTTCCCGTTTTCACACATTTTTTGTCTCGTTTTTTCTCTTTTTCTGTTCCGTTTTCTCTAAATTTGTCTCGTTTTACCTTCTTTTCTCATTGTTCCTTTTTTCTGTTCGCTTTTTCCCATTTCTGTTCATTTTCTGTCCTGTTTTTCTACGTTTTCAGTCCTATATTTCCTTTTTTCTCTTTTCTGTCGCATTTTGCGTCTGTTTTCTTCCAATTTCGGGTCCGTCTTTGCCCTTTGCCAGTCTAGGTTTTTGTTTTCTCATCCTTCTATTAACTCCTTTCCTATTTGTTTGTTCTCGTCTGTTTCATCTGTTCTTATTCTTGTTCTTTCTGTCACGTTCTGTTTTTCATTTAATCCCGTTTGTCCTGTTTTTATTTTTTTTTCTTCATTTTCCTCTTTTGTTGATTCTCATTTCTCCTTACTCCCAAATTATCTCCTATTTTTTCCTCCTTTTCTATCCCACTTTTCTCTTTGCCGTTCCTTTTTTCTCCTTATGTGTCCAGTTTGTCATTTTCTTTCTGGTTTTTTCTCTTTTCACTTAGCTTTCTTCTTCTCTCTTCCCTTATCCCTCTTTTTCTGTCCAGTCTCCTCGTTTTTCCTCCCGATTTTTTCTACTCCACTTTTTCTTTTTTTACGTTCTGTTTTCTCTCCCATTATGTTATGATTTTTAGTTGCGTTTTCTTTTTTTTCAGAAAAAAAATGCTACATCTAATTTGATGACCGTTTCTTGTAGCATATTTTCTCAGCTTTCCAATGGTGGTCTCACAATAAAAATCAGCTGGAGCGCTCATGGCGAAAACGGTGATTTTTTGATAAAATCTAGGGGGGGTCGAGGGGTCTACTACTTCGACGTATTGAAAGTATAATTCTCATTTTTTTAACCATTTTCCGCAACCAATCAAGTAGGTACAAAAGTTCTTGTATTTGAAGTTGCCCCGTTTCAATGAGAATTACTCTGAATTGAACTTAAAACTAGAGTTAAAATTGGACTTGAAACCGGACATGAAATTAGATTAAGTCTTGTAATTATTCTTGAATTAGGCTTAACACTAAACTTGAAATTTTATTTATAACTGAACGTGAAATTGGACTTTAAACTGAAACTATTTTTACGCAATTATTTTACTTATCGTAAAAATAGTGGCTGATTAAATTAAAAACTGTGGACCTCTGGGTTATAGAAATTATTTTGTTTAATATTAAATTTGAAAAAGAAGGTGGGGCACGTGCCCAGTGTGTTCCAATTTCGGCACGCCAATCTAAGCTTCTGACAGATGACAACAAGCAAGTGGGAGTTAAGAAATTAGAAAAGGAAGAGCAACCATTACCAGTGGTTTTTCTATAACATTCGACCACCATCCCATTTTGTTGCCGCCGTTGCGAACCGAAAGAAAGAAATTCGCTTCGTGGTGCATTCGTTAGACGTTAGAGGGTGGTGACGAAAGGACCCTTCCAACAGACCAAACATTTTATTGTGATCCATAAAGCTAACTAGGTATTTCCTCTAACAATCCGGAACGACAGCAGAATTCTCAGCAGCTGCCTGCTCTACAACAGCGAGCAACAAAATGCTCCCACGGGGTGACACTATGGAGCGGAGTGCATTCGAACACAAGCTGTAAAACTAACTATGCCATCCTCAACATATAATTGTGCAATTTTATTTGACAGGATATTTAAAAATCGGTACAAGGTAGCATTTGAAAGCATGAAGACAGCATAGTTTTAGCAGTAAGTCAAATTAGAAATTCTGGTGAATGACCCTTTGAGTTAAAACCACCCTAAAAAAATTAGAAATTCTTATTAAAAAACAAAAATACTTTGTCGAATCCAACATATGTTTAATACCAGAAAAATGTCGTGTCCGAAACAGTAGCATTTTATTATGCTGTCACCTAGTATTCTACATTAACAGATTATAGCCCCGCCGACTAACGGGCTTGTCCACGTTTTGCTGACACGCTGCTAGGGGAACGTAAACGCGGCACAACTGCCATATCAACCGATATTTATCGGCACATCAATTTCGTGTTCTTTGTTCGCAAACGCCACCAGACCAATCATGCTTACTCTATATACATCGTCATCGTCATCGGCAACGACGTGTTAATGTTATTGGTCCCCTCTGCTGCGTGGTCCTGATACGACTTTTTACGACCGTACATACTGTGTCTGCGAAACGCATTGACGCAGCACTTTCGGCAAACCGGCTGTAATACCTGCCCAAAGGAACTACACAAAATTCTTTTCCATACAAAGATTTATTCCTATTAAAACGAATATCTCTAATTAAAATCTTAGTCGTCATCGCACTATCTCGCATAAACCACCACTCGTCTCATGTAAGCTTTTCTTTAACCGGAACACCCCCGGCAACCACAGTGCACGCACTCCACCACCCTCCCTTCTTCCAGTTTCGATTTCGGAACCCGGCAGATGCAGTTAGTGCCGAAGTTGGTATCGCGGGTTTGAATGCACCGCAAACAGCACAGGTTCTCATAGCCCGATTTTTTCCACTTGGCAATCAAATTTCCGTCGGCGATTTTTTCCTTCAGACAGTAGTCGTACAGTTCCCGGCTGATAGCTTTTCGTCGATAGAAAAGATCATAAATGTACCGGGACTTTTGGTGGTGAATCTTGAAAATTGGCCACAACGATTCGGTTATGCGTTTTCCCTCGTGCGGTTCAGTTTCCGCTGAAGAAATACACAAAAATGAGCTAACGTTTTTACTACGCGAAGTGAAACATGTTTATTTACCTTCACGCATTTTCTGTTCCAGTTCTTCTAGCGTTGGTTCGATTAGTTCCCATCCTTCCGGTGGTTGCTTTCTACTCCGGCGTACCTTCGGCATATTAGGTTAATGACAATCTGGCGCTAATACGGGTTCTACAAAAATTCGAAAAATCACTGATCTTCGTCCAAAATTTTCAAAACACCACACAAATCTATAAACAATATGCACGGCAAAACCTCCAGAGCAAAACTAATCAAACGTCTGTTTGATGTCGGTAAAGAAGAAAATCGACGAAACGTTTTGAACGAAAGGACCAACTACACTCTACTCAAGAAGTGCTCAACAAAGACCTAAAAGTCACTTAACGTAAATGAGTAAAACGTAAACGTAAAAGTTTTTGAAGAAACCATTAAATAATTTGTGATTTTAGATTTCGATTCCTCCGCTTATTTTAATACTAGTTTTAATTTTGTAATGATCCATCCCAAGGGGTCGGCCACTCGGCACAACCGTTTTTATGTTAGGCGACTTGAAACGAGCCTAACTGTGCCGATACTGTACCGAAAGTGTCGAACTACAAGATTTGTTAAATTCATTATAATCTGATAGATCTGGCAACCGTGCGAGATGATTTTAACAAGATGATTATTTTTGCAGTGCTCCCAGTGCCGCGTCACAATGTGCTGAGTGTCCGAACCCTTGGTTCCATCCACAGGAAGTGGGTGTAAAACAACCATACACATGAGCATTTCTGTGCGGCGTGGAATAAACTCGACATTATGCAACGCAGTTCCCAAAAAACATATTTTTCAAACTTCATTATTATCAAAACAGATATACCGTGCCCAGTTTTGATGGATGCAGAGTTGTCAAAAAGATTGTTCGCATATGACGAACACAATTTATAGCGTCCGCCATCATAGCGCGTAAAAAGCTGGATACACGCGTAATTCGTGTTCGCTAGTGTGGGTGCTTGAACTGTCAGAAAGCTCTATGCTTGCTTTCCGCCCTATTGACGTCTGTATATCGCACCCCATTGACGTCTCAATATCGAGCTGCAGTAAGTGACAGCGACTGAATGTCCCGGGCTCAAAATTTGACAGCGGGTTCAAAACAATGTCGAGGCTGTCGAGTGAAACGTAGCGACGAAGTGCTATCTCATTTCTGCTCACGCTATCATGTTGGCACCATGGTTGCCTGCCAATGAGATGCACAAATCGAAACTCCAATTTTAGGTACAAGCAAACTACCTACACTCTTAAATGATTCTACCCGTAAATAGGTCGGATTTATCAAAAACTTGGTTGAAACTACAGACGGTAGATAATCTACAGACGCGCAAAGAGAAAAATTACCAATTCGGCAACACTTTTTTTTGTTTATTTTATTTAAACAGTTTTGGCAACCAGTCAGAATTGGATCAATCTCCCTATAATCAGCAGTAAGTTGCGTGAATCGCGAGGTATGTTCCATGGAACTTCGCGAATTGCGACGCATATTTTGCAAATTGAACAAGCCAATTGAATTTTTCAAAGCATTATATGATATATCGAGTGTAACTAATCCATATGTTGTTAGTAGATCAATAGTTCAAGTTTTAATATTTCAGGTAGATTACAAAACTTAGTCTTCCCTGCCTATAGGAAACACAAGTTTGTTTACTTTGCTCATTTGGTGTCTCGATTTGACGGTTCGATTGGTGTTTTATGCCACGCTCTTTGCGCGTCTGTAGATTATCGACCGTCTGTAGTTGAAACTATCAAAATGCCCTTAAAGTGTACAAACTCAAATTTTGGGTAAAAAATTCAACCAATTTTGGCTACTTGCTACCGATAATTGAATTATTCTCTGTGACAAATAACGCACTTTCAAGTTCCCATTACTAATTTGTTGATATTGCTAATTTCCCACCCTTCGTACGCGATGAATTATGACCGTCGCGGATGAAACCGCCGCCTGAATCGTTTCGGGGGCAAATATCGCTAATTTTGTCAAGTAAATCAATAGCCCACGTGTTAGACAAGCATAATATATACTTATAACTTACATACAGCCAAGCAGATTTTTTCTGCGACGATTTCAAGCTATCAAAAAAGTGAGCAGCGCGTTTTGTTACCAATCAAAACGCAATAATTGTACTGTGAAACTGAATTGTTATTTATGCAACTTTTTATCACGCATTTTGCACCTTACTGGACACCGCAGTCTAAAAGTGCGACTGGCACAAAAAGTGCGACAATGAGAATGCTGTGAGTAAGAAATGCTGTGAGTAAGAAAGACTGACAACTGCAATATTGCTATTTTGTTTTGTCATATATATTGTGCTTTGCAGCTGTACCTGGATTAATCCAGATTATTTTCTCTAATGCCAATGTATATGACAAAAGAAAACAGCAACATTGCAGTTGTCACTCTTTCTCTTTCTCACTCACAGCATTCGCATTGTCGCACTTTTTGTGCCAGTCGCACTTTTAAACTGCGGTGTCCAGTAAGGTGCGAAATGCGGGATATTGGCATTAGAGAAAATAATCTGAATTAATCCAGGTACAGCTGCAAAGCACAATACAAGTTAAATGCAATAACAAAAGCACAACTTATAAAAAATCGTTTGCTATCGATATTAGCTGCATATGCGTTGTTGGCGATGGGACTATGCTCCAGTGTTATGTCTGTTAGTATGTGCTTTTTCGTTAAATTCCAAGCACCCAACAAACATTTTTGTTGTATAATAGCTTATCAAGCACTTGTTTATTGGAAATTAGCTGTATAATTGTTGAATAAGCTGCTCTTAAAATAAAATGTTTGTTGGACAATAAGTGCGCCGAAGAGACCGAAACGATTCAAGCCAAAATATTGTCAATTGCAAGAAAAATTGTACCATCCAAAGTGCGATATCGCTCATAAAAGTGCTATTTTGCATTAAATCGTTTCGGTCTCTTCGGCGCACTTATTGCTTGGAATATAACGAAAAAGTGCGCCGAAGATACCGAAACTATTCAATGCAAAATAGCACTTTTATGAGCGATATCGCACTTTGGATGGTACAATTTTCCCTGCAATCAGCAATAGCACTTTTATGAGCGATTGCGCACTTATTGATTGAACAATCTTCTTTGCATAATGGGATTTCCTGTGAGTGCGAAAAGGCTTGGAAAACTTGTTCTACATACATCGATACGAATGTAAATGCAAGTGGCGCCGCCGACTAACGAATCGCTAAAACTAACGAAATCGAGCAGTTATTTGAACATGAACGAGGAACGGCCGTTACAAAAGTTTACACAGGTTGAACACCCTGGCTTGGATATCAGTTCGTCAGTGCTATTGGAGCAATTCCAGCTCAACTAGCAAAACGATTTGTCTTGACTATTTTTGATTGGAATGAAATTTTGCTGCTGTGTAGGATACCACGCAAGGATTCATTTTCCAAAAAACATAATTTTTTTCGTCAAGAGTAACTTTTCAAAATGGCGTATTTAGAAATGGGGATATTATTTTTTTTAAATCAAATCTCAAAAACTACTTATTTGATTTAAATGAAGAGTTGTTGAAAATAAGGTGTATTTTCAGTAAAAAATTGAACAATC
Source organism: Sabethes cyaneus (assembly GCF_943734655.1). Lineage (NCBI taxonomy): Eukaryota > Metazoa > Arthropoda > Insecta > Diptera > Culicidae > Sabethes > Sabethes cyaneus. The sequence continues at coordinate 17,686,325 of NC_071353.1, forward strand.
AAAAATAGTTGAAGCAAAAATGACTCTTTTTTCAGCGTTTTGAGCTGGAAATGGTCATTAGGTCAATTTGATTGCAAAGAATCAAAAATATCAATATCAACAACTGCGAAGAAATTTTTACGCAAAATTGCGTATTGTTGGTTTATTTACATTATGCGTTGCTTTTTACCAAATATTTTAATAAAATTTACCCAAACAATGTAAATATTCAACTTTACCTAAATATTTTTTCTTTTTTTTCGCTACCCGGGTACTTTAGAGTGTGTGCAAGGGTGAGTCGCTGAGAACACTGTGGTAGACACAACTTAAGGAACGATGCCATCTTATTGATCACAATTGTGATATACTCATTTCACAGTTTGATGTACACTGTGTCACCTTTTTGTCATTCAAATTTTTATATGTTAGAAACTGGCAGCCCAGTATGTTATTGTCAAAAATATTTTTGTTTCGTTTCGTCGCACATAACGGCTCAAATTAAGCTTTTTACGGTTTTAATAAGTAAATATTAAGTGAATAATAATGGATGAGGTAAATAATAAATTTATAAAACCAGAGCGGAATAAAACAGTTCTTTTTAAATTAAAGGTTTACTTTTGGAACAAGCTGGAGGCGGAGTATGGAACCATAAACATCAACATTCGAAATGTACTTAAAAAGCAAAACCTATGCAGCCAGTCACTATCTCATTTAACCATCGAGGGAATTCAAATCATAGAGGAAGACATGCGGATCATGGCGGAGAGCTTGCGTAGTGCTGCTGCAGCTGGCGGAACTCCCCTACATGAAATTTATGGGCAGACTTATGCTGAAAATCCAGAAAATTTCCGTTTCCTTAGAGGAGAGGTAATGTGTCTCCTCGACTTAGCCGAGGTGATGAAGAAAAAAGGCATCAAGTACTTCCTCAACAACAAGCTGAAACAAAAATCTATGAGTATCGAGATCTACGACGAAGATGCTGAAGAGCACTCCCGCGCACTGTATGAAAAAATAATGCTACACTTCTCTTCGCAGTAAGTATAATATTCGAGATGATATTCGTTAACATACATCCTCAATATCTTCAACCAGGGGTATAACGGATACAAGCTACGATGAATTGCTGGAGCAGTTCAAAACTATTGAAATCAAAGTATTTACTAATGACAGTGGAAAAGTTCGAGCAGAGGCTCTGTGTCCTATTTGTCAAAAGACAGGAAAAAGATCGAAGCTGTCATTTTCCATGGACGAAAGAAACAACTGGCACATCTACAGCTTAACCAGGCACAGCAACACAATGCATTTTCAAATGCCAACATGTTCATCGCATAAACGACGTCGAACAAATGTTCCAACAGTGACATCAGGTGTTCAGATCAGAAATCAGATTCCTGATGCAGCACGCTTCAGAGATCTCAACGTTACATTAACAACAGAAAACGATTTTACTAATACTGCCTCATTTAACGATTTACTTTCCACCCCTTGGGATCCATTGAGCTCGAGTTTGGCTGAGAATGAGATGTCGAATATTTCCAGCGATGTCAGAGAAGAACAATCAGACCAAGAGGTGGAATCGATGGAAGAAGAAAGAATTGATGAGGAACTTGATGGTAATATTTAATATGCAGATTTCAGTGAGTACTTACAATGATCGTAAAATATTATTACAGTTGAATCGGATGCAGCAGTGAATGATACCGTACACGCCGATATACCTTCTGGAATTGCGAATGTGTCAGACTTGGAAAATTCTTCCGAGGGCGTCACCAAGGAATCCATGTAAGAGAAACGAATTCAATAGCAGGTCAAGATCTGACATTGATATATTTAAAATAGAGAAAAGCTTGAAAAAACCATATTTGAATAAATTTGCTTCTTCTTGTTACAGTAAAAATTCAGCTTTGCTCAATGTTCAAATAAATATAGACAAACGAATTCAGCTTCAAAGAACTTATGGGGTACGCTATTCGGAATATGAGCTCGATGTTGCAGCTTATATATTGTTAACGTCGGGAATAAGCGCTTACAAGTTCAAAAGGGCCAATATGCATCTTCCCAGCCTCACAAGCATCCAACGTCATATATCCCGACATACTTATAATACGAGAGAGGGCATTCTAATGGTTGATTCATTAGTTAAATATTTGACTGCTAACAATTTCCCAAAAGTGGTTGCATTAAGCGAGGACGGCACTTCCCTTTCTCCCAATCCAGAGTATTCCCCTCGAACTGATTCTATTCGAGGCCTTGTTGCACCTTTCGACAGTAAAGGGATGCCACTGCTTGACATTTTCAAAGCTTCTTCAGCGGAAAAAATGATCAATGATCTGAAAAAGTATACGGTTGGCGAATATTTATATGTTGTTATGGCCACCCCGATGATCGTTGGCGCATCTCCTTTCTGTTTGTTATACATGTGCAGTAACAACAAATTTACACATCTTCAAGTTAAACAGCGGTGGGAACATGTAGAAGCTGAACTGGAAACAGCTGGAGTAAGAGTTGTATGTCATGCATCCGATGGAGATCCGCGTCTTTTGCGTGCCATGACAGAACGAACTCATCTTCCTCACACGGCTGCAAGCATGTTATATGGATATCACTTTATAGCGAATATAAATGATGACGTTGTTTGCATTCAAGATACGATACATCTCGTGAACAAGTTTCGGCATGCTTTGCTAAATCCTAAAAAGCACATGGCTATAGGTAAAAATTGGCGCAATGTAACCGTACACTGCTTTTTTAATATTTTGCAAACTTTCAGGGAAATGCGATGTATCAGTTGAATGTATAAAGCAGATGATTGAGCATGGAGATAAAGCTATACACAAAATGAATCCGTCAGACTTGAACCCGGCTGACAAAATGAAATTCGACCCAACGTTAAAAATGATAGCACTAGATTTGATCGAACACTTGGTTGAAGTAGTTCCAGATTGTATTGGTACTGTTGTGTATTTAAAAGTAATGCGATTGATATACATATCGTTTGTCGAGGAGAAAATTTCACCAGCAGAACGAATTTTTGCAATATGGTTTGTTAAGTAAACTTGAATCAAAATATAAAATTACCCGTTGCCTTAATTTTATAGGACTGCTTTGTTCGTTGTTCGAGCATGGCGTTGGCAATGTCTTGACTCAGATAAAAGCATTCAACAGTGTACAACTTCAAATGTATACGGATGTTTAGAATTAAACGCACATGAGTTGGTTCACTATATAGTAAACTGCCGAGAAGCTCATGACCAGTTTTTGATTGAAAATTTAAGCAGTCAACCCTGCGAGAAGACCTTCCGTACAGTACGATCTATGACAACATTAAACCATACTGCCGTTAACTTCACCATGAAGGATGTTGAGCAAAGAATGCAACGCGTGCAAATGAGGCTACTGATAGCTCATCGTAGGAAAAATGTGCTCTCCTTCCCCAGTCTGGCAGCTACATCACTGGAAGCATCATCACACAGCCTCCCAAATGATGAGCAGATTGCTCAATTGATCAAAGCAGCCGAGCAAAAAGCGACTGAACTGCTTACGTTGGTTGGATTTGATGAGAATGAGATTAACTTCACGAACAGCTTGATCACGCGAAACACTGATACCGCACCTGCGTTCGAATCGCAACTTCTAAGTACCAATTGTCAACAACATGTTCTACACGATCCAAGTGAAGAAGTTATCGAGTGTGCAATGAATCTTTTTCCAAAAACTGGTGGAGAACCTTTTCTCAAGCGTTACAGAACTAAAAGAAACAAAAACATTTTTAAAATTAGACGGATCACAGGAAAAGTAGTTAACGTCACAAAATCAAAAATGCTGTGGATTTTCTCTTCTGGACGCTTCAGAAGGACAAACGATCGCTTGAAACGCTTCCATCGCATTAGAACAGCTTCCAAAATATGCAAGACTTAAAAAGGGAACGATAATCAGACCAAAAATAAAAATACCGTTAGCTGCTTATACTATTTAATTAAAAGTTTATACTAATTTGTAATTTGCTTGAATATCCTACTCGCTCTATGATCATTTATGGCAAATAATTTCTTTTAGCTGTTATTTTCTATTCTTTTTTTTTATTCTTTGGTTTTGATTTTTGTTCATTTGTTTTATTTGTTGTTTTAATTTCTCACACTTTTACTTTCTCACTCACTCTTTTATTTAATATCACACTAAGTTAAATCAGTAAACTTCATCAGTCCGATCAGTAATTTTATATACTCATTAGTATTATTCACTTTTAGGCAGACTAATCTCTGATGCCCGTCAACTACTACTGAATAATCAAAAACTTTTAAAACGGTCAAAATATATTTGTTTTTTTAGGAAGTTTTAGCCCTAGGCCGAGGGGCAAGACACTTCATAATATTATCATAATATTAATATATTAGGCTCTATTAAAACCCTATAAATGTATAAATAAATGTAACTTTATAGGGCTTTCGGTTATATTATGGGTGGGAAAGGTCAATATATTAAGGTTGGAAAAATATTTCCATAGGGAAAAGTAATATATTTTCGACAGTGTCTTGCCCCTCGCCCTAGGCTTAAGAAACAACTTTTGTTTTAACACTTCTCTGATAGGTAAACATATTTTTTGCAATTGAAAAGAACGAAAAACGTTGTGGGTGAAAAAGGGTCAAGCACCGAAAATCCATCTTGTCTAAACTAATTGAATAATTGATAACTCGTTATATTACCATTCGTTACCAGACTGTAATCTTATCATACATATATATTGATGCAGCAAACAATACAGCCCAACAATTTTGTACGGATAGTTCGCTGCAAATAGTAATGCACGCATTTAGACGAATATACCGGAAACCTCGTATCGGTAACTTACCTGGTTTGCTGAAGAATTTGAGTTGGACATGAAAGCTGGTGACTTTTTTCAAACTGAGCAAAATCCACTGACTACTGTGATTTCTTGTTAGGTAGTGATGATAAACCAGCATATTTCATGTCTCTGAAATCGTACAACCGTTGTTTGCAGACACGATTCTCAAGTCATGCTGAATAAGCTTAACATCAAAGTTGATCCCGTCCGAAAAAGAACTGCAATCAGAATTTATCGCAAAGGTCAGATTTTGTGCTCCGCCGTCTGTTTTTGTTGTATCTATCAAATGCATTGCGCTGACCGCTTTTTTCACGTACCAGATTGGGGAATAACTTAACGTATTTATAGTCTGTAAACAAACGATTGTTCTTTTAGGGTAAAACTTAAAAATGAATAACTTACGTGTTATCTTTCTGCCAGTATTAACTGAGCGGAATCCAATTCACTCTATAGAGTAAAAGTAAATATTCAGTTGGACAGATGAAGAGCTGCCAGTATCCGCAGTAAATGCAAGCAAAGATATTCAGCTGTCAAAACAATTCGGGCGCAGACCTGAACAGAAAATGAGCACATATTCGGTACGACCGGCACCTATAGCCGACCAATGTGATATATACAGGTGTGGCAATGTTAGTAAAGTGGTGTTGGTGTGATACAAAATTCTGTCACAGTATTCGTGAAAAGAAGAAAACTCTACCACATGGAAACATGGTTACGTCAAACTCGAAAAACAAAAGGTAAGCTAGAGGTGTAAATGATTTGCAAAATTTTTAATTCGTTTTTCTTTTATATTTTTACCAGGATTGTTATAAAATGCCTTCGTGCGAAGTTTAAGACAGCAGTATTTCTCAATACAAAATAAAAAAGTGCAAGCTCCGCCACATTACACGTATTTCCCAGCGACAAAATTTATTACAAAAAATGGGAATCATTTTGTGTAAGAAGGTGTAAAACAGGAAAACGTTACATTTGCCCGAAGCATTTCACCGAAGCCGACTTTGATAATGTTTATTGTAGTAATACACGTCGTGTTTTGCGTAAAACAGGTATGTGAACAGTTCTATATTCATATTTACATTTCTGTTATAAACATACTGTCTGTATTTCAGCTGTTCCTTCGATTCGTGTCTCTGAGCCGGTACCAGTGTCAAATCCGGCTGTTCGTGCTCTGCGAAAAGCTCGTTAGGAAATGATTGCTGAGTTTATGGAGACATGAAAAAAGACAAACGGCTCTGTGTCTCCAGTTGACGTGTCTTTGGAGCCTTCTATACATAATATTTTGCATGATGCGGACAAGAACAAATGTGCCGACTTTGATACCGAAAAGACCGGCAACATGGATATTCTATTTGTGATTCACATTCCACAATATTACGCATGTAATTCACCCGCAAAGTGCTGCTGCTAGAAGCATCGGAAACTCGACACCGCTTATTTTTCAAAGTAGCAAAGCCGAAATATGTGATGTTCATCTGTTCCCAGTAGACATATTTTTCGAGCCATCGATACATAGTACTTTTTATGATGCGTACAATAATGAATGACCCGATTTTTCCACCGAAAGGACCGGAAATATGTTATGTTATGGATATTGAAGCGATTCGCATCCGCAATAATGTGGATGGAGTTCCCTCGGAAAATGCTGCTACTATAAACATCAGAAACTCGGCACCGGTCATTTTTCAAAATAGCAAAGTTGAAATATGTGATGTTCAGGTTTCTTTGGGGTCAGAAAATAATAGCACACATAGCTGCGAACGCAACAATTGCACAAAACTGACGTCACTAGAGGTTCCAAACTTTGAGCCTAAAGCAAAAACTTCGATACGAGAAACTTAACTTGTTAACTTGGAACTTTAAATGTTGTTATTAAAAACCAACGACAGACAATACGTAGTTTACGCGCACAGGTAAGACTTTATAAATAACCAATTTGTGAATAATTATTTACACGTTTAAATATTAACAGTTAACGAGACATGCAACTTAAAATCTGCAACAACAGTGCTAAACAACAGCAGAGGCAATTGGACGCTGATTCAACTGATTCAACAAACGGTGGTCGCGGTGGACGGGACAAATGCGGTGCAATATGTCAATCGCCACTTCGCCTACTTGCGACAAGAGGCATTCGGATATGCCCTGAACGATTCCATCGAAGCGATTAAATACAATCCGACCTATCTGAAGGGTTACTATCGACCGACGAAAGTACATATAGCACTGGACAAGTTTAACCTTGTCTTGCGGGATGTAGAGCATGCTAGCAAGCAATGTGTTAACGAAAGGGATGTCTAAGTACGCCGAGTGCAGGATGTTTAAGTACGCCGAACGCAGGATAAAAACTTGATGGGAATATGTCGCGATCAGAAGTCGTACCGTAAGTTTGTTTCATTAAGTAATTTTATGATAACAAATACGTTCTAAATAGCTTTCTTGCAGGCCATCGAAGCAGACTGCGCTGGACCGAAGCGAGAAGATAGAAGATAGAAGACGCATTTTCGCATATCGAGTAAGATTAACTGTTATGTACTAAATGACGGTAGACTGAGTAAAAACTGTTATGTTTTTGCGCAGATTTCGTGCGTGGTTGGCTGACGAGTAACTAAGTTAACCGGTTGTGGGAACATCCATAGATAGTACTATGATTTGCTTAATATCTTCGAAATTAATAGCCGGCCATTGGAGACTAATCAGTACCTTTTCAACGGAGAATTCGTCGATCAAGGTTCGTTTTCGGTGGAATGCATTTTCACTCTTTTCGGATTCTGATTATTCGTTTCTGTAACGTGGTGAGCTTCATGCTTTGTCACCAAACAAAACAATCTGCAAATGTAAAAGGTAGAATTCAGCAAATCGCATCTCGTAGCTCATATCTCGTATCTCTCTGAAATTGAGCCACCGTTAGACAAAATCCTGTAAGGACGTCTCTTCTGCCGACACTCACCATCGTCATCTTCGAGCTCGCGGTTAAAACGAGAAACTACCAGCGTGATACCCAATGAATGTTACCGATAACCAAAGTGGAGCTTTGAACTACCATTAAAAATTGTTCAATTGCCACGAGCGGAGCCTTTCGCACATAAGCAGCCGAATCACACTTTTAAAGTAGCGGCGACGGCAATAGTAAGAATCAGGAAATGAAAACAACTTTTCTCAACCTACTAACTTTTACAGCAAGGTGATGACTGAAGTAGCTCGGAAGTGCATAATTATCAATTTGGTTATTTATAGAGCAAAGCCCCAGTTTCCACCCCGGAACACACAGTTAAATAATGTTCCCAAGTTGATGCCAAATTTGGCCGCAGACTCACGGTCAGGTTTGAAGCTCGATAGCACGGCCAATTTGTAATAACTGATGAGTGGTGAAATGCTGTTCGTGGATTCAATTATGAATATTTGCACGCACATATATTTTTAAATTTTCCATTACATGCACGAAGGGGAACTGTTAGTAATTAATAACGAAATCAAAGTCATAAAGGCAAAAGCTTTGTATATATTTGAACAATAAAAGTCATATGTACATCGAATTTGTATTTATTATTTCGATCTCAATGAAGTTTGACAAGTTGCAGTGTTTTTATTGAATTAGATGATATCACATTTAAGGGAACCTAAATAAATCGTGTTTGTTGTGTTGTTTAGAAATAAGCTTCAAGAACTTATACTTTTTTGTTAGTTTTTTTAGTAGGTTGATAAAATATTTTGTATTCACATATATAAATACTCGGCGTTATTTCCATTAGTAAAATAAATAAGTAAAATCACATAAATATGGCGTTATTTGTCTAACTATGGGAACGTCGAAATATTTGTTTTCACTATAAAGCACAAAATTGAATACTTCGAAGAACAGCAAAACAATTTTCAGTTTGAATTCAGTTAGCATCTTGATTAGTATATCAATTAAATTAACTTTACTAAAAATCTGTTCTTAACCACTCGTTTGTTTTGATAGTTTTTCGTCATCATCTATATTACATACGATTGTTTACATATTTTTAGCTACTAACACAGACGAATAGCTTCATTTGCCACACCTGTATATATCACATTGATAGCCGACACCGACAGGCACACACTAAACAAAATAAAGTGATAAGAAGGTTCTAAGCGACTGACCCTTGAGTGTGTGTTTTGTGATGGTTGAGTAAATAATTTTCGGTCTTTTTTAATTGACTGTGTATATTTACCTTTTCGGCTTCTCCTTCTCGCACCCATACAAACAAAAACGTCAATCTGATTCTGTCTGATTCATTTGGATTGGAGATTCATTCAAACGCGAGTTTATAGTAATTTTGCTCGTTTTCGTAAATATTTTAATTTTTTAGAAGGAACGGTGTTTTTTCAAGGTATTAGCAAAATTAGCGCGAAATATACATTGTTAATTCAGTAACGGTTGATTGGAAAATACTTAACCCTACAACGATTTGTGACAAAAAACGGCAGTAGTTTAAGAGCATTTACTAGGATCATATTTTATCATTCCTTTCAGGTACAATGTCCACCACGGTGGACATCGACCCAACCTTCAAGCATGCACTTAAGTTGCTTCATTCGGGGAACACAGATTCAGCGGAAAAAATCCGCAACCTTCTCGATGAACTGATCAAGCAGCGCTTCGGTAGTAGCAAAACTCTTGTCAACACCCTGAGCAAGAAACATCTGGATGAAGAACGGTCGGCCGTTGGGAGTAACCTGTATGTTCGTAAGCAAAAACCGGCTCCGGTGGTCGTCGTTCCTCCCGTAGTAGCCTTTGAATCTAAACAGCAATCCCCAGCAACCAGTTTGCCGCCTACGGAAAGTGCCGTACCGACACCGGAATCATTGACCGTTCCGCCACCATCCGGCTCGATTATTCTTTCGATATCCGACGTGGAAGGAAACGACGAAGATGACGAAGTGGTCATGGAAGAAGATCAGTTAAAAGAGTTGGAGGATTTGATGTGCATAGTGTGTCGAAGAATGGATGTCAGCGCACGGAACCGGTTGGTGGAATGCGCGGATTGCACCTCGCTGTACCATCAAGACTGTCACAAGCCGGTGATTTCCGAAGCCGATGCAAACGATCAGGAGAATGCCTGGCTGTGCACTCTTTGCAGGGGTAAATCGATCAGCAAGTCGTCCTCGTCGCCATCGACCATCGGCTCGCCGGCCAAGGTTTCATCCTCATCGCATTCCAAGTCATCCAGCAGCAAGAGCTATGAATCTTCTTCATCTAGCTCAAAGCATAAAAGTTCCAAGTCGAGTAAGGAAGGTTCGTCTCACGAACGCGGTGAACGCGACAGAGACAGGGAGCGGGATCGGGACCGGGACCGCGATCGGGATCGGGATCGAGATCGCGACCGCGATCGGGAGCGTGACCGAGATCGAGACCGGGATCGGGATCGCGAGCGTGACCGCGATCGTTCCGATCGTGATAAGGATCGAGAGAAATCATCCAAAAGCAGCAGTAGTTCCAGCTCGGCAACATCTAGTTCTAGTGCGGCTGCTGCTGGATCATCAACGTCCGGCGGTGCCGGAACGCCCAATATCAATATTATTAGCGCCGACAAGCGGTTACAAATGATGAAGAAAAAGGCAGCTAAATTGCACGACAGCAAACGCAAGCACAAGTGACTGGACTAGCAGGTGCAAAAGCAGCGGATAAATAAAGCAAGTATGTTCTTCATGATTTTGATGGTAACATTAAATAAACATTAAATTTTAAAGTGCTGTCCCAATTGATGCTATGTAAACTAAGTTTCGCTGGTTGGATCCGAAACAATAAATTTACGGTTGAATAAATGTACGCGTTTCGATTGGAGACCGAATATTGTGTAAACATCCGGTTGCACACTTCAGACAACCCTTCTAATATAGTGTAAATATCAGGATGCCACATGGATGACTACAAATATGTATCAAAACCACGTGCACAGTCCTAGAACACACAAATAAGTGGCGACGGCGCGTATGCCAACAGTTTTTTAAACTGAACTTGTTACAATAATTGAATGCGTAATAATTCAATTAAATGTGCCGGTTAAATCCAGTATTGAATTCTCATTACGGTAGGTATATCATTACCAAAGTATACTTGTTTGCACTCTCAGATTGCCCTTCGTTGAAGAGGATATCAAAAGCATTTTTTTCGTATCGGCTCTCAAGATCTTTTCAATTAATATTCTAAGAATCTTATACGGCTAATAAGTGCAGATCAGGCATGAAAGCAAAAACTGTCTTATTCACATTCCAGGAACAATTGGAACACATTGAATGCATTCAAATGCAAATAAAACTTGAACTTGCACCTAAATTCTTAGCAATAAAAATGTCTGTTACCAAGACAACATCTGTAACAAACCGCAGGAAGTCGTTGCTTGAAAATTTAGTTTTGAAATCTACGAGAATGTCTGTGAAGGGATCTTTGAACCAATGCACTTCTCGTTATGAAGAGACGGGCTAGTTTTAGTAGGGTCATTGGTTGCCACTTATAGCAAGGCTTTCTTTCGCGTTATATACAGAAACATTTTAGGTCATCATATTCTTTTGGTGATTTTTTACAAATGTTAAACTAACAAACTGTTGTCATAGAATTCTCCCGGAAATATATAGGGCACTAACACCTCTTACTCGAACTAAATTTCAGCAATGTCTTCACTTTCATACAACTGTTTCAAAAATAGGGGATAACGTACTTCGTTGAAATCCGCACTTGTTTAAGTGCAGTGAGAACTTTTCTGGTATCTGCTTAATATATGCTTATTGAATATCATTTATCATACGAAATCGTTATCCATTTTTGCATCTTTTTTGCTAATGTTGCTTAGTCAATCTTCAGAATGTGTTTTGATTTACCTATCCTTCGTAACTATTTACAAAACTAGCAAATCCTAAATTTCATCATAGCGGCTAATCAACAGTTCAATAAATCTCTCATTATTGTGAGTATCGCTATGAATCGTAGTTAACGTGCGGTACACTGATAGTAATTAGGCTACGTACATTACTTTGTGTGATCGATTCTGAATGTGTAATTCGTGATTGCTAAATTGAAATGTGAAACTTGAAAACTATGACGGCAGCTTTCAGTGATTACTGAAATTCGATTCCCTCCACCGTCGGTACATCCAACCGAGACCGTCCACAGAAAGTCACAGAACTCATTCGAAGTGGATCAAGTTTTATTCACTTCTTGCTGCTGCTGCTGCTGCTGCTCCTGCCGGACCAAATTTCCGGCAGCGAAAATATTCTTCGGGTCCAGCTCTTTCTTGACGGCCCTATACAGCCCGACGCCGACCTGCGAGACACAATCCGGATACCATTTGCTGCGCAGCTTGCCGACTCCGTGATGATGCGACAGCGTTCCGCCACAGGCAAGGATCTCCTCGCGTGCGATTTCCTCGATCTCCATGAACAGCTTCAGCGAATCCTCCGGGATGTCCAGATGTTTGAACAGTAGATAGAAGTACACACAGCAACCGGCATCGTAGCTCTGCGTAACCCGACTGGACACGGCAAAGTACTTGATTCCTCGCCGTTCGCATTCGCGTCTGATGCATGCTTTCACGTTCGCGCACAGGGTAATGCACTTATCCCAAGCGATGGACGTCTCGAACGATTCGCCGACGATGTTCAGATCCCAGGCAAAGTCCTGTCGAAAGACGGAAGAAAAATCAAGGAGGCCATTAGCGAATGTGTGATACGGTTTGCATGTTTGTAGTTATTCAAAACCATACATTTTAGGTGTAAAAATGTTCACGTTTGACATAACGTAGTTGAGAAGTTTTACTGATATTTTAGGAGTCGTTTATGGGTTAAATAATCGTTAAATACATTTTTATAAACAGAATATTATTTTGAGTATGAAAACTACCTTTGAAACTCAGAAAGTGAATGACGACTATTTGAATCTATATAAAAACTTTGTATCGTATCGTATTTTAACTTAGTAAGTGTTTAACGAACCAAATAATTTAAAAAACTGTTCTTCAGCGCTTGTATGTATACTTCAGGCAATGTTTGTCCTACGTCGAACAAGCTGAGATTACTAATTCTACATCAGTCGAAAGCAATAGAATGATGAGTGAGGGTGATGGACTTGCTTTTAATCCTCCAATCTTAGACGAGGTAAACAAACTGTGAAAAGCCAAACCGGCCAGGCGGCATCTGCGCTGAACTTTGAACTTCTTCTCAACTCTGCTTACAAAATTCTTTTCCGCTAGACTGAGGTTGTTGCCTTTATTAGCGGTTACCAGTGCACCTTTCAAAAGGGACAATGGACCAAAAATCACCTTGCGACAACCCTCAACAAATGTTGAGAAATCAATTTGTTGATTCGCCATCTGTTCATTCACTTTAAGGCGGTGTACGATTTAGTGAACGACAAGTGAAATGAAATGAGGCGGATTAGGTTTGAACATGGTTTTCCGGGAAAACAGACTAGACTAGATGCCGCTCTTGATGATTTAAATTTGCTATTCAACATTGAGGAAAAGTGGTACAACATCAACACGAAAACTTACATGTTCATTGGCTTTGCGACGCCATCGATTAATATCATCGGTGTTAACTATTGATGCGTCGAATGATTATTCGCTGCTTAAGAAGATAGTTGCTAGAATAGGACTTCTCAATACCCTATATAATTTTTGTTGAACATTGTAACTCTCGGATCCATCGTAGTAAGCGAGAAGCGTCGCTGTTATGTGATACCATAGCAACCAGTCAATAACGATGTCGAATATTGTCCCACAGTTACCGTTATATTAGCAACCAGAAAAATGCGGTGCTATACATAGTGCCATGGTCACCGTTAGAAAGCATAGCAACGAGTAAATAACGTAGAGAGTACAAATTAGGAATTTTCGTCTAAGTAAGTTCAGTCCATATCCAACTATTGTCGAAGCAACTTCGTTTTTTAAATAAACCAATTCTACATTTCTATAATCCAGGTTTTCACTCTGCAACTTATAAGAGGTTATGGGCACCCCGAAGGAAACTGCACATGGAATTCCCCAATATTCCGGCGGATTAGGATTTGAGAATTGGAGTTTTCGCGTCCAGATGTTTCTAGACACCGCATCAGTGTTACAATACAAGTGCTAACGGAAGATGTTCCTGCAGCGGAAGCAGAGAAAAAGGTATTTCTAAATGCGGACCGAAATGCGAAGCGTTTGATTGTTGGATTCCTGGATTCCTGGGAGGAAGTAGTCCGGAATAAGCGTACTGCAAAGGAAATGTGGTGAAGCCTGTGTGAAGTTATGGCGAAAAAGTCGGTGGCTAGCCAAACGCTACTGAGGAAGCAAATTGGACGACTGCGACTGAAGGAAGGAGACCCAATGCGACAGCAAATTTTGGCCTTTGATAATTTGGTAAGGCAGTTGAAAACAGCTGGTGCAGAGCTGGCAAATGCAGATCACGTGGCACAGTTGTTCCTGACGTTGCCAGATTCGTATGACACGGTAGTTACGTCGCTCGAAAACATGAAAGAGGAAGATCTTACGTTGGACGTAGTGAAACAAAGACTCCTGGCTGAAGAGCAGTAACGTGTTGATCGCGTGCAAGATTCAACTGGAAAGAACCCGGCGGCATTTGCAGGAAATCAGCAGAACCAGCGTAGTGGAAAATTCAAGGGAAAATGCCACAAGTGTGGCAAAGTGGATCGCACGAAAAAGGACTGCAAACAAAAGGCGGCGCATGCTACTGAAAAAATTCTGGAGCGGCAGATCACTTGGTGAACGTCAAGGCATTTTTTGAAACCGGCGAAAGTCTGAGTACCCCGGTACTGATCAATGTTGCAAAGGATGACCAAAATCTAGTGGTAAAAGATCAACGGATATAGCAACCACGGTGTGTTTCTGAGCATACGGAAAATGCTGTACGTGTCGAATCTTCGCGATAATCTATTATAATAGATTATCAGTCACGAAGCTGGCGGCATTTGGTGTAGAGGTAATCTTCAAACATAACAAGGCTGTTTTAAGGAAAAATGGTGATGTAATTGCAACGGCACCAATGAAAGGAAATCTCTACGAGCTCCACGTCAAGGTGCCTGGAACCATTGCAAATGTTTGTCAGGTTGACCGGAACGAACTATGGCATCGTCGGCTGGGGCATCTAACCCAAAATGGAATGAAAAAGAACTTGGCAACCGGTGTGGATTTCAAGCCTGCACCAATTCGGTTCTGTGATACCTGTGAAACAGTGTCGGAATCCTTTCCACGGAACACGGGAAAGCAAAGCTATCCCTCGAGCGTGTTCATTCAGATGTATGTGGTCCAATTGATCCTCCAGCGTGGAACGGATCAAGATACTTCGTTTCGTTTATTGACGATAAAACGCACTTCGCTATGATATACCTCATGAAGCGGAAGTCTGAAGTTTACCAAAAGTTTTTTGAGTACGAAGCGTTAGTAATTGCCCACTTCGGGACGCGTATTTCAAAGCTAACAGTGGACCAAGGCAGGGAGTATTGTTCGGCAATGCAGGAAAAGTTCTACAAGGCTAATGGTATTCAAGTTGAAACTACTGTAGCCTATACGCCTCAACAGAACAGCGTGGCAGAGCGATTCAACAGAACGTTGGCGGAAAAAGTAAGAACCATGCTGATCGATTCGTCAATGCCGAAGCAAATGTGGAATAAAGAAGCTCTTGCAGCAGAGTATTTGATCAACCGCAGTCCATCGACAGCCGTGGCGGAAACGGCAATACGGCAGAATGCTGGATGAGAACAAAGCCAGATCTACCAAAACTTCGTACTTTCGGATGCAAGGCATATGCACGGGTTCCGGCTCAACTTCGTAAGAAGTTGGACGCCAAAAGTCAAGAAGCGATCATGGTTGGCTATGCTTCGAACGGATATCGTCTCTGGAACAGGAGAGGCAGGAAGGTTTTTTTTTACTCGTGACGTTCGTTTCGATGAAATTTGTTTTCCATAGGCAACTGAATCTAGAAAAGACGAAAAACCGTCGTACGAGCAAGAGGGGGAACCTGGAACCTGTATTAGAAAACTATGCTGACGAAGAAGACTCAGACCAAGAAAATTTCGAGGATCCAGAGGAAGCTGATCCAGCTGAGCAGTGCATCCGGTGCGCTCCCTTCACAAACAGGAAGTCGCGAAACCAGTGGTGAGTCGTCGAGGCATATTGAACGGGAGCGCAAGTTTCCGGGTAAGTTGCTCGATTATATAACCGCTTACCAAGCAAATTCTGCCGCGTTATCTTCTATCACAGATGTTCTTCAAACCTACCAAGATGTCCTGATTCGGGAGGATCGAGACGAGTGGTTGAAAGCTGTCGAAGATGAGCATTCGATGGAAAGCAACCAGGTTTGGAAACTGGTGCCTTGCCCCGCGGACGTCAAGCCATTGAAAACCAAATGGGTGTTTCGAGTCAAGGAGGACGAACAAGGACGAGCGGTGCGGTACAAAGCTCGGCTTGTCGTAAAAAGGGTTTCTGCAGAAACATGAGCTGGATTATGAAGAAACTAGTGGATTAGAATAGTGTTGGCGGTAGGTGTCCACGAAGGCTTCTTCTTCCACCAGATGGATGTGAAGACAGCCTTTCTTCACGGTGATTTGAAGGAAAAGATTTACCAGAAGGTGTTAGCTCAGCGCCGGAAATGGCATGCTTGCTGAAAAAGTCGCTTTACGGCCTAAAGCAATCGCCTCGATGTTGGAATCAGAAGTTCACTAGCGAGATTGAAATGCTAGGTTCAGGTCAAAGTGAAACTACTGCCTGTATGTGAAGGTGACGAGTTGTGTGTCATCCTTTATGTTGATGATCTTTTGATTTCTGGAAGAAAGTTGGACTCCATCAACAAATTGAAGAAAAAGCTTTCTTCAGTGTTCGCAATGAGCGATTCCGGAATTCTAAGGCATTTTCTCGGAATACGAGTCGATTATAACCGCAGTGAAGGCTTATTAAAAATGTCGCAAGAAAGCAGCGTCATGAAAGTTCTGAATCGTTTCGGCATGAGCTAGTGCAATCCGACTAGGACTCCAATGGAAAAAGGTATCCAATTGCCTCTTGAAGGGCCTAGTTCCAATGAACCGTTTCGGGAATTATTCGGCAGCCTTATATATATAATGCTCTGTGTTAGGCCCGATATCTGCTACCCAGTAGGGTACCTCGGTCGATTCCAGCAGGATTTTTCAACTGTACACTGAAATGCACTGAAACATGTGATACGATACTTAAGCGGGTCGAAAACAGTAAATCTTCTTTATCGTAAAAGTGACACAGAAGCACTCATCGGATATGCTGATGCGGATTGGGCTTCCGACATTCAGGATCGAAAGTCGGTAAGTGGTTTCTGCTTTAAGGTATATGGATGCACTCTATCCTGGAGCAGCAAAAAGCAAACAACCGTTTCGTTGTCATCAAGTGAAGCCGAATATGTCGCTTTAAATGCAGCAGCAACAGAGGCCGTTCGGATAAATGGAATTCTGGACGATCTTCATATAGCCGTCAAGCCTGCAAAAATTTACGAGGTCAATCAGGGTTGCGTCTGCATGGCAAGAGGACAAAACATATTTACCCTTATTCTGCGAGTCACATGACTCAATACGACAATTGTCACTCGCCGTGACTCGCCACGGCGAGTCGAGTCACCTAAGTGACAATCGTGTCACCTAGGTAAGAAACCCTTGTCACCTAAGTGACAAGGCGAGTCACCTAGGTGACAATTGTCACCTGATTCGCGGTGACTGCAACATAGTCACGTCACTCGCCTCGCAGAATAAGGGTAATTGATGTGAAACATTACTTTATCAGGGATCTAGTGTCAAATGGTACTCTGGATATCAAGCCCATTGGAACCCGTGATCAGCTGGCAGATTGGTTCACAAAACCTCGGGAAGCCACCCGGTTTAAACTGCTGACGTCAAACTTAGGATTGTCGGACTGAGCGGGGGTGTTGAACATTGGAACTCTCGGATCCATCGTAGCAAGCGTGAAGCGTCGCTGTTATGTGATACCATAGCAACCAGTAAATGACAATGTCGAATATTGTCCCACAATTACCGTTATACAGTGGTATTCCGATTATATCTACACCTGGTTTAATCTACACCCGATTTTAGGTACCCCCGATTTTGTCTACCATTTAGACCCGGTTTTATCTACCTTTTTTTAAATTGCCATTTCGGCATGAAAATTTGCAAGATTTCATGAATTTATGCATAACAGTGAATATTTCTCTGTATTTTATAGTTTACTATATGGCATCTGTGGTATGTAACTATATACAGAATGGGTATAATAATGCTGAAGTCAAATACGCAAAGTAACTTGCATTTATTTTGTAACGCATATTTTTAACATTTCATAATGATCCTTTGTGATATTTTTCTATACCGTAACGCTAACGGGTACACCCCGTCTCCGCTAGAAACAATGGTTATCACCTTTCTTTCCCTAAAATTTTTAATCTTTTGAACCATTGAACCGATTTGAATAATTTTATTACCAAATAAAAGGAAGTTTATTGAGCTTTTCAAAAAAAAACAATAAACTGACGTTCAAAGTTTTTTATGATTGCAAAAACATTTTTTGTAGGAGCCTTGAAACTCTTAAAATCACTTAAAACATTTAAAATATTCGTTTTTGCCTTTCTACTATATAAATATATAGCAATCACTCGGAAACCCGGAAATGAAAAAAAAGGTTTTATTTTTTCATTATTCTTTCAATGGCAAGCTAGTTGTTTACATACGATATCAAAAACAGATATCTGACATTTTTAGTTTTTGAGATACTCTTTTTAAGAAATAAAGATGCGAAAATGCAATGGACTCGCATTGCGTTTCACTTTAAAGACGCATTTCTTTGTCAAAAAACCCCTTTTATTACAAGTAAAAACAAAAACCATGCGTCTCCATTGTATTCTTGATACTTTTTGAAAACTTAGAATTTCGTTGGTCTGCACACCATGGAAACATAAAAAGTGAATGTTTTCAATATTTTTGCGATAATAAAAAAGTTTGGGCTTTAGTCCAATATTTTTTTGCTGAAAGCTCATTAAAATACTTTCCATTTGGTATTAACATAATTGAAATCGGTTCAATGGATCAAAAGTTATGAATTTTCAAAGAAAAAAAAGGTGGAAAAAATGGTAACTTTTGGGACCACACTGACTCAGAAAAGAGAACCCTAAGTACCAAATAATAATACGGATCCAAAATTTACTACAAAGGAATAAGTACACAAAATTTGAATAAAATCGGAGCAATTTTGAATTTCGATATGTCTTTTTTCATAATATTGCTGAGTTGACGTGCGTTATGGCTAATGGTTGATATGAATAAAATGAGCCCTACGACCCAAAATTACGCTAAAATAATACATAATTGAAAAAAATGATCAATATTAACAATATTTTTTGTTCCTTTAAATTATTTTGGAGCAATTTATTTTTCCCCAAATTTGTCTACTTTCCAAATATATCTACCAAAAATTTTCGGATGGGTAGATAAAATCGGTAAACCACTGTATTAGCAACCAGTAAACAGCGTTGTTATATACGTTTAGAGATGGACAAACTATCTACCAGAGCTGCGGCAACACACACGTGCTGGATACAGCTTTCACTGTGATGGGCGAGATGCGGAAACGGATGATTGGGGTGTGACCAATCGATTCTAGAATGTGCAGGTTGAGAATCAAGGGGCGGTTCTTCAATATAGGCATCATCAACGTGCACAGCCCTCACCTCAGAAGTACCGATGACGATAAGGAGGAATTCTACGCGCCGCTGCCCAAAACATGATATCAAGATCGTCATCGGGGATTTGATTGCTCAGGTTAGCCAGGAGAAGGAACACAAACCGGTGATTGGAGGGTTCAGCGCACACAAGCTGACCAATGAAATGGGCCTAAGACTTATCGACTTTGCCGCCTCCAAGAACACGGCCGTACGTAGTACCTGTTACCAGTATAGAATCCTACACAAGTACACCTAGAGGTCACCAAATCAAACAGAATCTTTGAGTAAGAATTACCTAAGCATCAAATCGGAAACAGGTTCCCACCACAATCGCGACACTCACCCGAATGTAGGCCACCAGGAAGGTCAACGTGTATCCTTTCCTTCCGTTGTATTCGCCACCCTTGACAGCACCGTATTTCTTCGCGATCGCATACACTCCCTGCATGTGCTGAGTCACGTTTTCTGCATCACCCTCGAACAGCAACGTAACCGCAACGATACGATCCATATCAAATCCACAAACAGCCGTCAGATAGAAGTGCTTCAACGCTTCCACGATCCCGGTGTACCAGTTTGCCACCGGATCTAACAGCATTGCACACTTAAACTGAATATTATCTATTAACCGCATACTGGGAGCTTGCATCTGCTGTTCCGCAACTTCCCGCAGAAAGTGCACGCCGGTTTCAAAATCGGAAAAAACCAGCGATTCGTAGCGACGCACTTCCGGAGCGTATCGAATTTTCACCACTGCTTCGGTCACGATTCCGTACGTTCCCTCCGAACCGAAAATCACATGATCGAAGTCCGGCCCAATCGACACCCGTGGCGCCGTGAACTGTTTCTCTAACACTCCATTACCAGTGACCATCTTCACTCGTAGAACGAGATCTTCGATATTACCATACCGATTTTGCTTCATGCCGGATGCTCTGGTCGCGATCCATCCTCCCAAGGTTGAAAACTCGTGCGAATCTGGTTCATGGCCTAGCGTAAACCCCAGCTTACCCAACTCCCGTTCAATATCCTGACCGATAATTCCCACCTCGAAGCAGGCCATCAGATTCTCCTCGGACAACCACATTAAACGATTCATTTGTGTCATGTCCACAACAGCGATCGTACGATCGTGAATAGCTGGAGTTGTCGATGCCATTGAAACCGAAGTATTACCACCGACAGGAATTAGTGCGACATCGTTGGCGTTCGCCAGCTCCACAATCTGTACTACTTGATCATGGCAATTTGGCCAAACAATAACATCCGCAATTCGTTTGTACTTGTGTTTCCGCAAATTTTCCACATCAGTCAACGTCTGACCGTGACTTCTCACCAACCGATCCATGCCATCATCGGAGTAATCTATCCCATTTTTGGATAAACCCCTCAGAAAGACTTCATTTCTCACCGCCTTCGGAAACGTTGTCGGCTGTACGGCAGCTGGATTGTACTTCGTTAAATCTACGTTAAATATGCCTCGCGCCCAATCACGGAAATTATCCATCCGACCGCTGATAGGATACCGGTCTCCCACAAAGGAGACCCGTTCTTTTTCGCACACGAACTTGCAGTCCTTGTAACCCCAACCATCCCAACGGAGCACATCCTGGCGCCGTTTCGGAAGCACACTGGTCACTTTCTGCGGTTTGTTAATATCCATAGCACTTTGGCGATAACTAAGCGACGTGAACCGGTCTGCTAATCAATTGTTACTGCTCTTATGGTAAAGTCTTCAGTTAAATATCTTCTTTATTTTAGAGATTTGTAATCATGTCTAGTTTTCAAAATCGCACCCCGCTCGTTGTTTCATGATTTGTTGTATCTTCGGGCATTCACTATAGCACGTGTCTTCATTAATTGTGTTATCAAAAAAATAACATTCATTGCGTGTAATAGGAACCTTTGTTTTTAAATTAAAACCGATGAATTGAAAAAATAACTCTGCTAGACTAAGGCTTATTTAAAAGCTTCTATCTTACGCACATCGTATTCAAATCTTCTTCTTCAAAGTCTTCTTATAAACTACTTATTTGGCGTCACGAAATAGGTTTGTTTTCACGAGCCCCACCAGCGATAGAATGGTGCGAATTAAAAGCTTGACGGGACGGAATCTGATTATACTATCGTCAACAGCGAGACTGGTCGCCGAGACCGACGCGGACCTCTTATTTATAGATTAAGTTTACTGCACAACAATTACGATCGAGTTAAGTAAACGAATAAAAAGCGTACCGCCTAAGTGCATCACCACCGTATGAAAATTTGAGAGAAAATCGTCACCCTAGCTAGGGGACAGAACCGCTCGTGTGTGAATTGTCACTTACGGCGTCTAAGTGCGCATCAACTCGAGAGGACAGCCATGCAAGAAGCTTTTACGCTCGACGGAATTGTCGCCGATTATGGAGGGATGACTTTCGTCGATGACTATGATAGTGATACGTTAATGCAATTTCCAAACTGTAGCCTATTGTACCGAATGAATTACCGGTTTAGGTTCTGTAACTAAAGAAAATTATAAACTGGGTACAGCAATCGGCATTTTAACCTATTAAGTGACCTTTTAACCCAATGCCCTTCTGGCTAAAAATTTAAAACCGACTGACTGGACAAACAGTAGTAGTTACGATGGTTTGCAGCTTCACCCCGATTCTTAAACAGTCGGTATTGTAGGAGTTTTCATGCAAAATGCTAAATGATAGTCCGCCATCTTAGAATTCGAAATCTCAAACAGTGTCTGACAGTCATCCCCGTTTCAAAAAAGTCCAGATTGCAAAATTTTTTATGGAAAATTAATGAAATATCTTCAACAGTCTCCCGCCATCTTGGATTTCAAAATAGTGTTAAAAATCGATTTTCGACTTCTAACAGTCCTCCCGTTCCAAAAGTGTATTGCAGGAGGATTTCAAAATGTCGTTCAATGTTGGTTTATAACCTCTGAATCATTCCCATTCCTAAAAAGGAAAAGGGTCTGCGTCTCAGGACACTCCTCCGCAGGCGCAGGCTTGGCGTAGGACTACGAATGTATAAACCTACTAGCTGACCCGACAAACTTCGTATTGCCATAAATTAAACTGTATTGTGCATCAATCCTGAATCTCGGATGACCTTTATCACAATTTCGAGTTTTGCAAGTTTCTGAGGAGTTCATGGGTGTTTTAGTATACAGCCTGAATTCGTTAATTGGGCCACGACTGCACTCCAGCTGATTCGCTAATTGGGCCGACTGACAGTTGTTAGAAAATTCTAAACTCGAAAATTCCATACAATTTTGACATTCAAGTTGTCACATAGCCCAATTAGCGAACGCCCAATTAACGAACCGCCCAATTAACGAACCACCAATTAACGAAACTTTGCTGTACAAATTTTCCTCACAGGAACAAATTTTCCACGCGGAATATAGAGTTTCGCAGAATACCATTTCGCGAAAAACCTTACGCGGGATGTGCCATTTCGCGGAAAATCTTTTCGTAGAAAGTACCAGGGGTGACCCAACTGAAGGAAAGCAATAGAGGTCAGTAGATCTAAGAAAATAAATAAACCTAGATAGAGGTGATCTCTACGGGGGGCTGCCCCCCGCAGTGGCCGGCACTTCCGACGGCAGGTCGCTGGCAACACTCGCGGCCTGTGTCCGTCTCGCGCTGAATTATCTAATGTTACTGTTGATAGCTTTTGGTACTCTTGTTATTGATTATTGTTTTATGAAAGAGTCTAAAATTTCTCGAGTTCGATTAGTTTTTGAGTTACGCAAAAATTTCTGTTTTATTTGTATAAGAGACCTTGTCCCCTTACCACAGGGGTGAGGGGTCTCAAACCATCATTAAAAAAATTCCTGCCTCCAAAACCCCTCACATGCCAAATTTGGTTCCATTTGCTTGATTAGTTCTCGAGTTATGCAGAAATTTGTGTTTCATTTGTATGGGAGCCCACCCTCTTAGTGGGCGGAGGGATCTCTAACCATCATAAGAACCTTCCCTGGCTCCTAAAACCCCTATATGCAAATTTTCACGCCGATCGGTTCAGTAGTTTCCGATTCTTTGAGGAACATAGGGACAGACAGACAGACAGACAGACAGACAGACAGACAGACAGACAGACAGACAGACAGACAGACAGACAGACAGACAGACAGACAGACAGACAGACAGACAGACAGACAGACAGACAGACAGACAGACAGACAGACAGACAGACAGACAGACAGACAGACAGACAGACAGACAGACAGACAGACAGACAGACAGACAGACAGACAGACAGACAGACAGACAGACAGACAGACAGACAGACAGACAGACAGACAGACAGACAGACAGACAGACAGACAGACAGACAGACAGACAGACAGACAGACAGACAGACAGACAGACAGACAGACAGACAGACAGACAGACAGACAGACAGACAGACAGACAGACAGACAGACAGACAGACAGACAGACAGACAGACAGACAGACAGACAGACAGACAGACAGACAGACAGACAGACAGACAGACAGACAGACAGACAGACAGACAGACAGACAGACAGACAGACAGACAGACAGACAGACAGACAGACAGACAGACAGACAGACAGACAGACAGACAGACAGACAGACAGACAGACAGACAGACAGACAGACAGACAGACAGACAGACAGACAGACAGACAGACAGACAGACAGACAGACAGACAGACAGACAGACAGACAGACAGACAGACAGACAGACAGACAGACAGACAGACAGACAGACAGACAGACAGACAGACAGACAGACAGACAGACAGACAGACAGACAGACAGACAGACAGACAGACAGACAGACAGACAGACAGACAGACAGACAGACAGACAGACAGACAGACAGACAGACAGACAGACAGACAGACAGACAGACAGACAGACAGACAGACAGACAGACAGACAGACAGACAGACAGACAGACAGACAGACAGACAGACAGACAGACAGACAGACAGACAGACAGACAGACAGACAGACAGACAGACAGACAGACAGACAGACAGACAGACAGACAGACAGACAGACAGACAGACAGACAGACAGACAGACAGACAGACAGACAGACAGACAGACAGACAGACAGACAGACAGACAGACAGACAGACAGACAGACAGACAGACAGACAGACAGACAGACAGACAGACAGACAGACAGACAGACAGACAGACAGACAGACAGACAGACAGACAGACAGACAGACAGACAGACAGACAGACAGACAGACAGACAGACAGACAGACAGACAGACAGACAGACAGACAGACAGACAGACAGACAGACAGACAGACAGACAGACAGACAGACAGACAGACAGACAGACAGACAGACAGACAGACAGACAGACAGACAGACAGACAGACAGACAGACAGACAGACAGACAGACAGACAGACAGACAGACAGACAGACAGACAGACAGACAGACAGACAGACAGACAGACAGACAGACAGACAGACAGACAGACAGACAGACAGACAGACAGACAGACAGACAGACAGACAGACAGACAGACAGACAGACAGACAGACAGACAGACAGACAGACAGACAGACAGACAGACAGACAGACAGACAGACAGACAGACAGACAGACAGACAGACAGACAGACAGACAGACAGACAGACAGACAGACAGACAGACAGACAGACAGACAGACAGACAGACAGACAGACAGACAGACAGACAGACAGACAGACAGACAGACAGACAGACAGACAGACAGACAGACAGACAGACAGACAGACAGACAGACAGACAGACAGACAGACAGACAGACAGACAGACAGACAGACAGACAGACAGACAGACAGACAGACAGACAGACAGACAGACAGACAGACAGACAGACAGACAGACAGACAGACAGACAGACAGACAGACAGACAGACAGACAGACAGACAGACAGACAGACAGACAGACAGACAGACAGACAGACAGACAGACAGACAGACAGACAGACAGACAGACAGACAGACAGACAGACAGACAGACAGACAGACAGACAGACAGACAGACAGACAGACAGACAGACAGACAGACAGACAGACAGACAGACAGACAGACAGACAGACAGACAGACAGACAGACAGACAGACAGACAGACAGACAGACAGACAGACAGACAGACAGACAGACAGACAGACAGACAGACAGACAGACAGACAGACAGACAGACAGACAGACAGACAGACAGACAGACAGACAGACAGACAGACAGACAGACAGACAGACAGACAGACAGACAGACAGACAGACAGACAGACAGACAGACAGACAGACAGACAGACAGACAGACAGACAGACAGACAGACAGACAGACAGACAGACAGACAGACAGACAGACAGACAGACAGACAGACAGACAGACAGACAGACAGACAGACAGACAGACAGACAGACAGACAGACAGACAGACAGACAGACAGACAGACAGACAGACAGACAGACAGACAGACAGACAGACAGACAGACAGACAGACAGACAGACAGACAGACAGACAGACAGACAGACAGACAGAAATCCATTTTTATAGGTATAGACTTGTTATTTTAAGTTAATAGCGGGGTCGCATTCTGGGGTTTGGTTTAAGTTAGAAACTTGCCGTTTTCCTGGATGTATTCAGAACGTTCCTAGAACGTGTCCGGTTGTAGCCAATGTAATCCAGGACACTTTATATGACGACAAATGAACTACTTTTGCAATTTTGAGTACTTAAAGACGTCACAAGTTTTATTTTAGTTCAATGTTTTAATTTTTTTGATCACCGTATATTTATGTTGTGGCTTTCGGGTTGATGTTTCTCGGTGAAAATTCAAATTTATAACTTTTTTAAACTACGTTTCGACTTACTGTTTTTACTCAGCCATCATCAGATTAAACAATATTTATAGTCAGTTAGGAAACACTAAACTTTTGTTGTCCGCTGTTTCTTCTATGACGACGTGTGCGGAGAAGAGAACCGCACACGACGCGAACAGCGTCGTCATAGAAGAAACAGCGGACAACAAAAGTTTAGTGTTTCCTAATTGACTATAAATATTGTTTAATCTGATGATGGGTGAGTAAAAACAGTAAGCCGAAACGTAGTTTAAAAAAGTTATAAATTTGAATTTTCACCGAGAAACATCAACCCGAAAGCCACAACATTTTAGTTCAATTCAGATATTAATCCCCGATCCGGAACGTTCCCGGACGTGTTCAGACGTGACCGATGATGTCTTGAACTTATACGACTACCAATGGTCTAGCCTTGCAATATCGAGTACTTGGAGGTGTCACCTGACGGGTTTGTTATGATTTAATGTGCTTCTATGTTCAAGTTTCATATATTCCGGAACTTGTTCCGGACATATCTTCGGAACCGTACATCCGATCCAAATTCTGTTCAATAGAATTCTGCTAGGCCACACAACTCTGCGTTTGTTAGTTATTCAGTCAAATCGGTCCAAGCATTTCCTAAAAGCAGATGTTTATTGTTATATTTTCACTACTGAGACTGTTATGCGTTTATTGGTAACTTGTGACTGACATAGTTTGATATTATTTTCAAAATTTTGGGAACAAACTTAACATTACTGTTTGAAATATTGAAAGCATGAACAATTTAAAGATGATTCCCAGGCTTATCCCAAAAGTGGTGAAAATCACATGGGACTGTTATGGATTTATGGGCAGTAATGGTAGTTATCATCAACACATGTGCATATGTATGTAATCTATTGATAAATTTATAGAATAATTTGAAATCAATCAAAAAATCGTGTGCAAAGTTCTTGGGCAGGATTGATATTTAAGGGAGACCCTCATTGAAAAGTCGAAAAACTTGTTTGATTTGCGTTTTCAGAAGCCTTTTATCTTCAGAAATGTTGAGCCCAAAGTAATTTTCGGTACGTGGTCTCGTTGAGAATTTGCAGTAAAACTGTGGGATAATTTGAAGGGAAGTGCAATTCTGTACAATGAATAGTTTAAACGCGCTCTCCTCGAAACCATGTGTTTTCAACGATGGTGCGTGTATCTCAGTATCTAGGGGACCGATTTGACTGATTTTTTTTTTGACGTGTAAAAATTAATTCTCTAAATTGTGACGTAGCCGCTTTTCGATACCTCAATTTTTCAATTTCCGTTGCATTTTAAAAAAAAATCGTTACATTTCGCAACCAGTGATAGGAAGATAGTTACTATGTACAGCAAAGTTGCTTATTTTACTGTGTTTTACAACTTTTGTGGAGACACTGTACTTTTTTGGACGCATTTGAAAAACAAAAATTTGTAACACCCTAATAGGTAGATTTACGCTCACCCTAACAGTGTAAAAAGTTGCGCCATATTTTTTAAATAAACCTGAAAAAATAAGCATTTTTTGCGCTAGAGCACCTGATCGCGTTTTTTTCTATTTGGTTCATATCAGTAAAGTTTGCTTAAATAATTTCATCAATGTTTTTCAAACAACTTTTGACTGGTAAGGCCAATTCTAATAAGATTTAGCAGATATGTTCACAGCGTTAAGGCCTCTCGTTTGATACTAAGATAATTGAAATCTGATTAATTATCTGGTTAAAATCGTTATAAATAATTGTAAATTTTATTATGCAGTACGTGACTTCTCATAACTTTCGAATTAAACATTCAATCAAAAAACAAAACAAAAGTGATCTATGAGGTTATATTACCTTCCAAATGAGACTAATAGCGCATAAATCGGTTTGGCCATCTCTGAGAAATGTTCGACTAATTGACACCTTGAAAAGCACATTTTTGTGCATAACTTTTGGACCGCTTGATTGTTTTCAATAAAACTCTCCCAAAAAATTTGCGGTAGCAAGAGCTTTCATTTGATACTAAAATTGTTGAAATCGGTTGCGATATTCCGGAGAAAATCATGTCACGTAATTTTTACATTTTTATAACTTTTAAACAAAATGTCGGACCGCAAAACACGTCAATAGTGATCTACAAGGTGATAACACCTTTCAAATAGACATAATAGCGAATGAATCGGTTCAGCCATCTCCGAGAAACAGACGACTAAAGTCAAGCGTCACACACACACACACATTGCTCAATTCCTCCAACCTTATCGATTGATATATGTGACTCGGTCCTTCGGGCCTCGGATCAACAAACGTTGCGAAGTTGTTTCTAATCTCACCATTGTGTTGGATGCCCAACTAACGTTAAGAGAACATTGTGCTATGATTGTCAACAAAGCAAACCGATAAATTGGTTTGATCCCTAGAAGAGCTCGAGAATTCTCGGACCCTGCGCATCCCCTACTGGTCGCTGGTGCATTTAATCTTAGAGACAGCCTGTGTTGTGTGAGATCCGTACTACGACGGCTGGATAAAACGCATTAAACGCGTTCAAAAAGACTTTGTTCGTAGGATATGCCGTACACTGTCATGGAGAAATTCTGACAATCTATCCTCATATGCTGATCTCTGCTGATCCTGCTAAGTATTACTACGCTCGAACAACGACGAAAAGACATAATGGCTTGAATGGCTCACAACATTTTAACTGCTAGTTATGGTTGTCCAACAAGCCTCTCCATCAGAGCCGACGTATCTCGCAATGTTGCTGCGATTTCTCTGTTCGAAAGCATTGCTTGAATCAAGGTCATTGTGGTGTAGTCCATTCCATTTTGAAAGAGAGCCATAATAATTGAAACGAAGAACGTGTAATCTTGATATTTGTGTCTCTTGATATTTGAGTGATTTCTCAATTAACGTCACTACACAGTGCAGTGCGAATTCCGTAGATTTGTCGTATTGGTATGTATGTTAATTTCATGCAACGGAAATCATAGCCGGGACTTGTGACAATGGTAACATTGGTATTTTCAAATGTTATTTAAAAACGACAATATGTGGTGGGCAACAATTGTTAAATTACCTTAGTTATCTGTGATTTTCTCCATCAACTTAGGAAGCGTTGATGTCAGACTTATTGATCTGAAAGCCTTATGCATGGTTTTCTCTTATCTAGCTCCCTTAGATATGAACACCACTTTAAAATATTCGGAAAGCATGGAACAATAATAAATTGCATGATTTTATGGTGTCCCAATTATGACGTATTTGTTTCAAAAAGCTGAAAATTTTACGCAAAACTTTTTTGCGGCTTACAAAAAAAGAACAGTGATTTACAAGCTGCAGACGTTTTGGAAGTGGTAGAAAATGTCGTCCGTGACCAGAAAACTTATTCCCGCCATTTGTTGGTCGTCCGCAACGGCGAAAAATTCAACTTTTCCCTCGTTACCTGTGTTATTATGGTATTAACTGGGCAAGAAAATATAATAAACTCTTCAATCGTTGTGTGGCCCTTAAAAGGACCGATTGCTTGATTATCATAACACCAGCTTGCAATAAACTTGCACTAACGCACTTAACGTAATTTTCTTTTCGGTAAATTGGAGTACCGATAACCGCATACCAGGCACGGCTTGTTGCAACGAACCAACCGGAAGGCCACAGCAGCTATGCGATCGACGAAGCCTTTCGTGTATAGTCATGAGTCACGATGAAATACCAGTCCAGGTGGCCAGCTGCAAGCGACGTGGGATAATTCTGGTCTTGTTGTTGTCGTGAGCAGCACTTCCGCAGTTAATTATTCCATCACGGCAGCCAGCTCCAGCTTCAATAGTTTCCTTTCCACAGCAGCCGATGAATACGACTGACCGGGAACTGCAGACATGCACGACTCGAGCGTTACTTTCGCTTGCCATTGATGCTTTCTCCTTTGTCGCGTCCAGACATGCCAGTAAGATGTTGATAGTAGCTCAACTAGCGTTTGAATAATGCTGTTCGCCGGCTTACCTCGTGTTATGTACCAGAGTAAACGACAAGAATCGGTTCCGCCTATTTTTCGTGGTCCATCATTCCATTTCTACGTTATGAAGAAAATGGAGCATTTCAATTTCAGTCTGAATAAAAGAGCAAAGTTACCAGTGAGCCGTTCACCTTTTGCTGCCAAAGAAAAATTACGCTACGTATTATTACTGTAGCATTGGTGATGGATAGATTTGTGTTGCTAAATAAAACCGAGTGAAAAGCCCTAAGTTCCAAGTTTCCCAGGTTTCATCAATTGCCGAAAACCGTTCTTTTAAGAACGAACAAATTCTTATATGAAGATGCAAAAGATGTTACTAAAACTATTTCATTTTATTAAATCCATTGGTTTATGCATTTTGACGCTTGACCGAACACATTTACTTAGAGCTGGTATATTTGTTGGCTGCTTTTGCTTCCGAGACGGCCAACTCAACCAGCAGCAACAAGCGAACAGAAGCGTGAAAGGTGATCGGTTAAAATCATAATTATAAGAGGCTTGTGTTTGTCGCCAAAACGAGGGGCGCGATATGTATTTTTGTGGTAATAATCGCCCACATTAAGCAAAGACTCAAACCAATCGTACCAGATTACATTCAAGACGAGCAAAAGTAACGTAGACGCACCTCAAAGAGTTACATAGTGTTAGCGGTACATAGCGTACGCGTACCTCCAATTTGCTCTCAATTAGACGCGAGGCGAGGCGGGTTACAGCTAGTTATAGTTATTTGACAAGAAGCGAACAATTAGAATCAATCGAATTAAATAGAATTAAAATCAGTGAGCGAAAAATCCTTAAATCTTCATGAACATTATGTTTCGTCCTTAAAAAAACATTATGTCGACGTTATTCGACGTTATGTTGGAAATTTAAGCCCTTTTTTCGTCTTCTTGGGCAGTAACAAAACAGCTTGGATGTTCGGAAAGACACTTCTCTGAGCAGTGGTGACACCGGACAGCAATTTGTTCAACTCTTCGTTGTTGCGAATGGCCAGCTGCAAGTGACGATAATTTTGGTCGTTTTGTTGTCGCGAGCAGCATATTTCCTGCCAATTCCAGAACTTCAGCAGCCAGATATTCCATTACGGTAGCGAAACAAGTGTTCCAGCACCAACACACGCTCAGCATACTTTCCTTTCCTCAGCAGCCGATGAATACGACAGACCGGGAACTGCAGACGTGCACGACTGCGGCACTGCTCGTGTTGCAATCAACGAGAAAGGGTAGGATTCCATTTAATTCTCTAGTAACTTTGTTATAGTAGAATTAAATGGAATTTTCTATCAACTTTCTCGTTGGTTCCTGAATTGTATCAAAACTGATTCAAAAATAGTTGCAAATTATTCCAACCTATCACGAAGCGAGAAGTCATACCTCGACGAAGAGATGAACAAACTGCTGTCTAACTACCGAGTTAGAGCTATTTTCAATGGCGCGCATTGAAAATCAATAGTTTTCTATATTTTCCAATTCGATTTTCCGATCTATTGGTGTAAATAGCTTGGAAATCTATTAGGAATTGACTGAATTATAAGCCGAAGCGTGAAAACGCATTACCACTTTGATGACGTCATTTACAACAACCAATCACGAAGCTAGGATTTTTGGATGGGCAGGGCTTCATTATTTCCAATTTTTCAATGGTGCGCACTTAAAAATCAATAGTTTTCTTTATTCGCATTTTTCGATTGGAATGACCCCTTATACCAGCTACCTTCCTGAAAGACGTAGTCGTACGTCAAAAGGAAACAATGTAAATCATGCAAATATTTCTGAACAGCCAATTTTGTTGTATACAGCCAGGGATCATCGACCTGATTTTTTTTACCATTTTTTTCTAGTCATCACCAATACGTAACGTATACGTAACATACTAATTCTGGAATATTGTAATACGAAAGCCATTCAATTTGGGACATCTCAACGTGAAGATTCATCGGAATTACGAATAATGCTTGATGGGAATCATATCCAGTTTACTGATGATGCAAACAGTTTGGGGATCATATTCCAAAGCAACCTACGCTGGGATAAAACAGTATCGCGCCAGTGTGGTAAAATTTATGCTGCACTTCGCACTCTAAGGGCTACCACGTCCGATCTTTCGCAATGCATAAAGCTCAAACTTTTTAAGACGCTGGTATTACCGCACTTCATCTTTGGAGATGTTATACATCTTAGCATGCGCTCTGCTATGATGTCCAAACTGGAGGTAGCTCTAAACGATTGTGCTCGTTATATCTATAACGTAAACCGTTACACTTCCGTTCGCCATCTGCAGAAAAACCTTCTTGGATGCCCCTTTCGAAGTTTTTATGCATTGAGAACGTGCATCTATCTTCATAGATTAATTCAGCGCCAGGGTCCATCGTACCTCTACGACAAACTGACAGCTCTCCAAGGACTTCGAACGCGTGGCTTTATAGTTCCCACTCACCGGACTTCATTGTATGGAAACACCTTTTTTGTGAGAGGTGTGGTAGATTGGAACGCGCAACCTACTGCTTTAAAACAGCTGACTTCAGAAGCAATGTATAAAATAGCTGCCAAAAATTATTTTGCTTTATTATGATATGTTGTAGTTAGATGAATTAGTGATGTGTTGCTAGAACAAAGTAATGTTAGATTTGATTTTCTTTATTTATCCGTTAATGACACGAAAAAGACTTGTCTTACGTCATATATGTTCAATAAACTAAACTAAACTAAACTAAACTAAATCATGCAAATATTTCTGAACAGCCAATTTTGTTGTATACAGCCAGGGATCATCGACCTGATTTTTTTTACCATTTTTTTCTAGTCATCACCAATACGTAACGTATACGTAACATACTAATTCTGGAATATTGTAACGTCGTATAGAATCCATACACAATCTTACATGAAGAACGCATTGACCTTGGCCAAAAACAATGCCTCTTGTTTCCTTTACCACCATATAGAGCACGCTGCATACTTATAAATACACAAACACTTAAGGAACGCCGTATATTTGCAATGGTTGGCTTCATCAATGGCATTACCCAGCAAACCGCCGAACCGTATATCAATATATGAAAATCATCTTGAATGTCTCTAAACAAAATCGCAATCGTACCCGAAGCTAATTAAATCGCACACTAGTTTATATTCAATCGTACGAAATGATGACAACTAATTTACATACGATTTTCATCATAGAATTGTATAGCACTATGGAACTAATCATGTAGAGTCAGATATCGTCGTATACAAATACTTATGAATGCGAATTGTTTACGTATAAACTGCAGTACGCATATCGCTTCCAAAATAGTACGCATATGCTGGTTTCGCACATTCAGTACGATTTTTCAAGATATATATCGGATATATAGATATATTCATTTTACTTTGATATAATTACTCTCCAAATTATGAAAATTTTGGAGCACAAAAAACTTAAAATACGACTGACTAATAGGAATAATACATGATATGTAAACAAACATTGTATAACATTAAGTAATATTGTATGTATCTTCATTTGCTTGACGAAAATAAAATAAATATACTAACGTCGAAATTGAGACACGAGAGCAACATCGAAATAACTTTTAGTATTTTAAAAAGTGTGTTATTGCTGCATACGGAACCTGCTTCTATCGTCACACCAACAACATAAGCAGTAGTTTTGTATGGAACGTTCTAAAAGTTACGATACAGTGCGTAAATCACTTCACTGCGTCATCACAGTGTTATTGCACAGATAGCCGTATACGAGCATGGACAATATTTTGGACAAGCGTTAGAGTGAAAAGTAAAACAGTCAAGGTTCGATCGTTCGTTAAATACAAAGTTACAAAATGAACGATCAAAAATCGATTTCTTTTTATTTTATTTTTTTTTTGCACGATCCGCTCTGGTGGTTCGCCAAAATATTGTCGATCTTCATTTCCGACTATTTCTGAAATACAAGATGCTGTTAGATAAGTGGAAAACCGAACGGCAACTTTCAAGGATGCTATAACGCGATGTTTTGCAAAATTTCTTAACATTAAGTTAAGCGACAATAGTTTTCTAATGTTTAAGCATTTCATGACAAATCAAGCTGTTACTGTTACTGTAATATTCGAACCATCCATGAAATTTCAGATATTATTTATACTATTTATCTCAAAGACGGATGTTTCCTAGAACCTTGAAACAACGACAGAATAAAATGCATAAAACTTTCCATTGAAATGTGTGTCACGGCTTAAAAAAATGTGCAAAAAGGTAATTTCCGGATGAACTGACTCGCAAATTAAAGCAGTGAGGCTTATTAACCTTCATTGTTGATTCCATCAAGGACGAACACTTGCGGTAAAATGCACCAGAGCGAAAATCCCACAGCATTTAATTTTCTGTTGGTGATTTTTGAGAATCTACGCAAAACATTATTCGACCTGCATGCATTTCCCAAGAAAAAAAATATTTGTGTGGATGTTGTACGATTCTTGACATCCTTCATTTCCACTCCATAACTTAGTTTTTAATCACAATTGCCAAATACAACACGCGATAACTAACTTATCTGTCTCTTAAAAGACCATTAGAAAAAAAACCACACCACTCGCAACACTCACCCGAATGTAGGCCACCACGAAGGTCAACATGTATCCTTTCTTTCCGTTGTGTTCGCCACCCTTAATGCCACCGTACTTTTTCGCGATCGCATACACTTCCTGCTCGTGATGGGCCACTGCTTTTGCGTCACCCTCAAACAGTAACGTAACCGCAACGATACGATCCATATCAAAGCCACAAACCTTCGTCAGGTAGAAATACTTCAATCCTTCCACGATCCCGGTGTACCAACGTGCCGCAGGATCTAGTAGTACTCCGCACTTAAACTGAATATTATCGATCAGACGCATGCTCGGCGGTTGCAACTGTTGTTCCGCAACTTCCCGCAAAAAGTGCACACCAGTATCAAAGTCCGAAAAAACCAACGATTGATATCGACGCACTTCCGGAGCGTATCGGATTTTCACCACCGCCTCCGTGACGATCCCGTACGTTCCCTCCGAACCGAAAATCATATGGTCGAAATCCGGCCCGATCGACACTCGCGGGGCCGTGAACTGTTTTTCCAACACACCCTTAGCGGTGACCATTTTCACCCGTACGACGATGTCTTCGATGTTTCCGTATCGATTCTTCTTCATACCGGATGCTCTGGTTGCGATCCATCCACCCAGCGTTGAAAACTCATGCGAATCTGGTTCGTGACCTAGCGTGAATCCCAGCTTACCCAGCTCCCGTTCTATATCCTGTCCTACGATGCCCACCTCGAAGCAGGCCGTCAAGTTTTCCTCCGATACCCACATTAACCGATTCATTTGTGTCATGTCCACAACAGCAATCGTACGGTCGTAGATAGTCGGCGTTGTTGATGCTAGCGAAACGGATGTATTGCCTCCAACGGGAATTAATGCGACGTCATGGGCGTTCGCCAGCTCCACAATCTGCACTACGTGATCGTGGCAGGTCGGCCAAACAACAATATCCGGAATTCGTTTATACTTGTGTTTCCGTAAACTTTCCACATCGGTTAAAGTTTGACCGTGACACCGCATCGTTCGGTCCATGCCATCCTCGGAGTAATCTATCCCAGCTTCTGATATACCCACCATAAATGCCTTGTTGCACAATGGATCCGGAAATTCGGTCGGCGGTTCAGCGGCAGGATTTATTTTCGACAAATCAATCTTAAACATATCAACGACCCAATCGCGAAAATTGTCCAATTTCTGTCCACATATCGAATATCGATTCCCAACGAACGTCATGTAACCGTCCCTGTACACAAACTTGCAATCTTTGTAGCCCCAACCGTCCCAGCGGAACATATCCTGCCGCCGCTTCGGAAAAACGCTGGCCACTTTTCGCGGTTCGAACTTATCCATTATGGTTTTTTTGGCTCGTGCACAATCTACTATCTATCTATCCGTTCCGAGCCGACCTGCGATCGACCCGCTTGGCGATCTAACACCAACTGAAGTGATAGACGAATTTTTAAACTGGTTCGTGCCGTACGGACTGAGGATGCTCGACCAGCGTGTCGTGCTGCCACCACCGTGGCGGGTTGTGGTATGTGTTTCGAACCCGGGGGCTTCAACACATAATTTTTTGTTCGCCAAAATTTCAGTTGAAACTGAAACTGAAGTTGAAAAGTACGAATCAACTCAAAACGTGTCGGTTAGACCACGGTCGCGCTGGTCCTAAATACGTGCGTGACCCTAACCACGCTGAAAACGAAATCGTTTTTCAGCGCGCAGCTTTCGGTGGGCTGAACATGTTATAAAATATGTATTCTCTCTGATGGAAAAAACAAATGCCTTCATCGAACTTGTCCTTGATCTGTCGGAGACACAGTATATCTGCAGCCCAATATTTCTTTCTGGATTGATTCTAATGCGAAGATTGAAAAATAAAGTCGCGACCTACGGTACGACGCAACCCTCTAATAGTTAAGTAGGATAATAAGAGCAGCTTGTCGAAAAATGTAAACCTAATCAAACAGGTGTAGTGAGGAAACAAACAAAAAATAAAGCTGGAGAAGTCCCATTCACGACGTTTTTGATTGCTAGTTGATTAATCGCTCTCAATCGCAAGATCAGACGCAACTGCATTTTACGGTACTACGAGATACAAGCCATACAAGTTGGTCGACAAGAAAAAATTGGCCGCATCGAATAGCTATTTATGAGTTGGTGTTATAGCAGCTGATGGGTCGCTAAAACCCTAACGTGATTGCTTTTTTTTTTATTTGTTTTGAGGTTCCGGAGCTGTAGGAGCATTTGAGCAAAAAATTTATAGTCACTTTATCGTATGGTAAACATGATACTGCGAAGGGCTATGTAAGGTATCTGTAGTATTTGGAAGATAAACAATAACATGTCCATCAATTTTCTCGAAGAAAAAAGCCTTGTTCCGGTTCCAATTCCTTTTAAAAACGATTCTATACATGGTAAAATCGTACAGCACTACCTAGGTTTTGGTTACAATCGATAAAAAATTAAGAAACATTATCTAAAAAACAACAGCTAAATTGAAATTGCATTTTTGATTGAAGAGTTTAGATTTAGAGTAAAGCAATTCAGCAATACATTTGAAGAGTTCAATTCAAAAATTGAACTTGAAATATCGGCCTAACTGAATAAATTCCTTCAATTACGTGAAAATCAAACTGAAATCTGTAAATTTTTCATCCATAATGCAACTTGATGAAAGTGTTGGGGATAGCTTGGAAAAAATTTGTTGTCTTTTTGCAAATTTTTTTCAAGAAATCTATACAGCATTTTATGAAGAAAATTGCGTCTATTTTGCATTTTTTTTCGGAATTTTCAATGTTCATGCTCAGGATATTTTGCAGATTTAAGAAAAAAAAAATAGATATCTTAAAAGGTTCTGGACATGACGGAATCCTTCCAGTTTCCATAAAAAATCTTGCAAATGAGTTCACTGCTCCTTTGTTTTGACTTTTTAACTTGTCACTGGAATCCAGAATCTTCCCTAAAATTTGGAAAAGCTCACTTCTAGTGTCTATCTTTAAATCGGGCCGGAAGCCTGCCGTACGTAATTATCGTGGTTTTACCATTATTTCTTGCATTCCAAAACTTTTTGAATCAATTATCCTTGAAAAATTATTCTTTCAAATTAAAAACTGAATTACAAAAATGCAACACGGTTTCTTCAAAGGACATATTTCCAATGCTACTTTTACAATTGCAAAAAATTGGAATTGAGCCAGGGCTCCTAAAACAGGTTGAATCGTATTTAACCAAACGCCAACAACTAATTAAATACAACGGAAAGTACTCGAATCCAATTCAAGTCGCTTCTGGGATCCCACAAGGCTCTCTGTTGGGACCACTGCTTTTTATTTTCTATCTCCTTTTGTCTCTACATCTCGAAATTCCGCTGAGCTAGGTTTAATCTTTTGATGTAAAGGAAAATATTTTTATAAGAATTCATAGGGTGTGGTGCTTGTTTCTACCAATTCTGACATTTTACCCTAGTTTTTTTGAAGGGATATGAAGAGACGAGGAACTCCATATCTCTGGATTCCGTTAGGATAAAATTGATTTTTTTTCACCACAAATTCTATTTTCATGAGGAACTCGATTGCAGAGTGCAGAGTATTTATAGTATATACCTTGTGCGCAGATAATTCCGATTAGCTCATTCCGATCACTAAACTAATAAACTTGTTGATTTTTAGAAGATTGAAAAACTATAATAAATGAGAATCCATTTGATCATAGCTTGTCATTGAACGATGAATTTGAATTCACTCTGTTTCTGGATGTTTTGTAGAAATAAACGGCATTTTACCTTAATTTTATCAATGTAAAAGTAAATGTCTGGTTTCCAATGAGCTAGATTAATTTTTTTTTCTCCAAAAGAAAGATATTTTTATAAGCATTCCTATAGTTTGCATTTCCAATTCCAATAGATAAAATGGTTATTTTGGCCGCAATCAAAAACCCTATCATCGGAATATATAGGGTAACGATACCATAAATCGCCACTTTTTCAGACAGCAAACAAGAAAACTGAGATTGATTGCCATATAGGTAGTTCCATATCGATGAGAATTGTTTAGCCTACATTAAACAGAAACATTTTTACTACGTTTTCAGCATAAAACTTAAGCCAAAATATTTGAAAAAGTCGTTGTAAATGTAACATTTGTGATGCATGTTGAGGCACCAATTTTCGACCCCCAAGACCCAGTTTTCGGCACCCCCAAAAGCATCGTTTGTATTTTATTCTAGTCTAAAAATTGATTATTATTTTAATTTGTTCCGAAAAATAGAACTATTTTCAGTTGAATAGTGAAAACAGAATGCATTTCCGTTGAGAAACAACCGCATCACTGGTTCCCGCGATGTGCTTAGGAATGGTTGATTGAAATTCGTCAATGGCGACAGGTGCATCATGTTTAAATCATTTTAATATGACGACACCAACTAATATAATGCCAATTTGAGTTATATAACCAATAAAGGTTTGGAGTCATATTATATTGGTTCAGTACACAACTATGTTTAAATTATTGAATACGTTATGCTAATTATGGCATTCCAAATATCAATAAAAACTTTTGAACTCCCAGGGGGGGGGGCAAAAACTGGTGCCGTGACGAAAACTGATGCCGTTACCCTATACAGATACACTGAAGTCTATTTTTACACCAGGGATTCGTGGCGCGTAAAAGAAAACCGTTTAAAAAAACCACGTTAAAATGTTTCTCGAAAAATGTTGCAAAAAACCGTGATACTTCAAAAATCAAACGTCAGCCGTGTTAATTCAAAATTCGACCTAAAAAACCGTATTGTTTCGAAGTCGACGAAATAGCCGCTCGAACTTGAAAATCGCTGAAAAAACTACGTTAATTCGAAAAATGATGAAAAAAACCGCGCTAATTCAAATATCGTCATAAGAAAAAACCATGTCAATTTAAAAATCGTCATAAAAAAGATCGCGTCAATTCAAAAATCGTAAAAAAAAAACCTGTGAAAAGAGACTTGATGGTATGTGAAAATGGCATTCTTATGGCCAAAGAACAGTGGTCCAAAGAGACGAAAAGTGGAACTTTTTTCCTGACGTCTTTTGCTTTCATTTTAGCATTTCGAGCCTTCAGCCCTTTTGTTCGTATAAATACCCCCCATAATTTGAGAGTGTCTGGGCTGGGCTGTGAAAAAACAAATAAAAAAATACCTTTTTTGTGTTACTAGCTAGAGAAATGGTTTCTTCAGCGAAGTAGTAGCAAATGTAAAAACAAGTAAATTTGCTGAAAAAATAATATTTCTATCTCGCTTCAGTGCAGAGCTATAAAGCATTTTCTTAAAAGGTTCTTTAAAAATTAATGTTTTATACTTAACTTTTGTTGGTTGCATTTTACAAGAACATATTATTCAAGGCAATTAGCGAAGCATTCAAAACACACGTTTTTGCTGAAGACCGCAAATCTCTATGACCATTTCTTACAAAGTTATTGGTTATTTAAGCTTTATTTTTCATTCACTTGAAATTGACTTGCAATCAGTGCTTCACTTAAAAGCTTAGATCAAGTACCATAAGACGTTGTTCTACGTCAAAACCCCCATTGTAAAATGGAAGGAAAAACGTGACTTGAAAAAAGAAAAAAAGTGGTAAAAATAAAACGAAACCAGAAAAGAGAAAACATGGTAACAGAATAGGAGACATAAAATGAGGGCAAACGGAAAAAAAGAAGTAAAATGAGTAAAAAGGAGGAAAAACGATAAAGAAAATGAGGACAAATTGAACAGAAAAGGAGAAAGAGTGGAACAAAAACGAAAAAAACGGGATAAAAAGGGAAGAAATACAGAAATATTTCCTGCAGGATACAGGATAATACAGGAAAATTAGGAAACGAGAAGAAAAAATTGTGACAGTAAATGTGGGAAAACGGGAAGGAAAAGAGAGAAAGCAAGACAAGAAAGTGAAAATGGAACAGAAAACAAGACAAACTAAAAGTGAAAAGTGGAATAGCGAGAGAGCGAAAAACTTGATAGATGAAACGAAGAAAACGGGTTAAAAATGAGAAAGATAGAACAAAATAGGAATAGAAAATGGGGTTGGCACAAGGAAATGGGACAGAAAAAAAGAAAAGAAAAACAGGAAAAACGGACTACAGAAAAAGGTAAAACTGGAGAGAAAAAGACGAAAACAGGAAGATAAAAAACGAAAACCGCCGAAAAAAGGGAGCCAAAAGTAAAATAAACGTAATAGAAAAGAAAAAAACGGGTCATTTTAAAGTGCAAAAACGAAATAGATGACGAAAAACGAGAAGCAGGAGAGTTAGAAAAAGATGGAAACAGTAAACTTGAAAAGGAAATTGGGAAGAGAAAAGATGGAAAACAGGAAAGAAAATTACAACAATTAGTGAAAAACAATAAGAAAAAAATGGGACAGAAAGGAAAAGAAGAAAATTGAGAGCAAAAACCAAGAAAACGGTACAGAAAAAAATAAAAACGGAACAACAAGTGAAAAAACGGGACTGTAAAAGAGAAATAAAAGAACAGAAAAGAGACAAAACTCCTTCAATCAAACAAGACTTCAATCCTAATTTCAAGTCAAACTTCGCGTCCATGTCCAAATTTAGGCCTAATTTAATATCCAATGCCAAGTTCAATTTCAATCAACTCCTATTCTATGTCCGATTTTAAGCCCAATTTAAAGTCTAATTTAATTCCAAATTTATGTCAAATTTAAACTCTAATTTTATGACCAATTTCTAGTACCATGTAAACCCGGAAAAAATAACCATAACACGAAGATGAAAATTATTGTAACAATAAGATACAAAATACAGTAAAAACAATAAAATGTATCGTCAGAAAAGATAACCAAACAATCGATCTTATTGTTACCCACCATAACTTTCACAGTTTTCAGAGATTCTACCATAAAAATGACGGCTTGTTAAGTATCTTAACAATAAAAAAATCTATTTTTTCGCGAACAAAAGTTTAATTTTACAGTAAGAATTATCGTCCTTTTATGGTAATTTTTTGAAGTGAAAAACCCAAATGTAATTAAAAATTAAATTTGTGATAAAATACTTGAACTTGAGGCATTTTTACAATAAACTTACCATAAGTTTCAATGTCCACAATAAAAATTGTTGTAGATGCATTGTTTCTACTACAAAATTTAATGTAAATTTTTTTTCGGGAATTCCAATTTCAAATGTAATTCCAAGTCCAATTTAAATCAAATCTATGTCAAATTTCAATTCCAAGTTATAGTTGAAATTCGAGCATATTTTCAAATAAAGTTTCATGTCAAATTTCAAGTCTAATTCAACTCCAATTTTAAGTCTAATTTCAAATAAAAAACTCAAACTCTCTTTTAAGGCCGATTTCATGTCTAATTCCAAGTCAAACTTCCAATTCGAATCAGCTTTAGTCCAAATTGATAAGTAATAATAGATTTGCCCTCCTGCCCTGACCTCGAATGACCCTGAATTCTTCGCAGGGGGGGGGGGGGTCCCACTTCAAATTTTAATCAAAGTTGAATCTGTCCAACCAAGTCTTTCGTTCAGAGAGCCAAGGACCGAAAAAGACTGCATACGTATAAAGTGCAGAAGGCTCCAAATCGTGACGAACGGCAAAATACGGTTGGAAAGCTACGGACCCGGAGACTGTACACCCGGAGAAAGTAAGGAAGCGGAAACTTTCAAAGTTTGCCAAGAAATACATGATTTGGTAAGTGATCTGCGTATATGGCAAACGGAATGCGCCTTTCGTGACTACCGGGACTGTAAACGGGCAGATCTACCTCAAGGAATGTCTACAGAAGCGTGTGCTTCCTCTGTTGAAGCAACGCGAGGGCTTTGCGGTCTTCTGGCCGGATCTAGCTTCATGCCACTATTCATAGGATGTACTGAGTGGTACGAAGCCCACGGGGTCACCTTTGTATCCAAGGACATGACCCCCCCCCCCCCCAACGCACCGGAACTAAGGCCCATCGAAAAATACTGGGCTATTATGAAGCAGGCACTACGGAAGCATCCCAAAAAGGTCAAATCTGAGGAAAACATGAAGAAAAGTGGACAATGAACAAGAGAAGCTGCAGTCAGATGTTGTACAGCACCTTATGGGTGGAGTAAAGCATAAGATGCGAGCTATGGTATTGAATTTGAATGAAATAAATAAGCCATAAGCTGACTAATGGCTTATATTTTATTTTTTGGAAGTTAGAAAAGGATCGGTCAACTAGGTGATTTTCTACAACGTTTTTCGGTAACACAATTTGATGTGCGACACCCTTTATGTCTGGGCACGCTAGAGTTCAAAATCATCGTACAAAATGGGCCAAAGGGTACTAGAATTTCACGAAGTTTTGTATTGAGCTATTGTTTAGGAACATAGGAACGAGAACAATATGAAAAAAATTCGAGATCTCCAATTTCGGAAAACACCCAGATCGATTTAGAGATGTCGATAAAAGTCCATATTCTTCAATCATATATTTAGTGCAGATGTAACTGAATAGAACTGAAAACCCCAAGCGAAAACCATATTTAAAGTCTTAATGAAGATTAAATACTATTGTTTAAATTTTTCATTCCATATAGCTACTACAAAGCTAGGGATGCATTCGCAGAGCGAGTGATTCTCTGTAAATTTCATCCATCATTTCAATAATTTATTTTCTTGTGCACAGCTCCAGTATATTCCGGTACCAGCCTCAAATTTAGGCATAATTTAGGCATATAAGCTAAACAGCCGTATTCGGAAACCGGTTTAGTTAAGTCTATCAGCGAACCGATAGGTTTCTTTGCAGGTTTGATATCGGTTTTGGGAATACTTCCAACAACGGAGAATTAGCGTCAGCATCATTTGAATAAAAAAAACTTAGTTGGAAAATTATAAATCAAACAGGTTGTGCAGGAAGAAGTTAAGATTTTCGTCATTCTAGAATCAGCCGTCTGACGAGATCTAAACTCATTTCGATAAGCTCGTATCAGATAGATAGATTTAGATGGGCTCGTAAAATTTATCGAACCCGAAAACGTGATGACCGTGAACAACTTTAGGATTAGGTTGTTCACGGTCGCGGGCGCCGCCGCTCACCATCGAACGGGCTGCGTGCGATTTCAACTGCTCGATCGCTTTAGGACACCTTGTAATCTGTGCCGAAATTCGTTCGTTCGCCCTCCGTATTCCGCAGTTACCAAAACTGAGGTGTTATTGGGTAAAGGAGAAACAAAACTGCTGCTGGCTGACCCGTTCCGGGCGCTGGTCAGCAACAGCCACCGGGGTCCGCTCTG
This sequence comes from Sabethes cyaneus, assembly GCF_943734655.1. Taxonomy (NCBI): domain Eukaryota; kingdom Metazoa; phylum Arthropoda; class Insecta; order Diptera; family Culicidae; genus Sabethes; species Sabethes cyaneus. The sequence continues at coordinate 17,730,492 of NC_071353.1, forward strand.
TGTGAGGTAGGTTCGTCGCCACAAAACCGGAGCGATGAAATCACCGACTAACTTGCTGAATAAAAGATTAAACTTGGCCACTCGCTGCGTACGGTATCGCGACAGGTTATATTTTTCCCCTTCAGGCACACACGCACGGGTCTCTCTAACCAGTATGTGTTTTAAAATTTGGTAATTGATTTACGATTTTTTCGGTGATTGGACCTTTCAAATTTTCGAAGTGAACGTTTAATAGCTAATAACTTTGGATGGTGGCCTAGTTAAAACGTTACTCACCGGTAGATGAATGAAAACATGATGTCGACAGTGAAATTTTTGTTTGAGATAATTTCTGTATGCGGTCACTGGATTATATAATTGGTATCTCTTTGTATTTTAGTTACATTTGTGTTTGGAATACGGGACCTTCCTTTTCAAACAACCTCACCGGTTGTAAACGAATTTGTCGAACTTGAACTGATGGAATTACTCATGATATTGTCATATTCTATTAGTCTAAAATTATCAACCTCTGGTTTTAGGAATTTAAGGAAATTTTCAAAAAGCTCTTCACATTTACTGAGTACAATTTCAACACAAATTATGGTAATGATTGCATTTTGTTGAAAATCAAGCATCAAAACCTACTGTTTGTATTCAATTTACATAATTGTAAATAATAATAGTGATTGCTATGAATATTCTTGTAAGAACTGTTCGACATCGCACTTCCCAACAGCCTAAAGCTTTGGTTTAACGCGAAAAATCGGAAATTCCGCTCTTATTTACTGTTTGCCATTACCCGTTAATGTCAAACTGTTTATTAAGCAAACAGATGGTAAGCTATAATGCGTTTTGTTTCATTCCAGTTACAGTAATGAATATTGCCAAATAATACATCCATGAGTGCGGAGGAATTAGTATTGCTATTTCTTAGTGTATAGTCAGAAAGAAAACGAAAATGATATGTGTATTGAACCGATTTTTTTGCGGTTGCTGATTATTTTACGCACACGATAAATCACCTATCGCTGGATCCTAAACCATTGTAAAATGGTTACTGAACAGTATGACGAAGTATGTAGAACAAATCATTTACAACTGCAGAAATTAATATCACCATCACATTTTACATAACTAAAATATTTGTTTCTAACATTTTTACTGTAAGATAAACAAATGACTTCAGCGAGATAAAATGGAATTCCATTTTTGCTAGTCGTCATTGAGTTAGAAAAAAATACAGACATCGAGCCAGACAAAGCAACCATTATTGACACTTCACTTGTAAACGATTGCACATTGTGCAAGTGAAAGAACCATGCTCTGACTGAGTAGGGGAGAACCGTACATAACGCACCATAGCAGTGGAGTAGGTTGACCTCAGAACAGACGAACGAAAAAAGACAAGCAGCGAACAATCGAAAAACGAGTCAGAAAAGGAGTTAAAAAGCGATGAAAGATAACAACCGTGATCGAAAAGAGGAGAAAAAAAGAGTCGAAAATAGGTAGAAAATGACTAACAAAAAAGGTCACAACATATTGTAAGCACTTAAAAACACATTTCTACAAAATGTGATTTTGCGTTAGGGGTGCATTCTGTACCATTTTACTCTACTTATTTTCGCTCTTCCCGGAACAAACGACAGTGGCGCTTAGAGATTCTTGAATTGTTTAGGGAATTATTTCATTTTATCTGACGTAAGATCGTATGTTTGTCTGGCGTAAAAAAATCGGAAATTTATTATAACCATGAACACATCCTAGAGGCATGAACCAGAGTTCAGTTTGATTAGGCCTCTCTGTCCCAGGAGTATTTGGCTGGTTTACAGTTTTCGGCCATCCGAAAAACTTTTTAATAGGCAATTCGTAAAGCAAAACTACACCGTTCATACAACAAAGTTTGTATTCGGTTCAGAAATAGAAATAAACATATTTGCATGCTTTAAAATTTCATTTGTTAGTTAGATTCTAGTTTCGGAAGTCATGGATTACCTGAGCCACCATGAGTCAGAGCGGGTTGAAGGGTTATATCCAGTTATGAGGCCTAAAAAAGTCAATTTTTACAGGATTTTATTGCGATTTTTTTGCTATATATGCCAAATACCCTCACTGATCCTATTCAAGTCATCTTTGGAGTTCCCAAGGCACTTAGGGTCACTTCTTTTACGCGTATATGATATTTCCTTCATACTTAAGCACTCAACAGTACTCGTATGTGCAGACGACATGAAACTAAATAATGAAATAAAAACAAGTCCACAACGAATGTCAGCAAGTCATGCTCATGTGCATCGCTTTTAAAATATGTAAAAATTAAAGTTAGTAAGAGCGCATGTCACATACATTCATGAACATACAAGCAGACGGAGGCACAGTGGCGTACTTGCATTTGAAACATGGCCAGCTATTAAAACTAATAGGAAATCAGCTTAAAATAAGCTGAGAACGCTATTACAAATAGACAAAATGTTTCATACGCTAGGGTGATTTACAAATTAAAAAGGAAAATTACTACAGAAAATTTTCGGATAACATATTTCAATTTTGTAAAGAACCACAAGAAATTATTTGATTGATTTTTAAGGTGATGAAAAAATAAATGAAAGTCAAAATTGTAGGAAGTGTCTTTTTATAATTTGAATATTGTAACCAGACAAACCAGAAATATTCATTTCATCGCAAATAAAATGAAAACAACAAGTGGTTAGATTTCGCACGCTCAGCCATCTTTCAGTGGGTTTTAGAGATATTTGCATCAATCGATAAAAAAGGCATTAAAATTGATACAGAGAATATAAATAAAAAATATCGAGTCACTATCGATATAAGCATAAATACAAGGCCCTGTCTCTGTCTGTGAGTTTTGGCACTATGAGATGGTAGCCCCACCGCGAGACTCGGTAGTGTTGCCCCAAGTTGCGACGGAACAAGAACGACGAATGGAGACTCGGTACTTGGAACTGCAGATCGCTAATTTTCGCAGGTTGCGAGCGGGTGCTGATGGAACAGCTGGAACCCCGCAAACTCAGCATTGTAGCTCTGCAGGAAATCTGTCGCAAAGGAGAGAAGGTATGGAAGATCCGTGGCGGAAAGGCTCAGTTTTACCAGAGCGGTGACGCTACCAACGAACTGGGAACGGGCTTTGTAGTGTTGGGCGAAATGCAGGATCGCGTGATAGATTGGAAGGCGATCAACGAGAGAATGTGTGTATTGAGGATAAAGGGACGTTTCTTCAATTACAGCATCATTAACGTGCACTGCCCGCACGAAGGTAAACCCGACGATGAGAAAGAAGCGTTCTACGCGAGGCTGGAGGTAACGTACGACAGCTGCTCGTCACGGGACATCAAGATCGTCATCGGGGATATGAACGCCCAGGTCGGTAGGGAAGAAATGTATAGACCGGTGGTAGGACCCCATAGCCTGCACACCGACACGAACGATAACTGCCAACGATGTATAAACTTCGCAGCTTCCCGAGGCCTGGTGATCCGAAGCGCCATTTTCTCGCGCAAGGATATCCACCAAGCCACCTGGAGATCACCTGACCAACGTACAATAAACCAAATTGACCACGTTCTCATAGAGGGCCGGTTTTTCTCTAACATCACGAACCTATGCTCCCGACGGGGTGCGGATATTGATTGTGATCATTACCTAGCAGTACATGTGCGCTCAAAGCTGTCCACCATATACCGGACACGTCAAAGTCGCCCTCCTCGGCTGAACATCAGGCAGCTACATAACCCGCAAGCTGCCGAGAACTACGCGCGAATACTGAATGAGGCACTGCATTCTTCCGAGGAATTAGGTGCTTCAAACCTCGAAGACGGTTGGGGCAGAATACGCTCGGCCATCGAAGAGGCCGCTACCGCGGGACTAGGTATTGAGCCTCGGAGTACACAAAATGATTGGTTTGATGGGGAAGGCCAACAAGCGGTGGAGGGGAAAAAACTGCTAGGAAAAAATTAGTATTGCCATTAGAGAGAACCTGGTTAAATACCGTCGAGCTAGGAACCAGTTGGCCACGATCCTGAGGAGAAAAAAGCGCCAAAAGGAGGACAGAGATCGTGAAGAATTAGAACAACTATTCCGAGCTAATGACACGCGTAAGTTTTATGAGAAGCTGCACCAAACTTGGAAGGGCTACACACCGAAACCGGACATGTGTAGGAACGAGGAAGGGAATCTAACCACACACGAGCGCGAGATGGACGACAGATGGAAGCAGTTCTTCGATGAACACCTCAATGGCGAAGTCGCAGGAGGAGGCGAAACGGAAATTAACCTAGGTGCGCCTATGGAAGATAGTAACGTCCTAGCACCTGATCTCTAAGAAGTCAAACGAGAAATCGGGCTGCTGAAGACCAATAATGCCGCTGGGAAGGACCGCCTGCCGGCAGAACTTCAAAAACATGGCGGAGAAACGCTAGCAAAGGCTCTACACTGGGTTATTTCGGGGATTTTGGAAGAGCAAAAGCTACCGGAGGTATGGATGGAAGGAGTGGTTTGTCCCATCTACAAAAAGAGTGATCGGCTAGACTGCTGCAACTATTGTGGTATTACGCTGGTAAACGCCGCATACAAGGTACTCTCCCAGATCCTGTTATGCCGGTTGTCACCGATAGCACAAGGTTTCGTAGGGAATTATCAGGTGGGTTTCATGGGGGCTCGCGCAACTACGGACCAAGTTTTTACTATCCGATAGATCTTGCAGAAATGTCGGGAGTACAACGTGCCCGCGCATCACATCTTTATTGATTTCAAAGCAGCATACGATACAGTCGATCGAGACAAGCTATGGTAGATAATGCACGAATACGGTTTTCCAGACAAACTGACCCGACTGATCAGAGCTACATTGGATCGAGTGATGTGTTTCGTACGCATCTCTGGGACACTCTCGAGTCCCTTCGAGCCGCGGTGAGGGTTGAGACAAGGTGACGGTTTGAGGGGGTCCTGAGGGGGTGATCCGACGAGCGGGTATCGAAACGAGAGGCACGATTTATACCAAGAATAGCCAACTTCTAGGCTTTGCAGATAACTTCGATATCATAGCCAGGAACTTCTCGACGGCGGAGGCAATTTACGCCAGACTGAAAGCGGAGTCTAGGAGAATTGGGCTAAAAATAAATGCGTCGAAGATCAAATACATGAAAGGAAGAGGCTCAAAGGAAACAAACGCGCGTCTCCCATGGACCGTTGATGGCGACGAACTAGAACTGGTAGAGGAGTTCGTGTATTTGGGTTCGCTGGTGACCGCGGACAACAACACTAGTAAGGAGATCGAGCGGCGCATCCAAGCGGGAAATCGGGCCTACTTTGCCCTTCGTAAAACGCTACGATCAGGAAGCGTACGCCGCCGCACGAAGCTAACAATGTACAAAACTCTTATTAGACCGGTAGTTCTTTATGAACTTGAAGCCATAACGCTGCTCACGGAGGACATACGCGCCCTTGCCGTGTTCGAGCGGAAAGTGCTGCGGATGCTATTTGGCGGAGTACAAACTGAAAGCAGAGAGTGACGGAGGCGTATGAATCACGAGCTACAGGCACTGCTTGGGGAGACTGCCATCGTACATCTAGCGAAAGTTAGCAGGCTACGGTGGGCCGGACACGTCGTAAGGATGCCGGATGATAGTGCGACGAAAATAGTTCTCTTCAACAACCCCACCGGCACCAGGAACAGGGGGGCCCAACGTGCACGATGGATCGACCAGGTCGAAAGCGATTTGCGACTTCTGAGACGACTAGGAAATTGACGACGAGTGGCCCAAGACCGAGTTGAATGGAGACGAGTGCTTGAAACAGCACGAGCCACCCCGGCTCTATGCTGCTGAAGAAGAAGAAGAAGCGGAGAGATGCGATGTATTAGTGGGTCGAATCGTGCCATCATTGTAGTCCCAAGTAATACCCAGTTGATTATAATCACCACAAATCAGGATAGCTTCAGTTGAGCGGATTTTTTCACACAACTCACGAATGGAAGAAACATGCGACTCGACCACAACAGTATCTTGGCTTTTGTCGGGTGGAATGTATATGGCGCGTAACAGGATCTTCAAATCGCGAATATTTGCAGTAACATAAACCTGCTCTAAGGCACTTCTATGCACTGACGTAAGAAGGGCACATGGGTGTTGCCGAGCGATAGCAATCAGTACTCCAACGAAACTGCGTTTGTCACGACCAGAACGATCGCAGCGAAAAACGATGAACTTTTCACCAAACAGCTGCACTGAATTTATGGAATCGTTGAGTCCCGTTTCCGTCAAAATAATAACATCAAGACAGCAATCTCGGCACGTCAGATAAAGCACGTCAAGAATCGCAATGTCACCCCTGCACAGTGGTTTAAAATGCGTAAAACGCGAACCTCAGCATTTTCGAAGGGAAAACGTGATAAAAAGCTACACTCTTATTAGCAAAGTTGTTGTATATCATTAAAGCCAACTTTTGACAGGAATAAATTTTTGATTAATCCACCCTAAAGGGAGATAAAAAATTTATTTTTTTAATTATTCGAAAAAACAAAATATGTTCTTCAGCAAACTTGTAGAAAATAAAATTTAGAGAAATTTTGTCGAAGATACTTTGGCTCTATCTCTTTAAACAAACGGTCTACAGCATGTTTTGTATGATCAACACCTTAAAACTAAAAAAATACACTTTACTCTTTTTGATGATATTTTGAAGGCCCACAATGTTCTAGAAAGTTGCTTATATTTTAAAAACACACCATTTTGCTGAAAGTGTCATAATAATATTTTGAAGTTTTATGCAGGTTTTATGACTTTTTTGATGAAAAATAGTGCTTTTTCATTCCACAATATCTCGGAAAGTGGTCAATAGTGGTAGAAAAGATGATAAACATATGAAAGGGTAACATTTTGCCTTTCACATCCTGGTAAATTCATTAGTATCCCTTAGTTTCTTCGGGGCAAAATCGTCTCTCGAAAATTGTCATTTTCAACATCTTATCGATATTTTTTATCATGGCATTGCAAGACTGCTCGCTGTATTCACATACTAGTTGCGATAGCTCTTTTTTGTGTGAACTCTAGTGAGAGTAGATGAAAAAGAGAGCTAACAACAGTTCTAGGTCTCTTTTTCATCATGAATATTCATATATATTACAAAAGTGTGTGCACACAAGAGTAAATTGGTTGCATATTACTCTTTCTTGCACAGGAGCAGTAAAATAGACATTTTTCTGTTTTGCTTGCTTACTTTTTTACAGTACGTCTTGTTTTTATTCCAGAACTTATAACACATAGAACATTATTAACATAGAAATGCCGGAATGCTACTAACTCTTTTCTTATTTCACAGTAGATAATTAAACTGGAGTTATACTAGAAGGAGAGCTATAAAAGATCTGGCGCGAACAAGCAATAAAACCGGCATATTTTCTATTTTATTGCTCCTGTTCAAGAAAGAGAAATATGCAACCAATTTACTCTTGTGTGCACACACTTTTGTAATATATTTGAATATTCATGATGAAAAAGAGACCTAGAACTGTTGTTAGCTCTCTTTTTCATCTACTCTCACTAGAGTTCATTCAAAAAAGAGCTATCGCAACTAGTATGTGAATACAGTGTGAGCAGTCTTGCAATGCCATGATAAAAAAATATTGATAAGATGTTGAAAATGACATTTTTTTTGCTATCAAAAGGATTTCTTAGTTCTTACGATCGCGATCAAACCTAGACCAATTTGATGTCTGTGCTAGGGAAGTTCGCCAAGAAAAGTGACAAAATCTCCAAGAAAATTTCATATGACTGCGATTAAACCTAGACCAATTTTTACGTCTCTGCCTGGGAAGTACGTCAGAAAAAGTGATAAAACCTCTTTGTCTTAACAACAAGATTTCTTACGACCGCGTTCGAACCTAGAACAATTTGATGTCTGTGTTAGGAAAGTGTTCCAAAAAAGTGACCAAATCTCCCCGTCCCAACATGTCGAGCATTCTCTTCTCTACCACTATTAAACCTAAGCCAATGTAATGTCTGTATGTGATTCTATATACATGCGCACGCTTGCCATTTCATTGGAAGAATAGTGAAAAGAGAATGTGCCTTTTGTGTTGTGGCAACGATGTGCTAAAAAATGTGATCAAAAGGATTTCTCGGGTACTGTTTCATTTCGACGTATCTGCAAATGAGAGATTCTCTTCGTGTCTCCTCTCTTCCGCTGTTTACGGCGATACTAACGCATTTGGACGCATCAGCTTTGCATGCATCGGTTGCCGGAGTCACTAGCTAGCCAAATGTTTTGAAAATTTTCTTTTCAATGCATTAGTTTCGCCGTAAAAAGCGGAAGAGAGGAGACACGAAGAGAATCTCTCATTTGCAGATACGTCGAAATGAAAAAGTACCCGAGATTTGACGTGGTAAAATGTTTTCAGCGTGGGAGAAAGCAATAATACAAACAATCTTTGATTTCTGTAAGGTAACAAAACAGTAATTGTTTTGTTCTTGATTTTGTCATATTGTTTCGAAATGCTCATTTTGGTCAGGGCAACTATGGCGTTTTCTCAAACGAATGAATGAAGCATAAAAAGTCTATTTGTTGCTCTTTTGAAAGGAATTTGCGACAAATAAAAAAATTCTAGGCGGCGGAAACAAAGAGCAGTCATACAAAAATAATTATCGTCGACGAGGCGAGTGTGTGGTGTGTATGTGGAATGATAGAAATGGGAGAATAAAAATTAAACTAGGCATTAGACCACCTGATATAAGGGTGCGGCAGCAGTTTAGTCAGTAAAACATTCGGGTAGTAACCGAAAGAGCATGGGTGCCAGTCCCACCAGCTAATGATCCAATACACTGTTGGTCTATATACCGAAATTTATCAATTTATCATTCCTTATACACATTTATCATTCCTTACACACATCACTTCCTTACTTTTCAAAATTGATTGTATGTCTTTTTAGCAATCGATATTTGGAAAAAAAAATCCTGTAAGTAAGCCAACCAGACTTGCTGAACGATGTTATCGTGTGATGCTCTTGATAGATCTTGATTTCAAGATTTTAGTTCAAAAGCGCATGACATCATGCGTAAAATTTAACTTGCCATGAATTTAGTTCTTAATTTTAAGTTAAAAGATTTATGATTTTATTATTTCGCGCGTAAAATTATACCGCTTAGGTTGCGTTACGTGAAGAAAAGTATAAAATCATAACTATTATTCATTGTGTATATTCAAAAGATGAAAATACACTAGATTCTTGAAATCAGGAGTTATTTTTCGCATAATGGAGATCTCATTTGTTCCCGTATATTAACAGTTAATTGAAAAATCGCACTCCAGTCCCGTCGGAAGTCCAAATTAGTAATTAAAAATTACATCGCGTGGCAAACAACACTGCTGCGCTGAATGCAATCAGTCGCAGTTGAGTTCTGACCGCACACTAGACAGAGGATAAACAGTGTGTCGAACTTATTGGCGATGCTTGGTGTCTTATATAACATGATGATAGTACACATATAAAACACAGTGAAGGTCGAAAATGAGGTTGAAAGTGTAAAACCATGACGGACCAATAATTCCAGCTTGCTTCTATCTATCCAACGAACCGCGGAGACTTAAACGGCTTCGGTTGATCAGGGTTTGACGTCGTTGTGCATCATGTTTTGCAAAGTGAACTTTTTGTTTTGGCTCGTAACCTACAATCAGACGAACAACAGTCGATCAATTATGATTAGGTTGCAAACAGAAACAATGATTAAGCTACTACAATATTCACGAACAATCAGCAATCGTCATCGGCGGATGTGTCCAACGCATCCGTACTGTTCTGGATGTTATGCAGTATCATAATGGTCGTCATCACGTCGGTTGCTGCGGACAATCTGTGTTCTTGCCACCCAGAGTGAGTGTTTGGCATACGTAAATAAAGGATAAATAAACGTTCAGAGTAAACTTCACTCAAAGAATCACTAAACAGACTCAACTGTTTATGATAGTCTTGAGACAATTTAATTTATGATTGCGGCATTCGTGGAATTGCGATCCTATAAAGTGGTGTATTTGCGACTGAGGTGTGATATCCTCAGTTTTAACCCTATCGGGAGAAGACAGTATAACCGAACGCTTCCCTGTTTGCATTTCGCAACAACTCGTCAAGGTCCAACAACAAATAAATCACAACAAACAGGCTGTTTTTATTTCGGTAAAGTGCAGTTTGATTTTCTCCGCTGCGCATTTCCGGGATAACACTTTCACTGGAAGCTGCCATAGATCAAACAGGTTCCAATAAAGCTCATTAAAATTCGCCAACACCACTAATGGAACCATTCTTCGATTCATTCTTCGAAAATGATATGCAAATCCTATGTTTGATTTTTCATTTCTGTCTGCGTCACATAAACGTTGGGTATTTTACGCCGCATTGGGCTTTGTAAATATCAGTTCAATTTTTCAAGGTTAATCGTACGCTGTTGAATATGCGTAAATATGTAAATTGATATCCTCGATTTGGTAATTCGAGCGTTTTTGATGCATTTTTCAAAAGGGGATAAAAATAAGGAAAAATGATTTATTTTACAATTTTCGATTTTAAAACTGATGGCAGTCCCTGCCATAAACCTTCATAACATTACAAAATAGTACAACTTGTAAATAGTTTACATTGTTTTTTTTTCTACTTTGACTCATTGAAACGTTCACATGGGGCCGTTTTACCGCCAACCGTCACGCATTAACCTATAGTCGGTCGGTGTGATGAGAAAATAAATCCGATTTGCTCCGCCCGGCTTGGCGTGAGAACAGAGCCCCGAAGAGAGCTGACTGATGACGGGCGATTGCGCGCGCATCTGTTTTCGGTGATAAACTGCAGGGCCACGTGCCATTTGTATATGAATTTCGCTGGTGTTGTAGTAGCTGTGAATGGTACGAAGAAAGGTAGCTCGCTGCCACCGCCCGGTGCCGTTGCCGATGTCCCCGGTGAATAGGAGAAAGAGAGTACGCTCCCCATTGGATCGATATCAGCGCATTTCATTCCTGTAGGGTGAAACTGTATTAGACATGTGAGGGGCTCAACAGCGATTTGCAGCAATAGAAGTAATCAGATAATTAATTTTAATTGTTACTGATTCAGTCATAATTTCAAGTTACAAATCTAGTTGACCACGTCTTTATTTTCTATGCTGGGGCATGCTTTTCGCATTTTTCCGGAAAATCGTTACTATGAAACTACTACATGATGTGATAGAACGTATTTAGCTATTGGAATACGAAGTGTAACTATTCAGCTATCGTTGCAAAACTTTTGTACCTTTGTTTTGATTTTGGACAATCTTTTTAACAAAAGCTTGTGTGTGTGTGTGTGTGTGTGTGTGTGTGTGTGTGTGTGTGTGTGTGTGTGTGTGTGTGTGTGTGTGTGTGTGTGTGTGTGTGTGTGGATGTGTGTGCGCTTCAATTTTCAATCGTCTCTTTCTCGGAGATGGCTGAACCGATTCGTCTGCTATTACTTTTATTTGAAAGGATTTATTGCCTAGTATATCACTATTCAATTTTTCATGATCCGACTTTTAGTTTAAAAATTATAAGCTAAAATGTGAAAATTACGTGACATGATTTTCTCCGGAACCGCACAACCGATTTCAACGATCTTAGTACCAAATGAAAGCTCTTACTATTGCCAAACTTCACGCCAATTTTTATTGATAACAAACAAGTGGTTTAAAAGTTAGCCTTAAAAAACCAGTTTTGGCAAGGTTAAAATGATCGCCTGTTTCTCAGAGATGGCCAAACCGATTTACGCACTATTAGTTTCATTTGGCAGGTAATATAGCCGGACAGATCACTATTGAATGGTTTTTTGATTGGACGTTCAATTTGAAAGTTATGAGCAATCGAATACACCACACCAAAATTAACAATAATTTATAATGATTTTAACCAAGATAGTTTACCTAATTTCAATTATTTTAATATCAAACGAGAGGTTTTGACACTACGAATATATATGCAAAATTTCATAAGAATTGGTTTTATCGGTCAAAAGATGTTAACCCTCGAACACTCGCGCCAACTTTTATAACACGGTTACTTGCGCGCACGATAGCCCAAAACCAAAGAAAACGTGCGCACTAGAGTTTTGACTAGGAAAACTTGGTTTTAAATTTACCGAACCTTTGGAAGAGTTTCTTGAAATTGAATGCTCTATCATCTGGTAGAATTTAAATTTTGATTAATCCCCCTAAAAGTGAAATAAAAAAATTACTTTTCTTCAGTTTCAATATAACACATTGATGTGTTCTGCAAAGTTTTAGAGCATATTATTACAACAAATTTTGCTGAAGACTGTAACCTTCTATCTCTTCAGCGAAGACAGAGAAATCTTATTTATTGTTTCTGAATTTGTAAAATCAGTTTTTCTATTTTAGCTCATTTTGTATTTGTTGTATGACTTTTTCATGTATTACAAAGTTATACAAATAGTAAAAATACACGTAGATAATTATGTAGCTGCGCTTACCATTAGGCGTCCTCAGGTGCCGGCAAGGATCCGAGTCGGCAGGCTTTAACTCCATCTTCTTGAATGTACTGTTAATTTTCTGATTCCAAGCCCCTAACGATTGTTTCAGCCCATAGATTTTGCATTTCAACCGACAAATCTTGTCGCCATCCGTCTTGAGGTGGCTCGGCGTACAAGCATGTGATGGTTGTGATGTGATGTGATGTGATAAATACTTCGAACTATTCATCGAACCATCGATTCACGAGCAACGGTATCAACAATCAACCTGGCACCATCTGGCCGTTCTCGTCCTGCTTCTTCTTGAAGATCCATTTGCAACCTACGGTCTTCCTTCCAGGTGGTAGAGACCTGAGACACTAGCTCTCACGTTTAATTGTCCCATAGTGACTGCACCTTTTCCTTCTTCGCGGTCTGCCAAGCTTTTGCCTCCGAGCACTGGATTGGCCCAGAATTGTTTCTTGGTTTGTTGGGGTTGTTGCTGCTGACACCGCCACCGGTGACCTGTCTATAGCGGAGGATCTCGTCAAACGTCGTGGCCCAATTGGCACAACAGAATCATCATTGTACTTTTCATTCGATTGCTCGGCATCGTCATCGTCGTCGCCAACGTTTTCATTATTTTCATCATGTGGTGTCTCTGCTGCGGTTGGATTCAATAGTGTTCTCCTCTTGAACGCATTCGGTAGGCTCATCGTGGTCGCCTTCAGTAATCCTTCCATCCCCGCTGATATAGACTTTCCGGGTGGTTTTGTCCAAGAAACGACGCTGGGAATATCCTACGAACGTTAGCTTCCGGGATGTAGGACTTAGCTTCTTTCTCTGCTGCTTCCGGATGTGTACCCAGGCGCAGGCACCAAAACCTCAGAGATGGCTGATGACAGGTTTGTGGTCATTCTACAGTTCGCTTGACGAGACTGGAACGGACCTTGATGGTTTTATATTCTGAAGATAGACAGCCGTGTTCAATGCTTCAGCCCAACAGCACTGGTTTAGTCCTGGTCCTCTCGATAAGTACGGGTTTGGTCACTCTGCTACCACGTTTTACTGCGGGCTATAGGCCACCGTGTATTGCGCCTTGCTGCCCTCTCAACGGTAGAACGATCCTAGCCTCTCGCTGCTGTACTCTTCTCCTTGATCGGAGCGTACTACTTTTGGTTTTTTTCCTGTTTGGACTCATCACTGCGACCAGTATATGTAGTTGATCTATTGTGATATCGCCCTGGTGCTTGCTGTATGACCTGCACTGCATTTCTTTTTGCTATGATCGCTATTGAATGAGCGATATGCTTATTAAATTTTATGCGTGCTTGTGCGTATTGGAGTTTACTCTTCCCTCAAAGTTTGATCTACTTTACCCACTTATTCCTCACTGCCAGCACAATCCCATATTACAATAGCCGTCCCTAGCGAGTTCCTCTGACCAGTACACTCAACTATTGGAGAGACTTTTGCACTGTCAAGAGGCTTCAATGGGTAAATATGGAATTCAGCATGAAGGAAGGGTAAATGAGGGACCGACGAATAAACCCATGCTAAGGTCACTTGACATCGAATGGCTTGATTCTACTAAGATTCGAACCCACGACCACCCGCTTGTCAAAGCTGACTCGGTACTACTTTTGGTTTACGACCGAACTGGGTTTTGACCGCCTCGACATATTCTTGAATGTTGGCCGCTGCTTCCTACTCTCACCAGGAACAGCATGCAGTGCCTTGAAAAGTCGTCGATATTCGTCATGAAGTACACCAGAATCCGGTTATAGATGGTCCAAAGGCACTTTAGTATTCGATTTCGATTCCTTCGGAAAGGGTGTACGTCAGCATTCACCTTGGCAGTAACACTCGCAGATTGCCTTCACTCCGCAGTCGTGGATCTCCAATCAGCTTCCTCCCTGTTCAGGAAAACGCGTACTGGTTCCGGTAACCGAATCTTAGTTCCACTCATGCTTGCAGCCCTTATTGTGGCTCCAACCGGTCAGCAGGACGACCTCCTTCGGTTGCTTCAGGCAGTAGAGGCCTTGTTTGACAGTTGCTATGGCTGCCGTTTGGTTGCCACGCATTACCCGGCAACCGTTGATGTCGAAAATAATAATTTTTTGCACCAACAGCGACGGAATAGACAAAAGATTTATTACCAGTGTAGGTGTGTAGAACGCCTTGTTCAAGGTTCAAGGTAGATATGCCGAACATGGTTGTTGTAGCATTGGATCACGCCGAGACCTTCCCCTTGGACGATAGCTCGCTTCGCAAGATTGGCAAATGTGGCATATTTCATCTCGCTTTCGTGGAGCTCCGCGAAAAATTTGCGGCTTACAACGGTGTGACTAGTCGCTCCTGGCTCCAAAACCAATAACCACGATCCATGCCATTCAAATGCAAGCCAATAAGCATTTAAGTCGCTTTGAATGCTTCCTAAAAACTACTTTGGCAAAATATACAGCTACTTTACTGCTAATCCAATCCAATTATAGTGCTGACAATACTTATTTGCGACTGATTACCGACAAGAAGAATTTGAATAGAATTTTGGATGCCGATTTGATGCAGTTAGGCAGTCATAAATGCTAATAAGCAGCAACGTGGCAGTATAAAATGCCAGATATGCTACTAAGCGACTGATTTACTGCTTAAGTTAAATGGTTACCTGGGTATTGTGCTAGCAGCAGTGGTACTGAAGCAAATCTCAACTGGTTTGAACGGTTACTGACCAGCGAATGTAAATTTTTTCTCTTCAACATACAGATATTGTTAAGATTGGATTCGATTTGGTGATTTGTTGCTTCGTTGCTACGCAATTGGGATTTGCACCCAACAATATTTTGTAAATTGAGAAGGTTGTCTTTCGCCAACATGGCGAAGGATTTTATTATTTTTGCCCTAAAACCCCAGATTTGTTTTTTGTAGCACTTTGAATTCCAAGATGGCATTTATTCAATATTTTGCATTCGAATCCCTATAATGGTAACTTGTTTTAGAACGAAAAAAAATACTGGGTAGATATTAATAAACCATGTTTGAAGCTCTTTTGAAATCCAAGACAACAGGCAGTTGTTTCAAATATTTTACAAAAACCTCTACAATAAGTAAACGACTTTTCGGTACAAGAGCGGCTATTAGTTATATTATAAAATTCAAAGAAGCTCATGCTAAACTACTCAAATTACTTTCATAAAGCTTTTGAGGTCGATCATTGTATTCTAGATGTCCCTTTTTCTCAAAAGTAGAAATGGGCAATATTTGCAAAATAATTTTTGTCTCAATTTCCCTTAATACTAATAATAAAATAGTTTTTGTAGTGCCCTTAATACTTGTTTTTGAAAGATGATAACTCTTGAACGCATGGCCAGATTGCGAATGTTGTAATATTATGCCAAAATGTTACGAACATATTATCTGAGCTCTGGCTCAGAGACTCTGAAAGCGAAGGTTCTTCACTGGCGATGCCCCTCACAATGTGCTTGGCAGCAAACTGGATTACCATTTTAATGGAACATTGCCTTTCTCGAGATTTCTTGAAGATAGAAATTCAGCAATTGGACAGACTCACGAGATATATAATGTTCAAGAAGCTCACTTATCACATGCGCCGCACAATAGAGACAATCCGGAATCGTTTTTCTATCCTGAAGACCTCAGTCACTTGAACGATTGTCCCGAATAGATCATCTCTCTATACGGTCAGCATAATGAGATACAACATAAATAAGAATATTGCACTAGAAATATGCGCCACGCAGCAAGAAAATTGTAAAATATTATTCTTCATCCTGAACGTTGTGATTAACTGAATAACTTGGCAGAAGACACCATCAGCAAAATACGCCACCAATAAGTATTACGAATGCACATTGGACAAGCGGAAATCCTGTAGATGTTCTTCAATAAATATCACAAATCAATTTTCCGATCTTTCATGGGTCAGTATAATAGAACGAACATAAACACCGTAATATTCAAATTAATGCCACTTTCTGAGACCCTAGTAATTATCACAGCTCGCTTTCCGGTAAGGACCACTTCACAGCCACATTTGATTAGCAGACACATTCACTACAGTTCGGACCACAAAAAACATCGATGAAAACTCGCGATCGTGCTTCTAATACGGGTTGATGCAATCTGGAGCCTGTTCATTTCTTTGGGGGATTCTTATATCGCGAAAAAAACACGGCGAAGACAGTCAGAATATAAATTAATTTAACGGCGAACTGAGTGCCAGCTGATTTTCAATGCAAACAAAATCAGCATAATACAACTATCATCCGACGACATTGCACCAGAACGCTGCTGTGGAGCATTTTCAGCTCAAATAAAAAAGCTGAAAAAAAGACATTTTTGTCTCGGCTGTTTTTGATTGGAATGAAATTTTGCTGACATGTTGGATACCACATAAGGAATCATTTTCCACGAAACACAATTTTTTTCGTCAAGAGTTGCATTTCAAAACGGCGTACATTTAGAAATGAGTCTTTTTTTTTCGACAAATCGTATTTGGAAAACTACTTATTGGATCAAAATGACGTCGAAGGAAAGGCTATGGGAAACTAAGTGTATTTTCACAAAAAAAATACACTGAAAGAAAAAACTTTGGTTAGGTATTTTGAAAAAAGAAGTCGGCCCTTTAACTAACTTAACTAAAGAAACAGAGTTAATGATGAGAACTTATTTTCCCTGTTTAATTTGTTGACTTATGCGAAAATCAAAGTACACTGGTATTGAGAACTGTTGCTCTTGAAACCAGGACAGACTTTCTTGAAATAGTGAATGAAACTACTGGGTTAGATAGAAACAAATCAAATCTCCATATATCAGCAGCAGCGCGAAAAGTACGGGTCACGTTCATCCAGAAGGCAAACAAGTAGGACAACACTTCACCAAAATCCTTCAGGCCAACACTTGTTATTGTCTGTTTTGTTAAAAACTTTAGGAAAAATATTTGATAAGATATAAAGTGATAAAGATCAAATTACATATCAAGAAGGCAAATCTTCAATAACAGCAGTACAAGCGATAATAAGAAAACAAGAAAAGTCGTTTGAAGCGAAAGAAATTTCACTAGTTGCCTTCCTTGACATAAAAGGCGCATTTTATATTTCAATGATTACGGATATGACAACATGTGGTTTCGATATATTCATCATCTATTGGATTAGCGAAATGTTATCAAAAAGATAGCTATCAGCAAATCTTGGTGCCAAGAAGGCGTAGTATAACCTCTATTGTGGTCTTTAATAGTTGATGATCTTCTGGAGACATTATATTTTGTACACTCCACGTCACATTGGCTTTTTAATTAAGGAAATAAACAGTCATGAACGGATCAGCAAAATACGACATAGGTAAACATTGTAAATGTACATATAGCAAGCGAAACATGTGTAAATATTGTTCAGTAAAAAAATACCACAAATACATTTTCTGTTTATCATAAATCAACGTAGCGGGGAAGCGACCAAAAAGACCACCGTAATATTAAAAACTATTGACACTTTCTGACTTTACTAAATCGTTACGGTTCACTTTCTCGTAAGGAACACTTCACACATAAGATTAGCAGACATTCACTAAGTTCGGACCGTAAAAACACCGTCGATGAAAACTCGCGTTCGTGCTTCTAGTACGGTTTGACGCAATCTGGAACTTGTTCTTTTCTATGGCGATCCTTATATCCCTAAAATATGGCGGAGACAGTCAGAATATTATTAATATTATTATATATTATTACTTATTTATTCAATTCATCCGACGGCGATTTACGTGAATTTACGAAAGGATGGGAAAAAGCCCACTTGATGTGAAGTTTCCCTCAAGTAGGCGCAAAAATCCCATCGTCTTTGTTTTAAATGATAAATTACTTGAAGGTGAACGGTACTCAGTTCAGCTGTATTTTAATGCAAACAAATTAGAATAATTAAGATATCACCGGATGCTGCACCGAATCGCGTTGGTGCAGAAATAAGACGTCAAAAATATAGGGTTACTAGTTACAGTGCAATATTTGGGGGAAAAGATTTCGATTGTATTCAAAATCTAACAGACTCAAATAAGTTACAAACATATTGGCTCTTGATTAATATGTTCTTTGATATCACGGTTTTTAATGGTTCCATATACAGTAGGTAAATACTATAGCTTGACATTTGTATGTAGTAAAAATTCGTCTTTCTCTCCGTTTTATGTTTCTTTCAGTAATCGGTTCAGATCAATTAAGAAGTTACAATTCGGAAGCCGAAAACAGTCGATTTTTGTGTAATTTTTCTAGAGAAAAACCGATTAAGATGGAACATTATACTATATTTTAACATATTTTATTTCAAGAAATAGTTATTGAAACAGCTGTTATAGTTATTCTCCTGGAACACTTCTAATATAAGGCGTCTTGCGGTAAGCGGTTAAACATCGGAAATCAAAAAGCCGAAAAGTAATCGATGATATAGTATATTATCTTGTAATTGATCGAAGGAATTACGGTCAATAATAATTTTTAACAAATTGGTGGCTTCTCAAACACAAAACAAAATCAGCTTTTGGCATAAATTTTTTAAAATAATTTCTAGAATCTAGGAAATTCTCGAAAACTTAAAATTAATAAAAACGTGTTAAAATAATAAACGTGTTAAATTTGGAAGTGACTCGACTTACCCTATTACTTTATTTTGAAATCATGCCGACCAACTTTAAAAACACAGTTTCGGGAAAAAACGCGTTCAAAATTTCGCGTTCCTTCTTGGATCGCTCCGACGTATCATTACAAATGTGCGTATAACTTTGTAACTATTACACGGTTTGTCATGAAACGATCTGTGTGTTTACTTAAATATATGTACACTAGCTGTAACCCGTGTCCAATTTAGAGCGAATCGAAGGTACACTATATAACGCTACGCTGGCTGGTATAATTGGTTTGAGTCTTTGCTTAATGTGGGCGTTTCGAAAATATGGTGCACTATCAGGGGCCTGGTTTTAATTACAGACAAGGCTGTAATGTATCTTTTCCAGGACGGTCGACTACTACAAATCTCACAGAGTTCACAGCATTCTGTATCCAGAACATGGAAAACGACACTCAATAGATACTATTTATACCAGTGATGGCCAAACTGCGGCCCACGGGTTGAATTTATCAATGTCAGAAGTCATTTCGGGCCGGCGGATCTATTCAGGAGATCTGATTTAGCCCACATTAAGCTTATAGCGTAGCCACCACTGATTTACACAGACTTTAAGTCGGGCTTTGGCCGTGTGTGGACCATGATTTGCTTTTGGTCAAAGTAAAACGCGATACCAACCTTTGTAAACTGGCTGAGGTCATATCTGGTTAACCGGCGTCTTTCTGTGAGACACATTCGAATCTATTTTGTAATCGATCTGGTGTCCCACAAGGGAGAAATCTTGGGCCTTTGCTATTTTCACTATTCTTCAATGATGTATGCGCTGTGCTAGTCCACCTGCGCTAGTCCTCCTGCGCTGTCCTCGAGGATGCAGACTTCTGTATGCGGATGATTTGAAGATCTTCCTCAGTGTAAAGTCTATTGAAGATTGTCGCGAGCTTCAACGGCTTCTCAACAACTTCGTCGACGAGTTCCTCATTAGTGTGCATAATTGCTCGGCTATCTCTTTCAACCGAAAAAAACGCCCGATTCAATGGAACTACACTATCGATGGCCAGCCGCTGGATTACTCGTACATAATAGCAAAGGCCAATAAAAACTTGGCTAATGACACGCCCAAGTTTTACGAGAAAGTGAACCAAACTCGTAAGGGCTACACACCTAAACCAGAAATGTGTAGGGACGAGGGAGGGGATCTAATCACAAACGAGCGCGAGGTGGTCGACAGGTGGAAGCAGTTCTTCGATGAGCACCTCAACGGTGATATAGCAGCAGGAGACGCAATGGAAGTTAACCTCGGAGTACCTACAAACGACAACAGCGTGCCGGCTCCTGATCGCGAAGAGATCCGGCGAAAAATTCATCAGCTGAAGAATAATAGAGCCGCCGGAAAGAACCGACTCCCGGCAGAACTCCACAAAGATGGCCAAGAACCGCTAGTAACGGCACTTCACTGGCTGATTCCTAGAATTTGTGAGGAGGAGAAACTACCGGAGGAGTGGATGGAAGGTGTAGTCCGTTCCGTCTACAAAAAGGGCGACCGGCTAGATTACTGTAATTACCACGGCATCACGTTGGTCAACGCCATCTAGAAGGTGTTCTCCCAGATTTTGTTGCGTCGTCTATCCCCCATAGCAAGAGAATTCGTAGGGCAGTATCAGGCGGGTTTTATGGGGGCCCGTGCTACTACGGATCAAATTCTTACTCTTCGATAAATCCTCCAGAAATGTCGAGAGCATAACTTGCCCACGCATCATATTTGCGTGGATTTCAGGGCAGCATACGACGATACAGTTGAACGAGAACAGCTATGGCAGATAATGCACGAGTATGGTTTTCCGGACAAACTGACGCGGCTGATCAAAGCTACTCTGGAGCAAATGATGTGCAGCGTGTGCGTTTCGGGGACACTCTCGAATACTTTCGAATCGAGCAGAGGTTTGCGGCAAGGGGATGGACAGTCCTGCATGCTATTCAATATCGCTGTTGAAAGTGTGATCCGGCGAGCGGGCGTCGAAACGACAGGAACGATTTACAGCAAGAGTAGCCAACTCCTAGCCTTCGCAGACGACCTCGACTTCATTACTAGAAACCATGGGACGGCGGAGGCAATCTGGCCAGACTAAAAATGGAGGCTAGGAGGATAGGGTTACAAATCAATGCGTCGAAACCAAATATATGGTAGGAAGAGGCTGAAGAGAAAGCAATGTTTGCCTCCCACGGACAGTGACTATTGACGGCGATGAAATGGAAGTGGTTGATTAGTTCGTATATTTAGGATCTCTGGTCACCGCCGACAATAATACGAGTAAGGAGATCCAACGACGCATTCAAGCTAGAAATCGAGTCAACTTTTTCCTCCGCAAGACGCTTCGATCTAGGAGCATAAGCCGCCGCACAAAGCTGACGATGTACAAAACGCTAATCAGACCCGTAGCCATCTATGGACTTGAGGCCTTAACTTTGCTTACCGAAGACATCAGTGAGAGTGGCCCTACGTGCTAGATGACTCGACCAGGTGTCGAGACGCGCAACGAATTAGCGACGAGTAGCCCAGAACCGAGTACCAAACCAATGGAGAGGAATTCTTGATACGGACTTTCGGGATCCTATTGCCTGCGCGTTCTTCACTACTCCTTTGTGCGAACCGTAATTGAATACGCAGCTGTGATGTGGAGCCTTTATACAGGTATTGGGTCGTCCAGATTGGAAGCCATCCAATCCAAACACATACAATTCAGCACCTCTATGGTTCAAAGGTACATTAGTACCAGCGAGTCACATGTTCAGGTGGGTGTTGTGGGTTCGAATCCGGTTATAACCTCAGATTATAGCTTGATTCAACCCATGCACCTTCCAGCATGTGACAAAAGGTAGCAGTCACAACGACTACTTGTTAAGCGTAGCTACTAATAACCCCCATCCCAAGTTTTCTACGAAACAGAGAATTTATTCGACCGGACTTCAGACGCACCGAATATGGCCAGAATGAAACCATTCGTGTTATGTGTTGTTTGTTTAATAGTGTTTTACAATTATTTTGATTTCCATTTTTCATGTAGTAAATTCAAAGAACAACTGCTGCTCTCAAGCGCACGTAATTAAGTTAGTTAGTAGTGTTTTTGTTCAGCGTCAGATGAATTATTGAACAAATATAAATAAAAATAAATAAATTAAATACACAGAAAGTCGATTTTTCGAAAATTTTAGCTGTATATATTATAACCCTAAATTCACTTTTTAGCTTCATTGCTGTACCTTTCTATGATAGTAGAAAAGCAAAAAGAATATATAGTGATTATTTTTAAATTGTAGTCACGATAGTTGATGGAAGCAGTTGTTCGATGAACACTTCAATGGCGAAGTCGCAGAAGGAGGCGGAATGGAAATTAACCTAGGTGTCACCCATGGAAGACATTAATGTCCTAGCATCTGATCTCCAAGAAGTCAAACGAGAAATCGGGCTGCTGAAGACCAATAAAGCCGCTGGGAAGGACCGCCTACCGGCAGAGCTGTATAAATATGGCGGAGAAACGCTAGCAAAGGCTCTACACTGGGTTATTTCGAGGATTTGGGATGAGGAAAAGCTACCGGAGGAATGGATGGAAGGAGTGGTTTGTCCCATCTACAAAAGGGGTGATCGGCTAGACTGCCGCAATTATCGCGGTATTACGCTGGTAAACGCCGCCTACAAGGTACTCGTCCAGATCTTGTTACGCCGGTTATCACCGATAACACAAGGTTTCGGAAGGAATTATCAGGCGGGTTTCATGGGGGCACGCGCAACTATGGACCAAATTTTTACTATCCGATAGATCTTGCAAAAATGTCGGGAGTACAACGTGCCCACGCATCACATCTTTATTGATTTCAAAGCAGCATACGATACAGTCGATCGAGACAAGCTATGGCAGGTAATGCACGAACACGGTTTTCCAGACAAACTGACGCGACTGCTCAGAGCTACATTGCATCGAGTGATGTGTTTCGTACGCATCTCTGGGACACTCTCGAGTCACTTCGAGACGCCGCGAGGGTTGAGACAAGGTGACGGTTTATCCTGCATGCTGTTCAACATCGCTCTTGAGGGGGTGATCCGACGAGCGGGTATCTAAACGAGGTACGATTTTTACCAAGGGTAGCCAACTTCTAGACTTTACAGATGACTTCGATATCATATCCAGGAACTTTGCGACGGCGGAGGCAATCTACGCCAGACTGAAAGCGAAGTCTAGGAGAATTGGGCTAAAAATAAATGCGTCGAAGACCAAATACATGAAAGGAAGAGGTTCAAAGGAAGCAAACGCGCGTCTCCCACGGACGGTAACCGTACACGGCGACGAACTAGAAGTGGTAGCGGAGTTCGTGTATTTGGGATCGCTGGTGACCGCGGACGACAACACTAGTAAGGAGATCCAGCGGCGCATCCAAGCGGGAAATCGGGCCTACTTTGCCCTTCGTAAAACGCTACGATCAGGAACCGTACGCCGCCGCACGAAGTTAACAATGTACAAAACTCCTCACGGAGAAGCTAACAATGTACAAAACGCTCACGGAGGACATACGTGCCCTTGCCGTGTTCCAGCGGAAAGTGCTGCGGATGATATTTGGCGGAGTACAAACTGAAAGCAGAGAGTGGCGGAGGCGTATGAATCACGAGCTACAAGCACTGCTTGGGGAGACTCCCATCGTACATCTAGCGAAAGCTGACAGGCTGCAGTGGGCCGGACACGTCGTAAGGATGCCGGACGACAGTGCGACGAAAATAGCCCTCTTCAACAACTCAATCGGCACCAGAAACAGGGGGTCCCAACGTGCACGATGGATCGACCAGGTCGAAAGCGATTTGCGTCTTCTGACACGACTAGGAAACTGACGACGAGTGGCCCAAGACCGAGTTGAATGGAGACGAGTGCTTGAAACAGCACGAGCCACCCCGGTTCTATGCTGATGAAGAAGGAGAAGTGACGATAGTTTGCTTCTGTATTAAACATATGGTAATTTCCATGCATCGCTCGTTCGTGGAAAAATTTAATTACCTAAAAGTTAAAAGGTCAAAGCTCGGTAAACGGGTTCTAAACGAATCAAAAAAAAAAAAAATAAAAAAAATCCTTCGTAAGTGGTGCATAATAAACGTGATTCATATCATGGTGTGCGAAAAAAGTGGATTTTCTACAATATGCGACGACGTTCGGTACAATGAATGGTAGGAACTCGACCACACTGCATTCTGAAACTGAACAAACAAAGACGGTTATGGTAATTATCTGCGGATTTGCGGCCTGTTTGATACAGCATCGTAGTAACCACAGCAAGGAAGAATGCTGCTTTCATTTGACGCTCTTCGGTTTTGATTTTGATGATAAGTATTTCAAAATCAAAAACATGTAGGGATCAAAATTGTACAGCCTTCATCTTTTTCTTTCTTTTCATTTACAAATCTCAAAAGTTGCAAAAGTTTTCTCCAAATATTTATTATTATTATTTATTATTTATTATTTATGAACAAAAACACTTTTCAATGCGTTGCGTTTAATGAAAATGTAAACAAAAATTTTTACTATGAAAACGTGTAAAGATGTAAACATTTTGTGAAAAGCTTTTATCAGATGACATTTTCCCGGGAGTAGTGAAAAAATATTCTTTCATTTTCATAAACAAAGGTTTGTTCTACAATGCTCGAGAAAATTGCCCGATTACCGCTATTACTGTGAACAGACCGTTGCGAAACCCCTCGGATGCCTCTACCACCCCATGGCATACTGTCACTAGGGTACAGGCGCTTCCCGTCGCGTCGTGAACGCGTGACAGCTCTCACCCGAAACTCTCTTTCTCGCATTGGCTGATGCCATAACTCACGCATTATTGCACGGGCCTAAGCCCAAGATATGTAACACATTTCGCGTAGCGTATTCCAGGAGTACAGTGACTATATGCGCTAGTCGGAACCTAGTTAGCAGCTTGCTAGGTTCCAGTTTGGATCGTCTCACCGCCACCGTTGCCGCCGCCGGTAGGAATAACCCGGTGAATACCGCCCAAAAGTAGTCGCCGAAGTCGCCGTGAATCATCGTTTCTAGTCTAGTCGGTTTTTGTGCCATTTGTGATCCGTTTATGGTGACATAATAAAACTAAGTTCTGTCACTTAGTCAAATGTAAAATGTATTCTTGGATTGAATAAAGAAAAAAACGAAACAAAACGACCGTAGCTGTTCTCGACCCAAGTGTGTCCGTAATAAGTAATTAACTAATTAACGTAGCGCAATTCGTAAAATTAGCTGACGTTTGCAGTGACCTAGTTAGAATCAGCATCACATTCTAGAGAGAAGTTTTTCATTACCGTGAACCCTCTGTACAAAGTACAAGATACAGGATACAAGAAACGTGACAGTAGTCAAAAATCGATATCGAACGTGAACGGCAAACCGGGAAGAGGGTTGGTTGTTGGTGCAACGCGAGACAATGAGCGAGCCACAGCAGAACTCGCCCTGCTTGGATCCGGACGCCGTCATTGCCGTCGAGAGTGCCATTCCAAAGCAGCGGTAAGTTTCGACAGGGGTCGATGAAAAACTGGCCTTCCGAAATGATTTTCTTGGCGGAAAATAGGCTGGATCGAACTGAGACAAACCGGAAAAAGTGAACGGGAGAAGGTGACTTTTTTCTCGCGTTTGTTTGTTGTTAAGGGAGAGTGAGCGAATGTTCGATTTTTTGCCTCACGCGGTGTGCTGCTGAAGACGGAAGTGAAGACTGGGGAAGGGCAGGGAATTTGCGTGCTCGGTACTCTCTGTTTATTAGCCGCGCGTTTTGTGTATTTTTTTTTCGTCCAGAATCATACACTTGTGTCGAGAATTGGGTTAGACGTTAGTTGCTAGTAAAAATAGAACATCTCGATTTCATGCATTCACAAATAGGATGAGTAACAGACTGTATTCACTGGAAAAGGTCAACGACAAAAACTCAATCGTGCATTTCAACTCTACTAAATTATTTGTTATCTGTTCTGGTTACCGAATAACTAAAACACGTGTTTCAAATATTTTTCCGGTACCCACGTTAAATACTCGGTGATTCACATTTCTCCGAAGCTTGCGAAATTCGTGAGTAATCTAGCCTGATA
Organism: Sabethes cyaneus; assembly: GCF_943734655.1. Lineage (NCBI taxonomy): Eukaryota > Metazoa > Arthropoda > Insecta > Diptera > Culicidae > Sabethes > Sabethes cyaneus. Next base: position 17,756,695 of record NC_071353.1, read on the forward strand.
AGAGGTATATAGACTGATCCAACCAAACCCATCGATCACATGAACGTTAGATATTTAGTTATCGCACAACCAGTTATAAATTTAAAATTGATACCGACCGAACCGGAATATACTAGCCCACACATTTCATTTAAGGGGTATAGAGTTGGATTTATAATCGAAAAATCAATTATAATCCACTCAGTGATCTATGATTACTAGGTTTTTTCTCAAGCAACAATCGTAAATACGGCGTTGCGCTAAAAGATTATCTCATTACAATTAGACGTGACCATGTAGTCCTCAGTGCCTATCACAAAGCTGTTAATTGGCGCTTGATAATGATAAGAAAATCTTACAACATGCTCATGCTTGCTTATTCAAGCTAGAATAAAGTGATGTGAACCTTATTGCGTTTAAAAATTCATCAATTTGGACATTTTGCCGTGCCTTTTTAAAACTTTTTCACTTTTTGATACAAACTTGTACCAAAATCTGCAAAATTAATTAAATAATTCAAGTTTCCACCACTAACTGGTGCAACCACAACTACTGGACCATCAACTTTATATTCTTAAAACATGCTGTCAAAATACTTTAAATACAAAAAGATTCAAGGTTACCACAAACTTCAACAAACTAATTATTTTACCACAAATCCTTCACTAAATTATTTAATAAATTTTACCACAAACCGCTCATTAAGGTGAAACGGTACTGAATCCAACTTGGCCGGATCTATGGCAGCCGTATCCTCACATTACAGGCGGCAAGGCACTCAAAAAGCGCTGAATTTTGAATCAAAACGGAGAGTTATCTTTATTTGTGACGGTACTCTCCGTTTTGATTGCCGTGCCTTGTCGCCTCTGTAATCTATTGTCTCTGTACTTCTCATGGACGCCATTTTTTCGGCCATGTTGGGATTCAGTACCGTTTCACCTTTAAATGCAGTTTTCACTTCAGTTGATAACTCTATACGTCACCAAGCCGGATTGGCATCAGAGCCGCACAGCGTAACATTTCGGCGCTATTAGTGAAGACCCAATTCGGCGTCCTCTTCGCTTGTTAAATTAGTTTAGACTAATCTCAAGTTTTTAGTCTTGACCTTGAAATGCGGTCATACATATATATTAATATTTTTTGAAACGATGGTTTTACAATTGATGAAGGGACGGTAGGGAAAGAAATGAAAATTTTTTTGGTGAAGGTGAGGAAGAGCGGAAAGGAAGGGGGGGGGGTATTGGTAGCTATGCTTGACAAGTAGTCATTTTGACTCCTACCTTTTGTCCAATGCTGGAAGGTGCATGGGTCGAATCAAGCTATAATCTGAGATTATAACCGGATTCGAACCCACAACACCCGCCAGGGCATGTGGTTCGCTGGTACTTGTACCTTTGAACCATAGAGGCGCTGGACAAAAGGAGACCGCAAAATCCACTTCTCAAGGATAGCGACGCGTTCGGTTGGGTTATCGACACATATTGTGCCGCTTCCTACATCAATTGCAGATTACCACCGAGCGAGAAGTTTTTAATCTAACTACTGTTTACTTTCAGGACGATGACACTATGCCGGCCCTTACGACTTGCAAGGTACTGCACGTGACGTTGTTCGTCTGTCAGCTTGTGTTAGTCGCGTTTCTCGGCGTTTCTTGACTACTTGTCAAGCATAGCTACCAATACCCCCCCCCCCCTTCCTTTCCGCTCTTCCTCACCTTCACCAAAAAAATTTTCATTTCTTTCCCTACCGTCCCTTCATCAATTGTAGAACCATCGTTTCAAAAAATATTAATATATATGTATGACCGCATTTCAAGGTCAAGACTAAAAACTTGAGATTAGTGTATTACATAGGAACGGGGCCTTCCCTCGAAAACCCGCGCCGAGAAACGCGGCTAACATAAGGTGACAGACGAACAACGTCACGTGCAGTACGTTGCAAGTCGTAAGGGCCGGCATAGTGTCGTCGTCCTGAAAGTAAACAGTAGTTAGATTAAAAACTTCTCGCTCGGTGGTAATCTGCAATTGATGTAGGAAGCGGCACAATATGTGTCGATAACCCAACCGAACGCGTCGCTATCCTTGAGAAGTGGATTTTGCGGTCTCCTTTTGTACAGCGCCTCTATGGTTCAAAGGTACAAGTACCAGCGAACCACATGCCCTGGCGGGTGTTGTGGGTTCGAATCCGGTTGTAATCTCAGATTACAGCTTGGTTCGACTCATGCACCTTCCAGTATTGGACAAAAGGTAGGAGTCAAAATGACTACTTGTCAAGCATAGCTACCAATACCCCCCCCCCTTCCTTTCCGCTCTTCCTCACCTTCACCAAAAAAATTTTCATTTCTTTCCCTACCGTCCCTTCATCAATTGTAGAACCATCGTTTCAAAAAATATTAACTCAGTTTTCCTAAGAGAAAGTTCCATTTAATTCTACTATACGAAGTATGTACCAATCGTTAGGTATACGCGTCTTCTTCTTCTTCAGCAGCATAGAACCGGGGTGGCTCGTGCTGTTTCAAGCACTCGTCTCCATTCAACTGGGTCTTGGGCCATTCGTCGCCAATTTCCTAGTCGTCTCAGAAGTCGCAAATCGCTTTCGACCTGGTCGAGCCATCGTGCATGTTGGGCCCCCCTGTTCCTGGTGGGGTTGTTGCAGAGGACTATTTTCGTCGCACTGTTGTCCGGCATCCTTACGACGTGTCCGGCCCACCGTAGCCTGCTAACTTTCGCTAGATGTACGATGGGAGTCTCCCCAAGCAGTGCCTGTAGCTCGTGATTCATACGCCTCCGCCACTCTCCGCTTTCAGTTTGAACTCCGCCAAATATCGTCCGCAGCACTTTCCGCTCAAACACGGCAAGGGCGCGTATGTCCTCCGTAAGCAGCGTCACGGCTTCAAGTCCATAAAGAACTACCAGTCTAATAATGGTTTTGTACATTGTTAGCTTCGTGCGGCGGCGTATGCTTCCTGATCGTAGCGTTTTACGAAGAGCAAAGCAGGCCCGATTTCCCGCTTGGATGTGCCGCTGGATCTCCTTACTAGAAATGTTGTCCGCGGTCACCACAGCAGCGATCCCAAATACACGAACTCCTGTACCACTTCTAGTTCGTCGCCGTCAACGGTTACCGTCCGTGGGAGACGCGCGTTTGTTTCCTTTGAGCCTCTTCCTTTCATGTATTTGGTCTTCGACGCATTTATTTTTAGCCCAATTCTCCTAGACTCCGCTTTCAGTCTGGCGTAGATTGCCTCCGCCGTCGCAAAGTTCCTGGCTATGATATCGAAGTCATCTGCAAAGCCTAGAAGTTGGCTACTCTTGGTAAAAATCGTGCCTCTCGTTTCGATGCCCGCTCGTCGGATCACCCCCTCAAGAGCGACGTTGAACAGCATGCAGGATAGACCGTCACCTTGTCTTAACCCTCGTCGCGTCTCGAAGGGACTCGAGAGTGTCCCAGAGATGCGTACGAAACACATCACTCGATCCAATGTAGCTCTGAGCAGTCCCGTCAGTTTGTCCAGAAAACCGTATTCGTGCATTATCTGCCATAGCTTGTCTCGATCGACTGTATCGTATACTGCTTTGAAATCAATAAAGATGTGATGCGTGGGCACATTGTACTCCCGACATTTCTGCAAGATCTGTCGGATAGTAAAAATTTGGTCCTCAGTTGCGCGAGCCCCCATGAAACCCGCCTGATAATTCCCTACGAAACCTTGTGCTATCGGTAACAGCGGGCGTAACAGGATCTGGGAGAGTACCTTGTAGGCGGCGTTTACCAGCGTGATACCACGAGAGTTGCAGCAGTCTAGCCGATTACCCTTTTTGTAGATGGAACAAACCACTCCTTCCATCCACTCCTCCGGTAGCTTTTCCTCCTCCCAAATCCTCGAAATAGGACATTACTATCTTCCATGGGCGCTCCTAGGTTAATTTCCGTTCCGCCTCCTTCTGCGACTTCGCCATTGAGGTGTTCATCGAAGAACTGCTTCCACCTGTCGACCACCTCGCGCTCGTTTGTAATTTGATTCCCTTCCTCGTCCCTACACATGTCAGGTTTCGGTGTGTAGCCCTTCCGAGTTTGGTTCACCTTCTCATAAAACTTACGCGTATCATTAGCTCGAAATAGTTGCTCTAATTCTTCACAATCTCTGTCCTCATTTTGGCGCTTTTTTCTCCTCAGGGTCGTGGTCAACTGGTTCCTAGCTCGTCGGTATTTGGCCAGGTTCTCTCTAGTGGCAATACTTAGATAATTTTTCCAAGCATTTTTTTCTCCTCCACCGCTTGTTGGCATTCGCCATCAAACCAATCATTTTGTGTACTCCGAGGCCTAATCCCTAGTGCCGCGGTAGCGGCCTCTCCGATGGCCGAGCGTATTGTGCCCCAACCGTCTTCGAGGTCTGAAGCACCTAACTCCTCGGAAGAAGGCAGTGCCTCATTCAGTACTCGCGCGTAGTTCTCGGCAGCTTGTGGGTTATCTGGCTACCTGATGTTCAGCCGAGGAGGGCGACTTTGACGCGTCCGGTATACGGTGGACAGCTTTGAGCGCACATGTACTGCAACTATGTAATGGTCAGAATCAATATCCGCACCCCGACGGGAGCGTACGTTCGTGATGTTAGAGAAAACCCGACCCTCTATGAGAACGTGGTCAATTGGGTTCATTGTACGTTGGTCAGGTGATCTCCAGGTGGCTTTGTGGATATCCTTGCGCGGGAAAAAGGTGCTTCGGATCACCAGGCCTCGAGAAGTTGCGGAGTTTATACATCGTTGGCCGTTATCGTTTGTGTCGGTGTGCAGGCTATGGGGTCCTACCACCGGTCTATACATTTCTTCCCTACCGACCTGGGCGTTCATATCCTCGATGACGATCTTGATGTCCCGTGACGAGCAGCTGTCGTACGTTGCCTCCAGCTTTGCGTAGAACGCTTCTTTCTCATTGTCGGGTCTACCTTCGTGCGGGCAGTGCACGTTAATGATGCTATAATTGAAGGAACGGCCCTTTATCCTCAATACACACATTCTGTCGTCGATCGCCTTCCAATCTATCACGCGATCCTGCATTCCGCCCAGCACTACAAAGCCCGTTCCCAGTTCGTTGGTAGCGCCACCGCTCTGGTAAAACTGGGCCTTTCCGCCACGGATTTTCCATACCATTTCTCCTTTGCGACAGATTTCCTGCAGAGCAACGATGCCGAGTTTGCGGGGTTCCAGCTGTTCAATCAGCACCCGCTCGCAACTTGCGAAATTTAGCGATCTGCAGTTCCAAGTCCCGAGTCTCCATTCGTCGTTCTTGTTCCGTCACCTAGGTCGATGCCGAATATTCGGCTCCGAATATGCTTGAATGTTGTTAGTTTAAGTTTAATTTAGGTGTGTAGCCGTACTGGGGCAACACTACCGAGTCTCGCGATGGTGCTGCCACCTTATAGTTCCGAGACTCACTATACCTCCTTCCCGGTAAGTATACGACCTTAGTTTCCATCGGGGTTAGTTACCCGATCTCCGCTAAGGTTGCTCGTATTCCGGCTGGTACCCCGAGGAGGTCGGGATTGGAGTTGCTGGATAAGAGGCTAACGACCACTATGGGGTCTATATTCCGCATTATCCAGCCGTTTACCAACCCGTATACGCGTATTTCGATTGATTCTTGTAATCTTGTACTAAACACGGTAACACCTCATTCAGAGGGAGCAGCAGAGCAGCAGTACCGCTAGCATAGTGCAGCAGCGGCGACGACCACGTGGAGATCTGATCGTGCGTTCCAGAATTGTACCGAGTGAGAGGGTTTAATAAATACCTAAAGAGTTATTCCGTTGTTTGCTTGATTCTGAAGTAGCCCCGGAGCCGACCCTGAGAACCTTCGAGTCGCTCACGGCCGACTGGAAAACAAAAGAAGTCTTGGGAACCTCACCCCAAAGAGTCCCCAGTGGTTCGACCAGGGACTAGGGGCTTTGGCAAAGGCCCTAACTCCTGCTTTCCTCTGACATCAAACACCGCAACTTTATTCGCCGATCTCTCGCTGTTCGGTTTCTTCCTCTGTAAGGCAAGTCGGAAGAACCCCCTATCGTTTTTCAACTCGTCTCCCTATAGCCACATCTATAAGGCCAAAAATGTTGGTTATAATTGTCGGACATGTATATCAATGGACAATAACCGTATGGTACAGAGCGATAACTGCGATGAATGGCATTTTTACAGCTGTGTACTCGGTCAAGATATCGAAGATAAGCCATGGTGTTGCGTGAAATGTGAGGAAAAAGCGAAGAAGAAGCGGAAGTCGAAGGGGCCGAAACCTGGGAACGAAACTAACAGTCCGTAACTGTCCACACTAAAGAATTTACAAGTAGTAATCGAAAAAGGGGTATCTGTAAACATCGGCATAATTAGTCATATAGAATCAATAAGAACTTTTTACCAACTTTCTCGCTGATCCGGAAATTCGACGCTGGAATATAATAATTTAGTTTTCTTTTTAAGTACTTCATATTGCGGGAGTAAATGTGTTTTTTGTTTTGAAGAATGACTATTGAAAGAACTTGGAAAAATTACATGCAAACTATGACTGTCCACGTGGGACTTGAACCCACAATTCTGAATCTCGCGTCGAGTGCGTTTCAAGTTTACTTGCCATTATTTTGGGTTATACAACTAGGGGCGTGTCCAGAGGCAGGACATCACCATTTTAAATCGGACTTGGCTTACCAAAGCAACAATGTGAGTTTTATTGTACTCTTATTGTGGTTTTCAAAGCCAATTTTGGTCTCAAATACCATCATAAGAGTGTAATAAAATCCTAATTATTACTTGGGTATGAAAGATACGTATTTTCGTGATCATTATACTTATTTCGAAACAAACATGTAGGGTATTTTCGGTATTTTTAGCAGGTTTCTAAATTCAGCCGATTTGCCTTTTCTTTCGCCAATAAAAATACTTTGCCGATATACAATTTTAGTATGTTATAACTATTTTCTCAAGAATGTAAGTAATCTACTATTTTGTATTCAAAGAACGTCAAAACCACCTGTTCTACCTCTAGAACTAGGCTATAGGCCCAAAAAATAGATGCCATCGCTTAATGGGCTGAAAATACTCTCCCGTGCCCTACATTGGCATCCAAAAATTTGGGATTTCTAAGCTAACCATGCACGATTCGTATGGTGCTCCTTATCCAGTACTAGACTATGCTTATTGCAGAATTCGTTAGTGTAGTCATCGTGGAGGGACGCAAGAATAGTTCTTTTGGCGGGTTTTACTAATCTCTCCCAGCTTCCACCCATTTGAGGTTTGCTCGTATATAGTTTTCCGACTTTTTTTCCCTCAGCTTATTTTAGTCTATGGACTGCAATGCTTCTCCTAGTTCACGTCCACAAAATTCTTTTCGCGGTTGCTCTGTAGGTTATAAAGTTGTGCTCTGCGAAAATTATAGAAAATCCGCCATTAGAAGTGGTTGCGGTTTACCTCTAGCCTTCTTGTAAGTCTGACATTCTCGGCGGACTATGCAGCAATCGCTACGCAGATTCTGGATGCAGTAGTTTGGCGCTACTCGGTAATTACGGTTCCATGGCAACCAGTAGGAAAATAAAAGTTACACAGTATAACGATGGCAACAGTATCATATTTGGCAGAAACGGCCGTAATCCATTGTCGATATCTTTTTGCAGTCCATTGCTAGTAGTAAGCATACTACTGGAGAGTCTGTGTGGACTTCACGTACAGTGAACCATACCATCGGTTGTTGGAACTCCGTGGTACTACACAGAAATAGAGACCGCGAACGGAAGTGGAAAACAGAGACGAAAGTGTTTGACAAAGATCTCTTTGTTGAAGCTATACTTGTCGATAGTGGCTCCCTGGACCAGGACCTGACCGTGGATGAACTGACAGAAACGCTAGCAAAGGCATGCCATGTAATAATGCCTAAACAATGGGTGACTAGAAACAAATGGACCTCTGCTTACTGGTGGAATGAGGCACTTGGGAAGCTGAAAGCCTTAGGACCGGAAGAACCTATCAGCGTGCAAAGAATACCGAAAGTGGTGTTCCGCAAAATGGTATTCGGCGAAATGTTATATAATCATGGCGAATATTTTAATGCTGTCCGATTTATTTTATCAAGCTAAGCAATGGGGGGAGCTGTTTTCTACTTTACTGTGAGGAAAATTTGTATATAAAACCACCCATGAACTCCTCAGAAACTTGCAAAACTCGAGATTATGACAAAGGTCATCCGAGACTCATGATTTATGTACAACACAGTTTAATTTGTGACAATGTGAAGTTTTTCGGGTCTGCTAGTAGTCAATAAAAGTGATATCCCTTAACGCGGTGAAAACAAATAAGGCTTGTTCGCGACAAAATTTGGACACCCCTAAACACACACAGCTTCGGAAATACATTGACAACGGGTGAAATATTTTGCAGCGTGGTAGAAAATATAACACTTGTTTATATTACAAGCGCTCGGCGTAAAATGGCGTCGAAAGAAGAGCAGGTGCGAAAAGCAGTTGTGTACGGTCGCAATGAAAATCCGGATCTCTCGTTAAGAACACTTGCCAAAAAGCTTGGACTTCCTCCAAGCACTGTTCACAGTGTTTTAAAATCGTTCGATACCCGCTTGACAACAGCTAGGAACAAGTGAAATGGAACAAAAACGGATCTGAGGAACCACCACAAGGATGCGAAGGTAAAACAAATATTACGGAGGAGACCAGATCTTTCTGTACGTACCATTGCTCGTAAAATAAAAATGTCGCCAACATTCGTGCGCACTTCATGACAAGGCATGAAGTCTTTCAAGGCGAGGACTGTGCCAAACCGTAATGATAAGCAAAATACGACGGCCAAAACACGCGCTCGTAAGCTTTATCGCGAATATTTACGAAGTTTCCATGCGTTATAATGGACGATGAAACGTATGTCCTAGTAAACTTTAAACAGCTTCCTGGTATGTCTTTTTACACTGCCCTAAAACGGAATGGCGTTGCAGAGCATTTTAGGACAAATAAGAAAGCCAAGTTCCCCAAAAAATATTTAGTATGGCAGGCCATGTTCAGCTGTGGTCGAGCAAGCAAAAGTTACATCACTACGGGAACGGTTAACAAGGAAATTTACCGTGAAGAATGCCTTCAGAAACGTTTGTTACCGTTCCTACATAGCCATTATTATTATTATTATTTGGCTGTTTTGGCCTGATTTGACATCCTGTCACTACGCCAAAGATGTTTTGGAATGGTATGATGCTAATGGAGTCCATATTGTAGCGAAGGAGACGAATCCACCTAACTGCCCAGAGTTACGCCCCATCGAGCGGTACTGGGCTTTGGTGAAGAGAGAGCCGTCCCAGCACAAGCAACAACTATAGATAAATTTCGAAAATCTTGGACAAACACAGCTAAATTGGTTGCCAACAAGTCTGCACTGACCCTCAGGGCCCTCATAAACTCCAAAGTTCGCCAATTTTTCATGCAGACCAAATAAGTAATGTTAACTTGTTTGATAATTATTAATGATACACACATAAATGATATAAAATTGTGTCCAGATTTTATCGCGAACAAGCCTTAATTTGTTTATCACCGATCGCACAATAATGTTCCTCTGAGCTAGCGCATTTATATAACAAAAAAAATGTAATTTCGCACATTTTAGTGACGAAGTAGCTATTTCCTTTGCGGCCACTAAAGAGCTATAGGCGAATAATAATACAGTCCTATCGTATCGTCCATTAGCGCTATTCACGGATGTCTGCCTGATAAAGATGGCACTTCAAAATAATCAAATAAAACGTAACAAATATAAAGGGGCACCGGTAGGGTAGTTGAACAGTGGGTCAAAATAGTAAACTTATATCAAAATGATTATAGCTATGTTAGGGCTAACGCATTACACTACAGTTAGGTAGAAGATTTTAAATCTGTTTAGTATAACTAAATATGCAGAAATAGCAAATTTGTACAAATTTATAAGCAAATAACTGTACAGTGTGACCCATAACAAAGTCATATATTTTTGTAAATGAAGGCTTTATTTCGATTTTCAGTTTTAGAAGTTGTTTACTCATAGATAAAGAACACAACAAATAATCATTACTCTATTAAATCGCCTTTTGCATGGATATCACGCTTCAAACACTTTTTGAAGTCGTTACATGCAGCAAGCACTACTTCCATCGGAACATCATCCTTATCTTGTTGATAACTAACTTAAATGCATCCAAATTATAATATTTATAATCCTTGAGCTTCTGCTGCACGTACCGCCAAATGCAAAAATCCAGTGGGTTCAAATCAGGAGAACTTGGAGGCCATTCTTTTTTTGGTATGAAATCCGTCGGATCGGATTTGCACCATGTCTTCACAAGATTTGCAGTGTGGCCGACGGAGCAGCAGTTTGCATCTTTTCTGCCATTTTTGTTTTGTTGCTTCCGTTAATCCATGTATTTTACGTTTTTTGAATGCTTTCATATCTAGATTCATTTTTAAAATTAGACGAAGAGATTCCCTGTTAATATTCAGTTCAACTGCCATTTTCCGTACGGGCCGGCCGCAACTGCGACGAATTCGCTCTCGAACAACCTCTTTGACCTTTTTTTTTGCTTTTTACTGTATAATATACAAATCCTCTTTTTATGCCGAGATATTTGAGGTCACGAAAAATAGCGCCGCATGTAGCACCGTTTTGGAATTTATTTATTATCAACGACCGTAACTCAAACAATGCATTGCAATGGTACGTGCACACCGAACGAGACACAATACGAAAATTAAACTACGTCAAGTAAGACTTAAGTCATGATGATACACACATGGTCTTAGTTTGATTGTATTAATTGTATATGCCGTTGCAAGCATAAACTGATTTTTGTTCGAATATAGAGTGGCGTTTACCCCTATTTAGAAAACCCCGATTTACACGAATATCACAGGCGAATTTCGCACACGCTTTCGCTCAAAGAAAATGAAGTGAAAAAGAAGGGCAAGAAGGAAAACGAAGTCAAACTTATAAGTTGATTAAACTAAAAGCCACTCTAGTGTCAGATTAACAATGCAAAATGCGGTTTGTTTCATTAAATGATTATCATAGTAGTCTAAATAGTCATAAAAGGGGCAATATGTGTGCCACACTGTAGATGGAAAAGACTCCATCGCTCTATTACATTAGTAAGTTAATTCTTGGGTTTCTCTCTCGAGTTGATCAGTCTTAAAATGTCAAAAACGAGTGTGATCTTTACACCCGACTGTTACGATGATTCATTTCATGTAGAGATCAAACTCGTTTTTAAGACATTTTAAGACTGATCCAACAAAGAAAAAAACCGAGAACTAATTACCAGTAGTCGTCAAACATATAGTAAATTAGTTAGTTGAATAAATTAAACCAAACAACTGTTTGGTCAGAAAAGTAAATATAATAACTCCAATAATATTGCATAAAGAAAATTCACGTTACTCAGTTGAGCTGAAAATAACAGAATACCCGAAAAAATCCTCAATTACCAAGTATTCTTATTTTATATTCCATAAATTTTGTATTGAAAAAAAAAGACCTAAGCACTGAATTTAAATTCAATCGACCCGTAACTTTGAGCATCGTGTTCACTTATATAAAAAAAAACAAAGATTTTTAACAATTGGGCACGTTTTGATACCTTGATTGCATCCTTTCGATTCGGCCGATATAAGAACCAACACATAAGAGCCTACACCACCAGCCAATCTTCATCGCAACAAAAAAGCATGAATAATTTCCACTAAACCTGTCGCGTCGTTTCTCTCCCTCAGGCAGCAACTGCTGAAATGGAACGGTTGGGGCTACAAAGACTCACGCTTCGAGTACGTCAACGGCACGCTGATTTTCACCGGTGATCGGTAAATGCTTTAAACAAGATCTATCACCTGCCGGCCCCGACCGGAACTAATTGCTTTGCTTTACTTGTTTTTTTTTTTCGTGACAGATACCCGATCGGAGGTTCGCTCTCGCTGCCATACTTTAAGGAGTACGTCGAAAAGTATCTGGGGGTGGATCTGAATAATCGGCATGAAGGCAATCCCCTGCCACAACACTACCCCGATCCGGTTCAATGTTCGGAATTCACGTCACAGCTCGAGCAGCACCGAATCGAGTACAGTCAAACTGGCGAAGATCGACTCGTTCGATGCCACGGTCAAACGCTGCATGATATTCACACTCTGCGTGCCGGAAGCTTCAAACGGATCCCGGATGTCGTTGTGTTCCCTACCAGCCATCAGCAGGTTGTGCATGTGGTAAACGCAGCCAATAAGTGTAATGTTGTGGTGATTCCGTACGGTGGAGGAACTTCGGTGTCCGGTGCGTCGACCTGTCCTGAAAACGAAAGTCGACCCATTGCATTACTGGATACAAGCCAAATGAACAAATTACTGTGGTTTAATCAGGAAAATCTAACCGCATGCTTTGAGGCTGGAATTGTAGGACAGGACTTGGAACGAGTCGTTCGAAAACTAGGATACACCGTAGGGCATGAGCCGGACAGTTATGAATTCTCTACTTTGGGCGGATGGGTAGCCACCAGAGCGTCCGGGATGAAGAAAAATCTTTACGGGAATATTGAGGATATTTTGGTAAAAGTGAGAATGGTGACGTCTCAGGGAGTGCTGGACAAGAATGTCACCACCCCTAGAATGTCCTGTGGTCCTGATTTTGACCACATTGTGCTCGGATCGGAAGGAACACTTGGAGTTGTGACGGAGGTGGTGATCAAACTGCGTCCCTTGCCGGAGGTGAAAAAGTACGGATCTCTCGTGTTTCCGGACTTTGGGTCCGGGATAAAGTGCCTTCGGGAGATAGCCAAGCACCGACTGCAACCGGCCAGCATTCGACTGATCGACAATGAACAGTTTGTGTTCGGACAGGCCCTTAAACCTGCGGGAGGGTTTTTGACTCACTTATCAGGCGCCTTGCAGAAGGCGTACATCAGCAAGTTCAAAGGTATGAGTTTGGACAAGATAGCGATAGCCACTCTGCTGTTCGAAGGCAATGCCAAGGACGTGAAACATCACGAGGAACAGATCCTGGGGATCGCCATGAAATACGGTGGATTCTCTGCCGGAAGCACCAACGGCGAAAAAGGTTACATTCTTACCTTCGTGATCGCCTACATCAGGGTAAGCAAAATGTGTCTTGTCTGCGGTTAGCACGAGTTTGTCAATAATTGCATTTTTTGTGCGGCTTCTCGACTGCGACTCATTAAGTGGCAGTCGACAAGTCAGTGCAACTATCCGCGGTAAACATTCGCGTGGAAGAAACGTTCACTCCATTTTCGAGAGGGAATAAATCAATATTTGCGCTGCCTTGATGGGTTGCCGCTACAAGTTCGTAAAGATGCACCATGCACATGGAGCATGAACACGGAAATGCAATTGTTGCTTAGTGCTACTTGCAATGTAACAACTTTAACGTTTACCTTCGTTTTATGTCTTTTTTTTTTGCTGTTGCTATTTACACAAGGATCTAGCTCTCGAGTATAGTGTAGTAGCGGAATCGTTCGAAACGTCCGTTGCGTGGGATCGGTGCGAAACGCTCTGCACCAATGTGAAAAACAGAATTCGAAAGGTAAGCCACCCAGACTGGACCTCATACTAGAAAATTAATTATTGTCTATAAGTAATGCATTTCCATTTGAAAAAATTAGCTTTTTGTTAATACCAAATGACTCGCAATAAAATTCAACACGGATTACTGAAACTTTTCAATTCGTATTAAACTTTTTAACTGACTTTGAGTTTGAGTAAATTGTTTAACAGGCGTCAGTGGCTAAGTTTTTGCACTAAAATAAAAAGTGCTTACAATTTTTGTGAGCTAAACAGTAAAAAAACAACCAGATAATCAACCAAGCTTGCTGTACATCCCTCCTGATGCGTAGTAATTGTTTCGTCTGTATAATTACTTTTTGTTAGTTCAACTGTATTGCGACTCATTTTGCCTGTTCGTACATTCTTCGGTTTGCACAGGACCGCTGCTTCCTGCTAGGGGTTAAAGAAGCAAATTTGTAAATCTTTCCACATACTTTGCTCGCAGATGACCAGCAAAATAGGACTTACGGAATCTTAGCAATGTAGGTATGTTTGCGAGTAAAAAACATAACCGTTCGTTCGCTGCTGCTTCCTTCAGCAGCGTTTAGACGCAATGTTTTACCGTGAAACTTCCAACGTCATCCTAAATTGGGGGTCTGCCACAAAAATAACCAGTAGCCGCTGTTCCACACCAGAAGGTGTGATTAATCCCTGTTTTTAACCGATGGAACTAACGAACTCAAAACGAATTATCACTCGTTACGCAGAATGTATCAGCTCAAGTTTTGTTTTAAATCATATGCTTCTGGAACCTTCACGCGAAAAACACGAAATTGATGGTCCTTGTGCACATAAACGCTATCTGCCCTTGAAAATTAGAAATTGACTCTCATTACGATCTTTTTTATTGTTTTACCACGCAGGAATGTGCCAAACACAGCATAAAATACTACCTCATCTCGTGCCGGGTGACGCAATCGTACGATGCCGGAGCGTGCGTGTACTTCTACTTTGGCTTCAACCACACCGGGTTTGCCAGTCCGGTGCACATTTATGAAACGATCGAAGGGCAAGCCCGGGACGAAATCCTCGCCAGCGGTGGATCGATCTCGCACCACCACGGCGTCGGGAAGATCCGTTCGCGCTGGTATCCGAAAACCGTGTCCGACGTCGGTGTCGGCCTGTACCGGGCCACCAAGCGTCAACTAGACCCGAGGAATATCTTTGCCGCGGGGAATTTTCTCCCGCCGGAGGAGAACGGTGAACGGGAACACCGCCAGGGCGAAGATCAGAAGCTTGTTTCCAAGCTGTAGATTTGCCATCTAGAGTATGTAAATGCTTGTTCTGTGTAGAGAGGACACCAATGCTAGTACAATTATGGCTTTAGTGTAAGTTTTGACGTGACTAGCGAAGACATTCCAGTTTCGTTGATAGTTTATGTTGACGAGTGGCTTTAGGATACTAGTAAAATGAAGTTTTTTCATTCTATACATTTGCTTTTCATCGACTTCGAAACCCATTTTTGAGCTACTGCGAGTTGATTGATGGATGTCCTCGTTCTAATACGGGTTTGGGTCGGGGTTCTTGGCTGTAGAAAAATGGCTTCAAAACTGAAAAATTCGGCAATAAACGACCAATAAAACGTCCAAATATTATTTTGTCAAAAAAAACTGACTCCAAATTTCGCGTGAAATGACCTACAAGCATGTATAATTTTGTTCTCAACCGACTACCCACAAATCAATAACAATCCATTCTACAATGTGAACAGAAATGTTGACACTGTAATTAATAGTGCAGTCTATTTTGAATGGTTACTCACACGGTATCTTTTATTCACCACATGCCGTAAACAACTGTTGCATTTTCCCTTCTAACAAATTGCCGCAAAATCATATCCCGAACAAAGAGTGATACTCAAAGCTGGGGTGACATTGCGATTCTCGTTTCGAGTGATTTTGGTTCGTTTCGACCACGTTAAACAAATGGGCGAAACGAACCAAAATCACTCGAAACGAGAATCGCAATGTCACCCCTGATTGGATGGGTGAAATTTTAATAAATATTGGATGAGTGAAAAATCGGAAATGGTAGAATTGAAAGAATAAAACAAAACTAGGTATAACACCTAGACCTAATATAACGGGCGGCACTAGTTTAGTGAGTAAAACATTCTAATGCCAACCGAAAGAGCGCCGGTGCGATTTCCACCTGCGATGGCACAACCCAATATACTTTTGGTCTATATCAAAGTTTTCCAGTTTGATCCAATGAATCATTTTTTGCATTAGCCTATCAGGGCAAGTTTTAGGAGTGGTACTGGCACGTGGTGTGTAACGAAGCCTCTTGTCGAAGGAGCAAATTATAACTAGTCTCTGCACTGCCGGGCACTAGAGATCCCGATTAGTTGAAACATATGTACTAAAAATATAAAAAGTTTTCACCCTTCTTTCAACGACATTCCAGAACAGATAGTTCGCAGTTCACTCACTCATTAGCAAAAAGATTCACTCTTAAATTTTTTCAAAGGAAACCCTTTAGAATCAATTCCTTTCTTTTCTGGAGCATTGGTATCTAGGTCAGACTTATCCAAGCTGCCATTATTATTAAAATTCCACCAAATAGTGGTACACTGGAGAGAGTTACCAGGAAGGAGCGTCAAACATAGCTCTGGTTCTCTCAAGCTCCCACCTAGCGCCCCACGCAGATCTAAGTCAAATGATGGCGGTCGATGACCTTAGGGATCATTCAATAATGACGTCCATTGCTTATGGGGGGAGGGGGGTGTCAAATTTGTGACAGGTTGTGACAAAGGGGGGGAGGGGGTCTTGGCAAATGTGACATCCGTCGAAAAAAATTGCATTTTCATCAAAAGGCAGCAAAAATATGTTTCTCAGTCATTCATCACTCATTGATTTATTTCGATTTTCGAACTTATAGTTCCAGCTGACGGCACTTGAAAGTCAGGCACAATTTGTCAATGTTAACTAGATAGACCACGCGTTACACTGAAGGATCAATGTACACATCAATTTCAGCTCATTTGCAATCAAAGTTTCTAGCATTTTGCTAAATATTGGATAGAAAAGTACAATGAACTCTAATAGCTATCGTCACGATGTAGTGAAACCTGCTTCGCCGACGCAGATTGAAGCTTGTTTCGAAGCGGAGCCGTGCTACTTCAATTGAAACCAAAGCTTCATTTCTTCATTGATTTGTAACAATTTGCAATTGAATGTTGTTAGAGCCCTTGTTCGCAGTTATTATTTTTTATTAATTGTTATTTTCTATATTTTTTTTAATCTTACATTAACTCTTAAAAGGTTAAGCTATTTTTATAAACCACTTTTTACTTTCAACACGCTTTTCATTTTTATTTTGAGTTTGTGTGATGTCCAAAGGGGGGGGGGAGGTTGAGTTTTGTGACACAATCGGACAGAGGGGGAAGGGGGGTCTAAAAAAGCAGAAATTTGGCGGACGTCATATTTGAATCGTCCCTTACCCGGAAATGCTTCATGTACTTACTGAAGCAGCTAAGCTAGGAGGTGCAAACTAGAGCGCCTATTCTCCAGGTGAGGGGCGGCTCACACAGCGTCTGTCTCGAAACGGGCGGCTGAATATGAAATGCTGTATCCCGCAAGCTATACCTAAGATGGCAGACCCATCAGTGGGATGTAGATATCGTGACCCCGGTGAGGTAGTATACCGAAAACACAATTACTACGAACAATGAAGAAAGAAATTCAGGACGGAACAATCGATATAGGACACGGCAAGGGACAAGGAAACGATTAAGGGATAACGATTGGAAACTTGGTACCTGGAATGTCTGAACTTTCCATGAACCGGTACGGGCTGGCTTGCTTGCTCGAAAGCTGCGTCAACTCGGAGTGGAGATCGCTGCTTTTCAGGAAGTTCGGTGGCCAAATTCCGGAGAAAGGGAGTTCCGTGCAGTAGACCCTATTGCAGGCACTTCTTTCAAGTACCACATTTACTGCAGTGGCGGTAAAAAAGCAGAACATGGAGTCGGTTTCGTAGTGTCGGGAAAGCAAAAGCAACGAGTTATCCGGTGGAGGCCCGTAGATGACCATATATGCGAGTTGAGGATTAAGGGCAAATTCTTCAACTACAGCCTAATCAACTTATACGCACCGACAAATGATAAATCCGATGATGCTAAGGACGAGTTTTACGACAGGCTTGAGAGGACCTATGGAGAGTGCCCAAAATACGACGTGGAAATCATCATCGGCGATGCAAATGCGCAGATCGGGAGGGAGGAATTCTTCCGTCCAGTTATTGGAAGACATAGCCTTCATCTGTCGACCAATGATGACGGTCTGAGGCTCATAAATTTTGCCACAGCCAGAGGAATGGCCGTCTGTACCACCTATTTTTCACGTTTGAATATTCGGAAACACACCTGGAGGCATCCAAATGGATCCAAATGGCAGACGGCGTGGCAGTGGAGTGCGCCAGGAAGCTTGACCAACGAATCGCAGAACAGCAGGTAGAAGGAGAAGATATAAATGGGCTGTGGAGGAACATCCATGGTGCCATCGAAACAGCTGCGAGGGAGGTGGTAGGCACGACGCGAGGAAGACAGCGTAACAGCTGGTTTGATGCCGAATGCCAGAGAGTGACAGATGAAAAGAACCAGGCCAGGAGTCGCTTATATTGTAAACTCGTTTCACTTTCGGAGCACCAACAAGTTCAAGGGAAATAGTCATTCTCCGGCTTGTTAGAACAGCGACACTGTTTACCTCGTTTTGAAATAAAAATTACCAAAAGTTATCTTCACGAAAAAATATAAAATGTTTCCAAATCATTAAGTTTGATTACTACAACCAGCATGTTGCAAAATTACTGAACAGTTTATCAATTCAAAGATACATTAATTTCTGGAAACATTATTACTTATTTATTCGTCAAGTAAATGTAGACTGCATACAATAATTATATGTAGCTATAGCGTGTTTACTTATATAATATATGTTATTTCTGTAAGTTACTCGCTCGTTAATTTGGTAACACTATAATTATTTCCAATACTGGTAATGTATAATGCCTCATAGTATGATTATTTCGCGCAAATCGTTCTAACGAGTATTTAAAAATATTTTTATCTTGCGACCAGCGGTACAGAAGCTTAACTGTAAGACAGTAATTCTGCAGAATCTATTAGGCATTGGATCCGAAATAAATATTGGAAATTCAACTTTATTCTGATGCAAAAAACTGTCTCAAAACGGTGAAATACGAATAAGCCGACTGAAGGACCTAAAATCGTAGAAAATTTGAGCTCATGGAAATACTTTGGGTCGTAGTTTATACTGAGCCGATTTACCATGGCGAAGCTTGTTCTGTCCACAACGAAGAACTCGGCCGCTGTAAGGCACGCTCCTTGCTGTGATCTCATCATAACGATCAGCACAAGGCGCTGATAAGTAACGGGTCGATCATACCAACAGGTTTCATAAACCGCATCCGCAATAGATGAGCTCTGAAATTTGGTGAAAACAATAGAATTCATAGAAAAATCTAGGTTTAAAACCATTCAGTTCCGAACCGCATCTGTTAATTCCGAGCCCAGCATTGAGTAAGAGAATGTTTGGAAAAAACTGTACCAAACTAAAAGGGCCATTTTAATTAGCAATTGACGGTCTCCTCTGGCCTTTCAAAGAAATAAATCGTTGAAAGTTATTCAAACTCTCAGTAGAAAGTGATCGACTTACTATAGTCAGAACCATCATCGTCACACAAAGCGAAACAATACAAGCCATGTTCAGCAGTAGCATCAATGGACTTAAAGCTCTCTTCAGCTGCTCAGCACTCCTGTGAAAATGGTTAAGTAATCGCTATTGTAAACTTTTTTATCACTTTAAGTTCACCTGTACGCAACATCTTGCATCTTAATAATTTCTTCCAATTTCTCACCAAATTGCTCGTCTACCTGAAGTACGTCCAATCCGCTAACCTTCATTCGTATGATCTTGAACAAACAGGAAACATGGTGCACCATGCACCAGCAGAAGCTATCCTGCACGGAAATCATAAGAGTAATCAATAGCATCTCTAAACAACATAACAAAGCCATCGGTAGCCATATCCAGAAACTGGATGTATAATCAAATATGACAAAACTGAAATAATACAAATTCACGTTAATAACTCTACCCGCCGGTTCAACTATTGGGGATGAGTCATACTCTGCTTCCACGCTCAAGGACAGATGAGGAACACTTTCGGCTGTCGCATATTTGACACAAGTGACGATTACAGGTATTGCAGCATAAACCACTGAAGCCAACATCAAGGTTACCATATAACATTTAAAAAACCAGCCAGTATAATTCCTTAATCTACGTACCGCAGCCTGGATATCTGGCGACGAGCTGACCGAACAATGCTGCAATAGCGTTTGTACCTCGTGATGGACCTTTTCAAGTACTGGCCGGTGGTAGATTATACCCACAGTCTGGGGCAGAATTTTCCCCACAATAATAATCTCCGCAATGGTTTTTATCAACTCACGAAATTCCGCCTGATGGCGACAGAGAAAAGCTAACGCCGGCAGAGCGTACCAAACGAGAAACACCAGATAGGAAATTTTGGCCTTCCAGGATTGCAACACTCCATCGGCCCGTGTCCAGAATCCGAAGGCTTGCAACAATGTGATGATGAGCTCCATCACCCCGGGGTTGGTTGGTTGATAATTTCTAGTGCTAAACAACTAACAGGTGTAGGATTTATAGAAGGTTTTTCTGCTCCTTTAAGATGATGGAAGTACCATTGACACATGTCTAGATCCATTTTGCTCTAGCCTCAATGATTGACATAATTTATTAAGTGTTAACTACAGTTGAATATTACACAACGTAATCATGCAAAATGCATGAAAATCACTCAATATTCTCCAAACATCATAGGTACAGGTGTATCCACAAAGTAATCTTTATATATAAAAGTGACCGTGAGTATGTTTGTACGTTTCGGCATAACTCCAGAACGGCTTGGCCGTTCTCCACCAAACTTGGCATACATGTTCATTGGCAAAAGGGAATCAGCGCTGGGGGGTTAACGAAAGGGTCGTGGTCCCTATCAAGAGAGGAGATCCAGGGGCTGGGGGACAATAAGGCTGAGGATTATGGTGGTATGGGGATTCGAGAAGGGTGCCCGAGGAAGGCATATGAAAAAAGGCTTTGCTTCTCTTTCGTTTAAGAGTGCGGGCCTCGCGAGCGATCGGTATCAACTGCTCGAGTTGCACTGACAGGCGAGAGCGACACCGCAAAAACTAGTAGCAGCCCGGAAAAAAATAACCATAACACGAAGATAAAAGTTATTGTAACAGTAAGATACAAAATACAGTAAAAATAATAAAATACATAAAAATAAAAAAACTTATCCAATTTAATTCTACTAGGGTAAACGCACCATTAGTGATGGTAGTACCAGTAGTGGTGGAAACTCGAATTATTTCATTATTTTTGCAGATTTTGGTACAAGTTAGATATTTATCAAATAATACTGTTACTGGTGCTTCGATACTTATCAAACTTGTACCAAAATCTGCAAAAATAAAGGAATAATTCAAGTTTCAACCACTACTGGTACTACCACCACTAATGGTGCGTCTACCCTATGTATATTTTATTCACGACAGATACGTATTTCGCCTACGACTTGCAGGCTTCCTCAGTGTCTGTTTTCGAACTTTACAATTATGTCTCCAAACATGGCAAATACATCACTGGCTATCGTCCTGCAAAAATTTCGCTTCAAAAATCCGTACCAGAGCTGAGTTATTCGAGTTTTTCTAAGAAATTTCGAGCTCGTTAGTGTTTTCGAGTTCGAAAACAGACTCTGAGGAAGCCTGCAAATCGCAGGCGAAATACGTATCTGTCGTGAATAAAATACACAGTAGTTTATAGTAGAATTAAATTGGATAAGTTTTCTTATTTTTTATTTTTAGGTTTCGTATTCTACTAAGACGCTCCAAAAACTTCAGTCAATAAAATACAGCAAACAATAAACGAACAAAAATTTTCATTTACAGTAAAAGTTATCGTCCTTTTATGGTAACGTTTTAGGCGAAAAAACAAATTATAATTAAAAAAGGCAGTAAATTTGTGATGAAATGTGACCATTTCTATTCCATAAAATAAGAAACAAAAATAGGAATAAAATTTAAATTTGAGACACTTTTACAATAACTACCATAAGTTTCAATGTCCACAATAAAAAATCAGAGGGGTTGTGTACAAGACACGACCGCATATATAAGTGACGCAGGACTACGTAAGTCTCTTTGTAGTGATAGTGGCATGTATTCATGCTTGTAATCATTCGATTCTTCATGTATGCATGCTATATGCAACATATATACATATAATATATATAACATATATACATGCTACATGCGTTGTATGTAACATTTATCAAAGTAGTAACATTGCATACGTTCAATTCTCAAAAGATTGTGCATTTGAAAACAATTTAACAAAATCAAGAACACAAGCTATTGCTTTCCTGCTACCTTACTGAAATTAAAGATTGTTTTTATTATCCATGGTTTCCCACGTTGAAGGGATTTTACCAATTCAATCCTATTTTATCAACAGCACATCTTTCCACTACACTTTTAATGAAACGGCAAGCATGCGTATTCATTCTGAGTCGTATTATAACCGAACACTACAGCTGTAGCACATTTTTCCAACACAGAT
Source organism: Sabethes cyaneus (assembly GCF_943734655.1). Classification (NCBI taxonomy): domain Eukaryota; kingdom Metazoa; phylum Arthropoda; class Insecta; order Diptera; family Culicidae; genus Sabethes; species Sabethes cyaneus. The sequence continues at coordinate 17,778,946 of NC_071353.1, forward strand.
ATCAAGTTCGCCGAGGTTTAATCGTTTCGCAGTAAAGAATTTGCGATCTGTTGGGACAACGAACTTGTGTCATTTTTTCTGGCACACTTCCCTAACACAGACATCGAATTGGACTAGGTTTAATCGCGTTCGTAAGAAATCTGTTGCCACGAGGGGGCTTTGTTACTCTTTCTGGCGTACTTCCCAAGCACGGACATCAAAATGGTCTAGGTTGAACCGCGGTGTTAAGAAATATTGTTGAAATGAGGAAACTTTGTCACTTGGTTTGGCTTACTTCCCAAGCACAGATATCAAATTGGTATAGGTTTAGATCATCGTGAAGAATCTTCCAACCAATCACGAAGCGAGAATTCTGGTAAAACATGGGTTCATTATTTTCAATTTTTCAATAGTTTAACATCAAGAATCCATACTTTTCTTCATTTGGGTCAGTTCTTAGAAGATTTTTCGATCGATTGGTGTAAGAATATTGAAAATCGATCGGAAAACCGCTGAGCTATAAGCGCTCAAAACCTTTCATTTTTCGTAACGCTCGCATTTTTCGATTTTTTGGAATGACACCCTATCTCAAAACTTGCAGTAAGACGTAGTCCTACGTCAAAACTGTTGTAGACGCATTGTTTCTACTGAGTAATTCTCGCTGAAACGGAGCCACTACTGACACGAGGCCTTCAAATATTGGAACTTTTGCGCTTAATTGGTTGAAAATGGTTAAAAAATAAGAATTACACTTTTGATACCTCGAAATAGTGGACCCCTCGTTAGGGGGCCTAATAGTTTCAAAAAAAAATTGAATTTTGAACAAACCTTGAGATCTATATCATGTATTTCATGAATTTGCCATGAAACAACTAACAAATGGCCCGGTTCTGTGAAGAAGAACAGGGCTTTCAAATGGAATGAAAATTTTTTTGGCGGCCGTCTTGGATTTGGTCACCATATTGGATTTTATCATAAAATCGCCGTTTTCACCATAGGCCCCCAAACCGATTTTTATTTTAAGACCACCATTGAAAAGCTGAGAAAAAATGCTACAAGAAACATTCATTAAATTAGGTATGTAATGCCATTAACTGAATAAAACAACCAGTTATTTGTAGCAAGGCTTACAATTTTCATATAATTATTGTGATATTTCCAAAATTTGCTATGAAACAAACTACAAACGACACGGTTTTGTAAAGAAGAGTGATTGGGCTTATAAACGAAGTGAAAAAAAATTGGCGCCCATCTTGGAATTGGCCGCCATGTTGAATTTTATCAAAAAATTCTTATTTTTTAGCCATTTTCAACCAATTAAGCGCAAGAGTTCCAATATTTGAAAACCTTGTGTCAGTAGTGGCCCCGTTTCAGCGAGAATTACTCTGAACGGTTTATCAATTCAAAAGATAGGACATTAATTTCAGACAACATTGTTATTTATTTATTCTTCAAGTAAATGTAGACTGCATGCTATAATCTGCAGATTATATTAGGCATTGGATTCAAAATAAATGTTGGCCAGGCCAGTCTTCCATTTTATTCTGATGCAAAAAACTGTCTCAAAACGGTGAAATACGAATAAGCCGACTGAAGAACCTAAAATCATAGAAGATGACAGCTTATGGAAACACTTTCGATCGCAGTTTATACTGAGTCAATTTACCATGGCGAAGCTCGTTCTGTCCACAACGAAGAACTCAGCCGCTGTTAGATACGCTCCTTGCTGTGATCTCATCATAACGATCAGCACAAGGCGCTGATAAGTAACGGGTCGATCATACCAACAGGTGTTATAAACCGCATCTGCAATAGACGAGCTCTGAAATTTGGTACAAAATAATGGAATTCATAAAAAAATCAACATTTTGAACTGTTCAGTTCCGTACCGCTTCTGTCAATTCCGAGCCCAACATTGAGTAAGAGAATGTTTGGAAAAAACTGTACCAAACTAAAACGGCCATGTTAATTAGCAGTTGATGATCTCCTCTAGCCTTTCAAAGAAATGAATCGTTAGAGGTTATTCAAGCTCACAGTAGAATATTATCCACTTACTATAGTCAGAACCATCATCGTCACGCAAAGCGAAACAATACAAGCCACGTTCAGCAGCAGCAACAATGGACTGAAGGCTTGCTTCAACTGCTTAGCACTCCTATGAAAGTGGTTAAGTAATTGCTATTAACTATAATATATTTGTAAACATTTTCATCACTTTAAATTCACCTGTACGCAACATCCTGCATCTTAATAATTTCTTCCAATTTCTCACCAAATTCTTCGTCTTCCTGAAGTTCGTCCAATCCGCTAACCTTCATTCGTATGATCTTGAACAAACAAGAAACATGGTGCACCATGCACCAGCAGAAGCTATCCTGCACGCAAATCATAAGAGTAATCAATAGCAGCTCTAAACAACATAACAAAGCCATCGGTAGCCATATCCAGAAACTGGATGTATAATCAAATATGACAAAACTGAAATAATAAGTATCGTTATTAATTCTACCCGCCGGTTCAACTATTGAGGATGCGTCATACTCTGCTTCCACGCTCAAGGACAGATGAGGAACACTTTCGGCTGTCGCATATTTGACACAAGTGACGATTACAGGTATTATAGCATAAACCACTAAAGCCAATATCATGGTTACCATATAAAATTTAAAAAACCGGCGAGTATAATTCCTTAAACTACGTACCACAGCCTGGATATCTGGGGACGAGCTGACCGAACAATGCTGCAACAGCGTTTGCACCTCGTGATGGACCTTTTCAAGTACTGGCCGGTAGTAGATTATGCCCACAGTCTGGGGCAGAATTTTCCCCGCAATCATAATCTCCGCAATGGTTTTTATCAACTCACGAAATTCCCCCTGATGGCGACAGAGAAAAGCTAACGCCGGCAGAGCGTACCAAACGAGAAACACCAGATAGGAAATTTTGGCCTTCCAGGATTGCAACACTCCATCGGCCCGTGTCCAGTAGCCGAAGGCTTGCAACAGTGTGATGATGAGCTCCATCACCCCAGGATTGGCTGATAATTTCTAGTGGTAAACAACTAACAGACGCCGGATTTATAAAAGATTTGTACCTGTTTAAGATAATGGAAGCACCATTGACACATGTCCAGATCAATTTCGCTCCAGCCTCAAGCATTGTCACTATTTGTCAAGTGTGAACTGCAGTTGAATATTACACAACGTAATCATGTAAAATGCATGAAAATCACTCCAATATTCGACATACATCATAGGTACAGGTGTATCCACATTGTAATCTTTATGGATCCTTCCAAGTATAGTGTCCGAGACCCGTGTAATCGACCTTCTCGGATTTTTACCAAATTCGGTCAGATTCTTTATTTTGGGGTCAAAACGCCAATAAGTCAGAAGTTTGGTGCCGATTGAACTCCCCCTCGATTTATGGGAGCCCCCCTTTTATAAGCAAAAGTCTTGTTTTAATCAACTTACTTATATCTTCGGAAATATCAAAGTCACTATTTCCACATTTTCAAAAGAAATTTCTCAAGGAATTCGAAAAAGATATTATTTTTTAGCTGCAGTGCTGCCAAATATTTTCTAATTCGATTTGAAAACTAAATTTCTATTTTTCTCTGAAGGAAAACAATTTGATGTCAAAATCCCAACTCCATCGTATTCTCCAGTTTTTTTTTACACAAAAATCACTTATCGTCACGAGGTACTCTGTGCCGTCAGTAAGTAAGTAACCAAAATTAGTTGAATTTTTTACCCAAAATTTGAGTTTGTACACTTTAAGGGCATTTTGATAAGTTTCTGCCAAGTTTTAGCTAATTCAACCTATTTACAGGTAGACTCCTTTAAGAGTGTATAGTATAATTATCCTTGACAGCATTGCCAGCTTTTCAGTTTAAATTTTGAAATTTGGCAACACTGCCTAGAAAATTTTTATAAATCGAGGGGGAGTCCAATCGGCACCAAACTTGGGATTTTGGAGATTTGAGCCAAAACGAACAATCTGACCGAATTTGGTAAAAATCCGAGAAGGTGAATCACAAATTTGTATTTTTCATCGATCACTTGACGTGGAATTATTCATACATAACACCAGAACGCCTTGACCGTTCTTTACCAAACTTGGCACACATATTTACTGACATAAGGGAAACAGCACTGGGGGGATAACAAAAGGGGGCGTGGTTCCCATCAACGGGGAGGGGGTCCAAATAAGGGGGTCCAAATGTTCCGCCCTAACTTTGTAACATATGGACGGTTTGGGGCGAACCAACCAACGGTTGAAAGCCCCTTCAAATAGTAAATAAAAATAAAAACACGTGAACGGTTCTTTATCAAACTTGCAACACAGGTTCTTTAACATAAAAGTATCAGCACATGGGTGTTGTCAAAAGAGGAGGGACGGTCTCTTACAAGGAAGGAGGAAGGTTCAGTTGGATAAAAGGTTGCGTTTCTTTTGTATTTGGCCAGATAGCAGTTGTACAAGGAACTGAATGACAAAAGGGATTTTCTGAAAGGGGGAACAAGGTGGCCATTGACAAGGGAGAGGTTCAAAAACGTAAAAAAGACTCTTGATTTATAGGGATTACCTAAAAGAAGATAGATTTACAAGTGGTTAGGGACAATAGAGGGGTGAGCTGACAACAAGAGCAGACACTTTCAATTGAAGAAAAAGAGGTTTGTTTTTTTGCAAAAAAAAACTACAGAATCAATGACCACTCATTTCCCCTTGAGTAAGTTTATTTTCAAATAATCCTGAAGCAGGGCTCATTTACGTAATGTCAGTTTATTGTGATGCAAATAATTGTCTCAAAATGGTAAAGTATGAGTAAGCCGATTCAATAGCCTGAAATTATCGAAAATTTGAGCTTAGGTAAATGCTTTGGATAGCAGTTTCTGTTAAGCTCATTTACCATAGCGAAGCTCGCTCTGTCTACTACGAAGAAGTCACTCGCGGTAAGATATGCTCCACGTTGTGATCTCAGCATAATGAGCAGCAGCAAGCGTTGCTCAGTTACGGGCCGATCATACCATCTACTTTTATAGACGGCTTCCGCAATAGATGAGCTCTGGAATAAAGTAATAGAGTTCATACATAGTACAATCAACAACATAAGCCATTCAGTTCCGAACCGCATCCGTTAATTCCGTACCCAGCATTGAGTAGGAAAATATTTGGAAAAATATGTAACAAACTAAAACGATCATTTTAATTAGTAGCGCACGGTCTCCTCCTGTCTTTGAAAGATTTAATTCATGAAAATTTCAAATTTCAAAGCGAAACAATACACGATCCGTTAAGTAATAGCAACAATGGGCTTAGAACTCCTTTCCACTTCTCGGCGCTCCTATGATGATGATTTAAAAGTGGTTAAGACTGTTTATATTCATACCCATTCATGGTTTAAACTTTACCTGTATGCAACATCCTGCATCATAACGATTTCTTCTAGTTTCTCACCAAACCGCTCGTCCTCGCCTAATTCATCCAGGCTACCAATCTTCATTCGTATGACATTGAACAAACATGAAATATGATGCAGCATGCACCAGTTGAAACTGTCCTGAACGCAAGCTAGCAGATCGATCATTACTAGATTTGCAGCACTGGTCAAAGCCATCGGTAGCCATACCCAAAAATTGGATGCATAATCAAACAACACGAAACTACAATGAGATGAGCTAGCGTTAATCACTCTTTCAAAACCCGAACTCAAGAAGTCATACTCTGTTTCTACACACAGTGACAGAGGTGGGATACCTTCTGATATCACATATTTGACGCAAGTGATGATTACCGGTACAAAAGAGTAAGTCGAAGCGTCTAATATGTCGAAAATCAGGTAAATTTTGAAAAACCAGTTAGAGTAGCGGCTCACATTGCGTACCGTCAGTTGAACGTCCAGCGGCGAATCGACCGAACAACGGTTCAGCAGTGTTTGAACCTCACGTTGAACCTTCTCCAACGTTGGGCGATAGCAGATTATACCTACGGTCTGAAACAGTATTTTTCCAATCAAGATAAACTCTACCAAGGCCTTTATCACTTTACGAAAACCGGCCTGTTGGCGGCAGAGGAAAGCAATTGCCGGCACGGCGTACCAAACGACGATTACGAGAAAGGAAAGTATCGCTTTCCATAGTTGCAAAACTCCATCGGCCTGCGTCCAGTATCCGAGGGCTTGCAGAAACGTAATAATCAACTTCATCAGCCTGTCTATATTTCGTTCATATTCCACTACGATGTCAGTACACTTCCGTCTACTTCCGTAGAAAGCTACCAATTTTCTGCCTGCAGCCAAAAAACCATAGGTTTCTAATGTGGCAAGCAAGTGAACTACGCAATGCCAGTGAAAATATTTAAAAAGAAAAAATGTTGATACGGTTGATTCTCTATAAGCTCACTTACTGAAATGTATTGGACTAGACATTCACAATATATTTTTGCACTGTTAGAATTCCAAATAAAAACAAGTGATTGAAAATGTGTCATTTACATGATATATGAACATCTGGTTTATTCACACCCGAAATGAAAATCGTCTACACTCTGAATAATGTAAATGTTTTCTGCTGTAACTGTCATAACTGTCGAGTATCTCATGAATTTGTTGTTGATGAGATTTTCTTTTTTATGCAATAGGCACATAAGAACATTTAGACTAAAGATGGAACAGAAGGGAATTAATTTGCAATTTTCTGTACTTTTTCTAGCAGTCAATAGTCATAAATAATACGTCATATACGATCATAAATTTTAATAAACAATTATGATACGTAATCCGTCAATGCAATGAACTACTTTTATCAAAATTAAAGGCTGTTTAAATTAAACAGTTTATAAAGCAAAGTAGTTTGAAGCGATTTGGTTGATATCTTCAAATCTGCTGTCTTATCTGAAAAGTTATTAAAAAATTAACAACTTTTAGGGCCTTGTTGCATACGGACCATAATAATAAACTTATTGTCAGGCTTGGTATTTTTGATTACTGCACCTCAACCAAGACGAATTTGTAAAAGTGGTGTATAGGACATTTGTAGAGCTAGTAATTATCTACAATATTGTTGAAGACAGTAATGCCGTGTAGTAACCTTATAGCGCCATAAATACAAAAGGCATAGAGCAATGCTTACTTCAACGATATTGCAGATAATAACTAATTCAACAAATGTCACACGCACCCCTTTTTTAAATTTTGCTTGTGGAACAGAGCTACTACTACTACTACTACTACTACTACTACTACTACTACTACTACTACTACTACTACTACTACTACTACTACTACTACTACTACTACTACTACTACTACTACTACTACTACTACTACTACTACTACTACTACTACTACTACTACTACTACTACTACTACTACTACTACTACTACTACTACTACTACTACTACTACTACTACTACTACTACTACTACTACTACTACTACTACTACTACTACTACTACTACTACTACTACTACTACTACTACTACTACTACTACTACTACTACTACTACTACTACTACTACTACTACTACTACTACTACTACTACTACTACTACTACTACTACTACTACTACTACTACTACTACTACTACTACTACTACTACTACTACTACTACTACTACTACTACTACTACTACTACTACTACTACTACTACTACTACTACTACTACTACTACTACTACTACTACTACTACTACTACTACTACTACTACTACTACTACTACTACTACTACTACTACTACTACTACTACTACTACTACTACTACTACTACTACTACTACTACTACTACTACTACTACTACTACTACTACTACTACTACTACTACTACTACTACTACTACTACTACTACTACTACTACTACTACTACTACTACTACTACTACTACTACTACTACTACTACTACTACTACTACTACTACTACTACTACTACTACTACTACTACTACTACTACTACTACTACTACTACTACTACTACTACTACTACTACTACTACTACTACTACTACTACTAGTAGTAGATACAAGTGATTAAAAATCATTCTCTTGGATTACCCGAAACAACTACAGTGCACGGTGGTCCAGATTCTACAAAAAGCGTTGTACATATTCAACGATTGGTCATGCTTCCCAACTCTTGCCTGAAGGGCCAAAAGGGAATTGGTCGATAAGCAACATCACTTACACGTACCAGGGATTTAGAGAATCTCTTTTCACTCTCCCTAGGTACACCGCTTCAAACAAGTGCTCTGATAGTCCCTCTCTCTTCCCGATTCTAATTCATGTTTGAAATGTTGTATATATGGGTAAACAGTCTCACCAGCAGTCTCTCGAATGGAACAGAGTTTCGTCCTTTGAGTTTCCATAAGTGCTTCTAATAATTAATTTAATTTTTTCTTCTGGTATCCATTTGCAGTATTAACGCTCGTATTGGTTAAAGGTTTTACTATATAGCAGGAGGTGCTTCAAAAGCTTAAACGAGAAAATATAACTAAAATAGCTTATATTATGCCTACCTTGCTTAAGGTCGTGAGGCTCCGCCGTCTGCCCAAAACCGCGGTTTTGAGATCAGGCAGCCGGGAACCACCCAGTATCGCACCTCCTAGCTTGGCTTCTCAATAGAGCATTACCGGGTATGACCACGTGGAGGTGCTAGGTAGGTAGCTAGAGCCATAAAAATTCGGACATTAGCAATTGGGTAAAAAATGCGTAATTTTCCAAGGGTGGTGTCTTCGGAGAAGTTTAATAATAAAATATAGTGCATCTTTCTGCACTATTAGGGTGACCGTGAATTCACCTATTAGGGTGATACGAACTTTTGTTTTTTTAAACAATTTAAAAAAAAATTCTCCAAAATGTTGCAAAACATACTACAATAGTTTTACATTTTTTTCAATTTCTGGCAAATTCCATTAGGTGAAGGTACTATATTTTATCTATAAAAAAATTATCAGGAGCGCTCTAAGGAATCTCAAAAAAAATTAATTGAAAAATGTGTTATTTTTTGTGAAATTTTTTTATATTTCGAAGTTCCAGAACTCAAATTTCTTGGCTATTTGCTTAATCAGGATGGGCTGAAGGTCAATCCCGATAAGATTCAGCCGATTCTCGAATACGAGCGGCCTGTGACGGTAACCAAACTACGATTTCTTGGGATGTGCGGTTACTATCGTCGTTTTATTGATCGGTTCAGTGAGGTTACCACGCCTCTGACCGATTTCCTTGAAACAAAAGTCAAGAATATTTGCTGGAACTCTTAAGCAGAACTCGCGTTCCTGAAAATAAAGGAACTTTTAGTCACTCTTCCAGTACTTGTACCGCCAGACTTTTGTAAGGAGTTTATTCTACAGACAGGCGCCAGTGACACCGCTGTTGCGGTTGTCCTGCTCCAAGAACATCCCGAGGGGGAAAAAGGGGTGGCTTATTTTTCACATAAGCTTACCACTCCCCAAAGGAATTATCACGCTACCGAGAAGGAAGGGCTGGCGGTGATTTTGGCGGATGAACGCTTTCGAGGTTACTATCGAGGAAGGCTTGTCACTGATTCATCAGCGATTACCTGGATACTGAAGACCAATTGGAAAACCAGTTCGCGTCTGAGTTGTTGGAGTTTAAAATTACAACACAACGACATGTCGATCGAGCACCGGAAAGGTAATGACAATGTTGTTCCGGATGCCTTATCCCGAGCTGTAGCAGCTATTTCTGACTGGTATTGTTCCATGAAGCCTAAAGTTTCAAAAAATCCTGATGAATACACAAACTTTAGAGTCGCGGATGATCAGCTTTTCACTTGGGAACTTTCCGAAGGTAGCCGTCGGTTTTAAATGACTTAACGTTGGGATTGATCCCCGAACCCGATCTCCACCTTTCTCTAGGAATGGGAAATTGCCATATTAGAGCCTTGAGCTTCTGCTGCATGTACCGCCAGATACAAAAATCCAGTGGGTTCAAATCGGGAGAACTTGGAGGCCATTTATTTTTCGATATGAAATCCGTCGGATTGGCTTTGCACCACGTCTTCACAAGATTTGCAGTGTGGGCTGAAGTTCCATCCTGTTGAAAGCCGTAATCTCGTTCACCATACACTCCCCGAACGTAAGGCATCAAATTTTAATCTAAGACCATTTCCAGATAGTATTTTGCATTAATTTTTACAGCCTTGTCAATAAATAATAGAGGAAGTTTCCTTTCCTTGGAAATGACTCCCCATACCATGACCGTTGATGAATTTTGGTATCGCGTACATTCCGTTTGTACTTTGAAACGTCCATGATCGAAACCGACCCCAACTGATCATTTTGAGCATAATGGGGTGCTTGAAGAACAAACAATTTCCCATCAGAAAAGATCACTTCTGAAACACCGTGCCGACTGAGCAGCAGTTTACATCTTTCCTGCCGTTTGGGGGCATCCATAAAGTACGTCACGCTTATAGGGGGGAGGGGGGGTTGACCTAATCGTGACGATTTGTGACGTAGGGGGGAGGGGGGTATGAAGTTATGTGACGTCACATGAAAAAAATCAAATGGAAAATTTATTCGGGAAATTATAATTTAGCCTTCATTTTAAGATACAACTATTGAAGGCTTCTAAAAAATTAACGTACTGATGGATTTTAAAACAAATAGTTAAATTTTTTGAATGAGCACTTTTTTGAACATATGTATGTATGTATGAACATATGTATGAACAGGACTCATTTATTCTATGTAGTATGAACGCTCTATTAAGGCTTTACAGAATATGCAGTACACCGCTGAAGAGCTGCTTGAGTACCGTCCTGCCTAAAAGATTTTCGCAACCGCAAATAGCAGTCGCACAAACTCCTGAAGGGTTACGGGATGCTACCAGAGACCCTTGGCAATGTTTTTCCTTGGTATTCGTGCTGAACTCAATCGATGAACAAATATTCATACCGAAGTTCCACGATTGCTTTTAAGGTTTTTCGGTATAATTTATACTGCCCCTCACTCAAAAGCTCCCTGAAGAATAGAGTTTAAGCCACTTGCGGATTAAATTTCACATCCAAGGTAGTGTTGAATGATTACACGATTGAAGAAATACACAAAATGACAAAATCCGTCAGAAAGGTTCTTCCAAGGCGTGTTGCTGCAAGCCGTCAGCAGGAAGTCCTGATTCTTTAAGCTAGATCAGACGAATTTGAGTGGATGAATGTAAAGGGCGTGGATATGCGCGAAACATTAATCGATGGCACATCAACGACTTCTGAAGCATAACCGATTGCAGCAATTAAAGATCATCTTCAAAATCCGTGAATCGATGACTTATAAGCTCGAAAATTTTCCTTTTTTTATTTGCTGAAATTCATTTGACAGCTTTAAATAAAACCCGAATTAATCCACCTAGCGGCGTGACCTAGCCTTTCTACTGCCACAATAATCATTATTTAATTTCTCAGGAACATCTATAATTAACTTGACTATATTTTTAAATATCCGTTCCGTATTCCTCAAAATCCTTATTTGCCAGTAAAATTCACAATGTATTGCGTAGAATAATTATATTTTTGCTTCTTTGGGTGCGTAAATACTTGTAAGCGTCATTTATGTTATTTGATGAACACCTTATTTAGTTTTATAATCGGTCGGCCTTAACTTTTGGGTTTCAGAGCCACATACGAAACTTGTTTTGAACTGACAATATGAAATATATGTTCATAGCAGATTTTTTGATATTTTTTTTAGTGGTTTTAGCCCAAAGGGTAGATTTTTTTTTTGATATTTTGATATTAATACCATGCGTTCAAAAGTTAGCATCTTTGAAAACCAAGAGTTCAGAAAAAGTATTATATACTTCACTTTTGAAGAAAAAGGATTTCGACAACAAAATGATTAATCTCAAAATTTTACTATTAGTTTGCTTGGCTTCAATTGTGCAATATATCTGAATCAAAAAAATAACTGAATAGAGCATTAGATATGAAAAAGAGAAATGGAACTTTTTCTTAGCTGGCGCTCCTTCAGATAATTATTTTTGCATGGAAATCAAAACTTGAGCTTCTTTTGAATGTACTTTCATGAAAAGATAGTCATTAGCTTGATCGCATCGTTTTTACAATGTTAGAGGGTTAGGAAAACAAGATGAGGTCGAAAAATAGTGCAAAAGCTGAACCATAAACATGCTTGAGAATAGGAAATATGATCGATATGATTTCCAGTGCTTGTCATTTTTGATTTATTTATTAAAACATGATACATGACATAAGACATCTGTCCTTTAAAATGTCACTAACGAAAACAAATCTTACAAAGTTACTACCGTGCAACGTTTACTTCATATTTTTCATTTAACATTTCTAAGCTCTAGTATCTATGGATTGAAAAGAGCATATATTGATGCGCAAAATTTGTTTGAAATTTGTATAAATTTATTAGGAAAAATCAACTCACTAGTATTTTGATCCTATACACCACTATACTTATATACTTAAATTAACTGCTTTTCTCCGCTTTTTGCTTTTCGTGTACAATTGTGAGTAACAGCAAGTGAAGAAAATGACAATTGAAATCTAAAATCAAAGAAAAGAAAAAACCTTGCAATTGAATCCCGCTATTTAATATTTATTTGCGACAGATACGTAGTTCGCCTACGACGTGCAGGCTTCATCAGTGTCTTATTTCAAAGCGTATACGTATCTGTCGCGAATAAATATTAAATAGTGGAATTTAGTCGGTAAAAGTTTTTTTCTTTTCTTTTATTTCAGAGTTCGTATTCCACTAAGAGGCTTCAAAAACTTCTGACTATTGACATGTTTCTCACTTTTCTTGAATTTCATTGCAAATGGTCATCACATACACATACATACATACATACATACATACATACATACATACATACATATATGCATTCATGCATACATACATACATACATACATACATACATACATACTTACATACATACATACATACATACATACATACATACATACATACATACATATATGCATTCATGCATACATACATACATACATACATACATACATACTTACATACATACATACATACATACATACATACATACATACATACATACATACATCGTACACATTGAATACAATCAACATTTGATTGATACGTTTTGGTTTCACACGTTTTAACGGTTTAATATACGGTGCTTAAGTGTTAAAGTTTGAATAACTTTTGAATGAACCGTCCGATTTTAAATAACTCGGTTTCGTTTGATAGATCTCAGCAGTAATTTTCAAATAATAATAAAATGTGTGATGTTTTTCATTGAATTAATTCTTAAATGTTACAAAAATATGTTTTAAATACTATTTTTTCACATTTCTTTATGTAACTTTCAAACTACAAGTCCAATCATCATGAAATTTGGAAGTTAAGGGTTTGTAAGGCTCCTCTTTCATATGCAATCAATTTTGTTCAAATCGGTTAAGGGATCTATGAGATAATGAAGTCCCATATTTTTCGTATTTTTATACATAACTTTTGAACTAAAAGTCTGATCAGTATGAAATTCAATAGCGACCAATGGGACACCTAGACCTTTCATTTGATACTAAGAACATTAAAATCGGTCCAGCCATCTCCGAGAAAAGTGAGTGAGATTAAAAGCGTTACATACACACACACACACACACACACACACATACATACACACACACAGAAAATGCTCAGTTTTCGAAACTGAGTCGAATGGTATATAACATTCGGCCCGCAGGACCTTCTTTCCATTTTCGGTTTTCCAAGTGATTTCTATACCTTTATACTATATATTTATATAGTAGAAAGGCAAAAAGGTTGTAATGAATATTTAATTTTTTTGTTGTGAAGGGGGGGGGGGGGGTTGCCCTGACGTGACGTACTTTCTCAGGGGGGGGTCACGAATGTGTGACGAAATGTGACAAGGGGGGGAGGGGGGGTTGATTTTGGTCAAAATTTGCGTGACGTACTAAATGGATGTCGCCTTTTTGTTTTTTGCTTCCGTTAATCCATGGATTTTACGGTTTTTGAATGATTCCATATGCAGAATCATTTTCAAAATTTAACGAAGAGTTTTCCTTTTGATATTCAGCAGAACTGCCATTTTTCGTGCTGACCGGTCGCAACTGCGACGAATTGGTTCTCGAACAACCTTTTTGACCTCTGCAGTTCTAACACTTCGTTTTCTTCCGGTTTTTTGCGGTTTTTAACGGATCTTTTTAGTGTCGGATCGACAAATCTTTTTAGTGTATAGTACATAAATTCTCTTTTTATGCCGTGATGTTTGAGGTCACGAAAAATAATGCCGCCGTTTAACAATTTATTTATTATCAACGGCCGTAACTCAAACTCTGGTACGTGCACACCAAACAAGATACAATACGAAAATGAAACTACGTCAAGTAAGACTTAAGTCATGATGCCACACACACATCGTCTTAGTTTGATTGTATTAATTGTATATGTTGCTGCAAGCATTAAATGATCTTCGTTCAAATATATCTGTGTCACACTGTAGGTCACATAATTATCTGTCTCGAAAAAAAGTTTCATCCATTTCTGGATGGTCAATTTTGGCAACTCAATGTTTTTAAATACTTTTCTTTCAATGTTCAGTGTAAATTTTTAGTTTTATTTTTTCAGTATTTTTAAATGAAAATTCAAAATATTTAGTAAAAGTCACACATCGATCATATTTTATGGATCTTATAATTTTCGAATAATATTTTTATAAAAAATTGAGCCATTTCCACTGGTTAGTGTGGAGCAATGTCTGAAAAATTATTTATGCCAAGTGTCCTAATTAGACGAGGTTTTTACATCCACCAAGTTGCACTTGGTTCTGAAGGGTCACGCCAACCTCTGGTCGATTTGGCGCGAAATCCGTCAAAGAGTACACAAAATGGCAAAAAGTGATACAACAAAAATTTACAGAAATGTTAAAAACATAAAACAAATAAAATACAAAAATAGCACAAAACCACTTATGGCGGCAACTTAATCACTTCCAACCGTAGTTAACGAAAAAACGGGTGCTATATTTCACATGCCGTTCACAGTTTCCCATCCTTCGATTCATGTCAGGTGCAGGCAGAGAATTAAGTCAT
This sequence comes from Sabethes cyaneus, assembly GCF_943734655.1. NCBI lineage: Eukaryota > Metazoa > Arthropoda > Insecta > Diptera > Culicidae > Sabethes > Sabethes cyaneus. Next base: position 17,793,992 of record NC_071353.1, read on the forward strand.
TTCCATGGAATTAGTGTGCTAACACCGAGGGAATGAAGGAAATATAGTCATGTGTCAATGGTACACAGCTGAAATCCTCCAAAACTCGTCCATTTGTTTCATTCCCCATCCGGAACTATCAGGGTGATGGAGCTGATTGTTACATTTCTGCAAGCCCTTGGATACTGGACACAGTCCGACGGAACTTTAGGATTATGGAAAGCTATACTGTCCTATCTTGTTATCGTCGTTTGGTACACTGTTCCGGCAGCTGCTTTTCTCTGCCGCCAACAGGCCGGCTTTCGCGAAGTGATAAAAGCCTTACTAGAGATGGCCGTTATTGGCAGGATACTGTTTCAAACTATTTGTGTAATTTACTATCGCCCATTGTTGGAGCAGGTCTATCATGAGGTACAAATGCTGCTGCAGCGTTGTTTCGTTGATTCCTCAAGTGATGTCAAAGTACTTAACTTACGCAGCTACACCAATTGGTTTTTCAAAATCTACCTACTTTCCGAGATAGTATCGGCTTTGATCTACTCCATTGTACCTATAGTCATCACTTGCATCAAATATACAATAACTGAAGGCGTTCCATCTCTGTCATTATGTGTAGAAGCAGAGTATGTCCGATGTTGAAGCCGTGATTAGAGTGGTTAAAGCTAGTTCATCTCGTTTCAGTTTCGTATTGTTTGATTTTACATCAAATTTTTGGATATGGTTACCAATGGCATTGATCAGTTCGGTAAATCTACAATTGATTACCCTAGTTGCAGGCGTACAGGATAGTTTCAACTGGTGCATGGTGCACCATGTTTCTTGTTTGTTTAAGACCATACGAATGAAGGTTGGCAGATTGGACGGGCTTCGGGATGATGAACTATTTGGTGAGAAGTTGGAAGAAATCATCATGATGCAGGAGACTGCATACAGGTGAACTTTAACTGGAATGAAAATTTAGCCTAATTGTTAACCATTGTTAAACCACTGTCACAGGAGTGCTGAGCGGTTGAAAAGAGCTTTCAGTCCATTACTGCTGTTGCTTTACGGATCATGTATTGCTTCGCTTTGCACTACGATGATGGTGCTGACAATAGTAAGTCGAAAACATTTCAATGAGAATATGAATAATAAGACGGAGTTTTCCGGAAAGGCAGGAGGAGGTCAACTGCTAGTTAAAATGATCGTTTCAGTTTGGTATACATTTTTTCTAATATTCTCCTTCTCAATGCTAGGCACAGAGCTGACGGAAGCGGTAGAAAATTGAATAACTTGAGAAGTCGACTTCTCTGTCAATTCTATTGGTTTATTCTAGAGTTCTTCTATTGCCGATGCCGTCTACGAAACTTGCTGGTATAATAGACCTGTCAATGAACAACGCTTACTGATGATTGTTATGCTGAGATCACAGCGGGGAGCATACCTTACAGCAACTAAGTTCTTCGTCGTAAACAGAGCGAGCTTCGCCATGGTAAATAAGCTTTATACCAACTGCAACCCAAAACATCTTCGTGAATTCAAATGTTCCACAATTTTAGGCTATTGAATCGGCTTATTCATACTTCACCATTCTAAGACAATTTTTTGCATCACACTAAGATGGAAATGGATGGAATTGGGAGAAATCATATGAAAGTTTTGTTATAGTAAAATAATAGAAATTAGATTGTTGCTCTTCTGAAAATTTTTCGTATTGCGAAAGAAGTTGTTATCCATAGCAGCTGGATCGGACGAGTGTGGAGAATGGTGAAGAAACTCCAACTTCAAATGTCTATATTTCCGGCACAGCAATTTGTGCAGAGTACCGTGTGCCGTCTTACATTATTATGCAGCATGCTAAATGTCGATCTATTTTTTTTCATGTGTGGACTCATTACTGCGACCAGTATAGTTGATCTATTGTAATATCGCCCGGGTGTTTGCTGTATGACCTGCACTACATTTCTTTTTGCTATAATCGCTATTGAGTGAGCGATATGCTTATTTTAAATTGTATGCGTGCTTGCGTGTATTGGGGTTTACCCTTCCTTCAAAGCTTGATCTACTTTACCCACTCATTACTCGCTGCCAGCACTATCCCATATTATAGCCGTCCCTGGCGAGGACTCATTCGTACCTCTGACCAGTACACTTAACTATAGGAGGGACATTTGCACTGTCAAGAGGCTTCAGAGGGTAAATATAGAATTCAGCACGAAGGAAGGGTAAATGGAGGGGCCTGAGAATAAACCCATGCTAAAGTCACTTGACAGCGAATGGCTTGATTCTACTAAGATTCGAACCCACGACCACTCGCTTGTCAAAGCAGACTCGGTAACCTTACGGCTACGGAGCCCCCCTATGTCGATCTATTTAATACTTGCCCCACTGATCGCATTGTAGATGTTCTCGTACAGTTTGATGCACAGAGGCACGACCCTATAACTATTAGACAAGATTGCATATAATTATTGCTGATGAAATAAGTAATGAAAAAAGTACTTGCTGGATATATTGACACGGATTGCCTTGGAATTTTCTTGCGATTGAGGCGCTACTTGACAGTGTTTCAGGTTTGAAAATGACGCGTGACGGCGCGACCGGGAATACTCCCTACACCCAAAAAAATCGTCACGTCCAGTTTACGTGAAAACATAGATAATTCTCATCCACCGCACTTTGCATGTAACATTCACGTGAATTCAACCGCTTGGTTGGTTTAGAGGTACAATGCTGCTTAACAAGCCAGTCGTCGTATTTTCGAATCTCAGCTAGGCGAAAAGCTTCGGGCTTAGACGTCTTTTCTAAGACTTGACCCTTATTTATCGACGGACTTCACAGCCAGCTATTAGAGTACAAGACAGTTACGGGGCTAGTGCAACAATCCTACTGACTCTATAAAGCTCTCGAGATTCGAAAATACGACGACTGGGTTGTTAAACCGGCATCATACCTCGAAAACAACTAAGCGGTTGGGTTTACATGAATATTATATGCAAAGCTAGGCGGTGCTGATAGATAGGGTCAGTAGGATTGTTGCACTAGCCCCGTAACTGTTCTGTGCATCAATAGCAGGCTGTGAAGCATTGGCGTAGCTAGACGTCCTCCAGAATTCTGCAGGCCCCCTCCATAAATTTTCCTCATTGGAATTGGAAACCGGGAAAAAACTCTGTGTATGTTCCCGCTGTGTAGATATTTTCTTTTTCACTAGGCATCGCAAAAGCGTAGTTGTCGTCGTCGTCAGTAGCTTTGTAGCCCCCCCCCCCCCCCCCCGACTCATGTTGTTTCAAGCGTCAACTACATCTTGGGCCACTCGTCGCAAATTTCCCACTCACAGAAGTCACATATTACTTTCGACCTGGTCGAGCCATCACGTTGAGCCTCCCTGTTCCTGATGCTACTGTGTTACCTGACTCACTGCGCATAGCGTTGTATTCGCGGTATCGTGTTGGTTCGAAAGGTTTCGAAAAATATCGCCCTTGTATCGAAAATATCGTTGATTTTGATCACTAAAAATAACGTACTTAAACGTTATATTGCAAGTGCTAGTAGTACGCAATAATTGTATTGTGAAACTGAATTGTTATTTATGCAACTTTTTACAAGTTAAATGCAATAACAAAAGCACAACTTATAAAAAATCGGTTGTTATCGATATTAGCTGCATATGCGTTATAAACCAATAAAACGCATGGTGACGTTTTATTTCAATAACATGCATATTCGCAGTGAGTCAGGTAAAACAGTAGTACAGTTGTTAAAGAGAACTATTTTCGCCGCACTGTAGCCTACTGACTTTCGCCAGATGACGATGGCAATCTCTCCAAACAGTGCTTGTAGCTCATGATTCATACGTCTCCGTTACTCTCCGCTTTCAGTTTGTACTCCGCCAAATTTCGTCCGCAGTACCTTCCGCTCGAAAATAGCGTATGCCTTGCGTTTTGCGAAGGGCTAAGGAAGCCTAATTTCCCGCTTAAATGCGCAACTAGATCTTCTTACTAGTGTTGTTGTCCTTGTGCACCAGCAATCCCAAATACACGAACCCATCTGCCACTTCTACTTCGTCGCCATCAACAGTTACCGTCCGCGAGAGGCACGCGTTTGTTTCCTTTGAGTATTTGGTCTTGGCCGCATTTACGTTTAGAACACTTGTCCTAGATTCCGATTTCGTCGGATCACCCCTTCAAGTGCGATGTAGAATAGCATGCAAAATAGGCCGTCACCTTGTCCCAACTTTCGCCGCGTCTCAAAGTAACTCGAAAGTATCCCCGAGATGCACACGAAACACAACATTCTCTCCAATGTAGCTCTGCTCAGTTCCGTCAGTTTATTCGGAAAACCGTGTTCGTGCATTATCTGCCATAGCTGGTCTCGGTCGACTGTATCGTATGTTGCTTTGAAATCAATAAAGACGTGATGCGCGGACAGGTTGTACTCCCGACCCGACATCTGGACATCTGGTAATTGCGCGGACCCTTCCTAGCTACGCCAATGCTGTGAAGCCTGTCGATAAAAAAGGGTCAAGTCTTAGAAGGACGGTTAAGGCCAAAGCTTCGCTTTTTTCACTTGATTTTGGTGGCTTGCACTCATACTAACCGGTGTACGTGCGATCCCGGTAAATTTTATCAACTTTTCCTCGCATCACTTTCGTAAAGCTTATTTCATAATTTCTTTACAATCATCATCTCTACCGGTTATCGGACATCAATTCAATTCCCGGATCCGCTTGCTTGCAAAGCAAAGCCGTGGGCTTAAACCGTCATTAGACATTACCCTTCTTTATCGACAGACTTTGCAGCCGGCTGTTAGAGTACAGGAAAACTTCGGGGCCAGTGTAATAATTCTACTGACTCTATCTATCCGCTTGCTTGAGGCGCTTATTTACCTCTCGTAGTAAAGCTTTAGCCTTAGCTTTCCGCCTACGCTATACCGCATAGTCAAAATTTCAAAAACGTCAGTTGAAAATGCTTCAGCAGACTCATACAAAATGCATCGCAACATTGAAACGAGAACGATGGTAACTCGTACCTTTTTTATGAAGACGTTTGCTATTCAAAGTACCATGAAAAAGCTAATTAGATTAACTATGATTCTTGAATAAGCAACATGTTCTCAGACAATTTTACAACCTTTCATGGTAATGTCTATCTCAGGTAGAAACCAATCTAGCATAGGAGCCAAGTTTATGGCTTTTGTACATCCACATTAATATTTTGGATCAAAAAAATAACGGTTTAATAATTGTGTTTTACATGGATTTTTAAATCAATTTTGATTTTTTTTATTTTTTAGTAGTAAAACATTAGATTGTAATTACTTAAATGGAGAGTAATTCGAAAAAAAACAACGATTTGATAAAAACTGTCACAAAAGTATTGGCTCTAAACTTGGCATCGCTGGTTTAAGGGTATGAAATGGGGAAGGCAAATGAGCGTCCAATATAGCTCTAGCCATCCCAAGCCCCTACCTAGCGCCTCCACGTGGCCATACCTGGTAATGCTCTATTGAGTAGCCAAGCTAGGAGGTGCGTTGCTGGGTGGTTCCCGGCTGCCTGGTCTCAAAACCGCGGTTTTGGGCAGACGGCGGAGCCACACGGCCTAGCTAATAGGTAAGCCTAATAAGTTATTTTAATTATTTTTTTCGTTTTAGCTTATGAAGCATCTCCTGCTATATAGTAAAAACTGGCCAAAACGAGTTTTAATACTGCACATGGATACCAGAATGAAAAATTAAATTAACTTTTAAAAATTAAAATTAAATAAGAAGCATTTATGGAACCCAAAGGACGCTACTCTATTCCATACGAAGGACTGCTGGTGAGATTGTTCTATTTTTATCATTTATACCACATTTCATCTTAATATCATATCATATATTAACAGTATTATTATTGATATCATAAATGTGGAAGGCTGGATGACGGAGTGGATTGCCAACCTGAATCCTTAAGGTCTGAAGCAAATATGGCACTTCTCAATTCAAAACAAACAAATCATCACGTGGGTTAAAGTTGGTATAGCGAAATTGATTATTACATGGAAGGATCCTAATGCTGGAAGGCGACTCTTATAACCCCGGAATGCGCACAAGTGCCTCTGCTTGTGGGTCCGCCCAATCCCTTTTGGCCCTTCTGTAACAGCATTAGTGTGAAATTCATTTGATAATCAAATTTGGATCTACTGTAATTCTACCCACATACATTGGCAAGTCCTTGAAATGATGGTGGCTTTCCCCTACTACTACTACCCTACTACTAAACTTGGCATCGCTGGTTTAATATAATTCCGCATAAGTGGTAGTAGAAAGAGTACAACGTATTCGTGTATATGTAAACAACACAATCGCGGTGTACAGCAAACTTTTTAATTTTCACTACTGTTTTTCATTGAGAGGATTATTGGAAGATACAAGATATTTTTCAACAAAAGTGGGATATATTTTCTGTATAAACTGTTTCTTTTTTCAGAAACAAGTTGTAGAAATTACGGTAGGGCTATTCAAAATCGGGAAGAAAAAGTGCTTTAGTGGTGTGTGCATTGTATGCGTATGTACACACTCAGCGGAAATCATGACCATCATGAAAATTAATTGCCTGTGTTTGAACCTTAACGCAGCAGAAATACTGGAAGCCATAACCGTCATCTAGACCGTCGTCGACCAATGATATCGATCTGAGGCTCATAAATCTTCCCTTTACGTAGCCCTTTACGGACATGATTCATTTACATTTACGGACATTAAAGGAAGCTGATTGACGAGTACTTCGGATTTTTTAACGTAAAATTCTGCGATCTATACTTGGTGACAAAATGGAAAATGGAGTGCGGTGCAGACGCAGGGATTACGAGCTGTATCAAGCATTCAAATATACTGAGATACCAAGCAGCACACATTTGGCACTTTTAGTTGCAGCAACTCATTTGTGATTAAAATTAGTTACATATCGGTTGCCACAACTAATTTGTAACAACTGTGCTACTAGGGATGGTGAAGGTAGTACAATGTGGCATTCCGCGGTTGGCTGGGTACGTGGCCAGAATGTCCGACGAAAAAGTAGCCAAAACTATTTATTTTCAGCAGAGAACCAGAAAGAGTCCGTAGACTTCGGGGCAGACTACAGTAAAGTAAAGTGAGTAAATTCTACCGGGCTGGCGGACACAGGTCATTTAAGTAAGTCAAATTACTTTTATTTTTGGATTTCAATAACAATTTCGTATTTTGTTTACTTTTCTAAATATCTTTACAGCCTCAGTGGAAGCATTAATTTGGGCTTTTTTACCCATTTTGACTATTATTCCGTGAATAAAACCAAAGTTCAAAAGATTCGTTATTAGGTACCACCAATTGCAGCTTTCTAAGGTTGGTTCTGTGGGGTGACCCGCGTCGCGAGTTAAAGAAAAAGACCCTAATTTATGCGTGCACAAACATCCGCAGATTTGATGTCGCTCATCGCTGTCGCTAGCTCGTCAAGCACGTGAATGAACCCCCGCCGAACGGTACCATGAGAACGCGGAACCGAACAGAGTCGCGTCGCGAGTTGAAATCGCAGTTCACTTTGACCCACAGCCAGTTTGTACTAGCCAAGCAACGCGACGAGTGTTGTGTTCTTTTCGTGCCGGTTTTTTATTTAATCGCTTCGCTTCCCTTTGCCTGCTAAAACATTTGGCGACGAGCATAAATCCGGTAATTTGCATACGTAAGTGTACGAAATTTACTTACGAAAGTGTGATTTTAGTGCTTTTTCTCGCGAATTTATACCGACGCGACGGGTGTGGTACACTGAGGAAAATTTCAGAGTGAAAGTCATTAAAATTCCTTATGAAAATTTGCCACAAGGCAAAAATAAAATTTTCATCAAGTTACCTTATGGAATAGAAACATAATTACTTGATTATGGCTTTCATAAAATGTCACTATGAAATTCTATCTGAAGCCTTTTGTAGTTTGATTTCAAACCGATTGAACATTCAAATGTAACCTTATGAATAGATCAATGCTGTTTTAAGGATTTCATTCAACCACCTTATGAAACCACTCGAAGGAAAAGAAAATTCCATTACATTACCTTATGAAACCACTTGAGTAAAAATCAAATTTCATTACATCGTCTTATGAAATTTATACACCACAAAAAAGAATATTCCCATTTGGCCCATGCTTGGCTCCCTCTTTTCGCTTCGGTTTTGCTCTTTTTACTACAGCGCCTTAACCATACGAAATTCGAAAAAGTGGTGTATAGGAAAATTGTAGAATTAGTCATTATCGACAAGTTGCTAAAGAACGTATAGCTTAATCTTTTATATTTATGACAGGGCTGCTTCCCCGTTGGTAGGAAAAAGAGCGCGCTTTTTGCTACCAACCACATATGTAGCGCTCTATAGCGCTATAAGTACAAATGAAAAGCTATAAATACGTTCTTTGGCAATATTGTCAATAATGATTAATTCTTAATTGCCCTACACCAAATTTTCGAATTTCGTTAGGCTGAGGCGCTGTAGTCAAAAGAGCAAAAAACGAAACAAAAAGAGCATGTTATGCCTATTTGGGCCAATTGATAATATATAGTTGCCTAAATAACTTTATTTTTATTTTTACTCTGCTCAGCAGTGGTTATTATGCAACGCAAATAAAAAATTTATATTATTATGAAAAAATGAACGCATATTCGTAACGCGACTTTATTTTTCAACCTTCTCTTAGCTAAACTTAGGGCCGAAGCATGGCAAGCATCAAACAGCGTTAGTGCGATCTGGAAAGATGGCATTTTGAAAATCTTAAATATTTCTTAAATAACGCTAAAAGTTTTTCGAATACATCGTTGTGCGTAAAACACGTACCTAATAAGATATGCCAGTACAGTAAAGTATTCAAAACCATCTAATAAAAGCTCCCATTGAAAATTTTGCTTCTTTTTTCTCACTCTAGTGCGCTGCCAAGAATGGCTGATGCGTTGTTACTGGCGGTGTTTTAGCTACATTCGGAGTACTCTGAGAACCCGATTTTTGTGGAAGCTTTGGTGTGCTTTTGTTGGACTGACTGTAAAAGGATAAAACTAATTAGAATCGGTCGTGAATGGGTTAGTCTAGTTTTACCTTTCTCGGTGCCAGGAGCTGCAATAGTGTTGCTTGTGTGCTAGATAAGTCTTGGTACCGGAGAATCGAATGTCACAATTAGAGCAGTAACGATCGACCTGGGGGGCTGCTGCTGCTGAATCTGTTGCTGCCGTGTGTTGAAGCACAACGGATGCTGCTTGTGCCTGAAATTGCAGATGCAGCTGTTGACTAGCGGTACTTATTCACCATTAGAAGTGTTGCAACTAAGCGCCGGTGATGATTGGAGCACGTGCCGATTTAGACTTTCTTGTCTGCGCTGTACGACCATTGAGTACAGGCGTACTGTTTACCGGTTTTGGCAGCCTTGTTCCGACCCGTTCGTGAGTTTTTAACACCTCCGGCAGTCTCGTCGGTATCCTTGCAGTGAGAACAGTAATGGGTTTGGTGAGCTTCCAACGTTGAAGCGGACGAAAAGCGAATTCCACATAGTCCACACATGGACACTGATATCTGAGGGGGCAAATGAAAGTTGATTGGGATTGTGACGTTTTCGGCCTTGCATGACTTTCGAATGACTGCAGCTGGCTGTGGTTGAGGAGCGGCTCCGGGGAAGTCCGATTCGATCGATTTTTTCAACTGACGGTGATGTTTTTAAGATCTATCGCAATGTTTAGTTAAGCAATGTTAAGCATAGGTAAGCATAGGTCCAAGGTGAGCGAAGGTGAGCTTTGGAGATTTACTCTCTTTTTCCTTATCCGCTTCGGGTGCAGCTTGTTGGTTCTCAATCAGTAGGTCGGATTCGATTTTTATTTCCACCTTTTCTGGAAGAGACAAATCTCTGGCGGGTTCTGGTTCGAAGCGGTTGGAGATGTAGTAGGGAAATCTACAGATGATGTCCGACTACTTTTTGCTGCCACCGTTGGTGACAGTGTAGAATCTTCGTAAGAGGGATGCTGTGCTGCTGGCGGATCCTCTTCCGGATCGATTTGATTCGATGGCGGACGAGAGTTTATCATATCTGTTTCGGGTGCTGTTTGATGTGCTACTACTTTTGGTGCTTCAACTGCTGCTGCTGCCGCTACCGGATGAGGAGTTCGGTTGGTGTTCCTGTGGTAATGTTTGCTGCTCATCAGCAGCTTCCTCATTGTCTCCTATAGAAGAAAAACGGAAAAGAAAGTTGGCATGTAGTAATCAATAGGAAAAGTATGATAAATGAGTTTTTGCCTAGGTATAGATTTTCGAAATGAAAACTCCGGATAAGATGACACCGCGGCATAACAAAGAAACATTTGCTTGCGGTACGTACAATACAGCGATTTAAATTGAATCGTTCATCATTTCCATACAATAATCAATCATTCCACACAATAGTTCAATCGTCATAATTAAGTGTTGGGGCGAACCAACCAACGGTTGAAAGCCCCATGAAATAGTAAATAAATAAATAAATAAATAATTAAGTCTCACCTCAGACAGACCCTAGTCTCCTTGTAGTTTAACATAATTTTCCATTAGCTTCACAAGCTTAACAGGAGCGTTAATTTTGGAGGAAGGTTTATACAGATGGCTGGGGACAATTTTGTGCACGAAAATCGGCTGTAGTTTCAAGCTGTAAAAAAGAGAGGTATGTACATTTGTGAGAAATCATTGTTTAATAGACTTACCAGCTGCTGAGAATATTGAATTTTTGCTCACACCAGTTTGAATTGGGCGCTTTTTTGCAACCGAGTTTTCCCCTATCTTTGGAGTCTTAAGCTCAAAAGCCGTTTTACCATAGTTCATTTTGACGCATGGCGTACTAAACTACGCCAATGCGTAAGCTTTGTCCTCTGCTTGCTCCATTTCCCCGTTGGCATTGCGCTGTTTCTGAATTTCCGTATATCAACTCACGTACCGTGTCGATCTGTCCAGCAGAATCAGTCGGCAGATTTTGTTCAAACATCAACCGAAGACATTCATCCCAAGTATATTTAGGATTCAACTGACCCAACTGACCAGTACAACTCCGCCTGTTTCGGCCTTTTGTTTTTCGGTAACCACCATCGTTGTCGTTGTCATCAAGATTCTCTGGTACCAGTTCGGTATCACCGATAGTTGCTCAGTGGGTAGAAGTTCGACTGCCGACAGTCGAAGCAAATTAAGTCCGCATCAGGACATACGCAAACAATCTGAAAGTCGGTCTCGGTGCCGTTTACCAGTAATCCATCTCGAAATATATACGCTAAATTGAAAACGCCTCCAGGTGGAACCAGTTCTTGGCTTCCTGCAAAATATTCTGTTCAAGTCACATTATTAGTATCGACCAACAAGTCAACAACCCTGCGTTTCGCACCATTCAATTTGTTCAAATGAATAGTCTCGTGAATTGCTGGTATTCTTGTTTTGTAATTACGGGAAATTTCGCTTTAGGAAGTTTCGTAGCATGAATTAAGATAGATTCATCTACCTTCATGCGACCAAGCACAATCAGCGCACAGTAGAAGATTACTGTAAGAATAAATACACCTGTTGGGGAGTACAAACCGCACTAATGGAGGCCTCACTTTACCCGCCGTGAGTGACCAGTGATTTAGTGACGCTGCCGGCTTAGCGCACTAACGAATATGGCATTGTAAGGCATTATTAAAAATAAGTCCGCATAACCCACAACAATTGCGGATCGAAAATTGAAATGGACATTGTTTGTCATCTATACCTATAAAAATGGATTTCTGTCTGTCTGTCCGTATGTTCCTTATAGAATCGAAAACTACTGAACCGATCGGAGTGAAAATTTACATGAAGGGGTTTTTGGGGCCAGTGAAGGGCCAGGGTTCTTATGATGATTAGAGACGCCTCCCCCCACTAAGAGGGGGGCTCCCATGCAAATGCAACACAAATTTCTGCATAACTCGAGAACTAATCAAGCAAATTGAACCAAATTTGGCATGTGAAGGTTTTCGAGGGCAAGAATATTTTCTATAGTAAATTAGGACCCCTCCCCACTTTAAGAGGAGGGGCTCCTGTACCAAAGAAACACAATTTTCCTCATAACTCAAGAAGTAATTAAGCAAATGAACCAAATTTGGCACGTGGGTGTTTTTGGAGACAAAATTTTTTTCTATGATTAATTAGGACCCCTCCCCACTTCAGAAAGGGGGGCTCCTATACAAATGAAATGCAAATTTCCTCATACCTCGAGAATTGATCAAGCAAATGGAACCAAATTTGGCATGTGAAAGTTTTCTAGGGCATGAATATTTTCTATGGTGAATTAGAACCCCTCCCCACTTTAAGAGGGGGGGTTCCTATACAAACGAAATACAAATTTCCTCATAACTCGAGAACTAATCAAGCAAATGGAACCAAATTTGGCACGTGGGTGTTTTTGGAGACAAAAATTTTTTCTATGATGAATTGGGACCCCTCCCCGTTTTAGGAGGGGGGATCCTATACACATGAAATACAAATTTCCTCATAACTCTAGAACTAATCAAGCAAATGGAACCAATTTTATCATGTGGGTGTTTCTGTAGGCAAGAATATTTTCTATGGTATATTTTCTATGGATTTCTCCACTTTAAGAGGGGGGGGGGGGCTCCTATACAAATGAAAAACAAATTTCCTCATAACTCGAGAACTAATCAAGCAAATGGAACCAAATTTGACATGTAAGTGGTTTTGGACGCAAGATTTTTTTCTATGGTGAATTGAGACCCCTCTCTTCTTTAGAAAGCGAGTTATGGCCCATCTCCCCATTAAGAGGGTGGGCTTCCATACAAATGAATTGCAAATTTCCTCTTATCTCGAGAACTAATCAATCAAATGGAACCAAATTTGGCATGTGGCAGTTTTAGATGGCAGAAATTTTTTCTATGGTGAATTACGACACCTTCCCCTTTTAAGAGGGGAGCTCCCATACAAATGAAATTCTAATTTCCTTATAACTTGAGAACTAATCAAGCAAATGGAACCAAATTTGGCATGTGAGAGATTTTGGAGTCTTGAATTTATTTTACGATAGTTAGAGACGGAAGCGCCGCCCACTGGGATGCTTGCAAAACTCGAGATTGTGATAAAGATCATCCGAGATTCATAATTTATGTACAACACAGGTTAATTTGTGGCAATACGAAGTTTGTCGGGTCAGCTAGTTTTAAATAAACGAAAGATAAAATTTACATTCATTTGTTTACTAAAAAGCAACGACATCAAATGAAACACCGCAGCGAACGAACGAAAACCAACGTTCCCGTTGCAAATTTTGAATATCTTTACTTCCTAGCGTTGCGTTTTCGCAACGCAAAGGTTCAAACCTATCTTAAAATTACAAAAATAATCAAAATTATGAAACAAAGTTTTTTTTTTGGCAAGCAACCGATTCTTACTAACACTGATTGATAGGTCAGGCGTTAATAGAGGCAAAATCGAGTTTTATGAGCATTTTTCCTTAACTGTCTGAAAAATAGCAAAAACCTGTTGTTTTGTCATAGCTGTAATTATGTTACATGTAACATCTGACCTTTGAGCAAAAACAGGTCGATTAGATTTTTTTCCATTCTTTCTTTGTTTCTCAGGGTCCAAGTTGATATCGTAAACCGGGCCTTCTCTAGAATCGAATGAAAGTGCGTTGCGTTTTCGCAACGCTGGGTGGAAATGGGTTAAAAATCACTTGTGTGCACCATAAAGGTTGAAATAGTAATGAATGACCAGCCTCCAGATTATTGTATTAAATATGATTATGCATAGCTTGACATGTTTCAACCATCTTACTTTTACTTGCTTGTGGCCTTTAAAAGAACCATTGGTTACAAATAACATTAAAGCCAAAGCACGTATGATGTGCCATTCGAATGTCCTTCTCTTTTGACATGAATGGCAACAGGCACGTAAGTAAACGGCGTCGATTCACTGTCTTTAGCTCCAAAAAGGTTTTACTAGTTTACTTTCACAGCTTACCGCTTGTTACATAGCAGAAAATATGGTACATACGCAAAAATTTGTTTTATTTGTATGAGAGTTCTTATCCTTCTACCACAGGGGTGAGGGGCTCATACCATCATAAAATAAATTCATGCCTCCATAAACCCCCACATGCCAAATTTAGATCCATTTGCTTGATTAGTTCTCGAGTTGAGAGGAAATTTGAATTTCATTTATATGGGATCACCCCCTCCTGAAGTGGGGAGGGGTCCCAATTCAACATAGAAAAAAATTTTGTCTCCAAAAACACCCACATGCCAAATTTGGTTCCATTTGCTTGATAGTTCTCAAGTTTTGAGGAAATTTGTATTTTATTTGAATAGGAGCCCCCCCTCTTACGCCGTCCATAAAATTGCTCTTTCGCCCCTCCTTAAAATTGCTGATCATTTTATCTTTCCAACGACATATAAATTGTTCAGTTTCGTTCAGTAGTTTGGTAGTTATTAGCATTTGAAATCTTTCATTCCGACGTTACACTTCCATTTTCGTTTTCACAAAGTGCTACCCAGTCCCAAGGTTAGTCAAGAGAGGTTTTCTGATGTTGAAATTTGTTTTTCACCCCCGCTGGGGGGGGGAGGCTCCCCTTGACGATCACCGAAATTTTCAAAGCGGAAACTGTTGAATGTATAAACAACGTCGATGGTTGCTAACCAATCGTTCCGCGCACTTCTGTTCTACACCTTGCCCAGTCCCAGCCAGTAAACAAAGACGTAGTCCTACGTCAAAAATTCAATATAAATCTCTGCATTTCTTACGCGATATATGAAATAAGCAAAATGAAGTGGACGTATCTGTAATCTGTAGGGGGTTGAGCGCATTACTTTTATACTAGGTCCGAGGGGTGATCTCCAAGATTCATTTCTGCCTGCCGAGACAGCTTACGGCAGCCAGTAAAACGCAGTAGCGAATTGACTCTGGAGATTCCAAGATCAGACAATGTCAAGTGCTTGGTCATAAAGCCACGTAGTAGTCTAGTTATCGCAATGTTGTATAAAATGGTAAGCGTTTGAAGCTAAGAGATTCATATTCCGTTCCTCTTAACCTTTTATGATGGATTTTACCTTAATTTTATAGGAGTTCCCATTCCCATTAAAGCCGTCGTTGTCTTGTTTCCATCAAGTGCAGCTATTTTTGCCCTGCCTTAGTAATACGTCCTGAGCCATTGTAGCGCAACTATTTTCATTACTTTCCCCTACCATCCTTCGATCAATTGTAGAACCATGGTTTCAAAGGAATATTAATATTAATGCCTGACCGCGCTTCAAGGTCAAAGACTGAAAAAAAACGAGTTTGGACTATAGAATCAAGAGTTTTGATCTCAATATGATGAAATTGATGAAAATATCACCTAGTGCGCGGCGACCTAAACATGCGCGGCGACTGGTGCTTTCACGGTATCTCCATAGAAAATGTTTCGGTCGCGCAACCATGGATCGTGCATCAACTTCGAACATTTATCCCGGCTGACGTAATTTATACCCAACCTCCATGAAGTAACTGAGAGTTATGCACTTAATAATATCAGACAATTTGCCTCAGTACACGGCTTGAGCTACTCGCCAAACTTCACAGCACGCAATTTCCTTAACTTTTAAAAATGAATCCCTATTAGGTTTCCAGGACGACAGACTTGCCTTGCCAATGTAATTCCCTCAAGTTATATATTAATATGAACTTCCTCCTTCCACGAGTCATCGAATGCTCATAGATGAATGTGGCAGTTCATAAAAACTAGGAAGTCGTCGCAGCCAACTGTCGAATCACAGTTCGGTTCGACAATTCGTTGATCGTTTTTTCGTTTAAGCTAGTTTTGTTGTAGCGTCGCATTGTTGCAACAACGAAAACCGTGACTTAAATCGGGCGCGTAATCTCGATCAGTTTCCTAGTGTATTTCGTGGTACACTCAACCCTCGCTAATTTGAAAAACACCCCGTTCAGATCAGGTAAATTAATTTTTAATCTGAATATTTGGTAACTCTATTCATTTTCACATACGCGCCAGGTGCGCACCCTATGGCTTTGTTGTTTTGATTTGACGAAAACAAACGTTTTGAAAACATGTCGAATATGCGCAAATTCTGAATACCCAGATTGTAGAAGAGGAAATTTGCACGACAGTATCAACTAAAATGGTCTATTTTGAGAGTTGGAGAGAGATAAGTTCCATATGAGCTATTTTGCCAAAACTGCTGAGCAAGAGGAAACGTATTAAGGTTCTTTGCTTTTTTTTTTTCAATTTGCCCGGTCAACTTAACCCTCAATTGTGTATGACGCTTGGTTAGTTTTTAATGTGAACGCATTCATACCAACGGGGTTCAGATTAAATATGTTCAGATTAAGGAAAGTCATTCCAGCGGGGGTACATGGTATTTGGACCGGCTTACTCAACCGTTCCGTTGTTTAGTAGTGTAAAGGTGTGATTAAAAATAATAAAAAACGACTTGTTTGTGTTCGAAGAGCCCCAAGAAGGTGAATAAATAAATACCTCATCCTACCGAGGCCAGATGGCCTCCAGCAGTGAGGGGTGGTTTCGGAGAACCTCCCGGAAGAAGCTTTCCTGCATTCTTGGACCCTCAAAATGATTTTGGAGCAGTAACAACTTTACTTATGACAGGCAAAGATGGAGGTCCGCTACCAAAAAAACCTGTCCTAATTGGGAAAAGCATCGAAGCGCTAGTTGGCCATATTGAAAGCGCACGAACAATAGAAAGGGGATCACAATACATACTCAAAACAAGAAAATCGAAGCAGATTGAAATGCTACTCAATCTCACTTACTTATCAGATGGAACAGAAATCGAAATTAAACTGCACCCTACGCTTAATTCTTGCCGTTGTGTTATTGCATCGTGGGACCTAGCTGACATGAACGATGATGAACTACTAAGTGAGCTGGAGAATCAACGAGTGAAAGCGGTGAAACGAATAAAAAATACACCAGTTTGTATTTTGACCATGAAGCAACATACCCTAAATATATAAAAGTTGGTCTGCTGCGAATCGAAACGCGTATGTACTACCCTGAGCCCATGCTTTGTTTCCAATGCTACCTGTATGGGCACACCAAAACCAAATATTCTGGCCCAACGAGATGCTACAATTGCTCGCAAACACATGAAGATGGTAGAGAATCATGCGAAGATAACCCTCATTGCCTCCACTGTAACGAAAGCCACAGGCCGTCTAGCCGTAGATGTGAAAATAAGACGAAAATAAGAAAAAAGATGAACTGATCGCTCTACTAACTGAAAAAGTTAAACAAAATGAAGCATTGGAACAAAAACTAGACGCAATTCTCAAAGCGTAAGCACAAACGGACCACGAATTCAACAACCTGCTTAAAACTGTCAAGCAGCAAGAGCAAGCATACAACCAGCTTGAGAAGAAAAATTTTGCCATGAGAAATTACATTCTGAAACTCCAAGAAAAAACTCAATATGAAACAAATACTACTAACGAAAGTGAAACTGGCCCTAGGCGAAAATCAAAGCGCTTGAATGATCGATCGACCCCCTCTCAACGGAATCAAGAGATTTCCCCTGAAAACAGCCGACCCCCTGTTAAAAAACCGCAACTGCCATCAACACGTCAGCTCACCGCTTCAAACCCAGGGGAGAGCCAATGGTGGAAATTTCTGATTACGAAATAGACTCTGGCGAAGATTCTTCAACTTACCATAAACAAAACTCCCAGTAAACCACCACCAATGCATAATAACCAGCCCACCAGACTCAACACCACCATCATCACCAACAATGACCACAGCAACGCATCCAACAGGTACTTCCTCACGCTGGTCCCGACTGTAGATGTTCCCGAATCTCGGACTGATCCTGCAGCGGCTACCGGTGTGGGGGGCCTGTACTAACAGGCAAGTAGATCAACTTTTTCAATAAACCGTCCAGACTTCCTACACGGAGCGAAAAAGCTCCAGTTTGCTTTAAACAAAATGATTGTTGCTTTAAGCCTCAATAAAATATTTTTATAACAACCTGAAAATATTGTTGTTTCAAAACGAGATTCTGATTGAATCAAGAAAATAACAGTTTTGAATTAAAAGTAAAGTATTTTCAAATTTGAAGTTAAGATTGATATAACAATAAATATTTTCATTTCAATCATATATTTCAGTTTGAAACAAAACGAAATTTTTGTTTGTGCGTAAAACAACCATAAATATGGTTGAAACTACATTTTTATTCTCCGTGTAGCTGTTTTTCCTTCATCAGCTATGCGTGACTTCTACCAGCTATGGGATCCAGGAGAGGGCTCAAGCTCTCGAATACCAGTTCCAACACCGCAACATCACTACCATTCTCCACCACCTACAACGTCGCTCCATCTCCCACAATTCGCAACCGCTACCGGCATGGGGTCCGTTAACCCCGGGCATGCCCTCACATCGGCCCTGACTGTAGATGTTCCCGAACTCCGGACTGACCCTACAGCGGCTGCCGGTGTGGGGAGCCTGTCCGTACAGGCAAGTACAACCAAGCTTATCAAGCAACGACGTTTCTCCCCAGTTACCTCCCCTCCTCCAGGCACTGAATTCAGACGAATACGAGACAACGAGAACGAAAGCCAATTCAGCGATATCTCCGAAGCCAGCACAAACAACAATAAAACGTTGCTTCTGCAATGGAATGTACGAAGCGTATGGGGAAACTATGCTGAATTCAAAAAACTCGCTGATGAAAATACACCGGCGGTAATCTGTCTACAAGAAATGATGACCGATAAAACCAACAACCTCTTGTGCAATAAATACAACTGGATAACACATAATCGTCCAGCGAGTCTAGGAAAGGGAATCGCCGGTCTGGGAATTGCAAAGAAAAAACATAATGGAGTCCACAGCATCATGATTGACGGGAAACAAGTGGATGACCCCCAGGAAATCGCTGAGCACTTTGCCGAATTCTTTGCATCAACCTCATCTACAGCCAACTACTCAAAAGAATTTCAACAACTGAAACGAAATCGTGAAGAACTCGACCTCGGCTACAATTGCGAAGAAGCCTCACCCCAAAGACAAGGATTTTTCAATAGACGAACTAATACAAGCTCTAGATGCCACTAAAAGTTCATCAACGGGTCCCGATGGCATTGGATACCCGATGCTCAAACGCCTTCCTCTCCACTGCAAATAGTGCAAATGCACCCTTCTAAAGGCTTTTAACCATATCTGGTCTAATGGTACAATTCCGGCCTCATGGAAACAAAGTATTGTGATCCCGATACCGAAATCCGGGAAAAACAGCAAGGATATCAACCAATTTCGTCCAATCTCTTTGACCAGCTGTATGGCCAAAACCTTCGAAAGGATGGTCAATCGTAGATTATCTACCCACCTAGAAACAAACGGAGCCTTCCACCCACATCAGTTTGCCTTTCGCAAAGGAATGGGTACAAGCGACTATCTCTCAGAACTAGACCATATGATAACGGAATCAGCAAATAAGGGAGAGCACTGTGAAATCGTCGTTCTGGACATAAAAAAGGCTTACGATCGTGTATGGCACCGTCACGTGATGGATAGGATTATCAGCAACCACCCAGGAAAGAACATGATACAATTCATAAGCAATTTCCTCGACGAAAGATCCTTTCAAGTGTGCTTTGGAGGATCTTTATCGCAAGCCAAAATCCAAGAAAATGGTGTGCCCCAAGGGTCGGTGCTATCTGTGACACTATTCTTGTTGGCTATCAACCCCATCTTTAGTGCCGCTCCTAAGAACGTTCGCGTATTTGTTTATGCGGACGATATTGTGGTTATAAGTACTGGAAAAATGGTCAAATACTTGCGAGTAAGATTAGAAAGAGCCACCCAAACGATCTTGAAATGGGCTGCCAGCGTTGGTTTCGAAATTTCAGCCGATAAATCTGCAACTATGCACTGCTGCAAATTAAAAAAAACACCGAAAATGGCAACTCGAAGGAGGGAAGATAATCATGTACGGAGTCGAACTCCAAAGACCAAAAACCGCTAGAATCCTTGGTGTGATTTTCGACAGAAAATGTTTCTTCAACAGTCACACCAAAAAACTGGTCGAAGAATGCAAAAGTCGCCTTAATCTACTGAAAGCCATTACTCGATGGGCTGATAGGAACACTCTCGAAAAAATTGGCTACGCTATCGTCCTATCCAAATTGTTTTATGGACTTGAGGTACTCAAGTGGCAGAACGTTATCCAGCTCACTTCAATCTATAACGCTGTTATCCGCACGACATCAGGGGCCCTTCGAACAACACCAATACAACCAATGATGGTAGAAGCAGCACAACTTCCGTGGGAATTTGTGGCAACCTTAACGCTGGCAAAAAAGGCTTGCAGAACCATGGAAAGAGAAAGGGCTTCAACAAAAACAGCATGGGAAAAAGCCAATCAAGCACTCGATACCCTAACCAGTCAACAACTGCCGAAAATCGCAAAAATCCACACTAAACTAGGCAGACCTTGGCATAAAGCGAACCCACAAATCGACTGGTTTTAAAAAAAAACGCTTCAAAGTTGGTCAAGGGCGTCGTATTGCCCAAGAATTATTCCAAAAACATGTGGAAAACAAATATGCCGATTGCGATCTTTGGTTTACAGACGGTTCACTAGCACAATCGAAAGTTGGAGTTGGAATCTTAGGCCCAAATTACCGACTCAGTGGAAGCCTTCGCAATGAATGTTCCGTATATTCAGTGGAAGCTGCTGCAATCGCGAAAGCCACAAAACAAATACAAAATAAAAGTGTAATATTCACCGATTCGGCAAGCTGTCGACAGGAATTAGAAAAAGTGGAATCGCGTCATCCTTTTATCCAAAAAATTGAAAACGAAATAAAAGATAAGCAAATTACTCTCTGCTGGGTACCCGGTCATCAGGGAATCAACGGAAATGAAGAGGTGGACAATATGGCTCGTGAAGGACGAAATGCGGAGATGGTGTACCACTCATTTCCTGCAAAAGATGCGATTGGCTGGTGTAAAAAGATGTTGCAAAGAAAACATCAATCTAACTGGAATGCCATAGATACAAGAGGCCTTAGATCCATCAAGGGAACCATAAAGAAATAGAACGACAGAAAAATAAGGCGAGAACAGATAGCACTAACGAGATTGCGCCTAGGGCATACCCGGCTATATAAAGAACACCTGTTCGAAAAGAAAACCCCTACGATATGTGATCTCTGCAGCGAACCAATTACTGTTCACCACATATTACTCGATTGCTGCAAATACGCCAATGAAAGGAGAAGAACTGGACTACCTAACAACATGAGAAAGACCTTAAGTAACAACAAGAAAATGGAAGAAAAAGTGCTAAAATTTTTAAAACTTACAAAACTGTACAATCATATTTGAATTATTATCAATAAACAGAGGCGAATGCCAAATAGGCAGTCTCCTTTAAAAAAAAATACTGTCGAATAAAGCCTCTGGTAGTCGGAGGCCTATTCTAAACTCGAGCATAGAATGACTGGAATTGAGACCAAGTATAGTAGCCCAAATCTAGTTGGGAAATGAAATGGGTAGACCTTAGGTTCAATTTTACTGTGGACCCACTGAACGTACCTCCAAGATATCTGAGGCGGGTGCGCCACGAACATCATGCAAACATGGCCAGCAATCCCAAGAGAATTTAGTTGACTCTCCCGGTGCCTTTAAATTAACCAGGTCAGAACTGAGTAAGCCCTCCCGGTTGATCAGCCTAGACGGGTTTGATTTAGAATCCGATTCAGATCCGTTCAGTTACGCTTTACGAAACCCATACTATACATACAGGTGAATTATGCAATTCTACATACGCATATACCTATCTAACTTACACTACCGTGCCATGGTATCCATGAGCATTATTTACTTTTACATTTTTCGACCAGAGTTACAGCAGTAGGTGCTGCATGAGCTAAAGCGAAACAAATAAATCAAGTATCGTGCAAGTACCATATTCAAAACAGTACCTAATTCTGAACAGCTGCAATTTTTTCTTATATATTGACAAAACTATAGCTATTTAAGCCATTTTAATAATATGAAATGTGTAGTGATTAAATAGTTTAAAATTTAACTGTTCAGAATTAGGCACTGTTTTCAATATGGTGTTTACACTTATATTAAGCTTACCTACTAACAAGGTTGTGTGGCTCAGCCGTCATCCAAACCCGCAGTTTTTTAGATGTCTCTCTCATTGCGGGTGTTCTTTTTCTTGACCACCCGACGGAAGCAGCTATTGTTAATGCGTTTCGGCAGCCTGATGTTCTTCACGTTCGATCGGGTCTTGGTGGCAATAACGTAGTTCTGCGGAATGCATCGGAGCGGGAAGCAGTCCCGATTTCAGAACCTTCAGCAGGACAACACGACCAGCCAACAGGAAACCATTAACATTTAACGTCTTCCGGATGTTACGCTTGTGGTTGCTGAAGCACTGTTTTCCCGTACGCTTGCGGAAGATAGCTTTAGTCGCCAAGTAGCTCTTGTTTTTCTTCAGAAGCACTTTGTGTTCGCTACCGCCAACTTGGCTTCTTGTCACGCACTTTCTTGTCAGATTTTCTTCCCCTGCACTTGTTTTCGCTTGGAAAAACGATGGACGCCATCGTTGTTAAATTTAAAGTGAAACACACTCGAATAACACAAAAACCCGTGATGAAAACCGAATTGTCATAACTTTCTTTTTATTTCGCACGAAAACAAAAACGAATCGCGTGTTGAACTTGACCGTCCGAATGAGAATGACAGATGACACCGAGAAGAAACACCGGCGAACATAAACAACAAAGTAAAATTCATAAGGTATAATATTATAAATTCATCGAATTTACCGAAGTGGTGCCAGTATGTTTTTCATATTCAAATGAGTTATATTTACCTTAATGTGTTCGTACAAAAAGTAACAGTACATGATTCAATAATTTTATTGTTCTGTTAAGAATTCCATACGTACCTTATGAAATTGAAAATTATTGATTTTTCAAACGTTCATAAGGCAAATCTTATGAATTTTGTCAGGTTATTTTTCTGAGTGTAGTGCAACAAGTGTTTTGTGAAGAAATTGTGCGGTGTTTGAGGTGATAATTTCACCTCTTCTCAGATGAAAAGCGGTCAATTTTTTAATGCAGAATTATCTGCTCGTCAAGCAGTAGAGATGTGTCCAGCGATTGTGTTAGCTATAGGAAAAGCGAGCTGGTTAGTGCCATAGTGCAAATAAAAGCGGTGCGACGCCAGAGCAAACGCCATTTTATAAAGCGGTGGCTTTCGACGTTGATTTTTTTTGCAAGTGAAGTGTAGTGAAAGGGGGGTTCACAACGGTGGCTACTGAGTGTTCATTTGATAACCATTTAGTTTTGTGTGCTGTCTAGTATGGCTTGTATATAATAGCATCGCATCGATCAGTGAGTGTATTTATGTATTTGGTGGAGAAATTCACTTGGGCTGATATCGAAGGACTGAAATATTTGAAAGGTTTTAAGTCGACGGATTTCTGCTGCTGTTTACGGAGTTTTGAATACTCTGTAGCGCCGAGGACAGGTACGTGGTAAATTATTTCCATTTATAGAACCGATAAAAAATTCTACGAATAAAAGCAAAATCGCATTCAAATAAATCGACTGCGAGTCAAGCAAGCTCTTTTATAATCTCTTGTCGCTTTCCGTGAGCCAAATCTAGAAATTGGCACCCATTCACTTATCATTAAAAATTTACTATTTAACAATTATTATTAAATAGCGAGCTTTTATTATAAATAAAGGGTAAATGTAAATTTCTGGATTTGACTCACGGGAAGCGACAGAAATTATAGAAGAGCCCGCTCATTGACTCGCAGACCATTTATTTTCACAGACGCTTATACTGCCCATAAATGCATAACAGTCCCATCTGACTTTTCACCACTTTTGAGATAAGCCTGGAAATCATCTTTAAATTAACTGTTCTTTCAATATTTCAAACAAACAAGTTATGTTTGTTCCCAAGAAGTTGAAAAAAATATCAAACTATGTCAGTCCCATATTACAAATACACCCATAACAGTCACAGTAGTAAAAATATATAAATAAGTATCTGTTTTTGGAAATGCCTGGACCGATTCGACTGCAGCAACTACTAAACGGAAGATTTTTTTTTAAAATCACTTGAGGGCATCATAAATGTTGAAATAGTAATGAATGACCAGCCCACAGATTATTGTATTACATACGATTATGCGTAAATTGGTATTTGTAGCCCTCAGGTATTTGTAGGTTGACTTTCCGTGCAAAATCAGCCGTTAGTTTCGCTTTCTTAGTATCAAAATTTGTCGCCCCATTTTGCTATTGAACTGGAACGCTTGAAATTACACCGAAGCAAACCTTGCTGTTATTTTCTTTTGGGCGATGGTACGTAAACCATTTGATCCATCGACAGTCTAAATTGGAATGAGTGTAAATTTACACTCACAATTGTACAACCACGTTGCTTGTGGTATTAAGTCATTATCGCTATGGCAAATCAGTAATGCTTATTCTGACCAATCACGAAACGAGCATCTTTAGTTAGATAATGCCTATTATTTTTCAATTATTCGAAAGCTTGTTAAGGTGGTATATAATCTCTTGTATTGTAGTAGATTGTTAGACAAATTTTTGATCGATTGATGTCAATATCAAGTCACTTTTACATCAATTATGGTTTACCTTTTGACATAAAACCACAAATATTCAGTACTGCACTTTACCATTTGTAGAAGGAAATCATGTTTTCCTTTCCCGTATTCGCCGATTTCTGCTTCTCGTCGCCATTTTGTAATGATATTCGAACACTCGTGACTATACTACCGATGCACGAGGCGACGAATCGACCGTTCCCAACGATTGCATATCTCCAACTGACTCTCTGAAGCTCTGAACCAAGAGCAATCGTACTTAGTGGTACATAGGGTTTATTTCTAATTCCCGTCGTAGTAACCCATTTTAATTTTCGTCATTTGATGGATGGATTTAATTAATACTCCAAAAGTTGTTGTGCTGATTTGACTAAAACATACCTTCCGATTCGTGAACTATCAAATCACTGAAAAACGATTATTAAAGCATATTATTGAGATTACGCAACTGACTTTATTTCTTGAATCCGTCGAACCGTTTTAAAATCCGTCCATCAAAATTTTTCATCGTCCGAACTAAAAATCACAACAATGTTTACGAAGCTAACACGCATGAATTTGTGTAGGACGGCATGACAAATGCTATTCTGCAAAATTTCTGCAGGTCAGGCAAGTTTTCCTGACTGTAGACTAACGACAATACCTTGCATGAGTTATTTTCATTTATAAATGACGGAAATTAAAACGATTAGTCGACATTTTCTTCTTTGTCGCACGAAAAAACGTAGGAAATTTGGCTGATAGGACTTCTTTAATGATAAAAAGCATTTAAATAGATCTCAGCTCACTTTGATTGATCGCGTATGATAGACAACTAACTAAAATATTAGGGAATAACTAGTTTTGCATTGTGTGTCATAAAAATGCTGTTATTTTTAATAATAATTTGTGTTGGATTGGACGGGAATAGGCAATTACGACGAAGCAGCAACATACCCTAGTACGGTTGAATTCCACAGATACTCATATGGTGAATTGCGAGTATTTTCTACTGTTCTAAATTTATCGTGATGCAAAGAACTGTCTTAGAACGGTGAAGTACGAGTACGCCGACTCAATGGCCTGGAATTATAGAGCATACTCATGAGCTTATAAACCTATGTTAACTTATAGTTTGTAACGAGTTGTTTACCATCGCGAAGCTCGTTCTGTCCACGACAAAAAACTCAGTCGCTGTAAGGTATGCTCCGCGTTGTGACCTCATAATAACTGTCATCAACAAGCGCTGCTCAGTAACGGGTCGATCATACCAGCAAGTTTCGTAGATGGCACCCGCAACGGAGGTGCTCTGAAACAAAAGTAATAGAACTCATGAGGAAATCAATACCTTAAATCATTCGGTTACGAACCGCGTCCGATAGCTCGTTACCCAGCATTGAGTAGGAAAATATTTGGAAAACTATGTACCAAACTAAAACCAACATTTTAATAAGCAGCTGGTGATCTCCTTTGGCCTTTCGGAAAAGTTATCTTAAATTAACTTCATTTTTTCAACGAAATGTTATTGACTTACTATAGTCAGAACCATCATCGTAATGCAAAGCGATATAATGCACGAACCGTAAAGCAAAAGCAGCAATGGACTCAAAGCTTTTTTCAGCTGTTCAGCACTTCTGTAATCATTATATTTAGTTATACAAAATATTCATACTCATCATCTTAGGTTCACCTGTATGCAACATCCTGCATCACAATAATTTCTTTCAATTTCTCCCCAAATGGCTCATCCTCTCCTAATTCATCCAATCTACTAACCTTCATTCGTATGATCTTAAATAAACAAGAAACATGGTGCAACATGCACCAGCTGAAGCTATCCTGCACGCAAGCTATCAGATCAATTAGAAGTAGATTTAACGAACAGATCAAAGCCATTGGTAACCATACCCAAAAATTGGCTGCATAATCAAACAATACGAAACTGAAATAAGATGAAATGGCGTTAATCACTCTATCCTACCGCGAAGTCCTGAAATCATACTCTGCTTCTACACATAGTGACAGCGATGGGACACCTTCTGCTACCACATATTTCACACAAGTGATAATCATAAGTACAAAAGAGTAGGTCGAAGCAGCAAATATGTCGAAAACCAGGTAGATTTTGAAAAACCAGTTAGTGTAGCGGCCTACATTACGTATCGTCGTTCGAACATCGAACGGGGAATCGACAGAACAACGTTGCAGCAGCGTTTGTACCTCATGGTGAACCTTCTCTAACGTTGGACGGTAGTACATTATACAAAGAGTCTGAAACAATATTTTCCATATGACGACCATCTCTAACAAGGCTTTTATCACTTCACGAAAGCCGGCCTGTTGCCGGCAGAGGAAAGCAATGGCCGGTACGGCGTACCAAACAACGATTACGAGAAAGGAAAGAATCGCTTTCCACAGTTGCAAAACTCCATCGGCCTGCGTCCAGTATCCGAGGGCTTGCAGAAACGTAATAATCAACTTCATCACCGTGATTCTTCACCAGGACACTAATTTCATGGAAATCTCTCAATTCGTTTCCTGCAGCTAACCTGCAAGATGAAACTTTTCCGATGCACCAAGTAAGTGAAATATCAGACCGTACAGCGACAGTGGACGTGTGCATTTGTTGTTTTGATTGCTTCTTTTAGATACCGAAGTGGAAATAAATTGGCCTATTGTAATAAGTTTGCACTGCTGGAATTTCCAATCAAAACGATCCGATTGAAAATGTGTTATTTATACGCTGCAGGAACATCTGTTAGATTCACATCACACTCAATTCGTGTGAAAGTCACATGAACACTGAATAATTTATACGTAACTTTTTTCTTTGCATTTTTGTTTTGTCGACTTATACGGAACAAGAATTTTTACTTTTCCTAAGGGAGGGTTAAGTTCTGAGTTTAAGTCTCACCTGCCCAGTCAATCGTTTTTCCCAGTTCATTCTATTTTTGTTCTTCACAGAAATATATACGCATAATATTCTGCAGGAATTGTCACAACTGCCGACTTCTCATCAATTTCATACTGGTGTTTCATGTATTTTCTTGCAACTAGAAAGATATTCTATTTTTATCCAATACTAGCTGACCAGCCAAACTACATAAATGTACATAAATCGTGAATTTCGGAAAACCTTTGTCACAACCTCGAGTTTTGCAAGTTTCTGAAGAGTTCAACCTAAGATGATTCACGGAAAACCAATTCTCGGTTGACCATAACGCGCAATATCGTGTTTCGCTGAATACCATTTCACGGAAAACCTTATCGCGCAAAGTACCATTTCGCAAGGGTGGTCCTATCCTTATTCGCTGTCGTTCATTCGGACTCAACTGAGGAAAAATAATAGAAGTCAGTAGACCTAGGAAAACAAATAAACCTGGACAGAGGCGATTTCTGCGGGGGGGGGGGGCTGCCCCTGCCTACAAAATCCCCCGCATGCCACATTTGGTTTCAGTTACTTGATTAGTGCTCCAGTTATGAGGAAAATTGTATTTCATTTGTTTGGGAGCCCCCTTCTAGAAAGGAGAGAGGTCTTACTATCATAAGAACTTTTCCCGGCCCCAAAACCTCCTGTATACAAATTTTCACGTCGATCGGATCAGTAGTTTCCGAGTCTATAAGGAACAGACAGACAAACAGACAGACAAACAGACAGACAGACAGACAGACGGGATAGACAGACGAGACAGACAGACGAAACGGACAGACAGACGAGACAGACCGACAGACGGGACAGACAGACAGACGGGATAGACAGACAGACGGGGCAGACAGACAGATAGACAGACGGGATAGACAGACGGGACGGACAGACAGACGGGACATACAGACAGACGGGACAGACAGACAGACGGGACAGACATACAAACGGGACAGACAGACAAACGGGACAGACAGGCAGACAGACGGGACAGACAGACAGACAGGACAGGCAGACAGACGGGACAGACAGACAGACGGGACAGACAGCCAGACGGGATAGACAGACAGACGAGGCAGGCAGACAGACGGGACAGACAGACAGACGGGACGGTCAAACAAACGGAACAGACAGACAAAAGGGACAGACAAGCAGACAGACGGGACGGACAGATAGACGGGACGGACAGACAGACAGACGGGATAGACAGACAGACAGACGGGATAGACAGACAGACGGGACAGGGAGACAGACAGGCGGGACGGACAGACAAACGGGACAGACAGACAAACGGGACAGACAGACAGATGGGACAGACAGACAGACGGGACAGACAGACAATCAGACAGACAGACGGGAGAGGGAGACAGACAGACAGACGGGACAGACAGACAGACAGGACAGGCAGACAGACGGGACAGACAGACAGACGGGACAGACAGACAGACGGGATAGACAGACAGACGAGGCAGGCAGACAGACGGGACAGACAGACAGACGGGACGGTCAAACAAACGGAACAGACAGACAAAAGGGACAGACAAGCAGACAGACGGGACGGACAGATAGACGGGACGGACAGACAGACAGACGGGATAGACAGACAGACAGACGGGATAGACAGACAGACGGGACAAGGAGACAGACAGGCGGGACGGACAGACAAACGGGACAGACAGACAAACGGGACAGACAGACAGATGGGACAGACAGACAGACGGGACAGACAGACAATCAGACAGACAGACGGGAGAGGAAGACAGACAGACGGGACGGACAGACAAATGGGACAGACAGACAAACGGGACAGACAGACAGACAGACAGATGACACAGACAGACAGACGGGACATACAATCAGACAGACAGACGGGACAGGGAGACAGACAGACGGGACGGACAGACAAACGGGACAGACAGACAAACGGAACAGACAAACAGACAGACGGGACGGACATACAGACGAGACAGACAGACAGACAGACGGGATAGACAGACAGACGGGATAGATAGACAGACAGACGGGACGGACAGACAGACGGGACAGACAGACAAACGGGACAGACAGACAGACGGGACAGACAGACAAACGGGATAGACAGGCAAACGGGACAGACAGGCAGACAGACAGACAGACGGGACAGACAGACAAACGGGACAGACAGACAAACAGACAGACGGGACGGACAGACAGACAGACGGGACGGACAGACAGACAGACGGGACGGACAGACAGACGGGACGGACAGACAGACAAACGGGATAGACAGACGGGACGGACAGATAAACCGGACAGACAGACAGACAGACAGGCAGACGGGACGGTCAGACAAACGGGACAGGCAGACAATCAGACAGACAGACGGGACAGGGAGACAGACAGACGGGACAGGGAGACAGACAGACGGGACAGGGAGACAGACAGACGGGACAGGGAGACAGACAGGCGGGACGGACAGACAAACGGGATAGACAGACAATCAGACAGACAGACGGGACAGGGAGACAGACAGACGGGACGGACAGACAAACAGGACAGACAGACAAACGGGACAGACAGACAGACGGGACAGACAGACAGATGGGACAGACAGTCAGACGGGATACACAGACAGACAGACAGACAGACGGGATAGACACAGACGGGACAGACAGACAGACAGGACAGACAGACAGACGGGGTAGACAGACAGACGGGACAAACAGACAGACGGGACAGACAGACAGATAGGACGGTCAGACAAACGGAACAAACAGACAAAAGGGACAGACAAACAGACAGATGGAACGGACAGATAGACGGGACGGACAGACAGACAGACGGGATGGACAGACAGACAAACGGGACAGACAGACGGGATGGACAGACAGACAAACGGGACAGACGGGACAGACGGGATAGACAGACAATCAGACGGACAGACGGGACAGGGAGACAGACAGACGGGACGGACAGACAAACGGGACAGACAGACAAACGGGACAGACAGACAGACAGACGGGACAGACAGACAGACAGGACAGACAGACAGACGGGTCAGACAGACAGATGGGACAGACAGACGGGACAGACAGACAGACAGGACAGACAGACAGACAGACGGGACAGACAAACAGACGGAATAGACAGATAGACGGGACAGACAGGTAGACTGGACAGACAGGTATACGGGACAGACAGACAGACGGGATAGACAGACAGACGGGACAGACAGACAGACAGGACAGACAGACAGACGGGACAGACAGACAGACAGGACAGACAGACAAACGGGACAGACAGACAAACGGGACAGACAGGCAGACAGACGGGACAGACAGACAGACAGGACAGACAGACAGACGGGACATACAGACAGACGGGACAGACGGGACAGACAGACAGACAGGACAGACAGACAGACGGGACAGACAGACAGACGGGACAGACAGACAAACGAGAAAGACAGACAGACAGACAGATGACACAGACAGACGGGACATACAATCAGACAGACAGACGGGACAGGGAGACAGACAGATGGGACGGACAGACAAACGGGACAGACAGACAAACGGGACAGACAGACAGACGGGACAGACAGACAGATGGGACAGACAGTCAGACGGGACAGACAGAAAGACAGACGGGACAGACAGACGGGATAGACACAGACGGGACAGACAGACAGACAGGACAGACAGACAGACGGGGTAGACAGACAGACGGGACAAACAGACAGACGGGACAGACAGACAGACAGGACGGTCAGACAAACGGAACAAACAGACAAAAGGGACAGACAAACAGACAGATGGGACGGACAGACAGACAGACGGGATGGACAGACAGACAAACGGGACAGACAGACAGATGGGACAGACAGACAGACGGGACAGACGGGATAGACAGACAGACGGGACAGACAGACAGACGGGACAGACAGACAGACGGGACAGACAGACAAACGGGACAGACAGACAAATGGGACAGACAGGCAGACAGACGGGACAGACAGACAGACAGGACAGACAGACAGACGGGACATACAGACAGACGGGACAGACAGACAGACAGGACAGACGGGACAGACAGACAGACGGGAAAGACAGACAAACGGGAAAGACAGACAGACAGACAGATGACACAGACAGACAGACGGGACATACAATCAGACAGACAGACGGGACAGGGAGACAGACAGATGGGACGGACAGACAAACGGGACAGACAGACAAACGGGACAGACAGACAGACGGGACAGACAGACAGATGGGACAGACAGTCAGACGGGACAGACAGAAAGACAGACGGGACAGACAGACAGACGGGATGGACACAGACGGGACAGACAGACAGACAGACGGGACAAACAGACAGACGGGACAGATAGACAGACAGGACGGTCAGACAAACGGAACAAACAGACAAAAGGGACAGACAAACAGACAGATGGGACGGACAGACAGACAGACGGGATGGACAGACAGACAAACGGGACAGACAGACAGATGGGACAGACAGACAGACGGGACAGACGGGATAGACAGACAGACGGGACAGACAGACAGACGGGACAGACAGACAGACGGGACAGACAGACAAACGGGACAGACAGACAAATGGGACAGACAGGCAGACAGACGGGACAGACAGACAGACAGGACAGACAGACAGACGGGACATACAGACAGACGGGACAGACAGACAGACAGGACAGACAGACAGACGGGTCAGACAGAGAGATGGGACAGACAGACGGGACAGACAGACAGACAGGACAGACAGACAGACGGGACAGACAGACAGACGGAATAGACAGATAGACGGGACAGACAGGTAGACGGGACAGACAAACAGACGGGACGGTCAGACAAACGGGACAGACATACGGGACAGACAAACAGACAGGCGGGACGGACAGACAAACGGGATAGACAGACAAACGGGACAGACAGACAGACAGACGGGACAGACAGACAGACAGGACAGGCAGACAGCCGGGACAGACAGACAGACGGGACAGACAGACAGACAGGACGGACAGACAGACGGGACAGACAGACAGACGGGACAGACAGACAAACGGGACAGACAGACAGACAGACAGATGACACAGACAGACAGACAGATGACACAGACAGACAGACAGATGACACAGACAGACAGACGGGACATACATTCAGACAGACAGACGGGACAGGGAGACAGACAGATGGGACGGACAGACAAACGGGACAGACAAACAGACGGGACAGATAGACAGACGGGACAGACAAACAGACAGACGGGACGGACAGACAGACGGGATAGACAGACAGACAGACGGGACGGACAGACAGACAGACAGGCGGGACGGACAGACAAACGGGACAGACAAACAAACGGGACAGACAGGCAGACAGACAGGACAGACAGACAGACGGGACAGACAGACAGACAGGACAGACAGACAGACGGGTCAGACAGAAAGATGGGACAGACAGACGGGACAGACAGACAGACAGGACAGACAGACAGACGGGACAGACAGACAGACGGAATAGACAGATAGACGGGACAGACAGGTAGACGGGACAGACAAACAGACGGGACGGTCAGACAAACGGGACAGACATACGGGACAGACAAACAGACAGGCGGGACGGACAGACAAACGGGATAGACAGACAAACGGGACAGACAGACAGACAGACGGGACAGACAGACAGACAGGACAGGCAGACAGCCGGGACAGACAGACAGACGGGACAGACAGACAGACAGGACGGACAGACAGACGGGACAGACAGACAGACGGGACAGACAGACAAACGGGACAGACAAACAGACAGACAGATGACACAGACAGACAGACAGATGACACAGACAGACAGACGGGACATACATTCAGACAGACAGACGGGACAGGGAGACAGACAGATGGGACGGACAGACAAACGGGACAGACAAACAGACGGGACAGACAGACAGACGGGACAGACAAACAGACAGACGGGACGGACAGACAGACGGGATAGACAGACAGACAGACGGGACGGACAGACAGACAGACAGGCGGGACGGACAGACAAACGGGACAGACAAACAAACGGGACAGACAGACAGACGGGACAGACAGACAAACGGGAAAGACAGACAGACAGACAGATGACACAGACAGACAGACGGGACATACAATCAGACAGACAGACGGGACAGGGAGACAGACAGACGGGACGGACAGACAAACGGGACAGACAGACAGACGGGACAGACAGACAGATGGGTCAGACAGACAGACAGGACAGACAGACAGACGGGACAGACAGACAGACGGGACAGACAGACAGATGGGACGGACAGACAAACGTGACAGACAGACATACGGGACAGACAAACAGACAGATGGGACGGACAGATAGACGGGACGGACAGACAGACGAGACAGACAGACAGACAGACGGGATAGACAGACAGATAGACGGGACGGACAGACAGACGAGACAGACAGACAGACAGACGGGATAGACAGACAGACAGACGGGACGGACAGACAGACAGACAGGCGGGACGGACAGACAACGGGACAGACAGACAAACGGGACAGACAGGCAGACAGACGGGACAGACAGACAGACAGGACAGACAGACAGACGGGACATACAGACAGACGGGACAGACAGACAGACAGGACAGACAGACAGACGGGACATACAAGCAGACAGATAGACGGGACAGGGAGACAGACAGACGGGACGGACAGACAAACGGGACAGACAGACAGACGGGACAGACAGACAGACGGGTCAGACAGACAGACAGGGCAGACAGACAGACGGGACAGACAGACAGACGGGACAGACAGACAGATGGGACGGACAGACAAACGGGACAGACAGACATACGGGACAGACAAACAGACAGATGGGACGGACAGATAGACGGGACGGACAGACAGACGAGACAGACAGACTGACAGACGGGATAGACAGACAGATAGACGGGACGGACAGACAGACGAGACAGACAGACAGACAGACGGGACGGACAGACAGACAGACAGGCGGGACGGACAGACAACGGGACAGACAGACAAACGGGACAGACAGGCAGACAGACGGGACAGACAGACAGACAGGACAGACAGACAGACGGGACATACAGACAGACGGGACAGACAGACAGACAGGACAGACAGACAGACGGGACAGACAGACAAACGGGAAAGACAGACAGACAGACAGATGACACAGACAGACAGACGGGACATACAAGCAGACAGATAGACGGGACAGGGAGACAGACAGACAGGACGGACAGACAAACGGGACAGACAGACAGACGGGACAGACAGACAGACGGGTCAGACAGACAGACAGGACAGACAGACAGACGGGACAGACAGACAGACGGGACAGACAGACAGATGGGACGGACAGACAAACGGGACAGACAGACATACGGGACAGACAAACAGACAGATGGGACGGACAGATAGACGGGACGGACAGACAGACGAGACAGACAGACTGACAGACGGGATAGACAGACAGATAGACGGGACGGACAGACAAACGGGACAGACAGGCAGACAGACAGACAGACGGGACAGGCAGACAGGCGGGATAGACAGACAGACGAGACAGATAGACGGGACAAACAGACAGACAGGCGGGACAGACAGACAGACAGACAGATAATATGTGTTGAGTATGGCGGGTGGTGATAGGGTTTTTCATCTGAATGTTTCTAACTAAATTTTTTTTGGATTTGGCTATAAAGGGCCGAGTGTTGTCATGGTATAGAATCTCTTTTACGTGCCTCTGCTTGTGATGTGCTGCATATTTTCAAACCACACGCCCACCAATTGCCTATATACAGGCGTGTGCCCCCTCACAGGACTGCCTAAACGTGCGACCAATATTTCTACTTGAAAAACTTGTGTTAAATGGAATGAACAATTTTATGTTTCCAAATTTCAACAATTTATGCTTATGCTCAATTTATTGTATCTCTCATGTAGATTGGCTATTCTTGACTATGATGGTCTCCGGCTTTATCATTTGCACTTTATTCCGATGAAAGGACCTGTCTCAGAACCGTAAAGTACGAAAACGTTGACCGAAGAGCCTGGAATTATGCAGAATGAAACCATTGAATAATGCTTTAAGCGTAGACTCTGTAGACAGAGCGACAAGCGACGTGCGACACGCCGCATATAGGCAAATAGTTTGCATGAGATGCCTATCTACAACAGACCTCATAATCCTTAGACAAGTAGTGGCACTGATGTGCCCATCATATTCAAAGTGAAACATCTTACACAAAAGATCTGCGCAACTAGATGTGAATTGTCGATAGTTCCACCTAAATATCAATGCAGCTACCTTGCTGATCATCTAATGCTGTTATATCCTTTAACGAAATCGAGCTGTTGGTCGATTACTGTGAAAACTCGGAGCGAACCAAAACAAGTTTGATGTAATTTTCCCAACAAATATGGACCCTATTCTGTAAGTCACGTCGAGTGTCACTTTGCTCGACTAGTTCAGTTTTAGTATTATGTAAGTCACCCGGCGACTTCGCAGAACCCTATTCTGTAAGTCACGTCGAGCTACTCGACTCGACGCAGTCACTGTCGAGTGTCGAGTGCGGGGAGAACGGGCAGCATAGCGGTTCGATGAATAACCAAAACAAACCAAGCTCAGGCGTCCCTGGCTGACAGTTGAGTCACTAGCTTTTTAGCGGTTAACTCAGTCGAGTTACTCGACAAAATCGTGGTGTGTCTTACATAATAACAAAAGTCGAACCGAGTTGCTCGACGTGATTTACAAACTAGGGCCCATAACCTGTAAAAACCCAGCGCCAGTACTTGTCTAGTAGTTATGAGGTCTGTTGTTGTGTACCATGGCAAAGCTCGTTCTGTTGATGATGAAAAGCTTGGCCGCCGTAAGGTACGACCCACGTTGCGATCTCATAATAACCATCTTCAACAAACGCTGCTCAGTAACGGATCGATCGTACCAATTGGTTTTATAGACGGCATCCGCAATAGACGAGCTCTGAAAAAAAGAAATAGCAATCGAGTTTAACGAAAAACTAGCATCTAATTCGGTAGCAAACCGCATCTGTAAGTTCTGTACCCAACATTGAGTAGGAAAATATTTGAAAAAATATGTACCAAACTATAATGGCCATTTTGATTAGCAGTTGATGGTCCCCTTTGGCCTGTCGAATAGTGCTTTTAATGATATTATTGGAATTATCGATGAAATTTTATCAACTTACTATAGTTAAGACCATCATCGTCATACAAAGAGAAACAATACATGTCCCGTAAAGTAATAGCAACAATGGACTAAGGGTTTGTTTCAACTGCTCAGCACTCCTGTAACAACAATTGGGAGATGGTTAATTATTAGCCTTAAAAAACACATCATCTACGGTTCACCTATACGCAACATCTTGCATCTGAATAATTTCCTCCAATTTCTCAGCAAATTGTTCGTCGCCGTTGTGAAGCTCATCCAGTCTGTTAACTTTCATTAGTATGATCTTAAACAAGCAGGAAACATGATGTACCATGCACCAGTTGAAGCTGTCCTGCATGACACACATAACGGTGACCAACATCATCTCTGCTGAACTAATCAACGCAGTCGGTAGCCATATCCAAAAACTGGTTGTATAATCAAACAATACAAAGCTGAAAAGAGATATGTTAGCTTTAAACGCTTTTACCACCATCTTAAGATCTGAAATACTCTGCTTCTACACTCAACGTCAGAGGTGGAACACCTTCAGCTACTGCATATTTGACGCAAGTGATGACTACCGGTATCGTAGAGTAGTTCAGTGAAGCCGATATTTCTACGGCCATGTAAATTTTAAAAAACCAGCTGGTGTAACGGTTTAAATTGCGTACTGCAGTTCGGATATCGCTTGGCGAATCGACAGAACAACGGTGTAGTAACGTTTGCACTTCATGGTGAACCTTTTCCAGCAATGGTCGAAAGTACATTACACCAGCCGACTGAAGTATTATTTTCCCAATAATAATAATCTCTAGCAGGGCTTTCGTAAGCTCGCGAAAACCGACCTGTGGACGGTAGAGAAAGGCAAATGCCGGCACCACGTACCAAACGACGAAAATCACGAAAGAAAGCCTAGCCTTCCACGGTTGGAAAACTCCATCGGCCCGTGTCCAATAGCCGAAAGCTTGCAGAACTTTGATGATTGACTCCATCATTGCCGTATGAACAGTTGATGGGTTCGAATGGTAAGTAACGTGCAGACGTAAGTACTTTTAAATGGTTCCATATTTCCCTTTCGTCTTTTGCTTAATTATTGTCATTGCTTGTCAAGTACAAATTGGAGCTAAATATTATATGCTTAATAGGCTTTAAAAGCCTAATTACAGAGGGAATTGTCATGGAACTCGTTTATTTTCTACACATAACTGTGGGCTTATTATTGGTGATTTATAATTGGTTATATCATAACAAAACTACTTTTAACATTACTGTCACATTGTTTGCAATGTTTTCAAAATAGCTCATTTTACTTTATTTCACACGAATTTTTGAAACACCACTTTTTGCGCTGATATCGAACAACATGTATGAGCTGATACATATAAACAGCTTTGCATATAGTAACTAGATTAATTTTAGATGAATGCGGAGTAGATATGGATGGAAAAAATATCAGGAAATTGGTTCTGTGACATATAATAAATTTATTTAATATCTGCGAAATACAAAATGACATGTACTTGCTAAGCAGTTTTTCTTGAAACACTCGTCTCGATTTTCAAAAACATCTGTTACGTCTGAAGTATTGCTCTGAGCGATTCAACATTTAACTTTCACGAAAAAAAATCAACCAATTTGGAACATTTTCCGGAACACTTAGCCATCTGAAATAAGTCATACAATTCGAGGATATCTGATCACTTTACCTGAGCTTAAATCTCTACAAAACCCCCATTCCTTCCCTCCACCAAGAAGGATAATCTGCAGCTGCAGACTCCACAGTTTTAAAG
Source organism: Sabethes cyaneus (assembly GCF_943734655.1). Taxonomy (NCBI): domain Eukaryota; kingdom Metazoa; phylum Arthropoda; class Insecta; order Diptera; family Culicidae; genus Sabethes; species Sabethes cyaneus. The sequence goes on from NC_071353.1 coordinate 17,832,500, forward strand.
GACTGAATAACTCAAACATCTGGGAGTAATCCTAGATGCTAAAATATCCAGGAGAAAGCGCACTGAATTAAAGCTTCATTCGTCCCAATGAAACATGTGATCTCAAGTCAAAAATGATTCTATGGGTCTACACTGCAATGGCCCAGAATTGTTTGGTAGCCTAATACTAAGTAGGCCATATAAAAAAAACACAAAATAAAATAAACTTCAACGCTTAGCATATTCATTGCAATTACCCAAGCAATTCACCCACAAAGACTTGAATGCTCAAAATCCTGATTTTTTTTATTTACTCTTTCAATAGTGAAGTTTAAATATAATATTTTCGGATAATAATGTTTTACTATCAGTTGTGTACACTACAGAATCTCTTTTAACGTCCATTCATTTTACATAACTTCCTTTTACATCCACTTCTTTACGTTCGAAATCTGAATTAACGTCCTCTTTTTTACGTCCGAAATCTGAATTAACGTCGTCTCGTTTTACGTCCAACATTTGAATTAACGTCCTCTTTTTTATGGCAATTTTTTTACGTCCCCCCAATAGTGGACATAAAACAAGATTTGAGTAGGTATATCAAGAAAATACACAATTTTGTTGGAAAATCCCAAATATATACGTTCTACACAGACCGAGTTGTTGAAAGATTTAGAAAAACATGATCATATTTTGTACATCTGCAGAAAGAAAACTGGAAAATTCTAGCAGCGATTATCAATAGCGGGCCCCGAAATATTCAAAAGGTGGGGCACCCGTCCTATTCGAATTAAATTAGATTTAGAATTGGGATTAAAATCGGATTAAAATTGGATATGCAATGCAATTTAACTTGCACTTGACATTGGGCATTAAATTTGACGTGAATTTGGACATGGACACGAAATTAGATTTCGTGTTTGACTTTTTTCGTCCAAATATTTCACACGTTTGACCTCTTTTCTGTTCGTTTTTCCACTTTTTGTACTGTATATTTCTTCCTTTTTGTACCTTTTTCTCATTTTTTTTCTTGCATTTTACCATTTTTTCTCTCGTTTTTCTTTTTTTCTGTCTTTTTTATCTGTTTCATTTTTCCGTTTTTTAGGTTACTGTCCCATTTTTTCTTATTTTCAGTTCTGTCTCTCCTTTTGTTATTCACTCTTTTTTGTAGTTTTCTTTACCGTTTTCCATATTTTTTCCCTCTATTTTTCATTTACAGTTTTCGTTCTCACTTTCATTTTATCTCACTTCCTTCTAGTTTTTCGTCTTCGTCTGTTCCGTTTGTTTTCACTTTTAGGTGCTCCGTTTTTTCGTCTTTTCAATCACGCTTGTTCTGTTTTTGGATCCCTTCTTTTACCTTTACTCTTTGGTACGTTGTTCACTGACTAGTTTGAACTATCGAAACTATTTCCTTAAAAGCAGCCTTATTTTCTGGCAGCTAGCTAGAAACCGGGCTAAACTTACATTTTTAGTGTTTTTACCTCCAGCAGATTAGTCACTTTCTTCTCCAGCAGCAATCTTCGAGCACTAATAAATCGATTTCAATCCTAGCGCAAATTTAGGATTAAGAACATTGTAAATAATTGTAAAGATTTCCTTTTAGCTTTTACTTACTTTTAGCGTTTAACAACTTTTAATTAACTCAAGTTTTACTCACAACGATCAACTTCTGAATCTTGAATCCCAAATCCAAATCGACGGTATTCTTCAGCACGAATTACAAATTTAATCTTAAATTTTACTGCCAATCCAAATAGCACAACTTTCCTTGCTTTTTTATTATTTTCTCATTATTTTTTGTTGTTTTCTTCCGCTCCGTCACTCACTCGTCTCTATTTGTTGTTGTTTTACACTGCACGTCATCATACGACCGTCAACTTCAACCGTGGTCGCTAAAGGAACATACCCCGGCTGAACGTTCAGCTGTGTAAGCGAAGCTCTCAGTGCAGTGCTCCCAACAGTACGTTTTCCCCATTTTCCCCGCCCATTCGCCTCTTTTCTCCTGTTTTCCTCGTGTCATCTATCGGTTTTCTTTTTTTTCTTTCGCTGTTCTTTGCGCTTTTGGTTTATCTCGTTTTCTGTTTCGTATTTCCTTTTTTATCTTGTTCTCTCTCCTATTCTCTTTCGTTTTTTTTTCATTTACTTCCTTCCGATTTCCTTTTTTCTACTTTTCCTGGTCCGTTTTCCCCCTTTTCAGTACTGATATTTTTCTGGTTACTCTCCTTCGTTTTGCTTTTAGTTTTTCTGCTCGTCCTCATTTTTAGACCCATTTACTATCTTTTCCTGTCTCGTTTCTTGTTTTCTGTTCCGTTAAATGCTTTTTTAACTTTAACGGATTTTCCTCTTTTTCAGTCACGCTCTGTTTTTATTTTCTGTTTAGCCCTATTTGTCATCCGTTTCGGTCTTTTTACCTTTGTTTTCATAAATTTTCCTCTTTTTCTGTACTTGTTTCTCAAATTTCCTGCTCGCATATTTTCTTCTTTTTTCCTTCCGTTTTTTCTACCTTTTTATCCCGTTTTGTCTTCTCTTTTCTGTTCAGTGTGTTCTATTGGATATCACTATTTATACAAAGAACTTCGATACCTTCGATTCCGAACTGTCACTATTTACGCAAAGATTTTGATACCTTCGATTCCGAACTTACTTTCCTTTTACCGGCTAGTACCAAGTCGATTATGCAACAGCCCATGAGTCGAGAGGCATAGGGGGTTGATCGACGGGGATTTGTCATCTAGCGACAGCCCTTGGATCTAGGGGGTCGCATTGAGTGTCCCAACTAGCTAAATGTTGGGTTCAGAATGCTGCTGTTTATTGAATTAACTTAGGCTATTTATAGTCGAATTGTGACGATGATGACATCGTCACAAATCGATATTTTGTATGTTTCACTGATTCCTTATAGTTAGAGCAAGATAGACTACCGAGACAGTGGGAGTCGGAAAAAGGTTCTATATATATTAACTATGTACTTCTGGCTCAATTGCTTTCAATGTAATTTGAATCCTTTCCGATCGTCGCTCGGGGCTAAGCCACGTACGCTCGGAGTGCACGCTTCTGAGGGCGCTGGTCGCTGGTGTTAGTTCACGGCGAACGGAAGGGTTTGGTTATTTGATTATGACTTATGATTCATATGTTGTTTTGTTTTACTGATGCTAAATGAGAGTGACGTACGTATAGTACAGTCCCCATTTTCTTTCTGTTTTTCCTCGTCTTAGTTTTCCTTCTCTTTTCCGTTCTCCTTCTCTTTCTGCCCAGTTTCCTTTTTGCATTGGTTTCTCTTTTACCTCTTTCGTTTTCTTCTTTTTACGTCCCGCTTTGTATCTTATTCTGTCAAAATTTTTGTTTCGTTTCTTTTCATGCCAGTTTTCTGTTTTTCATACCAGTTTTTGTTTTTTCTCCCTCTCGCTTTTTTATTTTTTTTTTCTTTTTGTTTGTTCAATTTTTGTTGTTTTTCATTCTTTCTCAACAAGGATCTACAAGAGAAGGATTCAACGGTAATCCATCTATGAATTTGCTAAGGAAATTTACTTACATTTTCATAGAAAACTGTTTGGTTCATGAAATATCAATTTTTGAATTAGGTAAACATTATAAAAACCGAATTTTTCCTCAAGAATTGTTGTTGTTCGTTGTTAACGAAAATTTTAATATTGAAAGATTATAAATTGACAAACAAGAAAAAAATATTTCAAAAAATTTCCATGTGACAGAACATTACAGAACATAAAAGACAAGGCCCAATGAACAAAGTTTCTCCAATTTACTCGCTATCGTTCTCGAATTCCGTACTCTCCGCCAGGTCTCTCTCCACCTGGTCTAACCGTCTTGCGCGCTTGGCGAAGCAGTCGAATTGGCTAAATTTGTTGTAGATCGTGTCCCCGCGGCAATGTTGTGAATCGAACTACAAGCCTAAGTTGTCTACTCTCACGCGAGTGAGTATGAGAAGCATAGTATTCAACGCTTACGTTGCACATGCAAGGGCAAAACAAACAGCCACCGTTGCCGTGTGCAGACATTCTGCTACCTACACACTCGCGCCAGCTCTCGCCTCAGCTGCCCGTGAGGCATAGTGGCGCACTGGGATACAGGTTCTGCATTACTTTCTCTTTTCATCTTCATTTTCGCCCCCGATATTACTCACGGGCGGGAGTGGAAACCCTCGCGAGTAATCGGTTTCAGCAGCTCGGGCGACGACCGTAGTTGTTAGCTAAATACACACTCGCAAAAACTCGTCCCAATGCATAAATCAGTACAAACGAAAGTCCAAACGAGATGCTTATTCCGGTGCGTTCGTTAGAATGAGTACGCGTGTGTGAGAAAATTAGACCACACGAGTGTGGGCTTCGCAACACTGTTTGTAGGTTTGAAGCACTATGATGAACAGCAGGCATTAAAGACCATTATGTTGAGTAAACCTTTGTGATTCGAACTCGACAATTCACCCGAAATTCGAACACAGCACTATGTGCCATTGCTATCCATCGTAGATTGAACCAGTATGATGAGCGATCCACGATTTTCTCTTTTCGGTCGATGGTCGGTTTTGAAGTCAACGAACTAATGATGCGTGAGAGCTCTATATTTGTGACCCTATTGAAGGATCTGCGCAGTGTAAATATTTGATCCATTGTTGACTGAAACGGGCTTGATAAATTTCCACAAATATGTTCGCAGTTGATGATAGATGGTGGAGAATGATTTGAAACAACACTATGTAGGCGGCATCGAGAATGGTGATCGATTAATAGTTCTCACAGGTCAACTTGTCGCCCTTCAAGCAGATAATCCAATCTTTCCACACCTCCGGTAGCTGTTCTGTCTCCCAAATCCTTTTCTAGTCCCATTTAATAAGTTCCGTTTAGATACTATCTTTCCCAGCCAATTTAGTGTTCTTTCGCTGGCCTCCTTAACTTCGCCTAACTAAACTCCGTTTGTGGCACCGTCGAAATCGCTTTCCCCGCCGCCAAGGTTCTCCACCTGGGCGCCATTCAGCTGTTCATCGAGGTGCTGCTTCCACCTTTCAGTCACCTCACGATCGTCCGTCAAAATACTGCCATCTTTAACCCATCACACTTCGGGTCGCAGCACAAAGTCTTTACAGGATTACTTCAGTTTCTGATATAACTTTCGCGTTTCCTGAGAATGATGCAGCAGCTTCAACTCCGCATACTCCTGCTCTTTCTGGTAGCCCTTTTTCTCTCGGAAGATTTGGTTTCGCTGTGATCTTCTTCTATTTGTGTCGTTACACGTTCTGAGGTGTGGCACTGCGCATCTTGGCCGCCCGCGCAGCGTTCTCCTAATCCATCACCTTCCTACATTCATCGTCAAACCAATCGTTGACCGTTGATTCCGTGCCACAATTTTTTGTCGAATCGCTTCTTACATGGATACTTACTTACTTAATTGACCTAACGTCTTATGACAAAGCCTGCGCAGTATAATTTCTCCATCTGTTTCGGTCTATGGCAACTGGTCTCCAGTTCCGCGGGCACCCAGTGCTCGCCAGTTCTCGCTCCACCTGGTCTTGCCACCTCGCTCGCTGTGCCCCTCTTCGTCTTGTTCCTACCGGTTTTGATGCGAAAACCATTTTTGCAGGATAGTCCGGCATTCTAGCAACATGTCCTGCCCAACGTATCCGTCCAGCTTTAACCACTTTCTAAATACTTGGTTCGCCGTAGAGACGCGCGAGCTCATGGTTCATTCTTCGCCTCCATACACCGTACTCTTGCACTCCGCCAAAGATGGTTCTTAGTACCCGCCGTTCGAAAACTCCGAGTGCTCGTAGGTCCTCTTCTATCAGTGTCCACGTTTCGTGCCCGTAGAGGACAACCGGTCTAATTAGCATTTTGTACAGTATGCACTTTGTACGGGGGCTCAAATAGTTCGACCGCAAGTGTTTGTGGAGTCCGTAGTAGGCCCGACTTCCGCTGATAATACGTCTTTTAATCTCACGGCTGGTATTGTTGTCCTCTGTTGCCAGCGAGCCAAGGTATACGAACTCGTCGACTACCTCGAACTCATCCCCGTCGATTACCACGGTACTGCCCAAGTGAGCCCTGTCGCGCTCGGTCCCGCCCGCCAGCATATACTTCGTTTTAGACGTATTTATCTTCAATCCTCTGCTTCGCGTTTCAGTCTGGTGTACTGATCTTCCACCGCCTCAAATGTTCTGCCGACAGCATCCACGTCGTCAGCAAAGCAGATAAATTGACTGGATTTATTGAAAATCGTGCCCCGCATTTCGATCGCTGCTCGCCTTATAACACCTTCAAGCGCAATGTTGAATAGCAGGCAGGAAAGACCATCTCCTTGTCGAAGTCCCCTGCGAGATTCGAATGGGTCCGACAATGCACCCGAGATTCTCACACAGCACTGGATCCCATCCATCGTAGCCATGATAAGTCTAGTGAGCTTACCCGGAAAGCCGTTTTCGTCCAAAATTTTCCAAAGCTCTTGTCGGTTTACGCTATCATATGCGGCTTTGAAATCGATGAACCGGTGGTGCGTGGGGACTCGGAATTCGCGACACTTCTGGAGGATCTGCCGCAAGGTGAAAATTTGGTCCGTTGTAGACCGATCCTCCATGAAGCCGGCCTGGTAACTTCCCACAAATCTATTGGCTATTGACGATAGTCGATGAAAGATGACTTGGGACAGCACTTTGTGGGCGGCATTCAGGATAGTGATGGCTCGGTAGTTCTCACAATCCAGCTTATCACCTTTCTTGTAGATAGGGCAGATAACCCCGTCTTTCCACTCCTCCGGTAGTAATTCCGTATCCCAAATCTTGACAATCAGTTGATGCAGACAGCCGGCCAACTTGTCCGGGCCCATTTTAATAAGTTCCGCTCCAATGCCATCCTTTCCCGCTGCTTTGTTGTTCTTCAGCCGCTGGATGGCTTCTTTAACTTCCCTTATCGATGGCGGTGGCACATCTTCGTCGCTTGCTGCACCAATGTGGTCACTTCCTCCGCTATCATGGTCTTCCACCTGCACGCCATTCAGGTGTTCGTCGTAGTGCTGCTTCCACCTTTCGATCACCGTCAAGATACCTCCATCTTTATCTCTGCACATTTCGGCCCGCGGCACGAAGCCTTTGCGAGATCCGTTGAGTTTCTGATAGAACTTCCGTGTGTCGTGAAAGCGGTACAGCTGTTCGAGTTCATCGCACTCCTTCTCCTCTTGGTGGCGCTTCTTTTCCTTGAAGAGTCGGGTTTGCTGCCTCCGCTTCTGTTTGTATCGCTCCACATTCTGACGGGTGGCTCTATGCAGCATTCGTACCCGCGCTGCGTTCTTCTCAGCCAATATCTGCTGGCATTCCTCGTCAAACCATTCGTTACGTCGATTCGGTGCCACACTGCCTAGGACGTACTCCGCTACGCTGTTAAAGGCTGTTTTCACGGCATTCCAACAGTCCTCAAGAGGGGCTTCATCCAGCTCACCCTCTTCCGGCAGCGCGGTTTCGAGATATAACGCGTAGTTTTCAGCGACCTCCGGTTGCTTCAGTCGCGCTAGATTATGCCGTGGCGGGCGGCGGTATCGTATGTTGTTCACAACAGATAGTTTTTGACGTATCCTTACCATCACTAAGTAGTGATCCGAATCAATGTTAGCGCCCGGATAGGTTCTGACGTCGATAATGTCTGAAAAGTGCCGACCATCTATCAGAACGTGGTCGATTTGTGATTCTGTCTGGTTGGGTGATCTCCAGGTGTACCGATGGTAGAGGTTATGCTGGAAGAAGGTACTACGTATGGCCATGTTCTTCGAGGTGGCGAAGTCTTAGGCCGTTTTCGTTCGTTTGCGGGTGGGCGCTGAACCGTCCAATCACCGGTTTGAATTCCTCCTCCTGACCAACCTGAGCATTACAGTCCGCGATGATAATTTTGACATCATATCTTGGGCAGCGGTTGTATTCACGCTCCAACTGCGCGTAGAATTCGTCTTTGTTATCATCGCTACTTCCGAGGTGAGGGCTGTGCACGTTAATTATGCTTATATTGAAGAATCGGCCCTTGATTCTTAATCTGCACATTCGGGGGTTGATCGGCCACCACCCGATCACCCGCTTCTGCATCTCGCCCATCACTATAAAAGCTGTGCCCAGCTCGTGTGTATTGTCGCAACTCTGGTAGATGGTATGACCATCTCTATACGTACGTACCATCGTTCCTTTCCAGCATACCTCCTGCAGCGCTACGATGTCGAACTTGCGGCTCTTCACTTCTTTAGAAAGCACGTGGGTACTTCCGAGGAAATTTAGAGATCGACAGTTCCATGTTCCTAATTTCCAATCGTTAGTCCGTTTTCGTCGCCTGGGTCTTTGCCGATTGTTCCGATTAGAGTTATTATTATTACTTACGGAGTCCACTGCTTTGGTTTTTTTTAGTGGTTCAGGCTTGCAAAGCCCGCAACCAACCCCACAGTATCACCGGAGGGCCAACGTAGCTCGAAGGAGCCCTCCTCCCCTGTCAGCATACGACCTTGGTTTCCACCGGGGTTGGTTACCCGATCTCCACCGAGGTTGCTCGTATCCCGACTGGTACCACGAGGAGGTAGGGGTAGGAGTTGCTAGGTAAGAGGCTGTGAACCACTGTAGGGTCTATTTTATGCCCAGTGCACAAGGCACCGATGGTACGCATTACCAAGCCGTTTACATGGATGCCATCCCGATAACCACTTGACAGACTGTGACGAAATTTTGCACATGTGAACATTACACGCTAAACTAGTTTTACCCAAAATTTCATCAATTTTTACTCATACAATAAAAAGGTATTATGTATGTATGGGAACTACCACCTATCTTAGCAGAACAACTGTTCATAGCAATGGGCTTATCTTAACAAGGGGAATCGTACAAACATAACGATTGGTCACGTATACCAGTTCCTGTATGAAGGGCCAAAAGGGAATCGGTAGGCAAGCAATATCACTTGCACGTACCAAGGGTATGCAAGAATCTCCTTCCAGAAACTAGATCACATACTCATGCAATAAAAAGGTACACATAAAACAAAGTGTTGCATTTTTTTCGAGTACAGTCATTAGAAGTGTAGCACTAGCCACGCAATTGTCCCGTACTCGATGAACTAGCTGTGAAATATGTCGAAATAAAACAAATGGTGATGTTTCGAAAACGGAATGTAACGCCCAGTGGTAATATTATGTTATTAGGAGCTTTGCCCAAGGTTTAACGCGGTCTAAAGGAAACACCGCGCTTGAAGCAAATATCGCGCTAGACCTGCTGCCAGAATGTTGTAAACAAACATGTTGTTCACGTAACTGAATGGCCAAAAGTGACTAAAACTTTATGATTTTTGTGCAATCACTTCCAATATTATCAAAATCGACCCGGCAACCATGAAAGAGCATTTCATTTTTGAGTAGCCCAGTGGATAACTTTCAATGAAACTCACAATACCAGCGGAAGCTTCGTCAGCAATTCACTTCGAATCCCTAGCAACACGCTTCTGTCACATGTGGTTGAAATAACTTATTTACGACCTATTTTAGTCATATATCAGTCATTGCAATTACTTTATAACAACTGTGCTGCTTGGTATTCTAAGCTCTAATTGTTGTTTCATTTGCGCATAACAGCTGAACTGTCTCCGCAACAAACAAGTTTAAAACTCAAACATTTCATTGCTGATGATTCATTTTGATTTTCTGATCAGTGAAGTGCAATCAATTGGTGTAATGTTGGCATGAAAGAAATAAAACTTGTAGCTACAATAACTGCTTTTAGCGAAACACAAACGCTTTCGTCCTCTAAATTTGCTTTTCATCTCTCTGTCCTAGCCAATATAAGTAATATCGAAACATAGATTCATGGACTGCCTTATAAAATCCATCTTGCTAAATGTTGGTGCTTTCAATCTAAAATGTTGCATTTTTCGTCGATTTTTTCTGCTAGGAAATCTTCAATCTTTCGTGTCTTAAAGAAAATGGATAAAATGTTTCTCTCGACAAAATGTTGTTTTCTATGTAAAGTGGTTTCTAATTTTCTTCTTAAAAGCCATCTTCAAATGTTCCGCCAGGAATATCAAGGACAAAAAAGTAACCAAACAAGTTGCTTGCATCCATTTTAATAATGTTATGCCATTTTGGTTGATAACACTTCCAAACCTGTCCTAACAATTAGCCGACTCAAAATTCCTCATACGCAGAGGAAACAGGTTTAGTCAGTGCCCAGGTCCAAATTACGTGACTTGTTTCAGACGACGCTTCAAATATGCATAGAGTAAAGACCTTGAAAGATCGTGGCCATCTGATGAATCTATTATGCATGTATCAGACGGTGCAGCAGATGATGCTATCGATTTATCTGTTTACCAAATCGAAATCAAACGGACGCGAAGCTTCTTCCTGATTTCGCAAAATATAAGCTACTAAACAAAGACTGTTGTTTCGCAAAGCTCCGTACGCTACCGTACCTATAATTCGATCGCACTTCTTTTCAGGATATTGGCTATTTAAAAAATTTAAAAAATTAATCTTTTAGTGACAAAATTTACTATTAGCATTAGGATTCGTTGAGTATCATCTCTGCACTCGTGCGTTGTTGACCGTAAAACTGTCTCAGAACCATGAAATACGAGAAAGCCGAACGGATAGTCTGCAATGAGAGGTGACATGTATAAATAATCCAGCTCCAGCTGCTAATCGGATCGGATTGAAAACATGCCATAGCAAAAGTAGAACGACTGACGAAGAAGAACTCAGCAGCAGTGAGTGTCGCCATGCGTTGAGACCTCAAAAGGACAAACGCCAGAATGCGTTGCTCAGCAACCGGTCGTTCGTGCCAACGGCTACTGTAGACTGCATCCGCCACTGAAGCACTCTGGGAAAAAAGAGAACTACCATTTTCAAGAATGTATCTATCCAAAGTAGACAACAAACCGCTGTCATCAGTTCCGTGCCGAGCATGGAAAACGAAAAAATCTGAAACAGTATGTAGTACAAAATGGACCCCATCTGCAACAATAGTTGTTGGTCTTCACTTGCCTTGCAAAGAAAAATAAAAATGGTGCTAAATTGGAAAATCAGGCATGTGTGACAATCATTCATGCTTACCAAAGTTAAAATCATCATTGTCATACAGAGCACCAACATGCAAGCCCCATGAAGCAAAAGAAGCAAACTACTCAGAGCCGTTTTCATTCCGGCAGCACTTCTAAATGGATTAATCTCTTTCAGCTTGCGTGAAACATTATGATAGGTATAAAAATAAAAACCTACAGTACCTATAAGCAATATGCTGCAATCTAATAATCCTAATTATCTCTCGTCTAAATTGTTGGCTATCCAGGTGAAATTCATCCAGTCGACTAATTTGCATACGTATGATCTTGAACAGACTAGAGGTATAATACACCAAACACCAGTACAGGCAGTCCTGCGTAACAGCGGTAATAACGTTTGCTGTCATCATAATAATTCCGACGATTGTACAAAACAACCAAACCCAAAAGCTCGACTCATGATCGATCAAGATGTAACTAAAAATGGTTTTTAACTGATGAAATGTAATTTTTCAAGCCGCGGGTTACTGACTCTGCCTCTAAAGATGTGTAAAGTGGCGGTACACTACCGGTCATTATATATTTCGCGATTGTCACTGTGGCCGGGATCACCGCATAAATCAAGCAAACGACAAATTCAAACCCCAGATAACCTTTCAACAATACCGAAGGGATGGACTTCAGACGACTGAGGACAGCTTGCACGTCGAAGTGCGGGTCATCGTCACACTCCGCCAAAAAGATCTGCATTTCCGCGTAGATTTGCTCCAGCAGAGGGCGATAACGGACAACGATGGCAGCTTGCAGGAATAGTTTCCCGAGTATACCGAGCTCGATTAGTGCCTTCATAAGGCGGCGAAAGTCAGGCTGTTGCCTAACAATGAGGGCAATCGGAGGTACTACGTTCCACATGAAACAAGCGAAGAGGTACAGCTTGGCTTGCCACGTTCGAATGCTACCATTCGGACGGGTCCAGTTTCCGGTGTGCTGTAGGAATGCGAGAATTAGTTTCATTCCGGTTACTGGACAATTTATTAGTTTGTAAAAATGTTTGGGAGTCTACTGTGAGCGGAGGCTATGTCGTTGGGGCTTTTTATTTTGATGGCCTATTGGTGAAGTACCCCCAATTAGACTTATAATTGATACAATTATAAGTATTCATCGATGACATGATTGAACTGATGCTACGTTCTAATTGCGAAGTAGTTCTTAATTAATGTTGAAACGTCTGCGTTTTACAGATAATGTTGCAAGACACGTTTTGTTTGATGACGCTAAAGAGTTTAATTTTCTCTAAATTTTTGATACGTTTTTGATATCGGTATCGTAACTAATTGAGGGGAATTGCCTAATGCTTGATAAAGTAATAACGATTTGCCTCGTGTCTATAGAACACTTCAGTATAAGAAACGCCGTATCATTACATCATTCTTCATTTTCATATTTTTTTTTAATTTGTTGACTCGATATGTATTTCCTAGTAATTTCGAAAATTTCATAGGACTGATGGTGGTCTGCACCACGTTTAGATCCTTGGCGCAAAAGATTTGGCAAGTATAGTAGCACCGAAAGATTCGGATTTCATGACCATTCTAGTCTTGAATGCCATCATAAGAGTGCAATAAAACCCATACTTGGGGTGCTTCTACAAGGCACGACAATTTCGCCATAATTTGTCTCGACGTCTAAGATGGTAGCCCCATGACGAGACTAGACAATTACTACGCAATTTCAAGTGAATACAGGTCGAAATATTCGGCATCAACCTAGGCGACGAAACAAGGACGATGAATGGAAATTTGGTACTTGGTACTAAAACTTACTTCATGAAGAATTGGAACAAACTTTTGCTCATATTGTGGCACTCTTGGTGGACCGATTTGGAAGTTCTTGGAGCCCACGTGTCGGAAGTTTTGTTAGCTTCACCTATGTAAATATTTTTGGCATTCCGCAAAACGACTGTAATTTGTAAACAAACAACGTGGAAGTCGAAAGAAGGGAAAAAATTGTGCACAGTTATATGAAACTTCCATTGTGGTCTGCATCTAGGCTAGCTAAACAACTGAAATTGCCCAGAAATACCGTATGGCGCGTTATCAAACGGTATAAGAAAACATTGACGACGATTCGGAAGCCTCAAACTAATTTTCGGAGTGGAACCACAGACAAACAGATGAGACACTCGCGTTAATTCCATCGTCCATTCAAAAACCACTTATTTTTCAAAAAAGCATGTTTCGCAACATGACCACACAGCGGCCCTCGAGTGTTGCTTTGAGTTTCCAGTATAAAACCATACGAATGTAAAAAACCTGCAGCATCAAACCCTGCAAATGTAAAAAACCTACAGTATAAACCCCTGTAAATGTAAGCTACTCCGCAACATGCATAACAGAGCTAGTGTGCAAGCAAAATGTATAGGACGACGGTTTTTGAAGAATTTTCTTCTATGTGTCATGTCAGTTCGTCAGTGGTAGAACTGTGACCGGAAACTACGTGGTAAGATTTTGAAGACCATCAAGAGTAAGACAATGACGTCAGAATTGTACCAAAAGGGGTGTCTCCAAAAACGAATTTTGCCGTTTATTTGATCCCACCTCCATCCCGTGATGTTTTGGCCAGATTTGGCAAGCTGTGCTTACAGTAAAGTCGTTCAAGAATGGCATGCAGAGAAAGGGGTCCAGTATGTTCCAAAAGACCTTAACCCACCAAATTGGCACCATTTCTGCCCTGTTGAGAAATACTGGGCAATCATGAAGAGGAGACTCAAGGCAAGGGGAAAAGTTGTCAAAGACATCAATCAGACGAAGACCTGGTTGAATAATAGTGCCAAAACGATGGACGAAGAAATTGTGCGCCGCCTAATGAGCCATATTACAGGAAAAGTTCGAGAATTCCTTCGAAACCGTGACGAATAATTTTATTCCTATTTTTTCATAAAAGTTTGAAGAAAATGATACATTTGTGTAAAAAAGATCTTGAATTCAATGATAAATAACTAAAATACATGGTTTTGTTCCAATACTATCTGAAGCAAGCTTTACTTCGCAGGGGGCGACCGGCTGCTGCTCTAACAGCTTGAACCCCGTAAACTGGAAACGGGCTTTGTAGTGTCGGCCAGAATGCAGGATCGCGTGACAGATTGGAAGGCGATCAATGAGAAAATGTGTCTATTGATGATAAAGGGCCGTTTCTTCAATTCCAGCATCACCAACGCTTACTGCCCGTGATCCGAAACACCCTTTTCTCCGCGCAAAGATACCCACAAAGCCACATGGAAATCACCTGACCAACGTACAATGAAGCACGATATAACATATTCTCATAGATGGCCGGTTATTCTCTAACATCGCAAATATACGTTTCGTACGGGTTGCGGGTATTGACTCTGACCAACACCTAGTAGCAGTACATGTGCGTTCAAAACTGTCAACCGAATACCAGACACGTCAAAGCAGTCCTCCTCGGCTGAACATCAAGCAGCTAGCTAACCCGCAATCTGCCGGAGATCTATGTGCAAATACTGGATGAGGCACTGCCTTCTGCCGAGGAGTTAGGTGCTTCAAACCCCGAAGAGGTTGGAGCAGACTACGCTCGGCTATCGGAGGCGCCAGACACGAGAAGGTAAACCAAACCCGCAAGGGCTACACACCGAAACCTGATTTGGTGCAGAGACGAGGAAAGGAATATAATCGCAAACGAGTGCGAGGTGGTCGACAGGTGGAAGCAGTTCTTCGATGAACACCACAGTGGCGAAGTTGCAGAAGAAAGCGGTTAACCTAGAAGTGATCATGGAAGATACTATGTATGATAGATGGATGTTCCAGCACCTGATCTCCAACAAGTCAAACGAAAAATCGGTTTGGTGAAGCTAAACAAAGGCGGCGCTGGTAAGGACTGTCTCTCGGCAGAGCTTTATAAACATGACCGAGAAACGCTGACAACAGCTCTACAGTGGGTCATTTCCAAGATTTGGGAGGAGGAGAAGCTACAGGAGGAATGGACGGAAGGAATGGTTCGTCCCATATACGCTGGTAAACGCCGACTAGAAGTTACTTTTCCAGATTCCGTTACGCCGGCTGTCATCGCTAGAACAGGGTTTCGTAGAGAATCACCAAACGGGCTTCATAGGGGCTCGTGCAGTCACGGACCAGATTTTTTATCCGACATCTTGCAGAAATTATGGGAGTACAACTTGCCCACGCATTATATCTTTATTGATTTCAAACTGATGTAACTGATCAGGGCTACATTGGATTGAATGATGTATTTCGTGCTCATTTTGGGGACACTGTCGAGTCCCTTCGAGACGCGGCGAGAGTTGAGACTAGATGACGGCTGTTCAACATCGCTCTTGAGGGGGTGTTCTAACGAGCGGGCATCGAAACGAGAGGCACGATTTTCGCTTACTTTGACTTTGAGATGCCCTTGATGGCTTTGATGACAATTGCGCAGGCGAAAACAATCTACGTCAGACTGAAAGCAGAGTCTAGGAGGATTGAGCTAAAAATGAATGCGTCGAAGACCAAATACATGAAAGGGACAGGCTCAAAGAAAACAAACGCGTACCTCCCACGGACGGTAACCGTTTATGGTGATGAACAAGAAATGGTAGATGAGTTCGAGTATTTGGGATCACTGGTGACCGCGGACAACAACACTAGTAAGGAGATCCAGCGGCGAATTCAAGCGGAAAATCGGGCCTACTTTGCCATTTATAGAACGCCATGTTCAAGAAGCATATGCCGCCGTACGAAGCTGCCCCATTATTCCAAACTTGGCATGTGGAAATCTTACATTCGATGTGGTCGACGATTTTACCAGGAACTCTTTTGTATCTTAAGTCGTCATAAAAATTTTCGTGATTGATTCAATCGAAATTTTTTCGCCTACTCAATAAATACCAAATAAAGAAACTCTTGAAAGTTTAATCACACACTTTCGTTAGCAAAATTTAATCAAATTTTCATTCAAATTAAAATTTGATTGACGTTTATGCTTCATTTGCAGGTTTACTAATGTTGTTTGTTTGTTTTCCGGAAAGTGTAAATTAATTTCGATGTGTACTGCAGGGATGATTCCTCCTCAGAATAAAAAAACGAAGAAAGAAATTCACACGTTACTCAGCCGTGAATTACTGTGCTCCGTTTTGATATAAATTTTCTCTTTTTTACTGACTGCGATTACTCAGCAACCTCCACATTGATGTTTTACCTTCTACTCATTGGGGAGTGAACTGAGCAACAAAATATTAATACACTAACTTTTTGGCTGCCTACGATATGTGACACAAAAAACTGTTTAGACTTCTCGCAGCGGCAACAATGCAAAAAACGATACTAGATGATATATATGGCAACCATTGGCGGAACTAGCGCTTATTTCTAGGGGGGGCTATAGCCCCGAAATTTTTTTTCGACCGTTTTATTGGTCGGCCAAGTCAATTTTTCTAGGGGGGGCTTAGCCCCCTCTAGTTCCGCCAATGATGGCAACATTGGGATTCCCGTGCAGTTGCTTTTTCGCTCAATTAGAAACTAAATTTTGTTTATATTTATCTTTATTTTTGACCTGTTTCGCTTTGTATGGATTGATTTCTCATTTGTGGCAGCAGCTCTGCTCATTGTATCGAACAAAAAAAATGGTGCACTTTTTGCACAATGAGTGAGGAAATGGCAAGCACTGTATTGACCGTTTTTCTAATATATTTTTCTGTATGCCAGTAGGGCATTGGGTTAAAAGGCCACTGCGACAGTCTTAATGATCGTCTTTTGTGGCAGTTTTCTAATATACTGGAGTTACTCTTAATACGTGTTTTTGCCTGAATGTGTGATCACTCTTTATCTCATTTGTAGTATAGATATTGTCCTTGATTGTTTTTGAATTGTGTACTTTTTTGAATTAAATCATTTCGTGAGATTTGATTTAAATTAAATAAGGACGCTCACTTTCGACTTTCGTTATTGATCTTTCATCATTTGCCTTTCATCTATGTTTTTCTTCGTGTCATTTTTCGAATCGGTAATTTTTCGGTGGTTCATTCTTTTCGTGTTTTTTTACATCGTGTTTTTGTCTGTTTCCAGCGATTTATTATTTTTTGGCCTTTTGTTGCATTTTTGGGTGCACTCGATGGCATCTTTTTGTCCTTATTTGTAGTCTGTATTTGACATTTCGTGTTGCTATTTCGCTGTCGTTTAATCGTCTTTTCATCGCCTTTGCTGCATCCATTTTTTGCCCTTTCATGGTTTTTCAATCTTTCTAGACGTTTTTTATCACTTTGGTGATTTTTCCGCGCCTTTTCATTATATTTTTGTATTTTTTTGCCGTCTATTTTCATCAACTTTTCACCTAATTGTCGTCACTTTTTCGTTATCTTTTTGTTTTTTTGACGCGCTGTTGTGTGTTTTACTAGTATTTTAGTTGGTTACAACTAACAACAAGTAATCGTGCATCCACGTCTTACGCACAGGGAATCAAAATATCATTGTTCATACGCAGAAATAACCGACAAAAAGGAAGAGCGATAAACCAGCTGTTCTCTGCCTATAAAACAATCATACGTAGCAACCAGAATGTATCACGATAACAAAATATAAGGACAAATGAATGTCCCTTCACACCAGTGAGAAGAACAATTTTCGGTGAAAATATATTTTGATACACACTCGCTGTCACAAGCGCTTGTTGTTGGTAATGCAGGTCTACAATAAAATATGGACTAATCTCAAGTTTTTTTAGTCTTGACCTTAAAATGCGGTCATACATATATATTAATATTTTTTGAAACGATGGTTCTACAATTGATGAAGGGACGGTAGGGGAAAGAAATGAAAATTTTTTGGTGAAGGAGGGGAAGAGCGGAAAGGAAGGGGGGGGGTATTGGTAGCTATGCTTGATAAGTAGTCATTTTGACTCCTACCTTTTGTCCAATGCTGGAAGGTGCATGAGTCGAACCAAGCTGTAATCTGAGATTATAACCGGATTCGAACCCACAACACCCGCCAGGGTATGTGGTTCGCTGGTACTTGTACCTTTGAACCATAGAGGCGCTGGAAAAAAGGCCACAATCCAGAAACGCGAAACGCGGTTAACACAAGCTGACAGACGAACAACCATTATAATATCTTACTAAATAACTGTTCGGGTGCTAAATTAAATTTTTTCTGTGCCTCAAGTTAAGTTTCGCGTGTGATGTGTCGAATAGAACGGCCGAAAAAAATTAATGAAAAATCGACGGTGAAAAAGTGAAACTATAGTGATGAATTTTAATTGGGCAGAAATCTCAATATTTAGTGTAATTTAAGCCCCAAAAAGTAATAGAATATAGAATGCATAGAATATAGAATGCAATGTTTGGTGCTTCGAGTTGCAAGATCTCATTACGGCTAGCAGATTAGTTGAATTGATTTTATTTTTTTTTTTAGCGATATTTTTCCGAGTCTATGGGAGCATGTTGGTACACTGAAAAAGGGATGGAAAGGGTGATATTCGGTGCCATACTGACTGCCATATATGTATTCTGACGACCTTGTCGTTAAAGACAATACTGTATCAGCAACTTTAACAAAAGGGACAAACAGCAAAAACCTTAAGAAAAAGACTAGCTTGCTTTGACCTAAAGTCTGGCGTATAAAAGTTACCAAGGTTACCTTGGTAACTATCAAACACTGCCGCTGCCGACACCAAGGTTAGCCAAGAGAGGTTTTCTGATGTTCAAATTTGTTTTGCAGCCCCGCTGGGTTACCCTTGACGATCACCGAAATTTTGAAAGCGGAAACTGTTGAATGTATAACAACGTCGATGGTTGCTAACCAATCGTTCCGCGCACTTCTGTTCTACAAACTATGAAAACTAGATCACCTATTTTAACTCACCTTGGCCGACACAGTGTGACATGATTAGGATTGCTTTTGTTGCGTACAATACGTATTGCATACAACAGTGTGACTTTTTCACAGGCAACAACATAGTTGTCAAGAAACATCTGTGTCCACGATAAATAGCTACGATAACTTGTCATTGTCCTAATTTCCATGCAATAGTGACAAACTTTCAGTCGCAACATTTTGAAGTAGGAACAATATCTTTGTCTCTTGTGCGTTCGTGATTTTTGATTCCTTGCTAGGGTCTATGTTTAGGCGGATATCACTAGGTGCTTTTGTTAGTATAAGTATAATGTACGTTTTCCTTGGGTTACTGCAGTAATTGGTCAACTTTTATTACAAGTAAAATTTTACCTCCAAGATGATTCCTAAAAACTGCCTTTCTATTATATTAAATGACAATTAATTTTTGCCAGACACTTCACAACAATTATTTTTGTTTGAGAGCAGCTTATTCAACTATTGTACAGCTAATACTCGTATCCGCCGAACTATATATATAATAACTATAGTAACCCCTATATGCTCGCATGGAGTGTTTTGCTAGGGTTTTCATCGGATAAGTTACTTTTTGGAATTTTACTCGGCCAGATTAACAATACCAACAAGCCATGTTGAGTCCCAAGGAACAATTTTTGCTTATTAAACATTTTACCGACAGCTTTTATTCAGCACATGCTATATAGCTGCTTTTCAAGTATGTCTAAACACCTCTGTTCAATGCTTATACAGTTGGTTTTGGAGAATTTAAACAGCACAGTGCTGAATATGGGCGTGGAAGATGCGTTTGTATGACTGTTATGCAACGTATAGTAAAATGTTTATTCAGTACGTATAGATATGTTTATTAAACTTTTGCTGATGGCACTGAAGCTACGTTTATTCCACAGCAGTTCAACCTTTAGCAAGCAAAAAGCAAAAAAATATGCAGGAAGTATTT
Source organism: Sabethes cyaneus (assembly GCF_943734655.1). Lineage (NCBI taxonomy): Eukaryota > Metazoa > Arthropoda > Insecta > Diptera > Culicidae > Sabethes > Sabethes cyaneus. The sequence goes on from NC_071353.1 coordinate 17,852,326, forward strand.
TTATTTTATTTTGTGGGTTTCGTTATTTTCATGGCCATGTTGCATATATTATAATTTAATAAGAGGCTTAGTAGGAAATCATTGGTTGGCTCAAAATTCATCAAGCCTGCCATACACTTTTTTCATTCACCCGGATTCGAACTTACATCCTGTCGGTCGGAAGCCGTCAACGAACACATCTGAGATAATCTGACATATGACAGGCGCCGAGTTTTTAGCCGATGTAGATTTACCAGACCAGCTTAAGTTTGTCAAGCGTGGAACAAAAATGGGCTAAAATACCTTTAAGCGCTGAAGAGTAGTTTCTTAAATCATGTTTGGCATCTGCTATACTAGATTACTTTAGAAGTATTTATTCCGCACATGTTAAACATTTAATAAACTATTTGTACTAAAATAAAGCATTTCGCTTGTACCACCAGCAACATAACACACTTACAACGCCGAGGACTTTTTCATTTTGAATATTGACGACGGTGAGCGGTGCTACTGAATAAAATTCACTGGAAACTAGAAATCCAGAATGTTCGGCTAGCGATTGTTCATTTAGTTAGCAGTGATGTGATTAGCAGCAGCAGTGATTAGTTAACAGCAGGAGTGATTCGTGCTAGTACTTTGCTGAGCTTATTGCTGCTTTAAGTCGCTCGCTGTCTGTGCAAATCTATTTGTCATCGGCTCTGATTTAGTTTTTTTCATCCAAAAAACAAAAAAGAGCAGCGGATGGCACGAGAAGCAGTGGTGTTTTCCCGCACCGGCAGCGGGAGCGGGAGCTAGTCACACGATTACGGCGCTACCAGCAGTGGTGGTGGTATCGCCACTATACCACCCGATCATAACAATTCTGGCGACTTCAGCCCGACGAAATTCATCTCACTGAGCAAATCCATTGTGAGTAACTCGCAAAGTGTCAAGCAGCCAGCTGTCTTTGGATATAAGTTTGTTAAATTTATCGGTACGACGAGGGATAACGACACGCCGCACAGTGGGACGGATTAAAAAGAAGACGGACATCGATATTTGCGACGAAACTACCAAAGATATCAACTTACTGTCTTCTGCAATGTTTCTTCGATTCATGAGAACTTTATAATAGTGATGTAAAATTTGGGATTAAGGGGATAACACAACAGATAGAAAAAATAACTTTTTAGTTTCAAGCTTACCGTCTTCGATTGGTGAGAAACATTTGTATGTAATATTGTTTTGAGTAACTTCACTGAAGAAAGAAAGTGGCTATCTCTTAAGGGAAAAAAGTTACGGAGCGAAACTTGCGGGTACCCCCTTAATATTGGTATTTTTCACATAGCTCTTTTATTTCAACTCTTATAAACATTAAATGTTCTGCAAAGTTGTAGACAATACTAATTTGCATATTTTTGTAAAATATGTGGAAACTCTACAATTGCCGGTTTTCAAGTTGTTTAAATTTTTTGCTTTTTTCATTGCAAGCTTTAAGGGGATGTTTCTTGAGTAGTAGCAGAATGTAGCAGCTGACTTATAATGTTTTTGCAACATCCACTCTTTATGTATAAGAGCATGTATAAATGACAATGGGATCTCATGGGCCAAATGAGTAAACTGCATTTAAGTTTTCCAGTTTTGAAGATTTAACCCTCCAACGAGAAAGACCGCCTGCTGACCTAGATCCTTAGAGAAATTTATGAAATTTGTTTTGAACGAACAATATAAAAAGTTTGTTTACAATAGACTTCTTGACATTTTGGAAACAAGATTACAACATTCTGACCATGCGTTCGAGAGTTATCATCTTTCAAAACCAAGAATTCATGAGAATTGTAAAAAGATTATTCCGTCATTTTTACTTTTAGAGAAAAGATCATTTAGAACAAATTAATCGACCTCATCATTTTTGTGAGTTGTTCATTTATTTATTTAAATTTAAATTTTAAATACATTTGATTTTTAAAAAATATTTAGATATACCACTGGCACTGGAGACATGGAACCGTGGAAAAAAGTCATTAGCTCGAACGTACGGTTTTTTTCGATGTTACCTGTTAGAGAATCAAAGTAAATAATATGTACCTAACAACTTGTCGCCAGTTCGAATCTTGACTGGGAGATGCTGCGATAGAATCGCAGCACTATCCCTACAATTGTCCTGAATTCCTACAACTGGCTGTGAAGTCTGTAGTAATAAAAAACAAAGTGCCAAGTTTCGAAAATAGCATCTAGGCTTTACTTTACTTTCACCCTGGTTATGGCATTCGTGCCTTAATTTGTTTTTATGTTTATGTATATATAAGACATGTTTAGTAAAAGAAATCAGCTAATTTAAGGTAACATGAGATTTGTACGACTTTAAACGTTCTTTTGTACTGTAAAACTGATAAACCAAAACACAGTTTACTCATTTGGCCCATGAGATCCCACTGTCATTTATACATGCTCTTATACATAAAGAGTGGATGTTGCAAAAACATTATAAGTCAGCTGCTACATTCTGCTACTACTCAAGAAACATCCCCTTAAAGCTTGCAATGAAAAAAGCAAAAAATTTAAACAACTTGAAAACCGGCAATTGTAGAGTTTCCACATATTTTACAAAAATATGCAAATTAGTATTGTCTACAACTTTGCAGAACATTTAATGTTTATAAGAGTTGAAATAAAAGAGCTATGTGAAAAATACCAATATTAAGGGGGTACCCGCAAGTTTCGCTCCGTAACTTTTTTCCCTTAAGAGATAGCCACTTTCTTTCTTCAGTGAAGTTACTCAAAACAATATTACATACAAATGTTTCTCACCAATCGAAGACGGTAAGCTTGAAACTAAAAAGTTATTTTTTCTATCTGTTGTGTTATCCCCTTAATCCCAAATTTTACATCACTATTATAAAGTTCTCATGAATCGAAGAAACATTGCAGAAGACAGTAAGTTGATATCTTTGGTAGTTTCGTCGCAAATATCGATGTCCGTCTTCTTTTTAATCCGTCCCACTGTGCGCCGAGGGCAAAAATACACACCGTACAGGCAACAACACCTAAAAGGAATTCCACTACCAGCAAAGATTTGCGGCGGCTAAAAGTGGTTATGCAAATGTTTTCCATTCTGATTGTATCTAAAAAAAAATAAAAATGAAGTGTACCTAATATAAATTTAAAGCATAAATTATAAAGTGTTATTCAAGTTATTGGTGTTATTAGCTGCCATCAAGCACCTTTTATTCCACACCTGCTCTTGGTGGTGCTACTGATACGTTTGTACGACGATTATTCGACACATACTCCATAATTCCTCTTAGCAATGCAGCTGATGCGTTTGGGCAACTTTAATTCCACTCTTATTCTACACTCGCTCTCAGCAATGCTGCTGATACGTTTGCGCAACACTCATTCCACACTTATTCCACTTTTATTCCACACTTTCTCGCAGCAATGCTGCGCAACATTTATTCCACAGTTATTCTACACTTGCTCTCAGCAATGCTGCAAATTCGTTTGTATAACACTGTCTTCCACTGTTATTCCACTTCTATTCTGCATTTGCTCTCAGCAATACTGCTGATACGTTTGCGCAACGCTCATTCCACACTTATTCCACTATTATTCCACACTTGATCTCCGTAATGCTGCTGATACGTTTGCGCAATGCTTATTCCACTCTTATTCCCCTTTTACTCCACAATTGCTCTTGACTGACACGTTTGCACAACGTCTATTCGACATGCATTTTCATGGTAGCTTTTAAGCAACCATTATTCCACACCTGCTCTTGGCCGTACTGCCGATACGTTTGCATAACGTTTATTCGACTCTTATTCTGCACTTATATAACAACGTATAGATGTTGATTAGAAGCTAGAAAAAATATAGAATATGACGTTTAAACAACAGCCAATTCAGCAAATTCGCTTATTCAGCACCGAATGCTACCACACAACTCTTATTCCACACCTGCTTGTTTAGGTGCTGCCGTTTTGTTCCTTGGGGTGGGAAAGAAAATGGAATGAGTGGAACTTATAAGAAGGAAGATGTATCAATTCGAGTAATCGGACGCAGGCTCAGTAGTTCGGACAAAGCGGAAAGAAACTATTTGAAGGGTACATAAAACTATAGCCTGTAATCAAACGAACGTCGAAAAAATCGAAGTTGTCAACAAAGGTTAAGTGATCCATTGTGAATTTGGCTTCAAATTCCACCATTCACTATCTGTTCTTGAACATTGTTGACAGTTGATACACTGCTTGTTGTTAAACCGATGTTGTTGACAGGTAAATTACAAGATGTTCACTGCTTAACCATTCATTTTTGACTCCGCCCATTCTGCCGAGAAGAATCGATAACAAGAGCATGTTGCATCATTTTGAACGAGCAGTTGTCATTCGGCCGTCCCACCTTGATTCAAAATGTTGAACGCGCGGTCCGAACCGTCGTTCCCGATGATGCGAACCACTGTCGCGCTGTGTAAATGGGTAGGTCTCTGGGATGAAACAAAGCGTAACCGACCCGGGTGGCCGGCGTTAGTACTAGTTGCGTCGCTTATTCTGTGGTACATCGTTCCCAGTATGATTTTCATGATACGCCAAGAAAAAGTTCTTCTAGTCCAGCTGAAACCCACCCTGGAGCTGTTCGCCATGATCATCTTTGTGTTTCGCTTATTGACACATATCGTTTATCTGGATAAGTTGCAGAGTTGTTATCACGGAATTCGTGGTGTTCTAAGTGAATTCGTCGATAGTTCGTTTGAAGATGTGAGAAAAATTCTGGCACATTTGCAGTTGTCATCCGAAAGGCTTGTGAAATATTATACTTGTGGTGTACTGCTTCAAGCGTCAATCTACGGATGGGTTCCAGCCGTTATTACTATCTTCAGATACGCATTTGGGTTGGAAATTATCGCATTTCCATCAACAGTGCTGGAAGCAGAGTAAGTAGCTGAAGAGACTATACTAAGCAACAGTTCTTTAAAGGTACAATCCAATAGTTTTGTTTTCTTCGATCAGAAGTCTAGCTTTTGGATATGGCTTCCGGTGATGATCACTTCGCTGGCGGTCCAATATTTGATGCTTGTCATCATATCAACGAACGAGTGTCTACTGTGGAACCAACTGCATCACGTGTCCTGTACGTTTAAACTTATCGCGGCCGAGATTAGAATGCTTGACCACTGGAAGGATGCGGTCGGTTTTCGGCTGAAACTTGCCAGCATTGTGTCGCACCACGAGTCCTGTTATGGGTACGTAGAGTCGGACATTGTTTGAATCTCTTGACAATTCCAGTAAGTAAGGGGTTCTACTAGTTTTCTAGTGAAAGTATTTAGTCATAATAACTTTAGGTTTATTGATTTTTAGAAGTGCCCGACTACTTGAAAGCAGCCTCCGTCCGGTGATGGCAATTCTATACTGCTCCTGCGTCTTTCAAACCTGCTACATCATGTTTGTCGTCAGTATTGTACGTCTGGAGATACTGATTTAATAAATAAATAATAAATTAATTGTTTTTTTAAGGTGAAAGATTACATTCTGATTGGGTCCATGATATTCGTGCTGAACTATACTGTGTTTGTAATATTCACGTTTTCAATGTTGGGAACGGAACTAATGGATGCTGTAATATAATAAGTCACAAGATTTATCATTATCTATACAGTTTAATCTCTTCACAGAGTTCCGCTGTATCCGATGCCATTTACAACTCGCACTGGTACAAACGATCTTACCAGGATCAGCGACTGCTTCTATTTATGTTAAGCAGATCTCAAAAGGCGGTTTTTATTAGTGCCGCAAAATTTTTTCCCATCACCCGAGCAACGTTTGGTGGGGTAAGTAAAATCCTGTCACCTTCTTTAGCCATGTTTATACTGAATGGTGCATACCTACTTCCGCAACAGGCTATGAAATCCGCCTTTTCGTTTTTCACCGTAATGCAACAATTTTACAGAGACGATTGAAAAGACAGGACAGCAGGTGTTTCCGGTCCGGTTCGATTCACATAAATGTCTGTTTTAATTCTCACCAGTCTATTTATTCTATGTGATGATTAATTGAAGAATCCACCCATTCCCGTTAGTGCAGCACGAAGATACATAAATATTTTATAACCAAGGACCGCTCTTGTCGCCCACAATAGAAACATACACAAAAATAGCAATGTAAAATATTCTGGATGATAGGCAGAAAATAAATTGATGGAAAACTTGCAATATTTTTACATTGTTTGATCCGATTTTTTAAAAACTAAATACAACACATTATTCAACCGCAGATGATTTGCCATGTATACATTTGTGAAAAGCTAATTTATTATTACTTTGGACATACCACTCGCTAGTTTCATTTTAATTAAACCTTAACAAGTCTGGTTCAACAACTACGATTGAAAATAGTAAAAAATTACTTATCCAGCTAAATTGTCACATTTCAATACTTTGAAATTACACAACTAACAAATTATTTATACCTAATTCTTCAAACCAATTTTTGAATAAAAATCTGAATTTATCACCAGGAATCACCATCACCACTTAAAAATGACTGAATGAATTGAACAAAGTCGAGCCACCGTACTTGCTTTGTCACAATCCGTGAAAAGGGAACTAAACGGTGTGCAACTAACACTTTACCTGTTTCCCGCTATGTATCGGAAAATCAGTAAACATGTCAGCGATTGACACTTTTTGCACGTGCTGGCAATCATTTTTAGCTCCATGGAGAGCACGTGCAACCAACCAATTATTATAGTGTCAAAACGTAATGCCATTTTGATACGCCCTATGAAGACATTAGCGTGTCCAGGGCCTGGCTAGGGCGCACGTGCCCCATTTTCTCTGTAAAATTTGAAGTAAAACAAAATATTTTCTATAACCCAGAAGCTAAACTTCAATTCTTCAATTTCAAGCCCAATTTGTGCACCGAATTCAAGTCCAATATTAAATCTAGTTTCCAGTCCAAATCCAGAAACCCAATCTCAAGTACAATTTCAATTCCTACTTTAAATTCATTTTCAAGTCTAATTTCAGGATCATTCATCTGACTTCAATTTTAATTTCAACTTTGATTTTAGGTCCAACTCCAAGTCGGTATAATTTCAAAACCGATTTCAAATCCAATTTCCAGCATAGTTTCAAGTCCAATTTAAAACTAATTTACTTCCATTTTTGAGTCCTATTTTAAGTTGAGTGAGGGTGAAATACTCCAATAAAAGTCGGAAAACTATATTCTGTCACATGGAAATTTTTGAAAATACAGTGATGTTCCGATTTTATTAGCTCCCGATTTTGTCTACGCCCGATTTTATCAGCTTTTAATACCGATTTTGTCAGCCTATAAATTTTGTTTAAGTTTTGTGCTTTCAAATATAATTTATATAACTTTTCAGCCTGCTTGAAACTATTTTGATTCTCTGGGGAAAGTTTTTCAAAAAAATGATGCTTTCTTGTGAGTAATTCGGGGTCAAAATTAGGGTATTTTTATAGTAAATGTTCGATAGTTTCTAAACAAGCAACGATAGAGGTATACTACATTCAGCAATGTCGTGTATTTTTACTATTTGTACAACTTTGTAAAACATTAAAAAGTCATACAACAACTATAAAAACAGCTAAAATAGAAAAACTGATTTTACGATTTTTCATTTATGAGAAATAGGATTTATCTATCTTCGGTGAAGAGATAGAAGGTTACTGTCTTCACCAAAGTTTCTTGTAATAATATGCTGCAAAACTTTGCAGAACACATCAATGTGTTATATTGAAACTGATGAAAAATACATTTTTTATTGCACTTTTAGAGGGATTAATCAAAAATTGAGTTCCGCTGGACGATAGAACTTTTAATTTTAAGAAAGTCTTCCAAAGATTCCATCAACCTAAAACCACGTTTTCCTGCTCAAAGCTAATGCGCACCAAAAAAGGTTCTGGACCAGTGTGCTGTGCCCGGTTCATTGAGCTTTCGGTTGACCAATTGAGGGTTAAAACTTAATTTTTAGTAAAAGTCTTTGATATTGCAAGGTCTTATGGCTGCGTTAGTGTGAGATAAGATAAGATAAGAAGATATTGCAAGGTCTTAAGTCTTGAACTTTGAAAATAATTTCGAAAATAAAATTTCCCATTTTGTCAGCCCAAAATTCAACATGGGGCTGATAAAATCGGAACATTACTGTATTTCGTTCTTGTTAATCACTTTCTATTCGTTCAATGATAACAATTTCATGATAACATTTTTTATTGTTCCTGAGTTATGGCTGAGTTTTTCAGCGTTTCTATGGTTTTCACGATCCGATCATGGTCACGATCCGAAAAATATAAATGTCTGTTCAGAAAACCGCGGATACATTCCATTAGCCAGTGTTTGCGAAGATGTTTAATCTTTGTAATGATTCTTTGAGTTCTCATATTGCATAATACAGCTCTAAGATATTGTACATAAAAGTCTTAGCCGGAAACTGAAACAAATATTTTTTATGCCTGCATTGGATTTTATTTAACTGGATAAAAATATTACCTCCATTGTACTGATTCTATAGGTAGGCAAAATGGCTCTTTTGTATGAGTGGCTTTGAACCGTCCATTTTCTGCCGTGAACCTATTCATATGGTCGGTGTTAAGTCAGGCAGAACCAAGTGACAAAATTCTGACTTCGAGAAAAAAGCATTCAACGGTTACTGCTCTGTATAGTTTATAGCTATCAATCGTTTGAAATCATCTTATAACTCTGCTCTGGATTTGCAACGTTTATGTAGTCTGATTAGAGTAAAATATTGGTTAGAAAATTCTTGATCGTTTGTTGTCAATAACTCAGTCTTTAAAATTTTGCGACTTGGTCTGGTCTGATTTAACACCGACCATATGATATCGCGAATCAAGCAGTCGAGTCAAGCAGTCGGGTCAAGTGGTTCAGTCGAGCAGTTAAGTTTCGTAGTGAAATCGAACAGTTGAATCGAACAACCGAGTCGAGCAGTTCAGTCGAGTAATCCAGTCGAGCAGTTGAATCTAAAAGTCTGATAGAGTAGTTGAGTCGAGTAGTTTAGCCGACCAGTTGGGTCGAGCTGTCGAGTCGAATCGAGCAGTTGGGTCGAGCTGTCGAGTCGAATCGAGCAGTAGAATCGAGCGGTTCAATCGAGCAGTTGAATCAATCAGTCGAATCGAACAGTTAAGTCAAGTAGTTGAGGTCGAGTGGCTAAATCGAGCAGTCTAGTCGAACAGATGAATCAAGCTGTCCAGTCGTGCAGTTAAATCAAGTAGTCTAGTCGAGCTGTAGAATCGAGCAATCGAGTTGAGCAGTTGAGTGGAGCAGCCGATTCGAATAGTCCTATCGAGTAGTTGCGTCAAGCAGTTGAGTCGAGTAGTTTAGTCGAACAGTTTAGTCGATTCGAGTAGTTGAATCGAGTAGACCAGTCTAGCAGTTGAGTCGAACAGTTAAGTCAAGCAGAAGAGTCGAGCTGTCCGGTAAAGTAGAAAGTCGAACAAACGTGTCAAGCAGTTGAGTCAAGCAGTCGAATCGAAAAGTCCAGTCGAGCAGTTCAATCGTGCAGTTGAGTCGAGCAGTCGGGTAGAGTAGTAAGTCGAGCAAATGTGTCAGGCAGTCGAATCGGGCAGTTAAGTCGAGTAGTCCACTCGAGCAGTTAAATCGAGCTGTTCAGTCGAGCAGTCAAGTCGATCAGTCTAATCAAGCAGTTGAGTCAAGCAGTCTAATTAGGGCTGTCGGTATTGGGCGCTTTTGGTGAAAACCGGTATTTCGGTATTAGCGTAGAAAATACCGGTAATACCGGTAAAATACCGGTATTGGCAGATTATTCGAAATCAATAGAAATGTAGTGGTTTTTCAGTATATCTTTTCATTTTGAAACTTTAGCTTCAGTATTGTTGCTTAGCAAAGTAGAATTTAAGTAGATATAATACTCTTAGTGATTTAATTCCCTTACTAGAACGAATTCATTGGCCAACACTTCCAACAATTGAAAAAACTTCTGCTTTCATCGATGTCTGGCGAACGGCTCTAAGCACATGAGGCATTTTTCTTTCATTTCTTCAAATTTATAGCAGGGAAACCCGCCTTTAATTATTTACAAAATATCTTGCTTTGTAGCTTCCAGCATAATTAATGCTCCGGTCTCCTACAGCCTCTCAACAATTTTTACTCCTTCCCCAAACCGGAACTCCTGCATAAGGTCATCCTCTTCATCATCGTTCACAAATACCTTCTCTTCTCTATTAACAATTCCACTATTCGAAGATAGTGGGATTAATGTATCACTCGAAAGGCTTGAAAAATATTCCAAATTCTTTCCTGGTAGATCCTTTGATGGTAAGAATGCTCAAAAAGCGCAAAGATCCCCGTATTCTGATCAAAGCCCGGCATCGTCGAAACAAATAAATGAAGCTAACTTTCCCTTACCTTCGCTTCATACATGAAGCGACTCGTTTCATTTGTTGAACAGAACATTTCAAGCAAGCTTCAGCTGATGCTACTGACTGTGTCAAATGACGACGATTGACAGTCAGCCACGAATTGTCGATGTTGAGTAGATTAATCATAATATGCGGTAAATTGTAGGAAATGTTACTCAAAATCAATTCAATTGCATTCAAAGTCTAGGCTGACCATTTTCTGAATATATGATAGAGAAATTCAAATGCAGCCTTAAAACCGGTCGTCATGATGAAATGAAAATCCTTTCAATGACGCTGTTTGAAGCCAATTTTGAAACGAAGCGGCGCTGCTTCTGTTGAAACTGAAGCTTCATTACTTTATTGTTGAAAAACAATTTACTATTGTAAGTGACATTTCTAGTCCCTGATCTTATTTCCTAAATTTGTTATTTGAGGCCTTCGAATAATTTGGTGGCTTTTGAATATCAAATTGTTCAAAAATAAATTGAAACGCGACGTCTGGCTCATAAAATGAAACATTTTTACAGTAATGTTACGCTACTGTGCTTTAAGCGGTTTCAAGAGCTATAATTATATGACCCACAATTTCACTCTCTTCTTTGTTAGTAGTCGAAGAATCTCGTCGGCATTAACATCAAGTTGTTTTTCTAAAAGTTTTATAATCTTTTATCAAATTTAGTTCTTATTCGAATAAGGTGTTGGAAAAAAACAAGCAGATTAGAAAATACCGGAAATACCGGTTTTTTGTCTTTCCAAAACCGGTATTTCGGTATCCAAAAATTGGCCGGTATTACCGGTTTCGGTACTACCGGTACTACCGGTTAGACAGCCCTAAGTCTAATCGAACAGTTAAAACAAGCAGATGAGTGGAGCAGTCAGGTTGACTGATTAAGTCGAACAGTTGGGTCGAGCAGTGAAATTAAGCTGTCCAGTCAAGCAGTCCAGTCGAGCAGTTGAGTCGAGTAGTTCAGTTGAGCAGCCCAGTCGAGCAGTCTAGTTAACCAGTTGACCAATCGAGCAATCCAGTAGTCCAGTAGTCGACCAGTGAGGTGACTGAGAATAGAACTCATTGCTACGAAAACATGGTGTTCGGTCATGTGGCTGTTTTTTATTACCGATAAGCCTCTTATGACGTCCTGTCACAGATCCGGTTTTGGCTACAGACAAGCCTCTTATATAAATAGAAGAAGATTCAAAAATTCATGTCTCATGAAATAATGTAGACCAAACAGATTCTTATGTTTCTTAGCATATTCACAGAAGGATTATCAATGGATCTAGTCCATCTCCTGCTGCTCTCATGAAAAAGAAGCAAAAAAGGAAATAAGAAACAGAAAGAGACAAACCGTAAAATAGTACGAAGGAAAACGTGTCAAAAACTGGAAGACTGGAAAAAGAGAAAAAATGCGAGAAAGAAAACGATAAAAAACTGGCATGATAAAAAACGATAGAAAAAACGTGACAGAATGGGAGGAAAACCGTAACAAAAAAAGGGTAAAAGAAAAACCCGGAGAGAAAAAGAGGGGAATTGAGGCAAAAAAACTCGGAGACTGGAAAGAAAAAGAGGAAGAACGGAAGAGAAAAAATAAAAATGAGAGTACAAAAGAAAAAAACCATGCTGAACACGCGAAAGAAAATGAAAATAAACTGGACAGAAAAAAAGAAAAACCGGGACAAAAAGGAGAAAAAAGAAGACAAATGGGATAGAAAAGAAGGAAATACGGGAGCGTGAAAATAGAGAACAGAAAAAGATGTAAACGAGACAAAAAGTTAAAAAAGGAGGAGAGGTACAGAACAGAAAATAAAGACAGAACGTGACAGAAGAGTAGGAAAAACAGGGCCTAATAAGAGAAAGAACAGATGATAACAAAACACGGGATACAACTTGAGTTAAAAAGCGACAGAAAGATGAAAACTGAACCGAAGAAAAGAAAACGTCCAAACAGGATAGAAAATGACAAAAAACGCCTGCCTTTGCTTGAAAACGAGCAAAAACAGACGAAAAAAGGAACAGATGAAAATTTAGACTTAGCAAAAGTGCGAGAAACGGGACAGGAAAGGAAGAGAAAAGGAACAAAGAAGAGGAAACAGTGGGCAATAGAGAAACAAAAGGAACCAATAGAAACCAAAAGGAAAAAGAAGAATAGCGAGAGAGAGAGAGAGAGAGAGAGAGAGAGAGTGAGAGAGAGGAAGAGAGAGAAATGAAAAACGATAAAAGAAACGAGCAAACCTAGAAAAAGAGGTCAAACGGGATATAACAGGAGATAACTGGAAAAAATGGGAAATTAAGACAATGAAAAAGAAAAGAAAAACAGAAAAACCAGACTAAAGAAAAAGGTAAAACGAAATAGAAAAAGAAGAAAAACCAGAAATGTGACAGAAAAGACGGACGGGTTACCGTGGTAAGTCCAAAAACGGAACAAACGAAGGCGAAAAACGAAAAAGAAAGGAGATAAAGAGTTTAAAAAAACTGGCAGCGGGAAAAAGAGGAAAAGAGTAGAGAAAAGACGCCAAGTGGTAGAAAAAATTACCAAAATCCAGTAAAAAGCTTAAGGTGCAACATCACTGAAACGAGAAAATAAAGAAAAGTTGAACAACGAAACAGGAAACACATGACAGAAAAAAGGGAAACGAAAGAAAAAGAGGAAAAATGGCAGAAAACCAAAGAAAACCAGAGAGCAAAAACCAAAAAAACAGTACAGAAGACAAAAAACGGAACAAAAAAAAGAAGAAAGAAAGCGGAGCCTGAAAAGAATAAATAGCCCAGCCAGCACCAACTCGTACATCAAAGTACAAAAAATATCGTAAATATCGCTTAATAAATTCGGAATCGTAACTAAATAAGATGTAAAATTTCAATTCCAGTTTCAAGTCAAAGTTCGTGTCTAATTTTCCCAAATTCAAGTTTAATTTCAAATGTAATTCGAAGTCTAATCTCAAGTCCAATTTGTATCAAATTTCTATCCAATTTCAAATTCAATTTTGAGTCCAATTTCCATTTTATTGTTAAGTAAAGCGTCAAGCCCAAAATTAGTCCAAATTCAAATCTAATTTAATGTCTTATGAGTTACGTTCAAATTCAATTCTAGTTTCTAGTTCTTTTCAACTTTCAATTTCAGAAAGTGCGGAAACTTCAACCTGATCGACCTATTTTTGTGCTAACTAATAACTCCGTTTTTCCAGGTCAAACAATTCTTCTGAAAGGTCGGATTCCCCACCTTTTGTTAATGTCTGGACACGCTAGTGTAAGCGGATAGCCAATGGTTGCATCAATCTCTAAGTTTTCGAACAATTCTATATATATTCCTCGTTGAGAATAGTCAATGTATCAATACATCGCAAAATGTCATCCGAGAAACAGCAGCCACAATTTTCCATGATGGTATCCACCATCAAAGTGTGCCGTTTTTTGGGATATTGGCACGACTCGTATCAATCGAGAAGCACCAGTTGGCGACCCCTAGGGGTAGTAATCTACCTGTTCTGTTGGTACATTCTCCCCAGACATGACAAAAACATTATTCTTCTGAAGGCAGTACTGGAGTGTTTAGCCATGACTGTGTACCTGTTACGCATAGCCCGTCACGCGTTCTACAGTCAAGAGTTACAAAATTGTTGCTTGGCAGTGCAAACAGTACTAAACAAATATGTTGACAGTCCGAATTCCGCGATTCAAACAATCCTGAAACACCTTTAACAATCAGCTGAGCGACTTTTAAAGTGTTACCTTACCGTTGTACTGTCTCAAGCATTGCTCTATGGAATAATTCCTGCCTTAATAACAATTGTTCGGTATATTTCGACCTCCGATGCAATAGAACTACCTCCTACAGTACTGGAAGCAGAGTAAGTAAAACACTCAACTAGTAACTTTAGAACAGCATTCCAATAATCAATGTCAAGTTATTTGTTTTTCGATCATCGTTCTAATTTCTGGCTGTGGCTTCTGGCGATGGTTTTCTCACTAATTCTTCAATACATGTTTCTAACTTACTTACTGGTGAACGAGTGCTTTCTGTGGAATCTTTTACACCACGTATCTAGCCTGTTTAAAATAATAGGAATGGAACTGTCACAATTGGACGAGTGTTTAGACGCGAAAACATTCACAGCTAAACTGGCTGCAATCGTGCAGGAACATGAAATCTGCTATAGGTTACTAATAATGCGCTGTCAAGATTTAATTCCATCGTTGAAAATATGCTCTTTCAGAAGTGCCCGGCTACTGGAACGGGTACTAAGTCCAGTGTTGGCCATACTCTACTGCTTCTGCATCGTGCAAACCTGCTCAATTATGTTCATTGTTACAACGGTAAGGGTTGAGCAATTTGAATCGAACTACACAAACTTTGGGCTTTTTTCAGGTCGATGACTACCTACTGATTGGAATGATGATTTATGTACTGAACTACACAATATTCTTGATCTTTACCTTCTCAATGCTGGGGACAGAATTAATGGAAACGGTAAAATCGTTTTAATTTCTGCTGTACTGTAATAGAAACCTTTTTTGGCACATATTTAATTGCAGAGTTTGTCTATTTCCAACGCTGTTTATAATACGAAGTGGTATGAAAGACCAATTAACCAACAGCGCATGATACTATTTATACAGAAACGATCCCAGAGAGCGTCCACAATCAGTGCAGGCAAATTTTTCTTTATAACAAGAGCTACATTTGCTCGGGTAAGGACAGAAAAAAAATATTACCGTTTTCTTGGAAAACCCGGTCATTTTTAACTATAATTTATTAACAATTTTTTCAATCATGAAAAATCCATTTACAGTGTCCCACTCAAGATTACACATTACGATTTTGTTGAATTCACCCACAGTTTTTAAATCTATCTTTCAGGCGATGCAGTCAGCTTACTCGTGCTTCACCATAATGCAAAGAATTGACGGATAACGATTTCAGAAATAAAATCTCGAAAAACAGTGAATTACAATGTTAATCAAAATAGTCATGTTATAATATCTACTATTTATCTTCTATCTTCTATTTACATCTATATCTACATATAAGAGCTTTGTCCGTAACCAAAACCAAACCCCTGATAGTGCGTCATGTTTTCGCAGCAAGAATCGCAAGCTGAAACTTATACATGTACATCTCACGAACACTCTTTTAACCAGGGCAGAATTTGCTGTGAGTCCGAAAAAGTAGCTGCTGTTATAAACATAACAATATTAGTGATAAAACGATATATAAATGTCAGTGCCATGGATAAAACCACAACGCGGGCTCGAATCAATTATCCTAGATTGCAGTCTAGACAAGCGCCTGTAACGGAATAGCCTTTAACTTTAGAGGTACATTTAGGCGTTTTGGCCATACTTTCCGGTTATCTCCGTTATAGTGACTCTATATTATAACAGCAAAAATGTGTTTTTTCATCAAAATTATAGAAAATGTTATAAAGTACCATCGATTCGCTCTTAATTACGCGAGGTCTGGCACGCGGGCTTCTGCTAGTTATATTATAAGTGAGCAGTTCAATATGTATTCCAGTTATTTCGTATTTCCAGTATGTTATTAATCAGTTGGCGCTCCAACAGGTGCTATAACCCTTTCGGGACGGTACGATTTTTGCAATTTTGCGAAAATTGATTACTATGAAACAACTACAAAGTGTAACTATTCAGCTAACATTGCCCTACTTTGACACATTGTAAGATTCTTGAGCGATTCCAGGTAGAATTTTTGGCAAAAGCTTTCACCTACACAATTGTGTTGGCTGGTACTTAAAGGGATAACCTGGAAGTTCTAGAAAATTTCCATTTCAAAATCCTCCCACGCTTTCGAAAGTTCTTACATTACATTACGATTAGAAAGGTCTACCCCTAGGAAATACTGCAAATATCGCACGGACCGTACAAAACTTGACTACACACATGCTAACACAAACTACAAGCGCCTCAATAACAGTTTGTTCATTGCTCATAATTCGCATTTGCAGAGTTGTTTTAGAGCGAATTCCAAGAAGTTTTGGCGCTTTGTAAACGAACAACGGAAAAAAAATCTGGAATGCCTTCCATTATGACTGACGGCGTTTTAGCAGCGGATTCAGTCACAGATGTTGCCGACTCGTTTCGTATACGCAATTCAGCAGTGTTTTCTCGGATGAGATCGCCAATGCTCAAGATATTGTTGACGCTACACGTAACGTTCCTCACTTAGGTGTTTCCAATTTCCTGTGCAACGTTACTAGCGATGTGATGATTTTTGCTGCAAAACATATGAAATTGACAACTGGATGCGGCCCAGATCCTTCCATAGTCTCGAAACGCTGTCTTAATACTCTTGATTACTATTAGCTAATGTTTTCTATATATCTTTGATGACGGGAGTTTTTCCCGAGTGCTGGAAGTATTCTTTTCTTTTCCCTGTGCACAAAAAGGGGTGCAAAAGGGGTGACATTTCTGCAGTATTCGCCGGTATAAACCACAAGATAGCCATCTTCAAATACTACAAATTGGGTAATCACGACAACTTGCTGACTTGGCTTCGCTCCTACCTCAATGATAGAACTATGTCCGTTAAAATCGGTAACTATGCTTCGTCACCACCTCCGGTGTTCCCCAAGGCAGTCATTTAGGACCGTTCTTATTTCTGTTGTATATGAATGACCGTTGGGGCGAACCAACCAACGGTTGAAAGCCCTATCAAATAGTAAATAGATAAATATATGAATGACCACCGCGCATTCAAATTCACACCGTCTGTATAGTGGTGGAATACGAACGCTATGCATAACGCCAGTAGCAGCTTGCTCATTTAAGCCTCCGTTTTGAACGGTAGAATGAACGCATTTTAAACCTTTTTAACATTTTCGTTCCGATCAAGTTGCCTTTACTGTTTGGACCAGCGAATGACTGCAAAACATTCAAATGACTGGCAGTCACCACGCTAACGAAAAGCAACCGCCCTATCGTATGATTCAACACTACAAAAAAAACAACCACTACAAGGGCATGGAAGAAACTGGTCGGACTCCGTCCAATACAAACGAAGATTTTGCTTGCATCGGACTGACGTCCGGGTGACTAACTATTATTAAGAGCAGCCAATTCGGAGACAAAAAGAGAAACGAAAAAATACGTCATTTAATGCTTGCAACTAGTTTCCAGTTTAGATTCTTCGTCACTAAATGTGTCCAAGTGCTTAGTCATCTCCTTCGGTCGCAAACGTAATATGTATCTGCATGATTACACCGTTCGTGAGACGCAATTAAAACTCAAAACAACTGTAAAGGACTTGGGAGTCATGCTTGACTCGAAACTAACGTTCAAGAATCACATTTTCTTCGTTGTATCCAGAGCTTCCTCGCAACTACGTTTCCTGTTCCGTTTTGCTGAAAGCTCGCTGGTTCGTCCTTTATTGGAGTACTCTGTCATTGTTTGGTCTCCTTTTTACCAAAATGCAATTTGCAACACGCGACACCTGCGCTGGTGTGACCAACGCAATCTACCGAGCTACAAAAATTGGTGCAAGCTCATTAGTTTAGAACGGCTGGAAGGAAGGCGCAAGCTGGCTGAGGTGTGTTTCATTGGCGATCTCCTTAAAAGGAATATCGATTGTCCTGTACTGCTTAGTCGCTTTGAATCTCCCAGCTGATATCATTGTCCGCCGTCCGTCACCAGTGTGCCAAGGTGAACCAGTTCAACTACCACGAACTCATAGCTGTTGATCTTTAAATTACTGTCCAAGTAGCAATGAGTAGCCTCGGTTCCATCAGCCAGCATGTACTTTCTTTTGGACGTATTTATTTTTAACCCTCTGCTTCGCACTTCAATGTGCTTGGCCACCGCCACAGATGTTCTGTCGACTATATCCATGTCATCGGTAAAGCAGATGTATAGCATAGAGTGGTTGAATATTGTGCTCGCTTGTTCATATTTGCTTGGTTTATAACACCCTTTAGCGCTATGCTGAACAGCGTACATGAGACACCACTGAAGCCCTCAGCGAAAATCGAATGAACTCGATAATTCAACCAAAAACTGCACACAGCATTACGTACCCTTCTACGTCGCTCTTATCAGTTTATCGAAGTGGAGCTATCGACTGTTTATGATTCCAAACTTTATGTTTTCGGCAGGACAGTCATACGACAAAGCAAAACGACACTTATTTATTCTATGCCCGACGTTTCGATGTATTTAACATCTTTCTCAAGGAGTTCTACAATGTTCACTATGTTATTTTATGTTGTAGAACTCCTTGAAAAAGATGTTAAATACATCGAAACGTCGGGCATAGAATAAATAAGCGTCGTTTTGCTTTGCCGTATGACTATCCTGCCGAAAACATAAAGTTTCTTATCAGTTTAGTCAGCTCTCCGAAAAAACGTCCAAGATTTTCCATAGCTCTTTACGATCGATGGTATCATACACAGCTATGAAATCAATGAAAAATTGTGCATTGAAACTTCATATTCATGAACTTTTTGAAGGAACTGCCGCAGCGTGAATATTTGGTCCGCGACTGGTCATCCTTCAACGAAGTCGGCTTGATAAATTTCCACAAATCTGTTCACAATTGGTGAGAGTCGACGGAAAGTGATTTAGGAGAGCATTTTGCACGCAGCATTGAGAACGGCCACAGCACAATAGTCCTCCTAATCCAGCTTGTTGTCTTTCGTTTAACACCATCCTTTTAGTTCTCGGGTAGCTGTTCTGTATCCAAAATTGCGACAATCTGTCAGTGCAGACAAGTTACCCCGGGCCATCTTAATCTGCTCTATTCCAATTCCATCGGATTTATTATACTTCAGCTGCTTATCGTTGAAGCTGGCGCCCCTTTCACGTGGGTCGCAACGTAACTTTGAAATAGCCTTCCCTGCCGTTTTGATTCTCTGCCTGGGCCATATTTGCAAGGTGTTCATCACAATTCTGCAAGTTACTGCTACATTCCAGCACAAAACTTCAATCATAAAGCGACAAAAACAATGTTTTACTCATTGCCCAAATTCTAAGACGCACTTCCTTATTTTAATCACATATGCTTTTCCATGTCTATCCCAGAATTCATTCTATAATAGAAACCTCAAAGCTCGATGATAGCTGAATCATTACTGGTAATTTTATAATCTAAAAATTACTGTTTTGACTAGTCACTGAAATTAACTAAAACATTTTTATCAGTTTTGTTCTTGCGATGAAGCCAGCAGGTCGATAATGAACGTTTAATCCATCTGCGTCAGAATAGTAAAATAAAGCAAAGCCTAGGCGCTACATTCCGTTATCGAAACTTGACCTTCTGTTTTTATACATCGGACTTCGCAGCCAGCTGTTAACTGTTGCAGCTGTTGAACATTTAGTGTTCAACGCTCCACAAACTTGATTTATTCCCGTTATGGAGCAAAGATGGTACGAAGACCAACAATAGCAAAGGGCCCAAGTCCAAATTTATAAACAAACCAAGTGAGAGTTCATTTTCCTATGCTAAGCCAGCAAAGTATAGCTCTACTCGGTTTATTTATATGTTTATTTATATGTTGGGCTCTTTTCAATAGTTGGTCTTCATATAATGTTTCTAGATTTGTATTTTGCGGTAAGGGAGATAGAGTAAGTACGTCCGGCGGGGTAAGACGGACCACGTCGATTTCGATCAGGAACTTTTCTTTGTGCGATCGCTTGTCCGTATCACCACCACAGTTCTTGTTCTATGTGTACTGGAAAAAGTATGTAAAATAGTGCGGCTTGGGCGACAAAAGGAAAATAATGCGAATTTTAAACTACCCTAGACGGGTACGGGGTAAAAGCGCCATACTTCGTTGTGCTTACAATTAACTAAAAATCCTTTCTTGAGCCTCTTAGTAGAATCAGAAAATGGAGAATCAAAAGATTAACTTTTTTCGGGTTAAGCACCAATACTTAATTCATTGGATTCTATTCTCACAGTCACATCACACAGTCTTCGGTGTGTATTCTTACAGTCACCCTTTACGTCAGCTTACTTACTTTACTTTACTTTACTTTTTCGGCGACAATCCGCTTATCGAATCAATGCCGAATTCAGGAGCCGTCTCCACATTACTCGGTCTTGGGCTGCCACTCTCCAGTCGCCCCAAACACCCGCTGTTCTAGCATCCTCGTCAACAGCGCTCATCCAACGGGTACGGGGTCTGCCTCGAAGTCGTCGGCCTCTGTCGGGTTCTCTGCTAAATATTGTTTTCGCTGGTCTCTTATCCGGCATCCTTGCTACGTGACCAGCACACTGTAGCCTGCCGTATTTTAGTCGCTTCACAATATCCGCATCTTTGTACACTTGGTATATTTCATGATTCATGCGCCTGCGCCACACTCCTTCGTCTAATATGCCGCCAAGAATTGATCGCAGGATCTTACGCTCGAAAACGCCAAGAGCTCGACGGTCGCTCTCTTTCAATGTCCACGCTTCGTGGCCGTAGAGTACCACCGGGAGAATTAGCGGGTTGTATGACATTTGCCCGAAAACCATTCCCCAGAATTTTTTTGCCAGAATGCAATTTGCACGAAAACCATTCCCCAGAAAGTACCATTTCCCAGAAAAAAATTTCCCAGAATGTACCATTCCCCAGAAATATTTTTCCCAGAATGTACCATTCGCCAGAAAACCATTTCCCAGAATAGATTATTCTCCAAAAAATTTAATAAATGGAACCATTTTTCGCATTTTGGTGAAAACCATCTTGCGGAATATATCAACCTGCAGAAGAGTCGTACGATTTTTCCCCGAAAACGATTTTCCATTTTCCAGAATACACTATTTTCCTAAAAAACCTCTACCTCTACGATTCCGCAATCGGTAATTGGGGTACAGGATAATTACGAAGTTAGTGTAAAGATCCTACTGTCTATATAGCAGCGTTACGCGTAGTACAACTCTCCCGAATAGACTGTTTCATCTCTTTGCCCCGTTTTCCCGATATTTTCTTTCCCGAAATTATATTTTTCCTAAAAACTTTTCTCGAATAATATCACACATTAATAAGAATATATTCTTAAGGTTAACATTGACCGTCATAAAAACAATTAAAAGTTAATCTTTTGCGTTTAAGAGGAATATGGGATAACGAAGGAAACAAAAAAGCATTTGTCAAGATCTGCTGCTTATGGTATTTGGTTTATTATGGTATTTATTTGCATTGGTTAGCGGGACATTGGATTTTACGTGGCCATACACAAAAGCAAATATATAACTTGCACTACAAATCCTTTTTGCTTTCCTTTTAATGCTAATAAGTCATGCTCATTACAAGGTGTGACTTATTTACCGTCTTAGTAGCAAGTGTTTCCTAGATGATTCAGGGCGAGACGGCCGTAGGCCGCGAGTGTTCGCCGGCAACCCGCCGTCGGAAGCGCCGGCCACTGCGGGGGGGCAGCCCCCCCGCAGAGATCACCTCAATTTAGGTGCAAGCATTTTCCTAGGTTTACTGACTAGTAGGGGCTATCCCTTAGTTGAGTCCGAACGAGCGATAGCGAGTAAGGACAGCATATACTCAATGAGTAGGCCGAACATGCTGTCGCAGTTTCCGAACAGTAATAGTTAAACCCAAGTTACTACAAGCTGATTTTAGGGAAACTGTTAATAGGAAATTATTCGAAAACTAGACAGCAAGAAACATTTTTGTTTCAAGTATTTATCATACACTTGATCCATGTATCCAGCTTTTTACGAGCCATAATGGCGGACATGTTCGTAATATTTAAACGGCGTTTTTGACAGTTCAGTAATATATCACACGTCTTGTTTCCGCATGTTCACGGTAAAACTAAAGGAACTTGCGGAAACAATGTACTCTTCTTCGGAAGTTTCCTTCTTACTCCATATCACGTATGGAACCTAAATCCCAAAACAATCATTGGCTTTATAAACCATGTAGTACCAAATTGGGGCACAGGATTACAACTATCCCGCTCAACTCCATCAATGGGTATGAGCGGTACGTAAACTGTGTACAGCAATCGGGACCTGCCATAAAAGACGATCATTAGGACTGTCGCAGTGGCCTTTTAACCCAATGCCCTTCTGACATACAAAAAAAGAGTCAAGAATCAATAAAACGCTTCATTGTTTCAAATTTCTGGTAAGTTCATGCAAATACATGTATTTTGGGGTATGGTTCATTCTGGTGAAGTTTCCTGGGAGACAAAGTATAATTTTCTGGGAAATGGTCCATTCTGGGGAATGGTTTTCTGGGAAATGGTTCATTCTGGGGAATGGTTTTCTGGGAAATGGTTCATTCTGGGGAATGGTTTTCTGGGAACTGGTTTATTCTGGCAAAAAATTTCTGGCAAATAATTTTCTGGCAAGTGGTTTTCGGGCAAATGTCATACAATCGAATTAGCGTCTTATAGAGCGCGAGTTTTGTACGGAGTTGCAAGCTACGGGACCTCAGCTGGCTACGTAATCCGTAGAAGGCCCTGTTGGCAGCCGCTATCCACCACTTCAAAAGTATCTCCATCTATCACCACCGCAGTTCCAACACCCGAAGGGCTACCACGCTCTCTACCAGCCACCATATACTTTGTTTTGGTAGAATTTATGATAAGTCCTATCCTCGCAGCTTCCTCCTTAAGATGCGTGTACGCTTCTTCCACAGCTCTACGGTTAACATCGATGATATCGATGTCGTCGTGACTCTCAGAATGACAAATTGTGCTCTAATCTAAAAAATTTAGGTGAGGTGACCGCGAGAATAGGGTTATTATTATTTTGACAAATACGTATTTCGCTTACGACTTGCCTGCAGACACTGCTTCAAAATCTCTCAACGAGTACAATTTGATCTAAAATAAATCATAAAATTGATTTCAGCAAAGTTCACATTTTTTGGTTTTATTACAGAAAATTTTGAAAACTACATTTTGGTTATCAAGGATAGTCATAGTCCTAATTGTTTGTTATATAATTATAATAAATTATATAATTTCTGATGGTAGGTAAATGAATGTTTATTCATGTGTGGTACAAGAAAAAGCGAATTTTCATGCTCATTTTATGCTAGCATTCTATTTGCTTGCCCAAGTAATCAGTAAGCATTAAATGATGGCTCTTTAATAACATTGTATCTACATATAAAACTTTGATTGAAAGCTTATTATGCTTCATATATTTCTCTAAAACTCATTTAATACTAAAAAGGCGAAATAGCGGGTTGTCATTGTGCTACGCCACAAGCATTTTATAAACATTGTTAGTGTTTGTTTGAACTGAAGCTTCATCAAAACGTCATTTTGCCCTACATTATTGACGTATCGAAAAAGTATCGACGACGAGATCCACGGTTATTATCGTTCTCTTGTTCGAAAAAAAATGTAAACATAAATTCGGTCGGTGCCTGAACGATAAAAAAGTATTTTCTTCCCATTTATTGGATTAGAGCAAATGGATTTCTTCACAAGGGAAGGATTTTATAAACTTAACTGAACAAGGGAGGCATTATTTTCTTGACGGAAGTGCTGAATGTTACCGCCTATGGTGGGACTCGAACCGAGGTTAATTCCTGAAGCCTCATTCCATTTCCTTGCACCTTTGCTATCTCAACCACAATCAACATGTCTGAGTGGGTTGAAATTAGTCGTATTTAAACCTTGGTGGTCAAAGCCAAAACCAATAAGGCAGAAAAAGACAGCATCCGTTCAATGGAAAAGAGCAGGGAAAGTGGCTGTAGAAAAGCAAAAGAAGGAGTCAAATACAAAACGTTTATTAACACTTGCGGCTTGTTTTGCATTGTCCAAATGCATTATTTTGTAAAATTGTATGTGCATATATTGCTTTCTTTAATGTTAATTTACGGTAATGCTTCTTTGCATTAACAATGTTAATATAGGCAATAAGATTACTGAAATAGAGCGGTTTGACACTAAGGAAGCTGAATTATTACCAATATACGGTTTTCAGTTAATGCTTATGGTTACTTGGGTATGGTGACGGTCTTACACCGCCTTCCCCTTCCAATATTATCAACAGGTTTTTAAACATATTATTAGGCATTACAATGGCTCAGTGTTTGTATAACTATGAACTTTGCTCGATTACTGGTTGTTATTGCAATGACAATTGCTTTGTGCCAATTTTTTTTCTCTAGATCCAACACGGTTTGGTCAATTAGTGACTTGTACAATCGAAAGCAAGAAGATCCATTCAGCTTCGCTTTAGAAAACATAAAGCTAGCATCTCAAGGTGAAGACCTGTACAAACCAACTAATCAGTAGTTCCACGCTGCTACTACGCTGCTAAGATCGATGCGGGCAGTTTCGTTTATATCGGCACCCCATGATGATGGCATTCTCTTTTACTCACACTGCAAGGCATGGTGGTCGCCTCACTCGAGTGACCAACACCTTGAATGAAATCTAAGATAATTAAGTTATTTGTAAGACAGATTGCTAGTAATTGATAACTAAGTGATTATAAGTTTGTTAACGGGAAATTAGTAGTCATTAACTTTTCGTCGAAAAGCTCAGTTTCGGAAGCAGTTTTTGGGCTCAAAACAAGGGCTCTGTTTTTAAAAATGTATTCACTGCAGTCTTCTTGCCAATGTGAACATGGAGAATATATTTTCATGAACAGAATTTTTGTTTTAAACCAAAAAATGCTTTTAAAATTCACAAAATCAATGACGACTCATTTCACCTTAATTGAATAATTTACAAATCCCGATTGTTGCTTCTTGTCCGTTTCAGGGCAACCGCTATCAAAACATTCTGTCTATACAAAAGACTTTATGAGATCCCAACGCTTTTCATAAGATGATCGATTAAAGCTCTAAAAATGAAGTTCATTCACCATTACTTTGTCAGAACCCACCAGTTTTACCCTATCTGATCCAGAAATACTACTAGTAGGTATGTATGTATCAACTTGGAACGTAGCTTTAAGCTAAAACTGTACAGTTGCCTAACTTAGGCACCGAACAACGAAAGCTTAAGCTGTCAAGCTTACGATCCGTCAGCCATCTGCTGGTTCATTTTGGCTTAGCCCCACGTGCAATGCTTTACGGTTAATTCAGTAATACAATGGAAATCGTTATGAGAATTCCTTAATATTGTAGAAGCTATTGATTTTTTTAAAGAAATGGTAATAGGTAGAGGTGGTCACCGCTAATCAGGTAACCGCCAACTTTTTTGCCAGCGAATAGCACGTTCGCTAGGTTTTACATGTGTTGCGCGCTTTCATTAGCATCTGACAAGTTAAAGTGTTAAAGTTCAAAATAAGAGCTTTTGTCTGTTTCTTGACGCTATACAATAACGCTAAGCTTTTTATTGTCCGAGACAGGCTCTTCCACAGACGGATTGATTGCACGACGTTTGAAGGAGTCTCGTGAAATATTAGTTTCACATCTTGGAAGTACCTACCTAATAAGGTAAGAGGAGGGGTCGTTACGGCAGAAAAATTTTCTAAGCAGACTGAAGAGTAATTCAGCGTTTTATTTGCACAGAACCAGAGCTTCAGGGGGGGGGGCCTCGCGGTTGTTGAGAAAAATGTTAAAAATTGTAGTAGTGGCTGTATACAGTAGAATTGGCTGTTCAGAAATATTTGCATGATTTCCATTGTTTCTTCTTCTCTTTTATTTAAATGTAGAGTGTAAAGTGTTAGGAATAAATCGATGAAATTAGGCCTCGATGTTTTAGAAAGTGTCGTTACGATACATAATTACCAAACGATTCGACTCTGCTTGCACGCCGATTGTTTACGGAGTTTTCGATCAAATGGGTCTTAACTCTTTTGAACCAATAAAATCACCAGATCTAACAGAAAATAGACAGTGTTAGAATTTCCGAGCTTATTAATATTTTTTCGCCGTTTTCACTTTGTGATATATCCCAGAGAAAAGTTGTCGGAAAGTTGACAGATACCTAAAGGCACACCTATGGCAGATAAGAAAGAGAAAATCATGCATAAGTCTTTCAGACCAATAAGACCAATACCAATGACATCAGCGCTGCAGTTAATGGAGAAAATCACGGATTTTTGAAAAACTCTCCGTTGCTGGCAAATCAATATGTATACCAACACGGTAAATCCACAGAAACCGAATTGCACTGCGTAGTGATGTTGATAGAGAAATCGCTCGAATACCAAGAGAGGGCATTTTGTGCTTTCCTTGATATTGAAGGCGCTTTCGATAATCATTTGTAGTTCTCTTTCAAAAGGAAATCGATCACACTACAATGAGCTACATTCAAGTAACCCAAGCAACCGCGTGAGTTTTATTGTACTTTTATGGTGGTTTTTAAGATCAATTTTATTAATAAATGCCGTCATAAGAGTGTAATAAAACCAAAATTGTTGCCAGGGAATGCTTTCGAGCGGAGAAATCAATGTATTATTGAGAAAGCCATTGCTCACGATTTTGGCGATAAGAGCAAGTCCACAAGGAGTTCTCTGTCCCTTGCTTTGGTCTATGGTGGCCGACGCATTTCTTCACAAGCTATCGCAGCTTGGTTATGAGACTATTTATTGCTTACACCGTCAAAAAACAGTTTGACGCAGTGCGACTAGAAGCTACCATGTTATGATGTTTATAAGAGTGGCTTAATATAAATCCTACAAAAATAGTCGTTATACCATTCACTAGGCTAAAAAAACATATTATTACTCCACCTATACTGAAGTCTAACTATCAGGTGGAGCTTCAGTAATGTAGGCGAACTTCTCGGAATAATTTTAGATAACAAACTGAACTGAGCTCTCCACCTAGATTATGCTGTTAAGAATCTAGTAGGAATCAAATACAGGTTGTAGACTAAACAGGTAAACAGTGAACTACGCACAATCAGGGGACTTCTAACTGGATACAGTCTTGCTAATAATATTTAAAGATTATTGGATTATACCGACATCTGTCGCTTTTGTAACTCTGAACTTGAAAGTTCAGCTTACTTTATTTAGACATATCTTCTTCAGAAATTTCCTTCTCACTCCATGCCGAGTATGAAACCCAAATTCCAAAGGATCGTGTATTTTATTAGCCATATAGCACCCAATTGGGGCACCGGATTAAAATGTCCAAAAGATTATAAATTGACTCATTTGGCTCCGAAGGGTAAAGCCTTTTCCAAAATTTATTTGCAGTTAGAAATACGGAAAAAGGATCTTAAAATATGTTTATAAAAACATATTAATAAATAAGAGTGCCAGAGTAATAACTAACTTTAACTTTTTCTTGCAAAACTTAACTTGTATTATTTTATCCAAAAGTCAAAATTTCATAGGCTTGCAAAATTGTATGCTCCGTCATTCGTTGTTATACATAAGTAATAATGAAATCAGGCCAATTTTTTTCCTCGCCGGTATCGCCAATACTTATCAATTAACACTAGAACTTTCAGTGTGACGCATTCGTAGATCTATGTAACTTTTCAATATCAATCGAATATCAACTTTTTCGTCATTTCAGCATGATTCGTGTAAAGCAACAAGTCTCACTTTTAAAAATCAATGTGTCATTTATGCATATACCGTAATGCTTGACTCATAGCAACAATAATCAGCACCTAACTCGTGCAATCGAACCGTATAAAATAACCACTGCCATGAAACCAATCGATGACGCTAAGTTGCTCTAATCTAATCTCAGTTTGCAAGTCGCGAGAGTAGCCAGCACCAGCCACTCAGCCAGTGATGAGTTGACTTACCGTTTGCTTTATAAGATCACACTGTAAACAACCTGTCAATGGACCAGCAGTGAGTGGGGAAAATTTTGAAAATTTCGAAACTGCGCACAGGAGTGTTGTTAAAGAACCTTTTACTATTTAGAGTGACTCACTATGTTATTAGGTTAGATGGTGAATCAGAAACACACACAAGGCGATGCACCTCATGCCTTGAAATATTATCACCATTTGCTAAATAGTTTACATTTTCCTGTTGCATGGTAGCTGGTAGATCGTAGGACGATGCTCGGTAACTATCAGAATGGTTAACGTCCCACCCCAAACCGCCCGAACATTTGACCGCCTTTGTTCCCACGATGGCGATCGCGTATCGACGCCCATCGGTGTCAAGGATCACAACAGATGGCCCGCTCGCGACGATGATTCAGACCAGCATATGCAAAGATCCACATCATCTACGCTCGCGGCTGGGTCATTCTCGTCTCGATTTACTTCGATTCTGAGCTTCGTAAGGACGAAACTATGTACAACAATACTGCGCAATTCAAAACACTACTGGTTTATAAGGTCTTTCAGCTAAAGTAAAATCACAGACTATCAGACGTAACAACAAACATGTCTTGAGCCACAAATGTTTTATTCTTGACTTAAGTAGAAATTTAAAAAGATAGTCTGTGGTGAAATGTTTATGATAACCTCAGGGGAGCAATCATTGCGAATACTTTTACTCGCCAGTGTGGTCAATACTTACACTTACAGCCGTTCAGCGATAAGCGCCAAGCTATAAACAATGATCGCAGCATGACAGATTGATTGAACGGCAATGAAACAATCGCAATCGATAGATAACTTCGAACGCCAAATTGACGGCTGCAACTCATTATGGGATGGGTGTATGGCTATTAAAGATACTAATATTAAAACACAGAGTGCCACACTTTGCTCTGGAAGTGGATGAGAACTCAATTTAAATAGAATGATTCATCCACTAATCTAAGGTAAAGTTTGTACAGTAACAATAGCTTAAGAAACTTAAGAAAGATTCTGGGAATTATGATGAATCACCGTAATGCACCAGCATGAGCATAACAAATACTAGTCAGTTATTGTCACAATTTACAAATATTTGAATGATTATCAGGGTTGACCTGTCATTTTCGGCAAATAATTACAAATCAATAATAATTGAATAACGGCGCGGTGAGTCACGTTGGAGAGCATGTTACCAGCGACTGGTTTATAAAATCATGAAATTGAAACAAGTAAGAAAATCATAAAATTTAATAAAGCTTTTTTCAATCATAAATTTATCGATTTAGAAAATAATACAGTTGAAAATTTTAGCGTCTCTAACCGCCAATATACCGCAAATTACTGATGACCGTTATTATGGACATAACATATGCATAAAAAATAAACTGATTTTAGCGCTTATTCATGCGGTTACCCAGTCAACTGATGATGAATCCACCTAACGGGTGGCAACTAAACTTTTGGAATTTATTTCTCAAGCTGTCAAAAAAAAACAAAGATACTTGAAGAAGATCTGATTGAATTGTTAATTGTCCATTGTTAAAAAAAATTAGTGAACGTTTGAAAACGGTCCGTAATCCGCAGTTCGGCAAAGCTTCCGTCTGATGGCGGAACAGAAGCGTTGTACGGCCGTCATGTTAACTTTGTGAATGCATCTCTTGATTCTACCAGTCAAGTGTTTGCAATTCGTGGCTCTCCAGCTATTTTTGTACACCAAGGAACTCAAAATGCCGAAAAAAAATCTTCGATTGGGCGACACGAATGCAGAATTCTGGAGTAGTGATTTTTGGGTAAAAATGGGAGCGAATGGGTATTCAGGATCGACTGTATTTTTTGGCTCTATCACTCTAAAACACGTATTGCCCATCTGCATGATGTTTTTGTAGAAACAGGATCAAATTGTCTTCAAACATTCGTTCTGGTACACATCTTGATTGATAGCCAAACCAGAGGGCTAACACATACACACTCTCATTTGTCTCTGAGCTCGTTTGTTGTTATGCATAGGGGCCTCGAAAAAATTCCAAAATTTTAGTTGCCAGCCATTATGTACCGCCAACCGCCGCCATCCTAATGTATACAGAAATAGTTTAACAGCTTTTTTTTCAGTTTAACTTTTTTGTTGGGGAAGAATAAAAACTTAATGCGAAAAATGTAAATTCAGGCAAACTGAAAAAACTTGATATTAGGCCGAAACTATAGACTTAGCGTAGGTGAGAGTCGAACTCACAGCTCTCACCTTCGCGAAGTCTATATGTTTGGCCTAATATCAAGAAGTTTTCAGTTTGCCTGAATTTACATTTTTCAATTGGTTATCAATTGGTTTGAAGCAGCTATGACGAAAACAGTCAAGCAACTACACTGGATGCTTACACATACAGCATCTGAAGCTGTAAAGGGATACCGCGAGCAAGGTTCCTTCAGCCTTCGGCAAGGCTTATCCTCTCATAGTTCCGCTAATGGTGGCATTATTTCTGACCCATGCAATATAAAAACGGCGAGGCAAACTTTCTATAATTTTATATTTTATAATTTTCATGCAACTTTAGCGATCTCAAGGGATTAAGGAGACTGTAAAGGAGACATTATAAAAATATTACATAGATTAAACATTGAGCTGACTAATCATTCTGAGAAATGTATCTAAACTGCTGTGAATACTTCCTACAAAATTTGAGTACAAATAACAATACTGCAGCATAAACACAGACTAACAGACGAAACACGTCGAACAATTCTAATTATTATTCTAAA
Source organism: Sabethes cyaneus (assembly GCF_943734655.1). Taxonomy (NCBI): domain Eukaryota; kingdom Metazoa; phylum Arthropoda; class Insecta; order Diptera; family Culicidae; genus Sabethes; species Sabethes cyaneus. The sequence goes on from NC_071353.1 coordinate 17,883,078, forward strand.
TCTACCAAAATTTAGCTATGCCATAAATTTACTCGTCTTTTATCTGATAGCAGCGCCAGCGCATCGTTTTTGTTGGCGATGAAACTTCGCTTTAGTGTTACGTCTGTTAGTCTGTGATTTAACTCTCTATTAAATATGTATACCGCCATCCGGAGTGAGATTGTGCCAAAAACCTAAAATGTTTATTTGTGAAACTTTATTATATCTATAGTAACTGGTGACCTAAATTCAAACTGATGATGAACATAACATATTTATTCATAACTTAGAATGGAACACAGATAATATTAGCAAACTATCTAGCCTAAACAGAGTTTCAAAGTTCGCGATCAAAAATACTCGGAAATAACGCTTGTAAAAAGTGTCCCGCTTAAACCAACCCAAACAAGAAATCGCATCAACTTGCTATCTTGAAGGTATATAAACTAATCATTTACAATGTATTGAAAGGTTATTATGCATTGGATAAGATTTGATTACGAAAATAATATTTTTCGAAACTTTGTACTTTTCGAGCTTCACGGGAGTGAGGTTGTGCCAAGCCATAATGATCGATCCAATTTGTGGATTTCACATACACAACAAAAATACGTCAGTATACACCAGCATACTCACATTCTTTACTATTGAGCACAATATTTTGACAGATTAGATTGCATCATGCATTTTGGAGCAAACAGCATCATAGATCTATTAGTAAATAATTTATACTAATTTTTACTTTTTCTCTGGAAATTTCAGATACTTTGAATAAACACTCTAATAAGACGAATATATTATACCGTGTATAAACTGCCAGTTTTAAGGAGAGGGGAGGGGGGTGGGATAGGCCACATGTTATGCGGCCGCGGGTTCTCGAACAAAGTAATGGTAACTTTTGTTAAATGATCAAATAGATATGCCCCCTTAGGATACATCCCTTCATATATCTCCCCCTTGTTAACCTTAGAAACGCTACTGACTATATAAAGGCTGCCCATTGACTACGAACACATTTTTTGTTATTGCAGACCTCCCCGGGTTATTTTCGTTCATACTTTTTGTATGATACGTTGTTTTTGGCTGACCCCCTGCCCCTAATAGTCCACTTAGTTCATGGACGGCCCCATATGAACTGCTTTATACTGATATTTATGTGAATTGTTTTTAAACATGCTAATGTTCACTGTTTAGGTTTTTAGCTTAACTTTATGTTTTTGGCACAATGTCACCCCCTAGAAGGGGTGAGATTGTGCCAAAGTTCATGCACTGCCAGTAAAATTAGGTTTCACTGTAACTAAACCATCTCTACGGTAGTTGTTAATTGAACAATTTAGTATATATTGACAGGTTTGAAATCAACTTAGTTCCAAAATTGTGTGTATACTTAGCTAAAGAACAAAAATATATGCTTTTTTGGCACAATCTCGCCCCGGATGACGATACTCAAAAATTTCCTGTACCTGTCGGTGATAAATATATTGAAAAAAAAATTCGTTCCAAATTACAGTATTGTTCCGATTATATCAGCCCTTCCGTGAATTTTGGGCTGATATAGTTGGAAAACTGATATAATCGGAAAAAATAAGTAACTTTGTCGAATATAGTAGCTATCTATCTCTTATGGTTGTCGAAATAAAATGGGTTGTTTGTAAAAAGCACTTAAAAGCACTTCAAAATACCTGCAACTTTTGATGATACTACCAGATACAGATAAAGATAACTGATACTTGCATTTACAGATTTTTTGTTGTATTTTTATGTGTGAGTTGTTTGATCTGTCACCAATTGCCACCTTGAGAAATATTCAAGCTCAAAGAAATACTACTTTTCATTGAAAAAGCTCAATATCTCGGAAAATTTCGAAAATAGCGTGTAACGGTGCGCCACTAAAATGTGGATTTCAGTAAGATAAATAACTGTCAGAACATTATGAACACGTAAAAATTGACCAGAATAAGTTAGGGACAAAAAAAAATGATTTTGAGGATTTGTCCACAAATAACGCTCTCTATCGTATTTCTAATTTCGCAAAATCTATCGTATTTCTATGAAGAGATCCAGCTTTGGTATCTTTGACAAAGCTATTTGTATTGATATTTACTACATCTTTGCTAAATACAACAAACCTGTATCTCGAATATGTGAGAAAATAAATTTTGTATTTCACTTTCGAGAGGATTAATCACATAATGGTTCCTGTCAAACGAAGCGTTTTTTATACCAAGAAATATTTTCAAAGACACAAAATGGAACAAATTTTCCACAAATGAAATTTCCACAAAAATGCTTCAATGCCCTGCCTGGCGGCCTTCCAGCAGTTGACTGGAACCTTCACCATCACCGATGGAAAGATAGACATCGGTATGTTATTCTTATGTATGTAACTCTTTCGTGGCGATCTTCTGCTTCATCGTTTAGGCTAGAGATGGTCGGGTAGCGGAAAATTTGCCCGAACTCCCGCACCCGTACCCGTACCCGCCGGGTTCGGGTCGGGTTCGGGTATTGAAAAAAAAATAATTCGCGGGTTCGGGTCGGGTACGGGTTCTTAATTTTTGTTTTTGAAACCGGGTACGGGTCGGGTCGGGTATCTCTATTGACCTTTTTAACACTAAAGATGGTCGGGTACCCGGGCCCGTCCCGTACCCGTCGGGTTGCGGTCGGGTTCGAGTATCAAAAATAATAAACTTGCGGGTTCGGGTCGGGTACGGGTTTTTAATTTTTTTCTTGATCGGGTACGGGTCGGGTTCGGGTATTTGAATTTTCATACCCGACCATCTCTAGTTTAGGCCACTAAATTATTGGAGTAGCTTCTCCGCTTGAGCTTCATCCAAAAAATTTCTATCGGTCGCTGTTGGGGGACGTTAGGAGAGTTGACGGCCTTCGGTACAATGTTTATCCAGTCCTCTACTCGTTCCAGTCCTCATTCAGTCAGTCCTCTTGGCATAATGGACCGAGGCCATGTCCACCCAAAAGATCATACCCTTCTTCTTACTTGATGCTTACGATATACTTTTTGATGAAGGCGGCCATTTCCGACAGGCACTTCATACTGTACATTCCCGTTTCGCTGACCGTCTACCACAGAAGGACCATCTTTGGGAACTTGGTACGGAAGATATACTTGACGTCAACGCTAATCTTCCTGGTGGGGGATGTAAAGTACTAGGTCCCCTGCCAGTCATTATCGTCCAGCGTCCAGTTAATCTCGTTATCCATTATAACTACAACGTCGAGATTCTTCGCCTCATCTGGGCGATTGCCTGCTACTCAGTGACGGTCTGCCTCGGCTAACGGTTCCGCGAAAAATGTCCATTTTGGCCAGGTACTTCTTCGCCGTTTGGCCGGTTGCTCAGACCTCCCGGCAGGAACGATGGAGTCACCTTGCTTTCGGACATTCTCTGAATCTTATTCTGCACATTACGGTAGCGAAGCACCGTCAATTCTAGGCTTCCGTTTGATGTTTTCGCCTTTCGCATCGGCTCTATCTAGTGAACACAAAGTACCTAACCATGTCCAGCTTTTTCACATCGGGATCGAGCTAGCAGTACGAACAAAGCATCGAGCGTAGTTGTATTCGCCATGACCAGTGCATTCTTTTCAGTATACAACAGGCGATGCATAGTTAGACTCACCAGGGTAGGGTTATTGCATGAACAATCACTAAAATCAGTCCATTTCGTCAATGCAGACGTTATTGCTAATGCCTTTCTGAAACTCAAGCTATTTTTGACGCCCGAAAAGCTTGCGCCTTTGGCGGGGCCCAGTCTGGCCAACCGCACGCTACGCCGCTGCATAGAGCTTTCATTTTTGTCAAGAAAGGTACACTGAAACAAAAGATTCCTGAAAGTGCAGTGCAGTGATACATTTTTAAATACAGAACCCCTGTTTTGTGCCCAAAAGCTGCTTCCGAAATCGGGTTTTCCGACGAAAAGTTAATGACTGCTAATTTCCTGTTAAGGCTCAAACACGCGTCATTGATTTCTGAGAGAGATCCCAAATGCATCATTTTCAGCATAAAAACTGCTTATAAAAGCCCTGAAATCAATTAATAGTATTTGAACTTTGATAAATTCAATATCAATACCAATTAGTCTGCTTGAGCTGATGGAATCAACACGATAAATTTTTGACATAAACTGGGGGCCTCACTGGTGCGGTTTGTAGCAAGAATTATGTCAACAATGTCAAATTCTAAACTCCCGGATCCTCTCCTCCACTCTTTGCTCTCCTCTGAACCCTACACATATGAGCCCCAGCTAATTTCATTCTCGTTAAGTGACGAAATCTCAAATTACTCAAAAAGTGAACATCACATCATTAGACCAACCTCGTGTTTTTAGTCTTGACCTTGAAATGCGGTCAAACATATATATTAACTAGTTGAGCCTGAATCTTACGATCCGGAAAATATTAATGTCTGTTCAGAATTCCGAAAACTGCGGATACGTTCCATTGGCCAGTGTTTGCGAAGATGTTTAATCTTTGTATTAGTTCTTTGAGTTCTTATATTGGATAATATAGCTCTAAGATGTTGTACTTAAAAAAAGTCACAACCGGAAACTGAAACAACTAGCTTTTATGTTATGTTATGTTATGTTATGTTAATATGTTTTTAACTTCTGGATGTTTGTAACATTTATGTAGTCTGATTAAAATGTTGGTTAGAAAATTCTTGATCGTTTGCTATCTTTTTTTTTTAATTTTGTGCCTTGGTCCGGTCTGATCTACCACCGACCATATGATATCACGACAAGCATTCGAGCAGTCGAGTCGAGCAGTTGAATCAAGCTGTTCAGTCAAGCAGTCCAGCCGAGCAGTTGAGTCGAGCAGTCGAGTTGGGTAGTTGAACCGAGCAGTCGAGTCATCGAGTAGTCTAGTCGAGCAGTTGAGTTGAGCAGTTTAGTCGAGAAGTCGGGTAAAGCAGTTCAGTCGAGCAGTTAAGTCAAACAGTCGAGTCGAGCAGTTCAGTCGAGTAGTCCAGTCGAGCAGTTGAATCGAGCAGTTAAGTCGAGTTGTCGAATCAAACAGTTAAGCAGTTGAGTCGAGCAGTCGGGTTGAGTGGCTAAGTCGAGCAGTTAAATCGAGCAATCGGGCTGAGCAGTTGGGTCGAGCAGCCGATTCGAATAGTCCAATCGAGTAGTTGAGTCAAGCAGTTCATTCGAGCAGTAGACTCGAGCAGCAAACTCGAGCAGTTGAGTCGAGTAGTCCAGTCGAGCAGTGGAATCAAGCAGTTGAATCGAGCAGTTCTCGACTCGAATCGAACAGTTGAGTCGTGCAGTCGGGTCGTGTAGTAAGTCAAGCAAATCTGTCAAGCGGTTGAATCGAGTAGTTAAATCGGGTAGTACACTCGAGCAGTTAAAACGAGCTGTTCAGTCAAGCAGTTAAGTCGATCTGTCTAATCAAGCAGTTGAGTCGAGCAGTCGAATCGAACAGTTCAGTCGAGCAGTTCAGTTAAGCAGTCCAGTCGAGCAATCAAATCGAGCAGTCTAATCGACCAGTCCAGTCCCATTGCTACGAAAGTGTGACGTCCTGTCAGGGACCTGTTTTTAGTTACCGATAAGCCTCTTATGACGTCCTGTCAGAGACCTGGTTTTCGGTACAGACATAAGCCTCTTATATAAATAGACTAGCGTCGCCTCGCGTCTGATTGAGAGCAATTTGAAGGTACGCTATGTAACTCTATGAGGTGCAACTACGTTACTTTTGCTCGTCTTGAATGTAATCTGGTATGATTGGTTTGAGGCTTTGCTTAATGTGGGCGATTATTACCACGAAAATACATATCGCGCCCCTCGTTTTTGCGACAGACATAAGCCTCTTATATTTATGATAGATATTTTTTGAGACGGTGGTTCTACAATTGATGAAGGGACGGTAGGGGAAATTATTGGAATGGAGGGGAAAGAGCGTAAAGGTGTGGGTTTCCCCTCCATTCCAAAAAAAAATTCATTGCTTTCCCCTACCGTCCCTTCATCAATTGTAGATCCACCGTTTCAAAAAATATCACAACATTCCAGCGTTACGGGACACAATTAGCACACATTTTGCATTATGTTTTACCATTTTTTTTGGCAATGATGATTACAAAATTACAAACCTTACTAATTTTCAAAATATCGAAATCGACTCGTTTTCTGCTAAATCGACGTCGGTTCTAAGGAAAAATGCCAAAAAATGGCATAAATAATCAACACTAATTGAAATAAAAATCCCCTTTTGTCAAAATTATGCTATAATATTGCGGGAAATCGCACATAATCATCTCTATGATTCATAGTTTTTTGTCTAGAACTTTTTGTCTCATCTTGTATTCTTTCATTCGTAATCACACCGCGAAAGGTGAATCACCGTCAACAGCATTATCATTGTCGGGTAGTGATTAACTCACCCCTTCCTGAAAACAAAATCTAGAATTCAGAATAATAAATAACGTACGACAATCCTTACCGGCCGGGTACTGATTAACGTCGACCGTTAACAAATTATACGAACACGCACCCTAAACCCCAAGACGAAACGTGTGCCTGATAGTTTCGGAAAAACTGTGACTTCATCTGTCAGCAATGTCCCGAAAGAATTTCGCCGATATCGCCGTCGGATTTGAGCGGTAAGCACTCAAATTTACGATCATCGCTTTTTATTGGAGTTTTTCTAGCATTAATCACCCCTAAGATGCAAGCTGGAAACGAAGCACTGCCATGGCATGGCAAGAAAACGCAGTTAAATCGTAATCTATCTTAAGTAGCCAACCCTTGTGCGATATGTAAGTAGGATCGCCTACCGGTGCAGTGCACTGCCCCGGCGACGACCATGGCTGGCGGCGCGGGCACTTTAGAACACTTCTATCAACGCCTATTTCCCGCCCTACATACCGGTCACACTGAACTGAGGAGACGTGAGACAGCGCGCAGAAACCTTATCGGTGACTCAGACGAAGCCGCAGTTAATCACCTCAAGGCTGGCATACCTGACAAACCGAGAAGTTCCTCGTCCGCATCGACAGTCCCCACTCGACACGGCAGGTATAGTTTCGATTATTCTTCGGTCACTAATCTCGCACCAAACGAACAATGGAGAGGCACTAAGTAGGTACTTGTTCTAATTGCAAGCGATAGTGGTCCTCTCGCGTTATTTCCTATACCGCAGCCCCGCAGGGGTTCAAGTGTGTGCCGGTTGTGTTGTCATCAATAATGGCCTGCTTCAGGCAGTTCAGGCAGGTGCGTTTCTGGCGCAATACCGCGCCCGCCATAGCTGGCTACGCATGCGTCATGCCATGATAAAGGTCATCCACCATAGTATAGCATGCGGTCGCTTAGCTTTCTTCCGGGATTTCGATAATGTCAAACAAGTGCATTAACATGGGCCGGAACCGACGAACAACATGACAGCAGACGTTAAATTAGAGTCAATTTCTACTACGGTAGTAAAAACAAAACAAAAATCCTTCAACAGCCTGCCTGTGCGGACGTACGAGCAGGCAGACATCTAGCTAGAGTGACTCATCTGAACGAAGGCTCGCTACAGCATCATTAATGTTGAAGCTAGGGGTAGTAGGCTCGACCGGGTACCTGTACAGTCAAAAGAAATGCAGACGTCCTTGAATTGAAACGTACGCCAGTGACCGCAGCGTGTGTAGCGGTAGAGCCAACCGGCGGCGCCGTAAGGACTTCCGTGAAGGGTTGAAATAAGCAGAAATTGCAAAACAAAAAACAATGCGTTGGTAATGCTGGATATTAGACTGCGTCAGCGCGTTGACATTTTAACATTTTGTGCAGAAAGACTTAATACCTTTAATCCTTTTTATTTAGTAATCTTTAAATTTGTTGATCACCTATTTGTATAGACATTTTATGTGTGATGTCCGTACAAGAAATTGTTCAGGCTTCAGCAAATTTTGCGTGCTTTTCTCTACCAAGAAGAAACAATTCTCCACTTAATTAAAATTTCAGTTAGAATACACTCAAGTCTTTTTACATGGTTTATTTTTGCGAGTTTTGAATTATCGCGGTTTTATGAAATTTGCTCTAGTTATTAGTAGCTTTTTGCTTCTAAAAAATTTCTAAATGTCATGAAGTAGAAGTTTTAAGAGCAATTTTCAGCACAAAATTTTCTCAGCTTTCGAATGAAAATTACAGAATTGAGTTAGCTAGCATAGCTTTTGTATCAGAGCTAATTTAACCCTTAAATGCGCAATGTTGCTTTAAAACAACATAGTGAAAAACATCCCCAGAGTAAATTAGGTTTACCGCCTTTAGATAAGTAAGTTTTCTTTATAAATGATTTTTTTCAGCGTGCGCGTTTAAGGGTAAAGGTAAATAGAAATTAGAATATTGTCCAGAGTTGCGCAGTTTTATTGCTCTTATGGACGGAGTGGTCACTCACGGGGGAAAGTTTTCTCAAAAATACGTGTCTAGTAAAAGCATCCCTCTCCGAGAGAGCTGTCATCGGGGTTGATGATAACCTTCCAAGTCCATTGACGGATGGATGACTCACGTAGGATAGCTTTACCGAGGATAGCTTTTTTGGCTGCACTGTTCAGTTTGTTTACGTTGAGTTCTTAACGCCTCTATAATAAACCGTCTTTTTGCAGTGATTTTGAATATTAGGTGCGATTTTGAGTTGAATATACTGCCTTCACTGTGTTTAGCTTTGTGCCGAGTTTGTGGAATTTCGCCTAATTGGTGTATAAAAGTGGATAAACATTTCGTTGATTAAGTGCAGTGTTTTTGTTTGTGTTGACTTCGGTCTGCTGCTATACTGCTGTTCATATTGATTTTTTTCTTCTACCAAGAGCGACATCTGCGTTTCAAACGCGTAACCCTCTGCAGAGACGATCGATATTAAGAGTGTCCACGTCACTTTCATGATGGCAAAAAATTCAATAAGCACGTCAATGGTTCAGACCAAATCATTTATCGCGGTTTTTGTGGTTCAAAGTTCCATGTGATTTACGCTAATATTGATCTTCCGGTTCTGGATATCGTGGGCGAGTACGAGCGTAACGTTTTTTGGATGTGCAATGGTTGTGCGGATTAATTCTCCAACGAACATTTTAGAAACATCGCTCTACAGAATGAAAGCAGTAGTACTACTCTGCTTCGGCAAGCGATATAAAGTCCATGAAGACCGACATTGATAAGCTGAGTACCGCAATTAACACGCTTGCCTCCAAGGTTGACATCAAACTTCAAACTCCTCTGCCGGTTTCTCCTATGCCATGGGGCAATCGCAACGACTTGATGCCGAATACCCCCAAACGCAGACATGCAAATAGCGGGAATCCTGCTGAATCAATTAAGAGCGCAAGTCGCACTCGTGGTACAAAGCCTTCGGCGGGCTTAGTAAAAACAGTATCGTTGAGCGATGACCTTTTTTGGATTTATCTTTCATCTTTTCATCCTAATACTTCAGTGGATGATATATTAGCGTTTGTGCAGGACTGTTTGGATCATGATTCTAGTACAAAGTTTAAAGTGGTAAAACTGGTACCCAAAGGTACGGATCTTTCTACGTGAAGATACGTCTCCTTTAAAGTCGGTATCAGTCGTGTATGTATATATGTATGTATGGGGGTAGCCACCGTCACCTCAATGGTATTCCACTGTATCCCTAAAAATAAAAAATAAGAAAACTTATCCAATTTAATTCTACTATGTGTATTTTATTCAATGACAGATACGTATTTCGCCTACGACTTGCAGGCTTCCTCAGTGTCTGTTTTCGAACTGAGGAAGCCTGCAAGTCGTAGGCGAAATACGTATCTGTCATTGAATAAAATACACATAGTAGAATTAAATTGGATAAGTTTTCTTATTTTTTATTTTTAGGTTTCGTATTCTACTAAGACGCTCCAAAAACTTCAGTCATTCCACTGTATGCAAGTAGAATTACTGCAGAATCGAGTTTATCTACCTAGCAACTTTCATGTCAATGCTGTTCGTGAAGGACCAAAAGAGGTTGAGTGGATCTATAAGCAATGCCGCTTATATGATTCCACGGGATATAAGACACTCCTTCCAGCATAGACTTCTGGTTTCTAGATACATAACATCGCCGTGCAAACTTATCTTGCATGATGATTTGTGTGCTAGAAGGGCGCGTTAAAATCCTCTCCGACCTTATATGACTTGGGCTGGTTACCACATCCCTCATCCAGTCTTCGATTCATTCGATACCCTGATGCTCCTTCCGCTTTACGATTATGATGGTATATGACAATGTAATAAAATATGTGTTACCTATATGAATATACATTATATGAATATATATATAGGCAAAAACAGAACAATCTCATCAGCAGTCCTTCGAATGGAATAAAGCTGCATCATTTGAGTTTACATGAGTGCTTCCATTATTATTTCAATTTTTCTTCTGGTATGCATGAGCATTATTCAAACTTTCTTCGGCCCGAGTTTTCACTGTACAGTAGGAGGTGCTTGCTTCATGAGCTAAAACGAAACAAATCATTAAAATAACTTATGTTAAGCTTACCTACTAGCAAGGTCGTGTGGCTCAGCCATCATCCAAATCCGCAGTTTTGAGATCAGCCAGCCGGGAACCACCCATCATCGCACCTCTGAGCTTGGCTACTCAATAGAGCATTACCGGCACCGGGTAAGGCCGCGTGGAGGCGCTAGGTACCCAAGTAACCAAAAGTTCCGATAAAAGGGGATTTTTTGGCTTAATCAGCCAACGAAACGATCATGAATAGAACTCTATTCAACTTCATTTTTAAGTAATTAACCGTACTTTCAAGTTCGTATTTGATGTTTATACTTCGAAGGGAATACAAAGTAACTTCTAACAGAACTAGAAAGTTCGCAAAAAGTCGCTATATAGAACACTGTTCAGCCCTAAAAGAAACTTAAATAATTTTCAAAATAAAAAAGATTGGGGGAATATTTTTCCACTTCTTCCTGTTTTGCAGATTCATGACATTTCTCATTCACTAAGGTATTTAATTTCGGTTAATTATCGACTGTTTTTTTTATAAATATTAATTTATTGTAACTTACTACACACCTCCAAACATAAACCTCGGGGATTTGAACTCGAGTACTTCTTTTCGGTGACTTTGACGCATACCACTGCTCCGTTGCTGGAATATGCGATTTGCATCGTTTTTATTCGATGTGCTAATTTCTCATTTATCACAGCCCCGAAACGAACTTCCACTTAAGAACAACTCATCGGCAAAATTCATGTCACTAGCGGCGTCAGAGATGGCGCAATGCATCAGGATAGGCTTGCAACGAGGAACGCTCGGGTTCAAATCCAGTAGCGGTCGGTGTTAGTTAGGCTTTTTTTAAATGGTCTATCTTAATCGCATGAACCGACTTTACAAAAGTTAGGAGGCGGAGGTAGAAAATGGAAAAGTATAAAAATAGAATTACAAGTGCTGTTTTATAAACTTTTGCCAAAGTTCCTTCAGAAGCTGCTTAGCGCTCTATGCAGCGAACTCAGGGCAACTTTAAAGTTTGGTTAATTACTAGTAAAGCTGCTTAGCAAGCTAAAGCTTTATAGACATAAAGCTTGTTAACCTTCCTTAGACACCATTATCCGAACTCTAAGTTACTTTCAAGTTGCACGTTGAACTTTCAAGCTGCATGCTGGACTTTCAAGTTGCTACAGATATTAACGGTACTTTAATGAGAATGAAGCTCGGTTTACAAATGTTGTGTCTGGTTGTTCAGCAAGAAAGTTCTGCGGAACTAAATTTGAACCAAATATGAACTTTCAAGTTTGTTCCTTAAGTGAAATTCGAACTTTTGGTTGCTTGGGTAGGGGCTTGGAATGGCTGGAGTTATGTTGGACTCTTCCTCATTTGCCTTCCCCATTTCATACCCTCCTTTAAAGTCGGTATCAGTCGTGACCTAAAACATGTTGCGCTGTCTAGCAACTCCTGGCCTGAAAATGTGTTTTTTTCCGTGAATTCGAGGACAACCGATCAAAAGACGTTGCTGTCGGATTGCAATTGAATTTACAAACAACAAGGCTACTCAAGCCACTAGATGGCGATGGACAGAATCATCCGAAACCACCGCAAGTGCAGTAGGTACCAGCGCAACTGTAGAGTTGGTATAACAGGAACCAGAACGCACTGCCTGTCGCATTATGAGAGACCGCAGCCCACGCGACCCAGACATGCTGGAAGTTTCTTGTCGTCGTAGTCATCTCATTTCCTGCCATCAGAGTCGTTCTGGTCCTGCGGTTCAGATTGGTAGCGGGGTCTCCCAAACATCGTTCTCAGGCAAGTATGCGTACTTTAGTAACATTCATTTGCTTGATCAACATCCGTGTTCCAGCGAACCGTCTACTAATCTATCAAATGACAGGGTCGGATTAAGAGTATTGAGATGCAACCGTCCGGGACGCACGACACAAAGCAATATGGGAGCGCTTGATCCGCCTAGCTCAGCCTCGCCCGATGCCGGTTTCACCCTATCACAGTTAAATCGTTTCTGCCATCATAGTCGTCCCGGCTCTAAGTCTAGCGCTGGGATCAGGGCTTAGCAAGCTGCTCCCCTTGGTAAATATTCATCTTCTCGCGACGTTGCTCGGCCTGATATCGCCTCCACTTACAGCTCGACGTCAGTAGTTCTATCAGCCACCACATCGCAAGTTCTTCTATACTACCAGAATATTGGTGGTATTAACAGTTGTCTTGCTGAGTACCAGCAAGCTTGCAGTGACGCATGCTACGATATCTATGCTTTCACGGAAACTTGGCTGAAAAACAGTACACTATCGAAGCAACTGTTCGACGACACGTACTCGGTTTATCGGCATGATCGGACAGCCTTAAATAGTAACAAAAGCTCTGGTGGCGGAGTTCTTTTGGCCGTGCGCTCCTGCATAAAATCCTGGCAATTGAAACCTCCCGAAATAACGACGGTCGAGCATCTGTGGGTAGTGATATCGACTCAATCTGGAACGGTTTTTACCTGTGTCGTATATTTTCCACCTGACCGCGTCAATGATATAGCGTAATCGACAAACATGCACTCTCCCTCGAATGAGTTGTCTCTCAAATAGAAGCTAATGATAGCAATATTATTGTAGGCGATTTCAACCTTAGCACAGTTTTGTGACTCAGCGATACGAATAATTTCCGCTTTCCTGACTTTGCTCATTCCTCGTTTCGTCCAGCTTCGCTGTCCTTGCTTGATTCATATTCAACGGCCGGACTGAGACATCTGAATGGCATTTTGAACGCAAATAACCGTTTGCTTGATCTGTATTTCGTAAGCGAAGAATTAGGGCAACGTGGTTCTATTCTGCAAGCCCCAACACCACTCGTCAAGCATTGCAGGTTGACGCTGGATTTGAAACCCGAATATCGCTTCTTAAACCATACTGAAACCGTCTATTACGACTTTTACAGAGCAGACTGTATGAACAGTTTTTTGGCTAACTTGGACTGGAATTCATTACTCGCTAGTCACGACGTTAACTTTGCTGCATCGACCGTTTGTGGCATCATACTTTACGCGATCGATCAGTTTACACACAAAAAATTCAAACGCAAGCCTTCTAAACCCGCATGGTCTAACTCGGAACTTAAACGACTGAAACGTTATAAACGAACAACGGAAAGAATCCTGACTACCTTCCAATATGGCTGACGGCGTTAAAGTAGCGGATTAAGTCGCAGATATTGCCGACTTGTTTCGCACGAAATTTAGTAGCGTTTTTTTCTGATGAGATCGCCCATGCTCATGACATTGTGGCCGCCGCAAGTAACGTTACTCGCTTAACCGTTTCCAGTTTCCCGTTCAACGTAACTAGCGATGTGTGGTGATCTCTGCTGGGAAACATTTGAAATCCTCAACTGGATGCGGCCCAGATGGCAGTTCTTCCATAGTCTTGAAACGCTGTCTAAATACTCGTGCATTACCTTTAGCTAAGGTTTTCGATACATCATTGACAATGGGAGTTTTCCCCGACTGCTGGAAAGATTCCTTTGTTTTCCGTGTGCACAAAAAGGGATGCAAAAGAACCTTTGCTAATTACCGTGGTATTGCTGCCTTAAGTGCTGTTTCTAAGCTGTTTGAGCTAATCGTTCTGGAAAAGTTGATGCAAGATTGCTCACACTACATCTCTCCCGACCAACATGTATTTATGCCAAAGCGCTCAACGACAACCAATTTAATCGCCTTTACATCGTTCATCATCCGTGCAATGCAAGAAGGGAATCAAGTTGACACCATATATACGGACCTTTCTGTAGCTTTCGACCGTATAAACCATGAGATAGCCATCTCTAAATACCACGAATTGGGCATTCACGACAATCTGCTGAGTTGGTTTCGCTCCTATATCATTGGCAGAACGATGTCAGTCAAAATCGGCGAATACGTTTCGTCACCCTTCGTAGCAACTTCCGGCGTTCCCCAGGGCTGTTATTTGGGACCGTTTTTGTTTCTGCTGTACATGAATGACGTGGACATGATCCTCAAATGTTCGAGATTATCTTATGCTGACGATTTAAAAATGTACTGTACAGTAAAAGGCCCTAATGACGCCCATCTCTTACAATAGAATCTTACAATACAATCTGGAGACCTTTGACGAATGGTTTTTAATAGCTGCTATGAAGTGTTTGATTTTAATGTATCTCGTGAAAACAACAAGCGTTGTTTTAAAAGATGTTTGTGCTAGGTTAATTCATATATGTTTTAACTAGATATTTATCTTTAGGATTATACGTTATCTGTTGACTATAATAAATGTAAATGAAAGCAAATGAAAGTAGAGAGGCAGCATGCATATGGCTGTAAGGGTGATCCAAGCCTGGCGCGGTTTGTGTCTTAGGCGGAGTGGTCACCAATATTTGTGTGCTCACAAATACAAAGGGAAAGTTTCCGGCATTCAAAGCCACGGTACAAAATCATCAGAAGGGTTGCCATTACAATAGGGCATTGTTGACGTTCGGGAAAACTTCGTTTCCGAATCTCACAATGCTAAAAATTAAATATCAACATGCTTCCTAGAAAGCTCAAGTACATTCAATTTGTGTATCAACCTAATAGTAGTCATACCTCTGTCTGACAAATCTCAAGATCAAACTGGGCACTATGACAGTGCAGAGAGCTTACCACGACTAGGTATATCACTATAATAAGGACCAACTCTACTCAGCATGAGTCACCTATGTTGCTTACCAAAGATCGGCACACGATGCTGTTCATCATTAAATATATTTATTGATCCACTGTTTACACCATAAGGAAGTAAAGCGAATCATTCCCGCAAAAGTAGAAACGCAGAAGGTAGACCGAATGGCTTTTGTCACTGATGAGAATATAAAGCATTTGCGTAAAACTCAGAGTAATTGCTATTGGAAATATATTGTGTCTCATCCTCTGATGTTGGCATAATCCTTGTAAACGAAAAACAAACGTTGTAAAATTAGCATCGCCGAAGGTCCAGATCAGACGTTCACAACCAAACGTAAAAACAGAAGCACCAATCGGTGCTGTCAGGTCCAGTTACCCGCCCGTACCACCAGAGGCGCTTTTGCTGTTCACCATCTAACTTACAATGAAATAGGACACATGATTCGAGCAAATGATTAAGCGGTAAAAAATGAATGAATGAATGAACGATGTAATTATTTGAAAATCACGATCACGATCTACATTCACTCGTTGCATGTTATTATTTCTTCTACCCGATTGCGGTGTGGCCTCGCGCAATGAGACAACCAACGTTCCGACGGACCAGGGCAGGCCACAACTGTGTGACTTATCCGTTTCCCAGCTGATGTCCGATTTGTTAGCCTGCGCAATATGCGTTATTAGTCATCGGGTCATACCGACTGACACGTTGTTTGTCTCGACGCGTGAGACAATTTAAAGTTTGAAGAACTTTCCATTTCTGGTATGCTTCATCTGCCCCGCTAGGTGTACGTTCATAAATGATGTCACCGCTAATTTACCGAAGCTTGACTGATGAAAGCAACCGACAGCAGCCATTTTTCAATTACAGAAAGGTGAAAACGATACGTTTTTGTTGTCTTTCACCACTTTGGGCGTAATTAGTTGAATGGTTGAGTGTGATGTCAGAAAACATTCCATCATCGTGAATGACGTGAGTATTCTTTGATGCGATCAACTTTTAATCTTGAATAATTGATGATCTTCGAGTTACGCAGTTACATTATTATTGACAAAACATACACATAATGAGCTAATTTAAGTTTATATTTAATGCACATTTGCTTGAATTATTGGAATGTTGTTTGTATTGTACCATAACAATTCAACAGATGGTCGTTGAAATTTGATCACGCCAGAGCATTACCATTATCATTACTCATTTGGCGTGTAATAAATGATTCAACGGAAGCCAACAGTGAATCAAAGCGATGCATATCAATGAATACCACCCAGTGCTTACTCCTCATTTCATCATATCGTTCGGTTTATTCTATTTCGCAATTTCCGTCAAACTAAATGATCCTATATCTAGATGGAAGATTGCGTTCACTGTTTGGCATTTCCTTTTCCATTGAATTTCCCACCCTTGCCATTGAGAAAAGCTAGCTCTGGACTAGAACTGGGTGAATGACAGCAGGCAACATGGGATGTTACCAAAGCCAAAGTCCATTCATCAGCCGTTAATTCATGAGATTAGATTACTGAACTGCGAAATCATCGGTCTATTGAAATAAATTAATTAAAAATGTAAACTTGTTTTTTGCACTTGTAATGAAGAAAATTGATTTAAATTTAATACATTGTTTAGTAGGCACGAAATAAAACAATTTTCTAAAACATTAAAAGATAGATGAAATAATCAAGGTAATTACCCGACATCATGATTCCACCATCGTAGATGAGTCACCAGCTTCGGTCGTCTAATTTCTACACCAAAGAGTCTCATTTAATTGACAGCACCATGTGCAGTGTGTTTTTTCGTTATCATCACTAATCAAACGCTGCGCACAGTATGGCAAAGTGTAAGCTTTAAAGTACACTTGTCTACCGTCTGTGCACAATGGGAAAAAAACCCTTGCCAAATGGTGGTATTTATATTGGCTCGAAAGCCAATTTTCTTACGCATAAACTCACAGAAAATCAATTGGTGATGATCGCATCAGTGTATGGAAATGACGTCCAATTTTCAATTGAATCTGAAAAGATAAAAATAAAAGATTAACTAACTTGCCTGACCTGCAGAAATTTTTCAGAATAACATTTGTCATGCCGTCCCACACAAATAAATGCGCGTTAGCTTCGTAAACATTGTTGTGATTTTTAGTTCGGACGATGAAAAATTTTGATGGACGGATTTTAAAACGGTACGACGAATTTAAGAAATAAAGTCAGTTGCGTAATTTCAATAATATGCTTTAATAATCGCTTTTCAGTGATTTCAAAGTTCACGGATCGAAAGGTAAGTGTGTTTTAGTCAAATCAGCACAAGAACTTTTGG
The DNA here is from genome assembly GCF_943734655.1 of Sabethes cyaneus. Taxonomy (NCBI): domain Eukaryota; kingdom Metazoa; phylum Arthropoda; class Insecta; order Diptera; family Culicidae; genus Sabethes; species Sabethes cyaneus. Next base: position 17,900,499 of record NC_071353.1, read on the forward strand.
AATATTCATTAAATCCTTCCAACAAATGGTGAAAATTAGAATGGCTTTACATACTACGACGGGAATTAGAAATAAACAATACCCAAAAAAACAAAAAACTGTTTGTTTCGAATACGTTGATTAGTTTCCGAGAAAAAGATACGTGAAGTTTGAAAATCGTTTTTTAGCAGGTGTGGTACTGGAATCCCGATCAGATGATTCTAACAAAAATATTACAGAATTGTTACTCCGGTTGATATTTCTATCAAAGATTTGTTATAAATGTGATAGAAAAACTTTACATTTTGGTTATAAAGTATGACAGAGTTCTAGTTTTTGTGACACATCTCGATATAAACTAGATCAAATTATATCATAACTTGATATATTTGTAATATGAATAGGACGGATTTTGTTACAATTTTTGTTATTTTAACTGCTAACGAGACCAAGTTTATAACAAAACGCAACTTATACTTATGATTGTTTTTCATCCATTTCTCGTGGTCGAACTTTTTATCATATTAGTATCATATTAAGCGAAACAGTTTGTAGCTGTATCGATTTCTCATAATTTTTACACAAATAAAGTTTCATTCAAAACCATAGAAAACGGTAGTACTAAAAACTTCTTTTTTTAATTGGCTCAAAGTTTCCAACTGTGCGCGAGCTGATAGTATCAGACCATGACGCATTAGTACCTCATTGCTGGTGTTTACCAGCTTTTACTATCAAGCTATCAAATACATCAAATGGAGATATGTAACAGAGAGAATTGAGTACTTATATCGTAAAATCTTTGTCAGTTTACAAAACTCACTCGCAAAAGGCCCTTATTAATTCGGCCTAGTCATTGTTGAACAATCATTGATTTAAAGTGCTTGCTAGTAATAACCTACAACAGGCGGTCATCACACTGAGGTTAACTTTTCAAACATAAACACCAAAAATCAATGCATGACATCTAAATATTTAAATATTTAGATTTAAATATGTTCGCTATTGTACAGAAATGAAATATTTTTAATTGATAATTGGTTACACCTGATAACAATTATCAGGCGCCTAAATATTAGCTCGTCAACGATGTCAAATCTAGACCAACATGTTAAAAGGTCCCATGTGCAAATGAGAGATTCTCATTGCATCTCCTGTCTTATGCTTATCATTTTTCTTGAGGGTTACTAAGGCTGTGAACCATTTCGCGAAATTTTTAACTTTTTAGTTAAAATTTGACAGTTTGATGGTTATTTCTCCTCGAGTGGTTAAAATCAGTTCAGAATGCGAACCATTTCATATTTGACGTATTGATAGTTTTTTTTTGTTCAATGAGAGCCTATAAGGTGAGGATGAAAATATTGTTTATTCTGTTCGAGTTAAAATTGGATGAATTTTTGATGTTGATTTGCTTTTATTTGATAGATAAAATTCATCTCATTTCAACCCGGGTTGTTTGAACAAATTTATTATGCGATAAGCATCCATACCAATGCAAAAAAATTCCAACGAAAAATCAGTGAAACACGTCGAAGCTCTCTTCCTCACCTGTGCATATCTCATTGGCTCTGAAGCGAACCATCGAACTGTCAAAACCTTGGTCAAAACTAACCATGCTCCCGAGCAGGGTTATTTTCGAAAAACCATCGAACTGTCAAATTTTAACCAAAAAGTTAAAAATTTCGCGAAATGGTTCACAGCCTAAGGATTAGCTAAATAACCAATAACGCCAGCAACGGTTGCAGGAGACGCAAAGTAAGAGTATCTCATTTGTACATTGGACCTTTTGAAATGTTGTTCGACAAATGTCCCAAGTTCAATTTAAGGGTTAGTCATGAGACATGCTGTTCAGATGAGTCGCCGCAACCGGTTGCGTCACATCATCGTAACTATTGTCAAAGTGATCACTATTGTCGTGCTTCTAAATTTACCGTTATAAATATTGTTCGTGCATTATAACCGGTGGCGTAATCCACTCTCAAGGCCGATTCACCGTGGAACGTGATTTGCTTGTCTACGTTATGTTTGAACAAAACTCAGGTACTTCTTCAAATTTCAAATTCAAAGGTTCATACATATCACTCATGCGTTTATCAAACCAGTAATGTTCCGATTTTGTCAGCCCCATCACAGCCAAACAGACATAACTCTTGGAAGAAAAATCAACAAAAAATATCGTTCCTCACATTTAGCCTGAACACTAGCGCCATCTACGATCGACATTCCCAAATATCAAATAGCAACAGGCGTATCTCTCGAAGTAACAAGTATTTCTTATGGGGTATTCCCATTCTTTCGTTAAAAAGCGTCACTTTGACCAAAACGGAAACATTCCCAACTAAGGCCAAATTTGAAATGACGGTTTAATCGGTGCGAAGAATGGAAAACGAGTGTTATGTGTGTTTATTTGTGGCCCCATGTTGAATTTTGGGCTGACAAAATGGGAAAACTGACAAAATCGGGAAAAAAAAATTTCAGCCGAGCACAGCACATCTAGAACCTTTTTTGGTGCGCATTAGCTTTGAGCGGGAAAACTTGGTTTAAGGTTCATCACAGACAGATGGCGCTAGTGTTCAGGCTAAATGTGAGGTACGATAATTTTTGTTGATTTTTCCTCCGAGAGTTATGTTTGTTTGTCTGTGGGTTTATAGAACCTTTGGAAGAGTTTCTTAAAATAAAAAGTTCTATCGTCCAGCGGAAATCAAATTTTAATCAATCCTCCTAAAAGTGCAATGAAAAAATTATTTTTCTTCAGTTTCAATATAACACATTGATGTGTTCTGCAAAGTTTTACAGCATATTATTACAAGAAATTTTGTTGAAAACAGTAACCTTCTATCTCTTCAGCGAAGATAGAAAAATCCTATTTCTCATAAAAGAAAAATCATTAAAATCAGTTTTTCTATTTTCGCTGTTTTTGTAGTTGTATCATTTTTTCTTGTTTTACAAAGTCGTACAAATAGTAAAAATATACAACATTGATGAATATAGTATACCTCTATCTTTGCTTGTTTAGGAACTATAGATCTTTTATTATAAAAATACCCTAATTTTGACGCCGAATTACTCGCAAAAAGGCATCATTTTATTCAAAAACTCTCCTAAGAGAATCAGAATAGCTTCAAGCAGACTGAAAAGTTTTATAAATCATGTTTAAAAGCACAAAAGTTAAACAAAGTTTATAGGCTGACAAAATCAGGATGAAAAGCTGATAAAATCGCGGGTAGACAAAATCGGGAGCTGACAAAATCGGAACATTACTGTACTACGTCAGCTTGGGAGTAAACAAACTCATCTGAAACGTCGTTTCACCATGAGTCGCAGTCTGCGGCCATTCAGCACTAATTGCTGACGGAAGTGGGCACGTTTCATATTATTAAACCTCCTGTCGAGCAGTCTCTTTACGGCCACAGCGAATTATGTTTTCACGGGACATCTCACAAGCAGCAAAAAAAAAAATCTGCAGCCGACTGCACATTATCCCAGCCGTGTCGTTGACCAACGGCAATAGTGGTTACCTTGCTCAAGGACTTTATTTCGAAGCGATGATTCATACCAGCGCAGCGTCGGTATCTAGAAACGCAAAGTAGGCGTTCATATTTTACCGAAAACACGCCTACTTAATTTGCCAGACATTTACCTACATACGACATAGCTCCGTTATGTCTCGCACAGCAAATGCTTCCCAAAATGCATAAATTTTTCCATACTGCACATGTCCACAATCACAGCAATATGTATCCGCCCGCAGGTCTGGTCAAACTCAGGCTTTCGTCGAGCACTACCTCCTCTAGCATTGCTACGACTACGAACGGTCCTCTCTTAGTCCGATGGAAAATCAGACTAAACAGCAGCACAGTTTTCTTTCCGAGGTAGTCAACACGCTAAAGCACATAAACTTCGTAAAAATCAGTTTTCAAATTAGCCCGCGCAGGGTCGTGCCGCCAGGCAAGTAGCAGACGAAAACGAGAGAAACCCCGCATAAGCCAACCCAACAGTGAGTGGAACGAAGCAGACGAATGCGAATGGAAATGGAAGCGGTTGCAAGGGTAGTGCGGAGGTCGCAGAAGTATAATCATTTAGGATGAGTCATACTGTTCCACATGTTTACAGCTAGGCTAGTCTCTGCAGCAGCAGCAGCATCGCGAGCGGGGAAAATCAAGAAGAAATATAAACACAACATCACAGAACTGGTGTCTGTGCCTAGTACTCGAAGCCACGAACACATACACACGCTCCGAGTGGGTAATATCGTCGGCATAATATCTCGCCTCCCACTGGTGTGAGTAAAAGTAAATATTAACACTGCAGCTGCTTTCGACGGTTGGTCACACCAAAAAGCATCGTTTATACAGTCAAAAGAGGAAAAACCTTATCGTGATATCTTATCCTAAAAATACAAATTGTTAAGGATTTGCTTACAAACAAAAAAATTATTAACTGAATAGTAATAAAATAATACAGCAAGAGAATTTTTTGTTTGCAAACGTTAAATCCAGAACTTTTAGTTCAAAACGCTTTCTCTTTCTTAAATGATTGATGCATTCTTTGGCAGATTGGCAGAAACTGCGCAAATTGCAAAATTACGAAATTAAAATCCACATTTTGATAGCATATCATCAGCAGATAACCTTAGAAACAACAGAATTATCACAATTGCAGGTATTTAGCGCCACGAAACCAGCTGGCGGGCTAATATTTGCGTGACAATCACTTATGATCGCCCTCCGGCATTGTGGTGGTGGTGGTGGTGGCTGGTGGGCTGAGTATACGTGAGAATAAACCACATTCAACGTTTAACTTCGGCAGGTTTTCAGGCAAATTTGGTTCGGGGCTTGAACAAAATGTAGTGCTGTTGCAGTGCGTCGAAGAGAAAAATGATCTTACAGAACAAACGTGAAAAATAAGACTTTTTTTGGGAAAATTCAATGCGCTTATTCTCACTTGTGATTAAATTTAATGAAATTCCAATTGAATATATATTTTAACGCATATCAATATTATGCTATTCTGTTTTGCATTCGCCAATTCTGAAAATATCTTTACATAAGTAGCGCTGTTTTCTACAGGGTGCTTCCTAAAATCTGTAAATTATGTACAATTGTTATATGAGTGCATGGTGTCGAATTTTATCGATATTTTCGCAAACATAACTTTTTTTTTACAAAAGACTTTACTGTTGCAAAATATTTCTCACCCTGTACTGCAACCAACACTTGTGTGTGAAGGCTCTTAAAGTCTTAACGTGTGCCTTTAGCGTTTGTGTTTGTGATTCGATGTTTAATTTTATTTCCGTGTGACGTCACCCCGAAAGCGCTTGTCGTGTCACTCTCCTGCTCCTCGGTAAGTCGGTAGTGATATCATGGTTGGTAAAGCTTCGCTGTGTTTGTAGTGGTGTAGCAAACTAACAGGAATGTGGTTGGTGGCGATGGCGAGCAAAGCCGAGTTCATCGTTAGTTAACTGCCAGCAGCAGCAATCATTCGTATTTTTGCCGTCGGTTGAACAACACACGCGTGTGTATTTTCATTTCTGTGTGCGCCCACTGCAAACATTGGCCCGTTCATGATTTTCGCGGTCCTCCACGAATCAGTAGGAAATCTTCGTTTAAAACAGTTTAATCCCAAACGCAGTTAAGTTTGAGTTTCATATAATAAAACCTCGCGTGTTTTCAACCAGTTTCATATAAGCCGAACTGTAAGGCGTCCACAGCCTTGATCGCAATCCTGTCGAAAAACGCGCGACTCTTGCAACGCTAGTAAAAGCACCAAACAATCAAGGATTACGCTTCAAAGTTGGCGACAGTTTACTAATTCAATGGAACAAACCTGCGTCCAATTAAAAACGCTGTAAACGTACGAAAAACGAGTGGTATAAAGTGAAATCAAGTGCTTCTACTTCAGTGACCAATAAATTCACACATACATATAACGACCTAGTCGGTTTAGTATTCAAGTAGAAGTTGTGAAAAGATAGAGGCAAGTGAAATAAAAGTGTAACAAGTGCGAATAAATCAAGACAGCATATTGTGGTACAAAGGAAAAGAAATAGAATAAAAGTGCCACTGAAAGTTAACTTGAGGAAAATAAATTATACTCAATCATCTAACAGCTGCGAGTCGCTTGCATAATGTAAGGTGAACAAAAGTGAGTCATATTACCTAGATCAGCGTGCATTACAAGTTTATTATAATTATCAAGCGTAAAGAAACACGAAGATTTCTGCCAGTGTGGATCGAGTGAGATCATTTCTAAACAGAAAGTGCATAGACACATCATAAGCGCGCGAAAAATAGTTTTCCGATTGAATCATCAAACCGTTTTCGTTTCATCAACAACAACCGTTAGACATTAACCTGCAAATTATTGAAATTATCAACAATCCAACGCGATCACCATTAGACGTGTGTGCTCCTCCCGATCGCCATTATTTCCACCATCATCGGACATCGCCGGATCCGTCAAAACGTCTACCAAAATGAGGATAAAACGCGAATCAACATGCCTCGGATTGCGTCTGATGCCTACGACTAAACTCGGTAAGTACCGACTGACCGGACCGAAAACCTCATCGATCACCGTGCCACACACAATCACGGTCCTCTCTCTAACTTACCGTGCACCTTCGAATTCTATTTTCGATCTTCACGATCGCCTACGGATCTAGAGGAAAGTAGACCACATGCTTCAGCAATGAGTTTTCCGTCGATCACGGCATGAGTCATTTGCCCGAAAAGTAACATCCTCCCCCAACCCTCGGTATATACTCTTTTCTTTTTCTCCCGTCCGTCAGCCAGCATCGTTCCGTACCAACAACGAATTTATATTTTTATAATTAGACTCTCGTTCGACCGCTCGCGCGACGCAAAATCCCCGCAACGATCCCGAAGCGGGGCCGACAAAGTGTCTCCCATGTGAGGCATCCGTGGGAAATCAGTCTCGCCCCGACTAAAATACCAAAGACAAGTGTCCGTCCGCGTCTCCGTGTCGTGCCGTGCCGTGCCGTACCGTGATTTCTGCTAGCTTTCTCAGCTCCAGGTTGCCCGACCCGTCGTCCGTCCGCGAGCGCGCGTGCGTGTGCGTGTGTGTTACAGCCCCCTCTTTAGCCCCTTTTCGCGCCCCCAGACTGGGCTCCGGCTGCGCCACCGCAACCAGAACCGGCAACAATCCGGCCAGCAATGGCTTCCGGTAGGTCGATCGTTACGATCCGTTCCGTATAGACGACATAAAAATCGTAAAAGTTCGACGAAATCTGATTGAAGGAAGTGCAGTGGCAAACCAGTTTGCAGTTTGGTCTCTTTTTCGGTAAAATTTCCGCCAAAAATATGGTTGTTCAAAAGTTTACCGTGAAAGCCAGCCTTCGGAGCAGGTTTGGGTTGCCTTTTTCACCTCGATTTTGCTATTTTAACTATGGTTAAACAGAATTTTATACACCGCAGAAAAGTGGTGTATAGGGCAATTGCAAAGTTAATTGTTAACTACAATATTACTGAAGAAGGACGATCAACTGATATAAATATATTACAAATAAAGTAAATCTTAACCATTTATTTTTATTTTCTAGTAACCAATTGAAATAGATGTAGAGGTAATAGAAAGAATGACTGTTTATAAGTATCTAGGAGTACAGATGGACGAAAAGCTTAATTTTTCTGAACACGTGGATTACGTTTTATGAAAAGGATTGTTATAAAGTATGGAGTTCTATGTCGGATATACAGAAATCTAACGTTTTGGTCCAAGCTAACATATGTAAAATCAGTTATATTGCCGCATACTGCGCAACGATGCTATTGTTGGCCTCAGATACGCAAGTGCAAATGCTTGAAGGTTGCAAAATAAGATAATGAGGTTATTACTCCGACGTGGAAGGTTAACACCAACGAATCTTATGTTAGATATGCTCCAATGGATGCAGTTCCAGCGGAAACAAAGAATAATTTGCAACAGCTTGACGTTGATACATTAAATGAAACTTGGTATATTGCCCAGCCAGCATGGAATTGGCATGGAATTCAATTTGGTAGAGATTTACACAGACACAACACCAGAGGTGCTTCTGATTTTAGACTCGGAGATCGCTTAGGACTCCAAATATACAATAGTTTGCCACGGGGAGCCAAATGTTCAAGAAATTTGCCTCAGTTCAAACGCATGGCTATTGCAACAGTGAAAAGGCAGTTTCAAATCAACGACAACGCCAACCACCAATAACATTAGTTTTAATAATATGCAGATATAATTGAAAATAAAGCCATGTGGTTCAACTGTTTGCCCGAAACTACAGTTGTAAGATCAGGAGCCGAAAGCAACACGACTCCGCACCTCCTAGCGTGGCTACTCAATTACAAATTGGAGTATTTCCAACTACCCTAGTAGCACACTTTTGTCATTTCTGGTTGCCGCAACCTATTTATGACTGGAATTAGTCATTAATCGGTTACCACAACTAGTTTGTAACAACTGTGCTACTAAAGTATGGCCACGTGGGGCTGCTAGACAGGGGCTTAAAATGGCCAGAGCTATATTGAACGCTTTTTCCTAGTTTCCTTCATCATTTTATACCTAAAATTAATTTCGAGTATTTAGAACTAGACATGATACTGCTAACTGCAATTAAAAATCGTAAACGTATAAAATACTGGATTTTTTCTTAAAACAAAACAAAATTCAACTTTTTGTGGTACCCAGAAGCTGTAAAACGTGCTCGTGCCTCACTCTTATCAATGAAAGCACCGGATGCATGGATGGATGCCTATAGAAAAGCTGTTTGTTAGATCATGTTTTTCGAAGAGATTGACGACATTGCCATATAAACTTAATTCTCGACAACTCAGCAGCAGGCAGCACACTTCGCAGAACTATCCGGTTTCGCAGTGGTGCACAATAAACCAGCAATAACAATTAAAACCTGCGTCACCATCCAACAAGTTACTCTCGGAACAACAACAACAATGGCCGCAACTGTTCAACGTCACCAGGTGTTATGCCGCGCGTATTATGCCAGATGCGCTCCAGCGCTAGAATAAACCAATTCCATCGAAATAAAAACTATCTTTCCAGCCGGCCCCCAAGCAATCTACAGTGATTCATCGCAAACTTACAAAGAAAACTTTTGAACAAACGCGCCAAGTCAGCAAATGGCAAGAATGACGATTCCGGGAAGTTTGACCCGGCGGCAGAACGGGCAGAACATCTCGTCCGCCCGACCTGCTGCTTCGTTGGCGTGAGTCCGGGAATTTTCTGCATTGCTCGCCGATGACGATTACTGCACGATCGGTCTAGACAGAATCGGGTTCCGTGCGGGGAGCCACCACTATCGCGAAGAGTGTGTTTTGTAAACAACAACGTATTGTATTCCGAACCGATATCTAAACCGGATTGCTAAAAAACGGTAGTCTTCTATTGTTAGCAGTGAAGCACAATCTCACTAAACTTTTCCAAGAATGTGCAGGAAACCGGTTTACAAAACCAGAGAGTATTATCTTAGTAGCATTAAATTTGAGTCAACAATGATTAAATTTCGTACGTTTGAACGTACGTAGGGAGGAATCTCGGTCTTTCGCATCTTCAGGATTACCGTAAGTCCCGCAAAAACGCACAAATCTCGATGGCTACGTCCCACCTGTCGGCCGTCTTTGGTCTGCGTACCGTACCGCACGGCAGCTCAACATCACTCCGAGCCGTTGTTGCATGATGTGTGATGGATGAGTCATAATACGAGCCGACCGAACTGTGAAGTGCATGCAACAGAGACCGCACGGCCTAGCCGAAGAAGTTGTGTGTGATGTTGTGCGGTAAGCCAATCGAGCGGATTTAGTTTCAAAATATGTAGCTGCAGCAAAAACAAGCAACAACCTCGCTTCGGCAGACCGAAAAGTGCGAAGATGAGGTGGAGAAAATACAAAGCAGGAAAGAAAATGAAAATAAGCCACCCCTCGCTTGCAAACCTACATCACCGCCGCACGCTTCGATATAGTGCATGCTGCGGACATCAGAGAGACGCGACTAGCAGACATGGGGGTCCACCGATGATGCCCGCGGCAGCAGCGATGAGGAAAGACGAAGTTCAAGCACCGCGCGGTTGCTGCTGCGGCTGCCTTCGTGTTGATCCAAAATATATGTCTTATTTTTAAATTAAATCTCTTATAAACATCTGAGTCATAGCAATAACCGCAGCCAGAGCGGATCGAGGGCAGCTTCTCAATTGGTAGAAACAACGAAGCGAGGTGGATCTCTGTTTATTGCGAGTATGTTTAATTATAGTGGTGTTAGAAGTAGCGCTGGGAGGCAAACGACTGGCGAGGTAAAGACGCAACGAACGGTCGAACCTGATTGCGCACTCCGTCTGTACGAAGGCGGCCTTGCGAGTTGCGTTTAAGATTCCTTTTGCATCTGAGACTTGCCGGAAACATAAGACCGGCCTTTGGTGAAACTGCGAAAGATGCTACCCAGTCGGTCGAAAGACGGAGAACCGTTATTAGCCAATATCTAAACACGCGTACGTACGGACCTCCACCGGAGAGCTCGTATATAAATCACACTGATTTACGCTCAATATGCTTTGATGATGAACAAAGGTGCTGTTTGATGATCTAGATCTTTTGCAAGCACCATTTCCAATCATCAGATTGCAATAACATCGTTCGAGAAACACTTTGGAAACAGGTCGTAAATTGTGCTCAACTGGCACTGGTATGTAAACAAAGTGCTCCAACCAAGTTTGATGACTGTGGCTGAATACCGGTTCGCGATGATGTTCCATTGGATACAAGTTTCAGTTTACAACTGATCCCGGAAGTTCGTCACTACAAAATCTGCGCAAACCAGGAAGAGATTCCTAGGAACCGCGAAAATCGTTTTATTTCGATCGTTACTTCGCCTCGAGGAGTGAACGAGAACAACCGCAGCAAGTCTTGCTTAGCAGCTCACGGTGGCCATTGCAATGGTGCAAGCATACCAACCCGTTTTGCCCCGCACTCCACTCTCACAGCACCGACTGCCACCATTAGCAAGGCAAAAAAAATCTAGATTCGACCTTTCCAAGTTTGTTTCGTGGCTGCGGGTTGTAGATTTCTTTACACCGCCGCCGCGCACAGGTAACCCAACGAGCACGTAACAAACAAGTTTCTCGCTTCGAAGCCCACGAATCAACACGGTGTGTGCCGACCGTGCCACCGCGAGCAACATTTGCTTTAGCAAGCAGTTCTGCCAGGGAAAGGCACATTTTTATCCACATGAATCAGCGCGACTACTGGCTCTGGTACGGTAAACAAAGGGTCGCTTGGCAAGGCTGATGAGATCATTCATTACATTTTTCGGCTGATCAGGCAGGTAATCAGGTAACTTGCCAGACTGGACTGCGTTCGCATGCATGCACACTAGCACAGGCGGCGGCGGGTTGCGCTCTGATTTCCGGGCCACGAAGGGCAACAGCACCGATCGCGCGGCGTGCACGTATGCAAATGCAGTTCCACTGAAAAGTGTTGTGTTGTGCAATTCGCCTAACACGCGTCGCCCATTGTCATAATTACTGCGATCGGTAGCAATTATGAATGGCTAGGTACTTTCCCTATATACCGAATAGCTCTATATACCGATTTCTTTTGTTAACCTGTGGTTTATCTAGGTTCACTTATGATCTCCGTCATAATCTCGAAGTTCATTTTGGTTGAATAACAAGAGTGTGTTCATGTTGGAAGACGGCTAAACGGTTAACTTTAACTTTATGTACAAGTAGCTGTTTGGCCGATCTTACTCGAGGCCCCTTTGCCACTTGCCCATCTGTTATTGTAACGAAAGTACTCATAATGCATGCCACAAAACCCTTTTTCTTCATTTGAATGCGTCTACTCCCTTTGTGTCAGCTCCCCTCCTGTTGTCCCCCAGGTGCTTGTAAGTCTGTTTTCTTTTCGGTAATTCCTATAAACCGATACGAAGTCTTTTTTACATTTTTGAACCTCCCCTTTCAATGGCCACTCTATTCCCCAACTACTATCGCTCCAGATGCGAAAAAACGCATCCCTTTACCCGTTTTAATCTTCCTTCCCCCTTGTAAGCGACCCCTTCCCCCTTATGTCAACCCACCTGCCCTGATTCTTGTATGTTAAAGAAGATATGTGCCAAGTTTGGTAGGAAACGGTCAAGGCGTTCTAAAGTTATGGTGGAACATACATACATACATACTCACGTTCACTTTTATATATAAAGATTAATGAGATCATAACTCATCGGCATTTTCGTTTCTGTGTTTTTTTCAGTGATTCACAATCCTCACAAACGACACAAGGATACCTGCGACGATTCATCAATCACACCCGGAGCTCGCATCCCCCTAGCGCGGAGTTGTTCCAGTCCAGCCGTTTCCTATGGTAAGCACAATAAGTACACAATCATGGGTCACACACAATTGTGGGTCATTTTAGCTATAACTGCCGATTTATGCGTGATAAAATTGTTACTCATACGTAGTACTATCAATTTGATCAAATTAGGTGTTATTTAAACGAAAATAAGCAGTTAATGTTAAAATGACCCACAATTGTGTGTGACCCATGATTGTGTACTTACTGTAATTACAAGAAAATTTAACGAAAAATAATCCCCCAGAGGTATGACGAGGTGAGTTATACATCATTCTACCTGTAATAGCGCTCCGTCAACGAACCGGAAACGCCAGCGTGGGTGTGTCATCTAACTCACATTCCCAACATAAAAAAACTAATTTGTATTACATTCCTCGGTATGGTGTTCTGCTTCTCGGTACAAGAATACAGCGTCTACAGCGAAATCACTTTGAATTTTCCGTGCAGAATGTAAACACCAAGCCGAACAAATGTGACACACATCGCAAAACCGCCAACCACACGGGGCTTGACACGTGTAACTATCACGTCAGTTCAATTCTGGTTTACGTAAACAAAACAAAAGTAAGAGAGCAAAGCAAAAAAAAACAGAAACCATCAGCAGCTTTCATTCATGCCGCAGCGTTATTCATTATAAAAATTTTATTGTTTCTGCTCCACAACTGCTGTGCGCGGCTGTGCTCGTTGAATGAAACGACTCCACGGATTAAATTTCATTCAGGGCAGAAAAAAGCAGCACTCCAACAACAGTGAAGATGAAACGGCGATCGAATCCATGTTGTGTGTTGTGTAAGCGACCGTAAAGAGGCACATTTGCGCCCGTACCCGTACGTAGTCTCATCCACAACGGCATGATGGACGGCCAACACATACGACGCACGGTGATAACGAAATGACCCATCCGCCGTTAGGTTATCGTAGCGTTTTTTTTTCACCGTCTAGGTCTACAGTTGGCAGCACTGCTGTCACTATACCGAGGAGCAAATACTCAAAAAAGTACGACACACATATGCATTGTAAATTACGTAAACACTCGGTTATGCAAATATAGAATGCCTCCCCGAATGGGTTACATATCGAACTGTGTCACAACAGAAAAATCGCTTCTAAGTAACTTTTATAGCTTAAACAAGTATTCGTACCAAGCCGAGAAAACCGGCCAGATTGTGTGCAGTCGATGGTTTGATTTAATTTAAATCGACAGAGTTGCCACTTGGACGTTGCTATCACGCTCAGCCCGTTTGAGTTAGCTGCAGATCCGACCGGCAACACTGCATCTGCCACATGCTCTCACTGCCAAGCGCACTCGAAACGAACCGGCTGGTAATAGAAACAAATTGAAATCATTTATTATATCGAAGGCAAAATGCGAAAATAACATCAGTCGAATGTGTTACTTCTGTTGGCCAGTTAGTCGCCAGCAGTGGAATGTTTGAATATATATTTTTGGCGATAAATACCAGCAGACATTAAAACGATGTACCCGACATGTAGTAGCTGTCAAAAACATGTCCACCGTAGTTATCACGTCGAAAGCCATCTGCTCGCTTGATGGCATTTAAAAATGCGCTGAAACGTTCTATTTTTGTTTGTGCCGAGGAAAACAATCGGTACCGAACGCAGGATGGCTTCCTCGTAATCTTTGTAATAATAAAAAGTCGCCTTTGACAGCTTTAGCCATTTCTGTCACGATTTAAGTAGCTTACACTGCACACAATGACCGACCTGGCTGGCCCCGCCGTTGGTTTATCCAATTAGAGCCGATGGACTCTCGTTTACACCATCATCATCGCTCGGGGCTGGCCGCTGGCTGGCTGATACACATCGATTCTCTGTTTGACGGGTAGCTGTGAAAAAGAACGTATGAACTCATCGGTTTACGGCATTTTTCCTCGCCACTGAGCCCGTGTACAGTGAAGCGTAAAATGATGTCATTTTCAAAAATATTCAACCCTCCACCAGAACGAACACTGTGATGTGATTTCGCTCGGTGATAGGAAAGCTCGAAAGTTTTGCGCACTCGTCGGGACGGGACGGGTGGGTTTTATGGCCGGACTGCTGCGGCTTCGCTTGCGGTAATAGTTTGTTTAGTTTTCCGATCTTGGGAAAAGTTTCCTCGCTTTCATTATCTATAGTCATAACGAATTTGTTTAGAAGAATAGGAGAAAGAGTTTTGGGGTAAATATTTTTTTAACCGTCGGACACCACTTTTTAAATAATTACTGGTAAAAAGTCCATGGACGTTAGAGCTTATTATACGTTAAACTTGGATGAGGTTGGAGAAGGGAGTACTGTACCAAGAATGTATGAGAATCTCCTTCCAAGAACTAGCTCGCATAAGTAAGCCACCAAAGCAGAAAGATCCGTAATAGTTGGGGAGCCAGTAAGCTCTGTTGGAGGATACACAATTTCTATAGGACCACAAAAAAGGTCGCCGTGTTTGTAGTATTACTTTGATGGTGTTCTTACTGGAAAAGTCCAGAAGAAACAGAAAGCAGATTGGCATAAGAAGGAACGACAAAAGCTGTTGGATGAATGTCGTAGAAAAAGCGAATTACAGTCAAGGATCGGTAATAGTTGTTAAACTTATAAACGGGAGTAGACTACTTTGATACTGACTGTCTTCAGCATGTAGTTTTCGGCAATCAATTAGAAAACTCATGAAAAACCGAAGAAAACACGCTGAATCCCAATTCAAAACCATCTGCAGTCTCAAAATTTATCTTTTCAGAGCAAAGTTTTCTCAACCAATTTGTAGATTATCAACTGTCTGCATCAACTGTTTGCAACACGTAATGACCTGAAGTTGCTCAGTTACTTACTTACTTAAGTGTCCATGTCCACCGGTCCGGCAGTACAAAGGGATGAAATAAGAAATCTCGACTATTGACTGTTACCCGCCATAGCTTTTACTTGTCGCCAGGACAGGTTCTCGTCTACAGCCTGGATGCCGTCGGCTAGCCCGAGGTCATTTAGCCGCTCCATCGTTAGACGATTCCAAGGCAATCCTCGATTTGGTCTACTGTCAATTGCTCCAACTAATATCTCATCTATAACGATGAGAAACAGAAGCGGTGATAAAATGCAGCCCTGTCTCACGCCAGCAGTAATCCTTATGGGGTCGGACAAGACGCCGTCGTGCAAAACCTTGCACGATAACGCCTCGTACTGAGCCTCGATGAGATGGACTAGCTTATCTGGAACTCCTCTACGCCTCCTAAGGGGCCGTGCAATAATTACGTAAGGGCTTTTTCCTCATTTTTGAACCCCTCCTCCCCCCTATATAAGATTTTGGAAGATTTTGGCCAACCCCCCTCCCCCCCGTAAATAATCTTAGTAAGATTTTTTGAAACATCAAAATTCAAGTTTTACTTAAAAAGTTAGACATCGAAAAAACATTGTAACAGGTCAATAAAGTTCAAACAAGTTCATAAAAACCAAAGTTCAAACAAATTCATGAAAAAAACAAATAATATCAATTATCTGTTGTAAATCCCTTTATGGCCCACTCACAAACAGAACGTATTTCAGCATTGAAGTTGACAATAAATGTTGGTGTATGCTTAGAAATTCACTAGCGTTCACTTGATTCGCATTGATCCACTCTAAATCGTCTGAACACGTGTCCTCGTCAAGTAGCGTACAAAGAACTTCTTTGCCTCTTCTAGATGGCACGCGACATGGTCTTAAGTTGGAATTGGTACAGCGTTGCGTCTAATTTACGGATCTGTAATGACCATCCGCGGTGTCATTTGACGCAAAATACCGACCCCATTCTGGTCACATGCGGCAGGCAAGATCTTTGGGAACAGAAGAACAATACCGTCAAACGGGGTAACTTGCAACAGCGGGGTAACATGCAACAACGCTATATGGATCCAATTTAATGTACTTTTTGATCTGTTACTTGAATTTTTAATCTATATCAGTCACTGAATCTTGTTGTTAACACTTCAAAGAAGCCTTTGACGTTGATTTTCTGCTGTTTTGATGATTTTTAAAAAATCTCACAAGATGGTGTCAAATTCATCGTCAATTTTTCGTCAGTAAAACGTTTGTGTCGCCCACAGGCACTTCAAATAAAAGAAGCCTAACAACCATTTTTTATAGTGAAATGAACAATAAAGAAACATAATAATTGATTTATGATAACTAGTTTTGTTTATCTTACTTGTTACCACGTTATTCGTAAAACAAGTACTTAAACGGGGTAACTTACAACAGCTGGTAGATATAAAAAGCTGTTTTCCGTTACCTTCAAGAGGCGCGTTATCATTTAATTTTGCATAAATCAAAACTAAAGCACACCTGAAGAGTGTAAGAGACTTTCGGTAAGTCGGTAATATGCCAGTTTTTCTCTGGATATACTGAAAATGGCCATAGAAGCGGCCAAAACGAAAATAAGGTCACTGAGAGAATCGACCAGCAATATGGCAGTGTCTAATTACGATCACTCGTAACGTAATGAACAATCATATATTACGTAACCGAGATATCGATGATTTTTAACTTTTCCGCCCCACTTCATGACGCGATTTTGCATAATGGATATACGACGTGTAATGCGTTGTTACACAACTCCCACTTCACTAAGTGCGTTACGTAATATGTGAGTGGTCCTTAAAAAGGCAGCTTTATTGTATCCAGACAAGGAATATCAACTGCATGAATAATATAAAAAGTTATTTCTGTAATTTCCGTTACGGGGCTCATAAATTGTTTTTACCAACGTGACATAGGGCATTTATGCATATATTCATAGCAAAAGTATTAAAAATCGCAAGTCGGATTATCATTTGCATATTCAAATCAAAAGAAATTCATACAAATCTTTAAATTCGTTCAATTTCCAAAAAATATTACTTGTTGCAAGTTACCCCGTTTAAGGGGTTACTAGTAACAAATTAGTTAAAAAATTCTACAACAGCCAATATTGATCGCATATTTTTTCTCAATATGTGAAATTGTTCTATGGTAGACCTAATAACTACGTATTAATCAAACGTCCTCAAATGTACTACAGATAAGTTTTCACTTGCACTCATAGTTGAGAACTGTTGCAAGTTACCCCGTTTGACGGTACATCAACGAACACCAGCAGAAGAGAGTCCTGGAATTCGTTGATCTGCTCCAATATAATGCGGAGCGTTGTGATATGGTCTACACATGCTCGGCCAGCACGGAATCCGGCTTGCTGCCGCCGAAGAGTAGTGTCAATCTTCTCCTGGATCCGATTGAGGATTACCTTACAGAGTACCTACATTTGAGAGTAGTATAGAGCAACGTGATTCCACGCCAGTTGCCACATTCACTTTCAGGCTCTTTGCCACAAAACTTTCAGGCTCTTTGTGGTATTTAAGATTTGGTGTTTGATTTGGTTGCAATTGAAACAGGTCTTTCGTTCGGAGACTTCGAAGAATCTTGTCAAAGCTAGTGTTTTTCCGAAAATAAATTTTCTGTTACAATCGATTTATCCGTCCAGATATTTCGACTTGCTGTCAAAGTTTGAGGAATTTGTTCTTCAGAATTGTAAAAATTCTTGATGCCAAATGAGTCAACAATGAACTAAGGAAAGCTGCTTCGTTCTATTTTTTGGAAGCAGCCAGCTTTTATTATTCTTTAGTATTCAGGACAACTGCGGGTTTGTGATTCTATCGACTATTTCGTTCCCAGTCCAGTTTCAAACATGTGACGGCTAATTTGTTAGACTAGTATCGTACCTCAGGTTCAACTGGGCGATAGCTTGAACGTAAGGATACAATGTACTGCAATTATTACGGCAATAAATCAGCATTTAGATGCTGACTCTATTCCAAAAACGAATTAAACTTAGGTTTTTACTACTAATCGACATCAGAACAGAAATAAAAACCGGATTTCGGTCCGTTCAAGTTAAATGTAACGAATTTCCTTTGCCTGATCTTAGTTTAGTTTGATTCGTCTTCATTCCGAATACTGTCCGACTTCTGTCCCGAAATCTGGAATTATCTAGATACAAAATTGGTAGTTTTAAGTGTTGTCGACCTACTGATTACTTGTTTTCGAAACATAGAAGAGTCGTTTAAGAATCTGACTAAATTGGTCGCAAAGAAAACAGATAAAGTGGTGTGAGGCGTCGTCCTAATGATATCCCGCTCGACGACACCCCACACAAAATAATCCAAAAAATTGATATCGAGACTGCTAGGGGACCAAATTTTTCTTCTTCCAAAACTCCGGGACATTTTCAGCAAGCCATTTTTGTGTTTTGTTGGCATTATGAGCAGGTGCTCTCCGTCTTGTTGGAAGATGAAATGACATCCATGGGACAGCAACATCCTTCAGAACCTTGAGGTATACATCGGTTGTTACCTTTAGTCCTTGTTCAAAGAAATATGGAGGCATTACTTCTCCTTCGCTGGAGATTACGCCTAGAAGCATCACATGGGTCGGAAACTTTGTTGTCATTGACGATAGGAACCTAACTACGGTCCGGTGCAAGCCACCTGTCATTCTTTCGATTCACCTGTTGATCCTGATTAAAATATTTTCATCAGAGAAAAAGAGGACCGAATGATGAGGATGCTTTAACCGACTCAGAAGAGTTTTAGCTTTCACCAATCGCCATGATTTGGGCGCAGCATTTATAAATTGACCTTTGCGTAGGGCATAAGACTTATAACCAAGGTTTTTGGCACTTATTCGCCGGATTGAGAAGTTAGAACACCCGATTTTCCGAGCCATTAAGCTCGCTGGATTCTTTTGAATCATTCTTTCCACTTTGACCCTGTTCTGTTCAGCGGTAATGAAATGGTACTTGTATGTCTTCTGGGTAGGTATGTAAGAGAGCTTATCACTTTTCCAAGCCTTCTTTATATAGTACACTGTTCTTTCCGACACTTTTACCGACCGAACTATCTCCTTTATACTTGTCGGAGACGAGCAATAAAACGGCGACGGCAGACCGATTATTTTCTTGTTTCGCCATCTTTCAGTTTCTCAATACTATTCGTTTACATCTGACACCCCACAGTATAAGTTATTTAGTGCTGCCAGATATATCTGAATATTGTTTCGCAAGCATGAGTAATTGCTATTTGCAATTTACTGCAAAAATTCGTCACGCACCCTGTATGCTGATAATGATCAATTCATCATTAAACAAAAAGGTGCCAGATACTTGAATTAATTGATATCTTTACCAAGCCAATGCCAATTGATATCAGTGTCAAAATTCTCTGACTTTATATGAAATTCACTGACATTTCTCGACTTTTCCAGGATTTCCCTCTAAATTTATGAACCTAGAGGGTTACGTCGCAGACCCGATTTACTTGCGATTCGATACAGATTTTGAACTCACTAGTCATCCGTGATGACGTGCATCCAGCAGTTAACTGTCCAAAAAACCATTATTTGAAAACCTGTTTCATCCAACGCCATGTCATGCATGCTCGTGCCAGTGCCACTGACTGGGCATCATCCTATCGTGGGCAAGGCAAGTTAGAATCGATCTCCAGTCAGTCAGTCCGGTCATCGCAAATGGTATTCTGCGACGCCAACAATCAACAATCAAACACAACTGCGACAGAAAAAAAAATATTCGCAATGTTTCCTCCCCGCCAAGCAGCGCCCAGCAGCGTGGGCACATAATGCTTGCATCCCACTCCCACTCGCGCGATCGGTTTTTTTGTCAGAGGTTCGGCTGCGGCTCGATGATGATCGGTTCGTTGAGGAATTTGGTCTTCGCAAACAATCGACTGGTTCCGTAAACACACCTCTGCAGTGTGTCAACAAGCGACACCAATAACCAATCAGCGAAACTGTAGCCGTCAATCAAGCCCCCTGGTCGTGCTCGCAAGAAGACCAGAACTGTCAGATGCTGAATGAACAGTGATGCCAACTGGAGTGCCGAGCAGTGAACCGACGAAACAGAAACACAATCAAAGTAATCAAGCCCATTAGGCAAATTGTCCGGCGTTAGGCTGGTATGAACCATATATTTTTTTCTATTTGGGCAGTTTGCTCGGGCTTTATACCGATCAATTTAGCATCATTTACTTGCTCGTCGCCTCCCGCGTTGGCATATTATACGTTGTGTACTGTATTTTTTTAATGAAGCTACCAGCACGTGTTTCTCTCAACACTATTTTTAGCACTAGCAGGGTATGTAAGCGCAGAAGCGAGTACCTAGTTGTGATAATTTGCACAATTGGCAGAAATTTATTCAAGCATCATCGCTAACGAGTGAGCAAAAGCTGCTGTGCGTAGAGTTGAACTTTGATATTGTCGGTATCGGTTGTTGCCGTGCACCATTGCTCTGTGTTTACACGAATAAAGCACACCCGTGATCACATGACACTGATCTCGTTTGTGATATGTACCTACACGAGAAAAAAACCAGGTGATCTCTAGAGTAACAACAAAACAACAAAAATGTGGTAATTGGTACGTGCAATTATCACTTTTTGTTGACGTTCGTAGCAGCATTCTCCCTTTAAGCTGTAACTTACAATCCAAATGACTCATATTTATCTATACTCGTTGTGACAGATTAATGGGGAAGAAAACGAACTGCGCAGTCATCGTAGTAGACTGCGAAATCGGAAACCACCATAGACGATCAAATTAATTAGAATCGCTCGCGACTTCCATTCATTCCCAATTTGGATCAATTAATTTAGCTGCAGCACCAGAGAGACTCATTCAACAATCGTTAGCTGGCTAACTGACTGACTGGATAAGCAATGTCAGCAGCAGCAGCATTGTTAGCTCAGTCGGGTTCAGCCCGTCTGATATGACCATTTTTGATGGGTAAACAAAATTTCCGCTGAGGTTCGCTGGCTTGTGCAGGCTTTGTGCTCCTCTCCCCTTATACCTACACGCGGATGCGCGCACAGAACTTCGGCAATCGAATACCTTTGCTAGCTTATGATCGGTGTGTGACAGTGGCGTAGCGGAAAAGGGTGTTTGCTGGACTCTACATTAATTTTAGTATCGTTTCAATTCGAATAATTTCGACTAATAATAAATTTGAAGAGGCTTGAATCCCTTATTTATTAGTCGATTGCTACGTCCGTGCAAAGTGATGACATTTTTGTTTTATTATCATCACGATAATTTAACAAGTTTAGCACCGCTGTGATTGATTGGTAAAAAAAATTGACGTCGTTCAATTGTGTTTCGATAGCAAACTTCGCTTAATTTTCATCAGCTGATAGCATAGGTTTACACAAGGGGGGAAACCCGTCTCGGTGGACCAACCTTCCTTTTGTTAGTTTTAATCGTTTAACCATCAAACAATTTCCAGCGGAAATCAGCGGCAATTGTTTCCATTACCGAATCACACGAACAGATCAAAACATCCCCTATCCATCCTATCGAAATCAATATCAAGTTACGATAAATATCGACTGCGTTGTGAATTGGTCTGTTTCTGTTATCGTGCTGCAGCCAACCAAAGTGTCAAATAGTGACTCATTTCTCACACTCACCCCTCGGTTGTGTTTGACCGTCAATTTTAATCATCGCCGCCCGCCCCTTGACGATACCCTGCCGAAGAATGCCAAAAACAGAGAACCGTTGCGTCGTCGTCGTCGTCGCACGTTCCGTATGTTCCGACCAATATGGTTTATTGATGTTTCGTTATCGCCCTTTTGATATTGCTGCCTTGTTACTGCTGCAGCAGTTCGTCTCCCCGGCCACCAGGGCCCGGCAGGAGAGCGAGTAAGTTTCTATATTAATTTGTTGGGAATTTATTACGCCAAGTCGGTCGCCACACCATTCATTGCTGCCGAACCAACTGCGCCAATCGATATCAATGACTCATACAAATTCGATTCAATTAACGTCCGGCCTCGTTTTTTTTTTTCTTTTACGCACAGATATCGAAACGCATCCCGCATCGCCCGTATTTCCACATCTACTGCTCGGCAACGGCCGGGACGCCATCGATCCGTCAACCGTGGGAGCCAACTGCGTGCTGAATGTGACCTGCCAACAGCCAGCGGCTAACCTGCTGAAGCCAGGGCTGGAGTACAAACAAATCCCCGCCAGCGATACGCCCCATCAGAACATCAAGCAGTACTTTCAGGAGGCCTTCGATTTCATTGGTGAGTACAGTTCTTTTCTTCTCGCGCTGCTATAGACTAAAGGTTGATGACTTGACGCACCGAAACAGCGAATGACTGTCATAAACTAAGCATTTTTAACAAGCAAAGTGAGCGCGGCAACGGTAGACGATCTAATTTTAATTTATGAAAAATTGTCAAAAAATATAAATCACTGTGCTTTGTGTAACAGCTGAGAGGTGCGAGTTTAAAATCGCAACAACTGCGATAATAAAATTAGAGCTCTTACGCAATACACACATCGTCCTGGTGGCAATTAAAGACTGGTTCTTGCGGGGCTATTGGCTGAAGGAAAATCTGCATTCCTAAACAAAATCATTCGGTCCGCTAACGACCAATACAGCAGGTCGTCCGGTAGTCCAGAACAACCTTCAAGCGACCTATAGGGATACCGCGGCGCGATTCGAGGCACAAAAACCGTTCATGCCGTTGTTGAAACGG
Source organism: Sabethes cyaneus (assembly GCF_943734655.1). Taxonomy (NCBI): domain Eukaryota; kingdom Metazoa; phylum Arthropoda; class Insecta; order Diptera; family Culicidae; genus Sabethes; species Sabethes cyaneus. The sequence goes on from NC_071353.1 coordinate 17,923,387, forward strand.
CTGCTGTGGCTGGCATATGTTTAATCATGCTTTGTATCGCTATCACTCTCTGTCTGTCTGGTTTGGTTGCGCAGGTGTTTTGCCAACGCCACAGACTATCGGACATGGCTGTGCAAAGTGCAATTAAAAGTCGATGAAAGATCTGCCCGGCTATGGCGGAGAGGTCACTCCGCCTGTCTGTGGTTCGACTCGGTTCCGGCGTTGGCTGTGTTAGTAGTACTCTACTATCATCGGTCGGTACTCGCGCTCCGCTCAGTACAAAACAGTGTGTGCTCACGATGAGTATTTTAAATGCATGACTCATCAAATGCAGCGCTCGTGTTCGTGTTCTGCCTGCGTGGACGCAGGCCTGCCTGCCTTGGATTGGCAGTTAAAATTGTAAACTGTTTTTATTTCAAATCAACGTGTTTTTGCCGTTTTTGCGGCAATTGCTTTTCAATACATTAGTAGTTGAGCTCACTTGAGCTTTAGTAAACTATTGTTCCATCAAAGTAAGTGATCGGTACTATTTTTGCCGTGTCACAGGATGAATACCGCGATGACGCGGGTAGAAAAGTGTTATCAGGCACCACGATAAGACTGTGGAAAAATACCTCGTCTTCTCATGCCAGTCACGTGGTCCATTTTGTTCAGCACCAAAGCTTCTAAGCAACGGTGACAATCAAATCAAATCTTCCGGCTTCAGCGCCAACATTTACTCAATTGTATGTTGGTATCACACGCTATCTGCGTTAAAAATTTCGACAGTCCAACAGCCATAAAGTGACGAAAAGATTGAGTTTGATTTAATTTGCATATTTCAACGCCACGGTTGAACACAGTGACCAGTATAATAGCCGTCTCGATAAAAGCGGGCGGTTGTGGTGGTGAGCGCTCTAATCACCAAACAGCGCCACCGCGCAACAGGAAACGGCGAAGAACACAAACTAAATGTTCTCACGCACTGATCGAGGTCGGTCGTTTGTGTGACATATCTTAGAAAACGAGACTCGGTTGGGTTGAAGCAAACATACACACAGAGTAGACCGATTTCCGGTTGCGGTATGGTTTCACTTTTTTTTATCGCTGCTTCATACTGATGTCACACGCGTAGTCTGGTGGTCATTCAACCAACATTTCAACTCTCCGAATTTGAATATCACTCGATTGCTTCCTGCCTGATTGATGTAGGAAGTCAGTGAATTCAAGGATACCGCCCCTGAAGCAGGCAGAGGGTTATCGATTAACCCTTTCGGGAGTGGATTTGCTTCATCGGTTGTATGACAACAGTGAAACGGCAGTCCACTGATGTCACGGCTATATTTGGGCGACCTGCGGTCACAAATAAGCCGGCAAGAAAGACGATGTACCGCCTCATTTCATCGACGACGACGACCAACCTTGCGAAACGATCAAACTTACGATGGTTTGGGTTAAAATTAAATCTTACGTAGTCTCGCACACTGTACACATACCCCAGCGAACAGTTCGCGTTTGGCGAATGTAAATATAAATAAGCAAAGCTTATTGAAAGTATTCAAAACCGCTCGTCGCAACTCGCCACCGCTGCTGCCTGCCAGCCTGTCTTCGTCGTCGTCATCGTCATCATCAACATCGAGTCGTATCGAATTGGTCATATTAAAAATTCATTCAACTCTCTTTGAATTGAAAAAAGGTTCATAAGCCTCATCACCGCCATTCACGAGGCCAGTATACAATGACAGCGCGTCAAACCTCTGAGCAGCAGGCATATGAATTTCAAGGTGGCTGCAGTTTGTTTACATTTCACCACAAAAATTACCACTGGTTGAAGCTTGGAGTACGCCGAAAGAACTGATTATGTCATCCTCCTGTCGACCGGTTGAACCGTATTTGGCGTTCTCGGCGATGATATTTTGACGGCACCACCACCGTCCGCCAATCGGTACGGGAATGAATTCACTGTGTTTGTCAACATCCTGTGCTGTGCTCTGCGGCTGAACTTGGTCATTCGATTTTGTTTTTCTTGGTCCCGAGATTTTTCTGCGCGCAATGCACATCGCAGAAACAAAGCGATTATTGCATCTCCTTGAGGCATCGATTCAGGGCACATGAATCATTCCCTTTTGTTAGTATAATACTTTGGATAGAATCGATGATGGCGACGATGATGCCACTTTGTTTGTAAACTGAGAGTTGTTCTGAGTTGCTGCATAAGTTTTCCTATGTTTGTATGAAACTGGATCAGTTCATGATGATCTGGATCTTTAGTTTCCCTAATCGCATACATTTTTCCGACCGTTTCAATTCATATGTCTTTCGATGACGCACAGGACTTTAACGCAGCGCACGAAAATAAAGTTCAAGATTTAGGTAGTACAATTCTCACGGAGTCGAGAGTTGAGTGGGCCTTTTAAATCTCATGGATCGGATGGAATGGTCCCAAACACTAGGATACATTCCTACGAAAGGGAGAGAACTTCGAGCCATCTTCGTTCCGAAAGCTGGGCAACATGACAGGACAAGCTCCAAAGCATGCAGGCTTATTAGTCTCACATCCGTGGTTTTAAAACTGATGGAAAAATCATTGATTTTAATATCAAACTATCATACTTGAAGAGAAGGCCTTTGAACAAACTCCAGTTTGTCTACCAAGCTGGACAATCAACTGAAACAACACTTCATACGTTGGTTTCAAACATAGAGAAGCCTTCTGACAAAAAAAGAAACCTCACTAGCAGCTTTTCTTGATATTGAAGGAGCCTTTGACAACGCCTCCCACAATTGAATAAACAAAGTCATGGAAAAACGGACTCAATAATTTTCTAAATAAATTGGCTGACAAACGCTATGAATTTATAGGATTCGCTGACGATATGACAATTTTAGTAAGGGTAAAATTTATTTATTCATTTATTTAGAATAGTTGGTTGGCGCTAATGATACAGAATTCGTCTTAATAAAGCTGGCTTCATTTAGAATTGGAACAAACTTTTGCTCATATTGTGGCGCTCTTGGTGGACGGATTTGGAAGTTCTTGGTTCGCCCACGTGTCGGAAATTCCGCAAAACGACTGTATTTTGTAAACAAACAACATGGAAGCCGAAAGAAGGGAAAAAATTGTGCACAGGTATTTGGAAAAGTCCATTGTGGTCTGCATCTAGGCAAACTAAACAGCTGAAATTGCCCAGAAATACCGTATGGCGCGTTATCAAACGGTATAAGGAAACATTGACGACGATTCGAAAGCCTCATCGGCTAATCATCAGAGTGGAACTATCGATCGGAAACTGCCTGGTAAGATTTTTAAGACCATCAAGAGGAATCCCAATCTGTCGGGGGAAAATTCGACGCAGCCCATAGTACCGTGAGTAAAATTCGACTCCGGGAAGGAATCAAGTCGTATCGAACTAGCAAACAGCCAAACCGAACCATAAAACAGAATAGTGTGGCCAAAATCCGTGCTCGAAAGCTATACGACCGGGTGCTAACCAAGTTCGACGGGTATCTTCTGATGGACGATAAAACGTATGTCAAGGCCTACTTCGGGCAAATGCCAAGGATATTTCAATCAAATTTAAATTTGTTTTTGCCGACAAATTTTTAACGAAAATTTATGATTTGGCAGGGCATTTGCAGCTGTGGCAGAAAAACGAAAGTTTTCGTTACAAATAAGACAATGACGTCGGAACTGTACCAAAAGGAGTGTCTCCAAAACCAATTTTGCCGTTCATTCGATCCCCGCACCGTCCCGTGATGTTTTGGCCGGATTTGGCAAGCTGTCATTACAGCAAAGTCGTTCAAGAATGGTATGCAGAGAAAGAGGGGCCAGTTTGTTCCGAAAGACCTTAACCCACCCAATTGCTCCCAGTTCTGCTCTATTGAGAAATATTGGGCAATCATGAAGAGGAGACTCAAGAAGGCAAAGGGAAAAGTTGTCAAAGACATCAATCAGATGAAGATCTGGTGGAATAAGATAGCCAAAACGACGGACGAAGAAAGTGTGCGCCGCCTACTGAACCATTTCGCAGAAAAAGTTCGAGAATTCCTTCGAAACCGTGACGAATGATTTTATCCGTATTTTTTCGTAAAAGTATGAAGTAAGGAGTGAGCTGCATTGGTTGTCTCCAAGGTAGACGACGAAGGGCATAGCGAACAAATCTACGTTGGATGTTTTCGATGTGATACGAGGCGTTATTATACTGAGGATTCCAAACCGTTGAACAGTACTAACGAGAGAGAGAATTGCACTAATAAACAATATAAGGCAGTAAGGCATTGCATATTTCGGAATAGCTTTGGATACGATGAAAGATATATGTTGTTCGCAGGTAACATGGCAGTTTAGAATCACGTCGAGGTCCTTGATGTGGTCAGCCCGTGGGATTGGTATAGAATTGGGTTTGTAGTCAAAGTTCAATGGCTGAAGCTTCCTGGAATGTACTATTTCTAGTAGATTAATAATTCACTGGAACTATTCGGCGATTACGAGAATGATTAACAATCGCTTCGCTAGTGTGATGCATAAAACCACTTAAATATCAGCTCAAAAATGGCTTAGTAAACTACAACGAATGGCATGCTCTTCAATAACTGGAGCAATGACCAGCACATTGCACCAATTTCGTAGCCTTCGGCATGCTAAACATTTTCAAGACGGACATCTCAATGGACACCTACGAACCTTCCGAGATTTTCACCTGAACACTGGTCTGGTAATCATGAATGAAGACTGGATGGAAAGTAGGACAAACTTCGATATACCCTTTAAAGTAATCGAAACCGATCGCAGCACATAGGAAGAAGGTGGTCCTAAACTTCGTCCGGGATCACTCTTGTTCTACACCGATGGTTCTAAAATTGGTCAATCTACAGAAGCTAGGGTTACTGGACCCCATACTGTGCCAATGCAGTGCATTAATTTAGCGAAGACTGCGGTTTTTCGGAAAGGGAATCCTTACGGCTACTCCGCTGAACCGAACAAGATAATGAAGTTCATTAAGGAAGTCATACCTTTTTGGTGGAGGGGGGAGGGGAATGCAGAATCTTAGGGCGACCAGGACTCATAGCTGTTCGAGTATAGGACAATTGTAGGGCCAGCTGTTACGATCCTATTGACTCTAACAGCCTCTTCCAGCCGAGATTTGAACTTACGACGGCTGGCTCATTAAGCTAGCATCATACCTCGAGGCCATCTGGGAGACCGATTCCATTCTCCAGTAAATCCTTCACAGTCAAACCCGACTCTGCAGCGCAGCAAAAACTTAAAATTGTTAAACAATTAACGAATCATTTAAAATTGGGACAAGATGCCCTACCAACTGAGTGAAAACCCCTATTCCGAGGTTGCCGTCTCTATCGCGAATGGAAACGAGCTGCTTTATCAGCTCAACTCTTGTCTATATAATATTGAATCCGACGGAACAATGCTCTATTTATGGAGTGTATTATTGGTTATCTCTGGCGGTGGTGTTGTTTCGCGCCTCCTCCGTAGATACACCACCGGACCCGGTGCTGTCCCGCATTATTGTATTGATTCATTTTACCTCTTATCAGCGGGCAATTTATATGGCGAGTACCGCGAAGAAGACACAACGACGAGTAAGTGGCAAAACAAGTTTGTTTTATTGTTGCTGTATAACAACAATGAGTCACTCCACTTGCTGTTCGCAAATAGAGTGCTCATTCGATTCGGGCGTAAATATGCCACCGCCGTATTACAGTTTTACATAAATAAGTTTAAAATTTTTAAATCAAAAATAAGTCATTGAGTGCCCTTTGCTGAACATTATAGGTTTTTTGAACGATATTGAAATAATCGAAAAAGATTCGATACGATTTATTAGCTTGTTAGTTAAACTAATAGCAACTAAAAACGAGGAAAGCAAAGTCTTGACTTAACTCCTCATCATCGATGGACTTGTCAGCCAAAACAATTGCAGCGGTAGCTGATATTAACAGTACTTCCCACAGTTCTGTGTGCTGAAGAAAAGAATCAGAAAACCCCGGTTGTTTACATTTGCACTGTTCGGTCGTTATCGAATCTGGATCTAGTGCTTTTCAACAAACCATCCAATGCCAGGTGATAATGGGTTTCTCCCATTATCAGCTTGCTACCCCGTACGATAAGCTGATTTACACACGACTCTAAATTACCGTTTTGTAAAGGTGTTTCGATCGAAACTGTCCATATATGGACCGCGCACCGGTAACAGGTGCTGAGGTCAGCACTTGGCTTGGGAGCGAAAATAACTTATCACACACTGCATCTAAGGGGCACTAAACCGAACAATCTAGCAAGTTGTAATTTTCGTAGAAGGCTCCACTTTCTAGGACATTCCAAAATAATCTAAGGGCAATTGCTATGCTTAACTTATCTGGTTAGACTCATACTCACTTGGCAAATTGAATTTTGATTGAGTTTTTCTGAATCACCCTTTTGCGCAACCAGTTGAATTCGACTTCAATTGCTGATATAATCATTGAAAAACTTCAAAATGTATAGAAATTTCGCGTTTTTAAATTTTTAATTGAATATCTGACAATTCCGTCTCCCGATTACGTTAGGTTTTCATACATTAAATTTTATCGATATAATTTGGGAAAGGGAAAGGATGGTTGAGTTCTTTTCTTCACCGGTTTACTTTCTGGACATCAAGTTCGTCTAGGTTGAATGTTCAAATGATAAAATCGATCTAAGAAAAGGGGTAGTTTTACACTTTCACAAATTAATTTACCTACAGGCCATCAACTTAGTCGAGGTTTTATCGAAACAAATGCTTCCTGACCAGTTGGGATGGATAGATTCGAAGTAAACGAAATTGTATGTGTGTAAGATTGTCGTCCGGTCCTGGAAAGCAAAAGCATTCTTTGATGTGATTGGTTGATTTATGCTTTTTCAATACTTACTTGACAAATTTTTGTCATTTTTTCCATACCAATCAATGCATAGAAAAATCTCTGGTCGATTGGTGCAAATATCTCTAGAATCCGTTGAAAAATGACTTAGTTATAAGCGTGCAAAACATTACCACTTTTCGTTACATGTTCATTTTTCGTACTTTTGAAGTGCACTCCAATATAGAAAACAAAAACGTAGTTCTACGCTAAAAGCATTATCCAAAGAGAGCATACGTTATCTAACAAGTATTGAAAACATTTGGTTTACAGTAGTTGTATAATTCCCCGGAATTCGAATTGTCTCAATTTTTCCGTCAGCTTTTGGTTTCTTTCTTTTTTTCCTCGAGCCATAAACCCCCACAAACTTAGCATCACTTTTACCACTGATGTAACCGACGGACGGCTAGGCAATTGGCAGGTACCTAGCGATAAAATCGAAACAATAGAGGCATTGCGGAGGCCATCGCACCGTGTTACCAGCGAGCCAGCTAGCAGCGCTCGGCGATGAATCATCGGTTTTCGACACTACCGTGGTGGCCCAGCAGAAGACGCTGGTTGAGGGCGGGCGGGGGCCGGCCGTAGCGTACGGTCGACTACAGGTTCGAGCAAGCTGTGTGAATAAAGCAGACCGCAATCAATCAATATATTATTTCACATGTACACGACTGTTGGTAGTATACACAGGTGCCGTCGGTGTTCTGGTTCGGCATTGCGATCCTTAACTTGCAACAGTTCCATGGCGTGCTATGACGAACGAAGCTAAAACGGCTTCACCTCGTGCTGCTGGTACCCTTACCGCACACACAGGTAAGCTTCAATGCTTCCTGCGTTTGCTCGTTTTTTACCGTTGGCTGTGCTGATGTGACGGGCGATGGACGAGAGGCTTGGAAATCTGTTCTATCATTCTCTACTTCTAGGTTTCACCTTTTAATTAGCATGTGGCGTGAAGAACATGGCTCAGATGGACGAAGGAATTATGTAGGGCTAATTGGTGATACCTCTCTTTGAATACACATTCACCACTTGCTGCTTCATTAGGTTCTGCCCTACCCAGAACTACTCTCGAGGGATTCTCGAACAAATCTTTTCTAATCTACAGTCTTCCGATGATTCTGGCACAGGGAATACAACCCATGCCAAGCCATTTTGCATGCATAATGAGTTTACTCTTGTCTGACGACGGTCTGGACCGAACGAATTCAGATAAATTTTAGATAAATATTTAGATATTTATAAGTAAGCTCTAAACGGGTGTACATGCCATCAAGGACGAAGAGGGGAATTCACAGCCAAACAAATGTAGCACTGAAGATTACGCCTTTACATTCTTTGCAAAAGATAGCACTATGAAAAGCTTCCTCTTCTAGTTAGGTTAGGGCTCCTTTAGCGCGATGACGAAGACCTTCCGGCTCGCAGGATGTGGGAGTTTTGGGAAATTAACTGTATTTTATGGATCCCCTCCTTCCGCCCGTAGCGCATGCTAATGTGAAAAGGAAGTCCGGAGGGTTGCACGCACCAATAATCCTTCCCGCGATGAGCAGCGCCGTAAAATCGAGGGTGGATCAGTAGAACCACCGTGCAACATAAATTTTCCTAGCAAAGATAAACAATACAACCTGCGCGCATTTGGTCGTTTGTTTGTATGTTTACACAGCTCTTATCGTGCACGGAAACTCTGCCGCTGTACAGTGGGCAAAGAACTGTCAAATAAGAGTGGTCCGCCAGAGCGGTTTTCTGAATTGGTTGCATACTTGATCTGCCATCTAACGGATCGAAGCAAGGTTTCGGAAAACTCTGAGATTACACACCCTCGTGCAGTGCAGCACACTTCATTCGAGCAAATTGAGTCTCACATAAAATGAGAAATCAATTTGGCTTTAAAAGGATCCCCGCACGTGACTGTCCGCATTACCGAAAATGATCACACGTGTCGACACTCCCCGCATGGAATGTGCGTCACACGGACATCCGGAGTACCCTGCAAAGCAGTCGATAAGCCGATTACGTGTGACGAATTAGTTGCCTGCCTGCCTGCCTGTACACAATCGATATTGGCCGCCTTTCGGTTGCCATTGTGCCAACAAGAGACAAGAAAATGCTTCTTCTGTGCAGCAAAGGCACACACTCATTCGGCTTGTACTTTCATTATTGCGCTAAATCACGAACTGCCAAACGAACGCCGATATTTTCCACGTCGCTATTTATGGCTGCCTGTCTGTTGTAGTAGCAATGTTTACATTTACGTTGGAATAGCACTGCGAAAAGTGGAAACTCTTGAAGGAAATATTTCTTTAGTGTTCGTCGACCGAAAAAAAACCTTCAAATCGCGAAAGGCATGAGTCATCCAGAATCGATTTTTGCTCAAACTCTTCCTCCGCCCACGCCGGACGATTTATCACTTGACGTTTGCGTTTTTCCAGTGCTGCCGCATCGCGATGCAAGTGGAAACCAACCCGACCGCCAAGTGAGCGCACCTGTTGGCGGTAAATACTTCGTATCTGTTCGTTAATCTCTTTTGCACTGTCGCAACCGCATTATTGCACACGCCGCACCGGTTTGTTTCACCCTTGGACGCAGTGGTGTAGTTGTCATGTTTTTGATAATCCTCCGGACCCTGCTGGAATCCTTCCGAAAACAGTCACGCACCGTTTTCCGGTTGGTGAGTGATACCTATATGAGGAGAAGTGTTTTTTAGGCTGTAAACACCAACACACAAAGGCATGTGCGGAGTGCGGGGGTTTTACGCTGACTGACTGAGTCCTAGTTTTTCCCGCTGACGACGGCTCCCCTTTGTGCACCGAAGGAACAGCAGCGGCGTGGGTGTTGTTTCCCTTGCGATAAATGAATAAAGAAATTCATCATCCAAAAATTGTCGGTATGCTTTCTGTACCGCCCGTGCCCGTGTTGACAGAAACTAGCGACCTTAAATGTAGCGCGGGGACGACAGGCTGAATGACCTAATTCCGTTAGCAATTTGCATTTGACACGTCAGCAGCAGTTGATTTTGTTGCGTTTTCAGGTTTTCACTGCTGTTTGGAAAAGGATTTTCTTCGGGTACTAGGAGTAGTAGGCGCTAAAAATGGATTTATTAAAAGGTTTTAGCTCGCGCGATTCAACCTTTATTATTACATCAGCTGATTATTTTTGAGTTAGCACCATTATGAATAGAATCAAACCCCTAAACCCTACCTACAACTTTTTAAGCGTTGCTTCAATGAGCATTCCTCGCCTTTCTCCTTCATGCCTTATCCCGATCTGTTTGGATACTATCAACACCTTTATTTCATCACTTTCTTCTATTAAAAATGATGGCAAGCAATTGTATAATGTGTTTTCATTAGATCACAAGACTTGTCATCAACGGTCAATCGGTGAACGGTGACCAAACTTTGTGATCGACAACCCAAGGAAAAGAAAAAACGTACAACCCTCCGAACAGTTTCGTTAACATCCGAAACCCGGGAATCAATCATCACCCCCGAGCACGGCAATGTAAAATCCCACAAAACAACACAAACAACCTAAACCCTTCATGTTTTTCCTTTGTTGGGAAATCAAAGATCAGCACAGGGCACAAAAAGGAGGAGCTGTGTGCATGCAAACGCACAGATTATTCCTCGCAACGTTTTTGCTGCTGCTGCTGCTGCTGACGACGATGATGGAAGGAACCCGAACCCAATGACATTTCCCCTTCGGCACGGTAACGGCCGGTTTTTATTCTCATTCAGTTCGCTAGCTAGCAGGATGACTCATCCTGCTTGTTGGTCCGGGTGACACCCCGGATACCGTCTATCCCGTTTTTTACGATGCTGATGCTGCCGAAAACTGCAACTAATGAGGGGGTGGAACCCTGAAAGGTACATTACTCTAATAGGTTTGCGATCCGCCCTCTGTCTCCCGGTTGACAGCACCACCGAGGTAGAGCTTAAAATAACAATAAAACCTCTCCCCTTGCCGTCTCCGGAAAGATATCACGGGCGCTCTGATTTCATTGCCGGTCCAGGCGCCGGAAAAACTTGCGGCTTGCGAAATCATTTCCGACAATAGCGAGGGATGCAGGCACTAAGTACCAGCATAATTGGCACATCGTTTCCATGGAATTAATCCACGCGACTTTCTAGAGAAACCAAAGGTTATCTGGTTTCCTGGTCATTAATTCTAGTTAATCACCGTGACGCATGGACTAAGCAATGATAAATGAGATCCATCACGATCACCGTCAACAGCGGAGAATCTCTTCGTTATCTGCGGCGTAAAGGGGATAAACAATGGCATCTCTGTTAGTCGGCGTTACCTCAGGAGCAGAACAAACAAATATAAAGGAATGTAATCTTAAAACGGCAAGAAAAAATACATTTTTACGACCAACTTTCAAGTGGATTGCGTAAATAGACACATCTGTGGTGAGATGGATGGCGATAAGAGGCTTCTATGTATCTGCAGATGTTTGCCCGTCATTCACAAGATGTCATCGTAACGCAACAATAACAATCGAATGCGTTTGACAGCTGGGCCAGCGATGACTAATACGTTTCCTTTCCTTCGTTATGGACCGTTTATACGCAGCGACGCAAGCTTCGGGCTTCCGGTGCCGCCAACAGCGGCAATTTCAACAGGAGGGTTATAATGTTCATGTTCCTGAAGCGAGCAAATGGAGAAAATCGAACCAGAACAATTTCGTAGACCGCTGCTGCTGTTACTGATGGCAGTGCGCAATTACCGAGTGCATGAGTCATAGAGCACAAAGCGCGTCTATTTCGAAGGGGTCAAACGTTGCGGTCTTTGGTTCGGTTCGGTGACCTCAGCACGGCTTTCCTCCAAAACTCAACCAACCAAAAATACTACAGCGCAACGATGATGAGTCACGCGGCCGCAATCGCAAACGGAGTGCCGTCAAAAAAGCTTCGCCAACTTGGTATTCGCGCTAGATCGGGTCTGGTGGCTCCAAAAGAAATATTCACCACTTGTGCTCGTTTCCCAACATAACGACAGATTGTTGTCGTGTTAAGTTTCGACGGCCGGCGGCCGAAGCGAACGTCGAATCGTGAGCCGAAAGCAATGGCCATTTGAATGACCTTTGCTTGATCGTGACGTCACTGCAAAGGCCGTAGCGAACCACGGATTGCAATAAATTGTTTCATGCCAGCCAGTCAGCTAACGTATCCATGTTTCTCAATTCCCTCATTCTCCTTCGGCTTCTCGGTGGATGGCGGTGCAGAGCCTGGTAACTTTTTCGCCGTGGCTTTTCGGGCGACGGTGGCTTCGAGACCGGTTGCGCAGATCAGGTTTTCTTTCACCACAACAACACACAGACACTCGCGCGCACCGTTCGTTGCGATGAGGTGGAAAATCTGGTTTTCTGACGGCAAGTCGTGCCGTGCCGAACGTTCGTTGTACGGTTTCTCCGTACTCATGTCAGCCTTCACGTGTAATAAGAACAGAATCCAAGGCAGGAAGAATTCTGCGAATTTGTTTGACAACATAAATGTTCCCTTCTCTTGGTTGGTGTGTAGAAAATGGCCCATCAATAAAAATTAACACAATTTTAACGCCTTCTGTGTGGAAAATCGCACTCATCAATGGTGCTGGGAGAAATGGTTCGACCCCTCTCCACGGTGGATTATCGTCAGTACGGATAGGGCCCGAAAAGATTAATGACCACCTCAATTACGTACACACATTCGCGGGTGGCGCTGATGACAGGATGACGTCGTTTGGAAGTTATCGAATTTCCTTTTCTCGATTTCGCTGATTTGAAAAATGGATGCTGCGCAACAACTGATTTGATTCAATTTTCACCAAAGATACTCATTTTTGACAGGTGACGTTATCGCCCTATACAAAGCAAGGGGAAGGACGCAATGCCATGATTTTTCATCTTCCAGTCGGTTCCCCCTTGGCTGATGGAAAAGTGCTTGTAACCACTTCTGCATCTGCTACTAATATAGCAGCATTGTTTAACCTGTTATTCAATAAATACGGCTCCCGCGCAACTTCGAACGACTCCCTTCGAGCTATGATGAAACCAAGAAAAAACAAGGGGGAATAAATATTATTTTATTAGCTCTTTTACGTCCATGGCGTCAAGTGAGGAGCCTGACAAGAGAAACAGGATACAGCAATGCTTGTAATCATTTCAGGAATGCATTTTATTACACTGTACATATGTGAAAATTTACCCTCCTGCTATGGTCTAGTAGTAGCGCGTGGTATATGAAGTGGGCATTGAGTTTCCCTTTTCGCCACCACTGACTGCTGCATGATCACAACTCTCGCTAGACATTGTTGTACTAGAAGTGCGAATCGGAAGCATTACGGATGGCTGGCGAAACGACGACGAGGATGGTAGGACGCAGCATGCCATGAATGAAAAGTGTTTTCGAAATGAATGAATCATCTGGATTCTGTCGCTGCTGCTGGGCTGGGTCTGGCAGATCCAGAAGCAGATGGATGGCAGTTCTAACGGTAGTATAAAGAATGAGCCGTTTCCATGCCCATTCATTGGCGGCATTTATCCGGCTGCCGCCAGCAGTGGCAGCCATAAAACACACCATCTATACGATTGTTTCGCAACACGCTGCATGGGACAAAACTCTCTTGAATCCGGAACGGATCCAGTCCCGAAGGTACGGCGGAAGTGCTGCGGAGACGGACGGCGCTGATGAACATTGATTTTAATTAAATTTTACGACAGTTGCTTCGCGCAATGGGTCGAAATCGAATTTCAGGACATTTTGCGTGTTATTGCAGCCTACCAAGGGGGCACGTCGTTTGGGACGATTAAACGCGTCGTTTGATCGACGAGAATTAGCGGAATCAATCGATTAGTTTAGGTTGTTCGTTAATTTTCGTTCCGACGATGGTGATGAGTTGGATTATTCACATGAGGGGCAGTGTGAAAATTGTCCCATTACTTAAGATGTCTCTGAATGTTCTATTCAATATATGTTAGGAGTTGGAACGTTTTTCAAACAGCAGACTGCAGGAAAAATGGACAAAAATGGAATCAACAAAACAGCGAGAGCCGATGACTCAACAGAATCATCGTAGCATCGTGGAGTGTTGATTATCTGAAAACCAAAATGTCAGTGACACTTGGTTCAACCTGAAAAAGTCAAGGATTTGACGCCCTTGGGTACGAAAGTGACCTCGTTAGTTTCGTACTACTCGAGGATATCCTTTAAATAGTGTTTAAATAACGAGGCTAGATCCGGACAGAAGATTATAGGGCCCTCGTGTTGTCTTAGCAAAGGAAGCAGACGGTTCTGTAGACACTCTTTGAGGTATATCTGCTCGTACAGTTCCGGTAATCACGAATGGCGCACTCCGTTTGCCACATGAGCAGATCGCTTGCCAAACCATGTATTTCTTAAAAAGTTTCTGCTATAGACTAATCTCAAGTTTTTAGTCTTGACCTTGGAATGAGGTCATACATATATTAATATTTTTTTGAAACGATGGTTCTACAATTGAATATCCTTGAGAAGTGGATTTTGCGGTCTCCTTTTGTCCAGCGCCTCTTTGTCAGTGTTCAAAGGTACAAGTATCAGCGAACCACATGCCCTGGAGGGTGTTGTGAGTTCGAATCCGGTTGTAATCTCAGATTACAGCTTGATTCGACTCATGCACCTTCCAGCATTGGACAAAAGGTAGGAGTCAAAATGACTACTTGTCAAGCATAGCTGCCAATACCCCCCCCCCCCCCCTTTCCTTTCCGCTCTTCCCCCTCTTCCTTCACCAAAAACTTTTCCATTTCTTTCCCCTACCGTTCCTTCATCAATTGTAGAACCATCGTTTCAAAAAAATATAAGTTTCTGCTTTTTTATTTCCTGCGGAACATCAAACTTGTGCTGGGCGGTGAAGAACAGTAGCCCCGGAAGCTCCCAGAAACCTGCCTTGACGTAAATTTCATCATTCTTGATGAGACAATGAGGCTTCGCGCAGCATCTGCGTGTACAGTTTCCGGGCCCGTGACCTTCCCACCGTATTTTGTCGATCGTCACGATTTGGAGCCTTATGCACTTTGTACGTATGAAGTCCCTCTCATTCCTTGGCTCTCTGAACGAAAGACTTCGACAGATTCAACTTTTTGGCCACATCCCTGACCATTGGGATTCTCCTTAAACGCTTTCACGACACGCTTGTGATCCTGATCGCTAATAGAACATCCATTCTGACCGCATTTCTTCTTCCGTTCGATGCTCAGACTCTCAGAGTTTCGTAGTAACGTTTAACCACACGACTCACAGTTGAGAGTGCACGATTCCAAGTTGTTTTCCGGTGTCCCGATAAGATAGTTAAGAATTTTCCAGGTGCTTGCGCAAAATTAATTCACGACGTTCCTTTTCGGGTGATGTCATTCAATCATCTGTTGGAAGACACTAAGTCGAGACAGTTTCCGTAATAGTATTGCATGGTCAATACGATCGAAAGCTGCTTTCAAGTCAGTAAATTAGTGCCAACAGATCAACCAGGCATGAAGCCGTGCTGCACCGTTGAAATATAGTTCTTAGTGCGGGACAGTATTACACCACTCACAATTATCTCGAACAGTTTAGAAGCTGCGGAAAGGTTAGTGATTCCTCGATAATTCCTTACGTTGAGTCGGTCGCCGGTTTTTAATACTGGAAACATAAACGATAAACGATTCTTTCCAAACTTCGGGAAATCTCCCTTGTGCGAACGACTTATTGAATATGAAGCATAAAGGATTGGCCAACGCCGCTATGCAACGGCTCGCAACTACAGCTGGAATCCTATCAGGTCCTGCAGAGAACGAACGCTTTAATTTTTTAGTGGCGGTTATAATCATATCGGTTGTAATGCTGAACAGACCCAAATCCACCAAATCGGCTGGAAGCTTAGAAGCTTTTTCATCAGCAAAGACGGAAGCGAAGAATTTCGCAAACAGTTCACACGAGTCAGAAGACTCGACACCATCGTAGCAAACGTTCAAAGGAATCGAAGAGGATTTTCGTTTGGAGTTGACAAAATTCCAAAAAAATTTCGGTTGCCTTTTAAGATCAATTTGCACCCGCAGTACATACGATTTATATAATGAAGCATTCAGGCGGCGATATTTATCACTAGCGTGTTTGAAATTGAACTGAGTTAATGGCGTTCTCCGATAGCGTCGAGCACGTTGAGCACGGTTACGTTCCCGCTTCATTTGCCGTAGACGAGGGGTATTATTCGTACTCATTGCACTATTCGATTAATGCAACTACTCGTGCTGGCAGTATTCGATTAAAAATTATTCGAATATTTCATGTGTTATTCGATTAGTTGAATTAATCGAACGACTAACGGACATCACTAGGTACTGCGTGTGGCGCTGTTCGTCTGTCGGCGCGTTAGCCGCGATTCTCAGCGCGAGTTTTCGAGGGAAGGCCCGTTCCTATGAAATAGACCAAACCTCGTGTTCTTAGTCTTGACCTTGAAATGCGGTCAAACATATATTAATACTTTTAGTGGCATAGTGTCGTCGTCCCGCAACAAAGTATGCACCAGTAAACACAAAGTTAGATTAAACTTCTCGGTCGGTGGTTCTACAGTGGATGGAGGAAGAGGCACGATCTGTGTCTAAAATAACCCAACCCATGTCGCCTTAAAACTGACGACTTAAAACCGTTCTTAAATACAGAGCACTAGTTAATACTGACATATCTACAACCAGTAATTCATTCACCTGAAGTTTAGAAAAATTATTTTTGTTTCTTAAGTAATGCAATACACCGCTCTAAAGTCGCCTTTTGCTTTGATTCAACAGCTATTAAAACATATTCAGGTAGTATATTTGTGCCTGCACGTCCCTTTCAACTGTGCTTGGAAATCTTATGGAATATGTCTGAAATGTATTACCCAAAACCGAAAGGAGAAAAATCGATTCTTTTTGCTAGTCATCCTCCCGTTATCCTCGGAAAAACACCTTCACCTTCAGCTTTTACGTCAGTCATTATAGCATCTTTGCGTAAACAACCTCTGACTAATCCTCTTCGCTAGAGCCAATAAAAGCTCACTAGACTGAAAAAAATATTGATCTGCTTTTAGCCTTCCAATCGAACACTTTTAAGCCGCCTAATCCATCAAGACGAGAGGAAATCTCAAATATAGGATAATGGACAGGGACGCGTAAAGCCAAGCCTCTCCCTTGTGATTGTGAGCCTGCCGACAAAAAGGATCAAATTTAACATACTAAAAGCCGTCGGGATTCGGCTAAAATAGAGAAATAATAAAAAGCTCATAACGGTCGGGCCTCCGGTTGGTTATCCAGAGGGATCACCGTAAATAGTCGGTCGGTCCGTACGCATGCATGTGCTGTACACATTGCGGCTGAGATAGAGGAGGGAGCATCAAGGGTGAAAGTAGCGCTTATGAGTCATGCTTTTACCGTGGCCCAACGACGACAGGGTGAAGTTTGGCCGACCCGTACGCCGCGGGCCGCGGCGATAGGAGCGTGTAAGATTCGTGCTACCCAAAGTCACCTTTAAGTGGTGAATTTATGTTTATAAATAGGCCGACTTCTTCGAGTGCGCGTCGCTTCCAACAGGAAGTGAAACTGGGTGCGATACTGCGCTAGCATAGGGTCGGACCTCATAGTTCAGTGCCTTGGTCGTGTTCTGAATATTATCAAAACAAATGTACGGCGTTACACACTAACGATCTGGCTAAATTGTTACGCTACATATCTCTCGGCTGTGTGGCCCGTATAAACACACCAAAATTGATAGGCCCAACGCGCGAACTGTGCTCGATTTTTGCTTTTCGCTGCGTAATTCTTGCCTGCTTGTCTACTTAGCTTCGGGTCTATTGTTATTTCAACAGTTGAATGGTTTTAATAACAAAATTGCCTCCGCCAGTAGGTAGGCCCCGCGTCCGGTCGGCGGTCGTACAGTCTGGCGGAGCCGGGAGCGTTCGTTCACTGTTTTTTCTCTGCTGCAACACTGATGATGACTCATTCGCCGTTCCGTTCATTCGGTTTGTTTTAGACACTTTTGACAATAATTGGAGAAAAACTTCAAGCTTTGAGTAAGTGCGCAAAATATTAGAAAAATGTTGAAACTGACAACCAGAAAAACGTCATCCCTTACTACGTTCATCAATCAATTTCCGGTGTCTGGTTGAGTAGATCGTAATTACTCGCTCAAACCGCACCCCAAGCTTTGTCAAAACAATCAAAGTCTCGCTCCCTCTTCAAGGTTTGGATCCTTTTGGGAGATTAATGCGTGTTTGATTAAAAATCCATCCCTTTTCCGATGCGCCGTTCATTGTGACGGCACCGATCATAACGGTTACACGCGTGGGATAAAAAATATGGCCGGAAATTTGATCCGCACGGTCGGTCGGAAACGGTTCATCATACGAAAAAAAACCGAGACGAGAAGCAAGGGCAACGCTGCTGCACTGGCTGGCTGGAAATCTCGTTTATTTTATGTTTTTTCCTAACACACCACTCGCTGAAAGCGGTATCCATTACATATCCGCTAGCTATTAGGGACGAAAAGCGGGTGTGTATCGTCACACAAAAAAGGAATCCTGACGAGATGAATCATCCCTCGGAGGAAGCCTGAATCATCCGATTGACATCCTTCAGATGATGAACCCGCCGAGGGAGAGGACGAAACTTCGTCACGTGCCATACGCCGTGTTCAAACAAATTAAAACGAACTCCTCGCCGCGGTACCTACATAAAGTCGCTGCGAGTGTGTTTATATATAGTTTGGAATTCTTGACCGAACCGTACCGGGACAGCAGTGACATCATAGACCGCTAAACGAATTGCTGAACGATTAATCATTCCTTCTTTGCTCTTCAGCCTGGGATCTTTCGCTGAATTTACGCTCAAATATTGACAATCGCTATTGTATTAATGTCCGCCCCATAGCCCGCGGGGTCGGTCGACGCTCAAAAACCGAAATCGATCAAGCAAATCAACAACGTCCTTCAGTCTCGCGCAAAGTTCGACCGAAGAAAAGCGATTGTGTAGAGAAGCTCGCGGAAGCACGTACCGGTGGCGGCCTCTTAGCTACCCACCCAAGAACGTGGTTCCGAATCAACGAAATCGACGAAAAATAAAACTAGCCCGCATGAGCCAAACAAACGAACAAGCAAGCACGCTTACTATGATGATGAATCATACTTGCACTTCTTCTGCTACAAGCTACAAGTAAAGCACACAGTTTTGGCTGTCCTCGATTTGTGTTGTTTTGCTTTCTTTTCCTCCCACCTAGCCTACTCCGATAGTTGACGAGGGACGTGCTGTTTATATCTAAAATTAAAGTGTATATCTTCAATAATTGTTTATACTTTTCATTTGGATGCATTGGGTACTTTGACACAGTACGAAAGTGTCTTATTTTTTTCTATTTTTACGACCGACGGTATGTAATCAAAAAAAAAAACTAGGCATAGCGCCGCAAATCTACTCACCCACATTGTTTTCGCTACATTTCCGGGATCTGACTGATCCGTCAGATAAGATAAATGTCTACATTCCGCTTGTTCTGTCCGCTAGTTACCAGGTGCTGCTAGCTAGCTAGTCATCCACCGCCACGGTGCAACCTAAATCCTCTAACAGTTTCTTATCAAACAACAACTAATTCACTTTATTCTTTTTTCTCCTTACCTTTACAGAGGATGCTCGCAAAAAGGGTTCCACAGTGCTGCTGCACTGTCAGGCCGGAATTAGCCGCAGTGCCACGATCGCCATCGCGTACGTCATGCGCTACAAGGCCATTTCGCTGCTAGAGGCTTACCAGGTGGTGAAACGGGCCCGGCCCATCATTTCTCCGAATCTGAACTTTATGGGTCAACTGCTGGAACTGGAGCAGGCGTTGATTGCCGACGGGAAACTGGAACCGCCGCCACCGTCCCCGACAGTGCCACCCAGCCAGCCGCCCTCGTTCCTCATCAACAACGGCAACAGGTTCAGCCAGCACGACGAGGAAATGGACGAGGACGATGACAACAAGAACAACAACCGTGACAGTGGTTGCAGTACCGCCAGCAGCAGCAGCAACAGTAGTACCTGCAGTAGCAGCACCTGCCAAAGCAGCATCTGCCACACCGGCACCAGTACCATCATCCACAGCACCGGTGGCCTTACCTCGACCAGAGTTAGTTTCGGCCACGGTCTCAATGGCCGCTGTGCGCATCGGTTGACACTAAGACTGCCCACTTCGCCACCATCGTCACCGTCGTCGCTTTCCTCGCCTTCTTCACTATCATCGTCATCGTCAACACCCTCGCCCACTCAGTCACTGGCGCCCGTACCGGCGACGCCCCTCAGCACAATCGCTCCCAGTCCGTTCCACGCGTGCAGCACAAGCAGCAGTAGTTCCGGCATGCGGCCAGCCCCTTCCAGTTCCCGCTCATGATCAGATTTAAGCTTGCTAGAATTAATCCTTTCGTCCCTCTATCATGTATTCTTAAATTTTGTGTGATAAACAACTATTTTTAATGTCAGAGCTAATTTATAGAATTTTACGTGCGCGCCTAGTAATTAAGTAGAACGTAAGAAATTGATTTTTCGCCTTTAGTTGCATTGAAAACATTTTTGAGCTCTTCTTTACATGGAAGGTAAATATAGATATTTTTGTAATGAGATAAATGAATTTCCCATATCAATTGTTTAAAAAACCTATTTGTTGAAAACAAGAGTTTAAAACTGTGGATGCATTTAGCACCATCATCATCCTGACCGGCAGCATCAAACACAGAGCTGTTGAGCGTCAAACAGAGGTAGTTTTTCTTGAAAGTATAATAAGAGATAAATCGACCACAGAATTTGTCACAATTTGTATAAAGTTTCACCCAGCAAAACAAACTACCTCTGTTGGACGCTCTTTAGTTAGCTGCTGCTTCAACCATAACATAAGCAACTCATTACCGCCATAATTGTTTTTCATCTCTGAAACAAACACCAGAAAGAAAAAAAAAAACTATAAAGAAGCAAACTCTAGTCTCATTTAACGTTTAAGTTACTGTTTAATATATATGCCAATACTTTTTTGTGCTGAGGAATCGTAGTTTCACCAGCGACCTAGAACAAAGAATAAAAAAAAATTAATTAATTTCAATCAATGTCAATGCACTTTCGCGACCCGGTTGTTGTTTCCCAATTTAAACAAAACAAAGGAACCCTAGATCATTCTCAAACCTGTCCCACACACAAACACACATATCGACAGGTTTCATGTTGTTCCCAACCCAACCCCAACACAGAAACCAGCAACAATTGCACCGTTATCCCAACAAAATAAAGAAAGGCTGTGCTAAAGTTGAACCTTTTCTTCAAGAGTTTAACAACCTGAGCTGCACTGATTGGCAATCGAGCACCTGCGCACTTTTTGTTTGTATAATAGCAGTAATGAGAACAGAAATAATTATAACTTCTTTAAAACTATCACTATGCCGAAAGCTTACGCCGAAAGATTAGTTGTGTTTTTGTACGTGTATTCGTGGTAACGCTCAAGCTTGCTGATGTTGATTGCTTTCTTCGGCACGAATATTACCGGGTTAAGTGTTTTGTTGAGAACGCGAAGTTTTTCAATATCTCAAAGTGGAACCAAGTTTTGTACAGCACAACAGCACATTGTTACGCAACCAACATACGCGGGGGGCTTAACAATGCGAAAACCACAGCCTACTACGACCAGCAGGTGTTGGTAACGCCAACTACTGGGCATAAGAGGAAACCCAAACGAAACTATTTATGTAAAAATGCAAGCAAAGTTCGATTCCTGTAGTTATCATTTAAATTATTCTAGTTTAGATTCGTATAAGTCGCTGTATTGAGAAATGTCGACACTCAAAAATAATACTATACAGCAAAAAAAAGTTCTGCAAAATAGTACTTGATTTTTTCTTTGATCCGAAGAATCAACTGAGCGTCTCTTTCGACACACGCAAGTCGGCTTCAACCTGGTCCAGCCATTTAGCAGCGTTGGACCCTTCTGTTTCTGCGTGCCGATGGGGTACTTGAATAGGACGAATTTCACTGCACAGTCGTCCAGCATCTTTGCGACATGGCCGGCCCACCGTAGTCCTCCAACTTTCGCCAGGTTTCGTCGATATGAAATCTCTTCAAATAGTGCCTGCCAAGTAGCTGGTGGTTCATACGCCTCTGCTCTGTTTTCTGCCCATACCCCGTCAAAAATCTGGCTCCGGCTTTGGGGAACAGGGTTTCCGAAATTTCTCATGGCAAGTACAAATTTGATAGTTCTCAACACACTACTGACCCGCAGTACACTTCTAGCCTACCGAACTCCGACGTTAATGGGATTCATCTGGATATAAACACCCATGCACTTACCGGCCTTTCACCAGGTCCACCACTACTTCGCCAGCTACCGGGATGCACCGATTCTAGCATTATGGAAACTCCTGACTCCCCCGCAGTAATCGCGCCTTTGCTGCCAGCGTTCAACAGTCGTCCTACGTGCGGTTGCGGGGAACGGGGTTTCCAAAATTGCACTCTGGGCAAGTACAAATTTGCTAGCCCATATCACACAACTGACCCGCTAGATGCCATCGCTCCTGCCTCCAGGGACGACGCAGAACTGCCGATTCCGTAATCTCCCGCGACCTACCAGACCGAAGACAGCTACCCTTATTCTGCGAGGCGAGTGACGTGACTATGTTGCAGTCACCGCGAATCAGGTGACAATTGTCACCTAGGTGACTCGCCTTGTCACTTAGGTGACAAGGGTTTCTTACCTAGGTGACACGATTCGACTCGCCGTGGCGAGTCACCTAAGTGACAATTGTCGTATTGAGTCATGTGACTCGCAGAATAAGGGCAAGCATGTGATCTTCAACCAAAATGTAGGCGGCATGAATTCTCGTGTCACTGACTATCATATAGCCGTTTCAGATCCGAGCTATGATATCATCGTCTTAACCGAGACCTGGCTCGATTCTCATACACTTTCCAGTCAAGTATTCGGCTGCGACTATGAAGTTTTTCGCTGTGACAGAAATCCGCAAAACAGCCGGAAATCAACTGGAGGGGGCGTTCTGATAACAGTTCATCAGGGATTAAAAGCAACTGCTATAGACAACAAGGATTGGGACTGTTTGGAGCAGACCTGGATTTCATCAGTTGCATTACATGACCGGAACTTGTTTCTAGCGTTGTGTATATCGCCCCTGACCGGACTCGTGACATCGCTCTTTTCAAAGCGCACTGCGAATCTGTCTTCGCTGTGATCGAGAGGACTACTCCAGTCGACCAGATTATGATACTGGGGCACTACAATCTGCCTAACATTACGTGCAAGCGATCACAAGGCGGTTTCCTGTATCCCAACCCAACTCTTTCTGTACTCCACACAGGTGCTACCAGTATTTTCGACAGTACAATGCCACCGGCCTGTCACAAAAATAACCGCTGTCTGGACCTCTGTTTCTATTCAACACAAGATGCCGCACCATTCCTCTCAACAGCTTCACTGCCTTTAGTTAAAGATGTACTCTGTGGAAGACAACAATACTAGCGATCTTGACACCACCACCGCTGCTCTTACGTACGATTCTTGCAGAGCAGATCATCGCAGCATCGCAGCCTTCCTATTATCAATGGATTGGGATAACATGATTAACGATCATGATGCCGATACAGCCACCCAAACCATATCAAATGTTTTGTCGTATGTCATTGATAAACATGTCCCGAAAAAAGTCGGTCGTTTCGGATCATGTGCCCCTTTGGCAAACGAGGGAATGACGAAAACTCAAATCACTGAAAAGAGCCGCTCTACACGCACTACAGCATCACTACGTTAGAGTAAATCACGAGTTCAAGCGAGTCACTCGTGTTTGTTTTGAGCAATATCAACGTAGGATTCAGAGGAAACTAAGGTCGCACCCCAGTTTCTGGAAGTTTGTGAACGAGCAACGCAAGGAATGGGGGCTACCCTCCTCAATAATCTATCGCGATGAAACTGCCTCAAATTTTACAGACATATGGAGCTTACTCGCTAAAAAGTTTGCTAGCCTGTTTAGTCATGAAAGTTTAACCAGTAACGATGTCGACTGCGCCGCAAGGAATGTCCCACCGTACGGTCAAACTCTAAGTAATCTGGGGATAAACACCAAGATGATCTTCATTGCCGCTACGCAACTGAAGTCCTCCTTCAATCCCGGCCCAGATGGAATCCCGTCCGCTCCCCTGAAGAAGCACATCTCTTGTTTGGCTAGACCACTACAGCTCGTATTCCAGAAGTCCATCTCCAGCTGTATTTTTCCGTCTTGCTGGAAATCTGCTTATATGTTTCCTGTGCACAAAAAGGCAACAAGCAAGATGTGGACAATTACCGGGAAATTACATCGTTGAGTGCCATCTCGAAATTGTTCGAGCTAATCGTCTTGGAGCCACTTTTCTCACATTGCAAGCAATATTTGAACGCGGATCAGCATGGATTCCTCCCTGGTCGATCCACTACTACTAATTTGCTGTGCCTTACTACGCACATCGTCGAAAACATGTCTGCAATGACGCACACCGACGTCGTATATACCGACCTGTCAGCCGCCTTTGATAAGCTCAATCACGTAATCGCAATCGCAAAACTCGAAAGACTTGGGGTAGGCGCATATTGGCATATGCCGCTCAACTGAAGACTGCAGCGCTCTTCAACGCCAGCTGGATGTCTTCGCCTCGTGCTTGATGTACCTTAAACAGAATGGTAGTAAATCCCTCAAAGTGCTCTGTAATATCCTTCTCACGTAAAAAAATGCTGTTATTTTCAACTACACGCTGCTATCGAGCACTATCGAGGGGGTCGATCATATCAAAGACCTAGGTGTAATCTTGGTGAAATCCGTATCACTTACCGAGCTACGAAAATCGATGTATGATGATCCACCTAGATACTCTCTGTACACGGAGAGATTGTACATCTAAAGCCCTGCTAGTCGCTGATACTCTGCGAGGAAAAATAGATTGCCCTCAGCTTCTAGAAGGAATCGACCTTAATGAGCAGCCTAGATCCCTTCGAAATACTGCTATGCTGAGGACGTCATACCCCCGTACGAACTACGGCAAATACCAGAGGACGTGTGACAAAGTAGCATTCATATTCAATTCCCATCTATCGCGCCAAACTCTTCGTGAACGATTGAACCGCTATTTAACTTGTCTATCCGTTTAGTTATATTTATGTGAATTTATTACTATTTATACACTTGACCACTAGTTTTAAGAAGCTAGACCATCATTGGGCACGAAGTCTTCCGTAGGCAAAGTTGCATTCTCGAGTCCGCACACGACTACCGTTTTGTACATCGCCAGCTTTGTGCGGCGACGGCGTGTGCTCATTAACTGTAGCGTTTTGACGTAGGACTACGTCTTACGGCAAGTTTTGAAATAGGGTGTCATTCCAAAAAATCGAAAAATGCGAGCGTCACGAAAAATGAAAGGTTTTGAGCGCTAATAGCTCAGCGGTTTTCCGATCGATTTTCAATATTCTTACACCAATCGATCGGAAAATCTTCTAAGAATTGACTCAAACGAAGAAAAGTATGGATTCTTGATGTTGAACTATTGAAAAATTGAAAATAATGAAACTATGTTTTACCAGAATTCAAGCTTCGTGATTGGTTGGAAGATTCTATACGATGATCTGAACCTCTACTAATTTGATATCTGTGCTTGGGAAGTAAGCCAAAACAAGAGACACAGCTCCCTCATTTCAACAAGATTTCCTAACACCGCGGTTCAACCTAGACCATTTTGATGTCCGTGCTTGGGAAGTACGCCAGAGAGAGTGACACAGCCCCCTCGTGCCAACAGATTTCTTACGAACCCGATAAAACCTAGTCCAATTTGATGTCTGTGTTAGGGAAGTGTGCCAGAAAAAATGACACAAGTTCGTTGTCTCCATAGGTCGCAAATTCTTTACTGCGAGACGATTAAACCTTGGCGATTTTGAAATCTGTGTTGGAAAAATGTGCTACAGCTGTAGTGTTCGGTTACAATATGACTCTATGAATACGCATGCTTGCCGTTTCATTAGAAGTGTAGTGAAAAGATGTGCTGTTGATAAAATAGGATTGAGTTTGTAAAATCCCTTCAACGTGGGAAACCATGGATAATAAAAACAATCTTTAATTTCAGTAAGGTAGCAGGAAAGCAATAGTTTGTGTTCTTGATTTTGTTAAATTGTTTTCTAATGCACAATCTTTTGAGAATTGAACGTTTGCAATGTTACTACTTTGATAAATGTTACATACAACGCATGTAGCATGTATATATGTTACATATAGCATGTATACATGAAGAATCGAATGATTACAAGCATGAATACATGCTACTATTACTGTACAAAGAGACTTACGTAGTCCTGCGTCACCTATATATGCGGTCGTGTCTTGTAGACAACCCCTTTGATTTTTTTGGAGGGATAAGTAAGCTTTCAATGCGTCGTTGAATCTCCGAAGTCGACGATGACCAGAGATCCCAAATATTTGAACTCATCAACCACTTCCAGGTTATTGCCGTCATTAGTCACCGTCACTGGGAGACAAACGTTGCTTTCTCTGAAGCCTCTCCCCACTATATATGTAGTTTTAGACTCATTGATTTGACACCCAATTTTCCTATTCCTAGCATCCATTTTTATTAGTGCATAGATTACCTTCGCCGTCCCAGGGTTTCTAGTAATGATGCAATGTTGGATATCTGCCATGACTTTCATCTGTCGTCAGGACAGGCTCTCGTCAATAGTCTGGACATCTTTGGCTAAGCTGTGACGCCAGTGATTCCAGTCGAGTGCTTCTTTGCAGACCTCATTCGGTTCTTTCCAGCTACGTTCTCGAGTTTCTATTGCTATCGGCCTTTGATGACATCGACGATGGCGTTCCTCGTTGGATTCCTAGTTGTCAGGCCATCATTCACGAATCAATGATGAATCGCAGGCACCGATTAATAAATAGCTGCAGTTTTCGCGTTGTCTCCGCTGAGACGCACCACGTTTCGTAGGCGTAGGTGTGCCGAAAATCAACGGGCGCAATAGCAGTTGATCGCCAAGGCCTCTAATAGCAGTTCAAGGCCTCTGTCTAAGAGCACAACGATTAGTTACCTATTGAGCAAGTTTGGGTAGCTACAAAATTATCCGATCGCTCTTTATGCCTGTAAAACAAAGTAAAGCCTAGGTGCTACATTCCGTTATCGAAACTTAACCTTCTGTTTTAATACGACAAATTTCGCAGCCAGCTGTTTGAGTACAGGACAATTACAGGGCCATAGTTTCTACGATCCTATTGACTCTAACAGTCTCTCCCAGCCGAGATTCGAACATACGACGACTGCCTTATTAGGCCAGCGTCATACCTCGAAGCCAAATGGGAGGCATCTTTATGCCTGTGCGCCGTCTATTTCCCACCGGATCGAGTAAGGGACGCCGTGCTCCTCAAGGCTCATATGCAGAGGTTGGAGAACTCACAAAATGAATAGATACGCCGAGCATCGGCAAACGGTTTTTATCATGATAAAACAACTACGCGAGTGGTTCAATTCGCCTATAACAATGAACAACAGACACTCACGCTTCATAGCATCGCTGAATATACGAATATCGTGAGCAACGCAAAAGTGCGAATTACTGCTTTCTGCTGCTTGTAAAGCCACTAACACTACTTTAACCCATTATGACCCAGCGTATGATATACCATACCTCGTCTTCAAAACCTGTTTACTGTTGAATTTCAATAGTTAGCATTGTTAATATATCACTACAAGAGAGATAAGACATCAATCTGATGTGTGTGTGATATAATTTGTCAGTTTTTGTCATTTCATCTGTATTTTTACCAGTGCAAAGTTGTGACAAATGGCGGAAAAAAAGTTGAAAAAATGGCGTAAAAATGTTTGTCTCCAAAACGCATGAAAAAGTCTACATTTAGTGACAAAACATTACCTGACATGTAAATTAGTATTTATATGAAAGTCTATCACAAAATTCGATAAAAAATCTGTAAAAAACTTTGTGATTTGTTTGTTTGAAACTGAGCCTATAAAATATTTAACCTGCGATATTTTGGCCTTGAAAGCATTCCAAATGACGATTTTGCGTTTCCCGCCACATAGCCACCCCAGCCATAATATAATAGATTACAGAGTTTCACTTCATTTGGTCCAAATTTAGGTATACCCGGGTCATAATGGGTTAAACTATTCCCTTTTCATGGTAATATTATTTTGAATACTTTCCGGCGTCTCCGGGCATTCTATATCCGATAAATCGAACACACTCAATGTTCAATATTCAATTTTTGAACGAATTCTGATGTTCACATTGAGTTTCTGTTCGTGATAAAATTCAGAGCTGATGCGTACATTATCGGCGAGGCAGACGAATAGTGTATGTTCATGAGGGATGTTCATCGATTCAAATGATCACTTTTTCGCGCATTCTCCAACCACTGCTCATATGACATCGGTCTCCGCTCCACCACTGACGATTTGCTAATTCTGGTTAATTTCAATCTTCCCGGGATTAATTAACGTGAACGCGGCCACGCCTATCTGTTGTGCGACTGCTATAGTATAGCCACTGTGCAGCAAATTATAAAAATCACCAATGAAAACAAACTGCTTGAAACTTTACTTCGCTAGTGTTCGCAGCCAGGCTCCAGAATGTATGTTGAGGCCTGCTCCACTCGTTAAAGATGTCGGTCAAGGTCGGACAAGATGCCATTGTGCAACACGTGGCGCGAGAACGCCTCGACTGTGTTTATCTGAAACTCCACCATGCCTCAGCGCGACCCAGATGTTTTCGTGGTTTAGTCGATCAAACGCTTTTTCAAAGCCAACCCAACAGAAGAGTCTTGGGATTCGTTGATCTGCTCCAATATAATACGGAGCGTTGCGATATGGTCTACACATGATCGGCCTGCCCGAAGTCCAGCTTGCTGCCGCCGGAGAGTAGCGTTACCGTCGATCTTCTCTTGGATCCGGTTGCGGGTTACCTTATAGAGTACTTTAAGAGTAATTTAGAGCAACATGATGCCACGCCATTTACCGCATTCAGTAAGGGAATCCTTTTTCAGAGACTTTGACCAATATGCCGTGCAATCAGTCCACCGGAAAAGTTGCGGTTTCTTATATATTGTTGAATAATTCATGCACCATCTGGGCTGATAAAGATGGGTCAGCATTGAGTATCTTGACTGAAACACAACCTATCCCTGGCGCACTGTTGGATTTCATACCTTTAATTCCTACCTGAATTTCAAATAGCGGTTCCTCCGAACAGCATCGTATACTGCCCTGAAATGCACGAAAATGTGAGTGGACACGTTGTACTCCCGACATTTCTGGAGAATTTGTCGGACAATTTTGATCCGTAGTAGCACAGACGCTCATCAAGCCCGTCTGACACTGCTCTATGAAATTACAGGAACCGATCCGACCGTCCTTTTTGCAGATGGGACAAACCACACCTTCCATCCATTCCTCCGGGAGTTTCGTCTCCTCCCAAATCCTTTAAATTATCCATTGAAGTGTCGTTATTAGGTAGTTGTTCTTTGCCATTTTTGTAGAGTTCTACCGGGAGTCGGTCCTTTCCTTCTTCTTCTTCAGCAGCATAGAGCCGGGGTGGCTCGTGCTGTTTCAAGCACTCGTCTCCATTCAACTCGGTCTTGGGCCACTCGTCGCCAATTTCCTAGTCGTCTCAGAAGTCGCAAATCGTTTTCGACCTGGTCGAGCCATCGTGCACGTTGGGCTCCCCTGTTCCTGGTGCCGGTGGGGTTGTTGAAGAGGACTATTTTCGTCGCACTGTCGTCCGGCATCCTTACGACGTGTCCGGCCCACCGTAGCCTGCTAACTTTCGCTAGATGTACGATAGGAGTCTCCCCAAGCAGTGCCTGTAGCTCGTGATTCATACGCCTCCGCCACTCTCCGCTTTCAGTTTGTACTCCGCCAAATATCGTCCGCAGCACTTTCCGCTCAAACACGGCAAGGGCGCGTATGTCCTCCGTAAGCAGCGTCACGGCTTCAAGTCCATAAAGAACTACCGGTCTAATAATGGTTTTGTACATTGTTAGCTTCGTGCGGCGGCGTATGCTTCCTGATCGTAGCGTTTTACGAAGGGCAAAGTAGGCCCGATTTCCCGCTTGGATGCGCCGCTGGATCTCCTTACTAGTGTTGTTGTCCGCGGTCACCAGCGATCCCAAACACACGAACTCCTCTACCACTTCTAGGTCGTCGCCGTCAACGGTTACCGTCCGTGGGAGGCACGCATTTGTTTCCTTTGAGCTTCTTCCTTTCATGTATTTGGTCTTCGACGCATTTATTTTTAGCCCAATTCTCCTAGACTCCACTTTCAGTCTGGCGTAGATTGCCTCCGCCGTCGCAAAGTTCCTGGCAATGATATCGAAGTCATCTGCAAAGCCTAGAAGTTGGCTACTCTTGGTAAAAATCGTGCCTCTCGTTTCGATGCCCGCTCGTCGGATCACCCCCTCAAGAGCAATGTTGAACAGCATGCAGGATAGACCGTCACCTTGTCTCAACCCTCGTCGCGTCTCGAAGGGACTCGAGAGTGTCCCAGAGATGCGTACGAATCACATCACTCGATCCAATGTAGCTCTGATCAGTCGCGTCAGTTTGTCAGGAAAACCGTAAACGGCTGGATAATGCGGTCGGTAAACGGCTGGATAATGTGGAATATAGATCCCATAGTGGTCGTTAGCCTCTTATCCAGCCACTCCGATCCCGACCTCCTCGTGGTACCAGCCGGAATACGAGCAACCTTAGCGGAGATCGGGTAACCAACCCCGGTGGAAACTAAGGTCGTATACTAACCGGGAAGGAGGTAGTGAGTCTCGGCACTATAAGATGGCAGCCCCATCACGAGACTCGGTAGTGTTGCCCCAGTACGGCTACACACCTAAACAACACAAACTAACAACATTCAAGCATATACGGAGCGGAATATTCGGTCCTTTCCTGCGGCTCTATTATTCATCGGCTGACCGATTTCTCGTCGGATCTCTTCGAGATCGGATGACATGAGGGTGTTCGTTTGTGAGGCATGTGCAACAACGGTAGTTTAGGTGAATATCTATTAATTCTAGCTTTTTACCCTAGCATAAAGCAAACTCTTCTTTGGTAGATTTTTTTTTTTGCATCTGTTTTCCAAGTTAGTGATGGTTCGAACAGTGTCTGTCTCGAAGCGAACTTGAGGTTTGATTCTGGAAGGTGAATCCAATAGATTACATGACAACCTACGTGTTCGATAGCTAGACTGGTTCCTACCTACCCACCGATCGCAGTTTAGTCCTTGGCACCTAGCCTGATTAGGATGCCAACGGTTCTCGGGAATCCTTGGGTTCCTTGGGTTAAATCCGTCGCCAAGATGGCCAAGATGTTCGGCACAGTATATATTAAAACCGGCTTAATATAGTTAACTATACACTGTACTAAACTTTCAACTTTATTTAATTAAACTATAATATAATAAATTGTATATAAATTTTCTCGACGTGGTCGCCTGCTCGAGTGATCAATACCACACACAGATGGGAACTGAAGGTGGATCAGCTCAAGATCGTGTGATTAATAGCGATGATTGTAAGATGGGTTACTGACGATCGACAATGATCGTGAGTGATAGCCGTTATCGGTGCTGCCGTTTGTAGGGGTGCTCGAAACATTTAGCTTGAACTCCGACATCCTCGCCCCTCTGAAACGACCGCAGTTTCAGTCATCCTTGTCTCCTACTGTTGTCTCAGCAATGATGGGTATGGGCAAAATGCAAATTTTAGAAACCGGTCGCTTGATGACACCATTCGTCGTCCGCAGAGTAACCACCCTTACGATGCCATCTGGGCCGGGATGTGTTGCCGTTATGCGTCCCATTCTCCACTGCATTGGCGGGATCTTATCTTCTCGGATGACAACTAGACTACCCACGTTGACGTCAACAGGTGGCTGCCACCACTTGGTTCGTGCCTGAAGCTGGGTTAAATATTCCTGTCTCCATCTATTCCAAAAGTGTTGGTATCGGTGTTGTGTAATCTCCCATTGGTTCCGGAGTCCCTTCTCCGATACCTCCGATAAATCCTCTTCCGGTAAGGCCTTTAGAGCTGAGCCCACTAAAAAATGTCCAGGGGTTAAAGCCTGCAAGTCGCCTGGATCCTCGGAAAGAGGCGTAAGGGGCCTCGAATTTAGGCAACCTTCCACTTGTACCAGGAGCGTCGTCATGTCTTCATAGGAAACCACCGTGTCTCCCAGTACGCGAAGTAGATGTACCTTTGCTGACCGTACCGCGGCTTCCCACAAGCCCCCGAAGTGAGGCCCGCCGGGTGGTATGAACTGCCATGCCGTACCGTTTTCTGCGCATTCCCTCGCTGACGCCTCGTGATGCTCCTTGCTCTTCAATCTCTGTAGAAGTTCCGCCATTTGATTCTTGGCACCCACAAAATTTGTGCCGTTATCAGAGTAGATTTTCCCGCATACTCCTCGACGCGACACGAACCTCCGCAACGCCTGTAAGAAACGCGATGTTGACAAATCGCTGACCAGTTCCAAATGCACCGCTTTGGTCGAAAAGCAAACGAAGACCGAAACGTATGCCTTAGTTGCTCGCATCCGATAGCCCGTCCGCACATATATAGGCCCGAAATAGTCCACGCCTGTCGTCGCAAATGGCCTTGTCAGTGTCACCCTAGGTACAGGAAGATCAGCCATAAACTGGCGAACCGCCCTTGGTTTCGTGCGGTAGCAACGCACACATTGATGATAAATTTCCCTTGCTAAATTTCGTCCCCCCAGGGGCCAATAGCGAAGACGAATAGTACTGAGCATCAATTGTGGTCCAGCGTGCAGCAAACGATGATGATAATAGCGCATTAGTTGTTTGGTAACTGTGTGACGAGAAGGGAGTACGATTGGATGGATCATGTCTTCGGATTGTGAAGACTGACTTATCCTTCCGCCTACCCGTAGCAGACCGTTGTTAGCAATAAACGCATTATACCAACGTAGGGGTGATGATCGCGAGACACCTTCTTTCCTTGTTAGTGCATTGACCTCCGATGGAAAGGCTTCTCGTTGTACTCTGCATAGAATTAATACTTCTGCCTGCTGCAATTCCTCAGTCATGAGGTAATCCGTTGATCGTCGATGTCCAAGGTTTGCCTTCATATTGTGTATGAATCGCAAACAATAGGCTGTTGTGCGAATCAGATCGGTGTAATTGGACAATCGTGAGACTAATAAAGTAAAGAAATCTGGTTGTTCTGGTGCAGCTGCCACGCATGCCACACGCCTCCGCTCTTCTGTTAATCCCTCCGAAGTAGGTGGTAATAGTTTAGGCCAGTTATCTGGTGTCGATTGAAGCCAATCAGGTCCCTTCCACCAAACCTGGTTGTTGATTATCTCTTCTGGCCAGATTCCCCGCGAGATTAAATCAGCTGGGTTTTGTTCTCCAGGTACATGTGCCCAATGGCAGTTTTCCGTTGCTATTTGAATTTTTGAAACGCGATTGGAAACAAACGTTGTCCATGTCGCCGGTGGTGCTCGCAACCAGTATAAAACGATAGCAGAATCCACCCAAAAATAGGTATCTCCTGTGAAATGAATAGCTGTTTTGATTTTGGTATATAAATCCGTAGCGAGTAGTGCTCCGCATAATTCCAGCCTAGGAATAGATTGGGTTTTTAAAGGTGCAACCTTTGATTTCGAAGATAGCAATGTGATTTTGACCTCCCCTCTGGCGTCCTCAGTTCGTAGATAGGCGCATACGCCAAAAGCCTTCTCCGATGCGTCTGAAAATAAATGTAACTGAACACTAATTGGGTTCGGTAAAGTGGCCAACCGTTCGATGCGTAGATCGTTGAGGGCAGGAAGTTGTTGGTGAAAACTTAACCATTCGTTTTCCAAGTTGCTTGGAAGCTTGGCATCCCATGCCAATGCTTTGTTGTCTTCGTCTCGCAAACACCAAAGAGACTGCATAAAAATCTTGGCCTTGGTAATCACCGCTCCGATTAGTCCTAAGGGATCAAAGAGAGAAGCGATTTCGGAAAGAATCCTTTTTTTGGTCAGAACCGTATCGCTTGTGATAGATTGGATTCGAAATTTAAACCGAAATACATCCGTGTTAGGCATCCACACTAAACCTAACGTTTTAACTGTCGAATTGGGGTCCAGATGAATACCATCAGTTGAATAAACTGACCGATTTTCGGCAGGCAAATCTTCCAATACTGCTTCACAATTCGACGCAAATTTTCTCAGAACGAACCCTCCGCTCTGCATCAATTCTTGTAGTTGAATCCGAAGCTCCTTAGCAGTGGTTGGGTCATCAGCTCCCGTGATGGCATCATCCATATAAAAATCTTCTTTCACTGCCTTGGCGGCCAAGGAAAACCGTTCGGCTTCATCTGTTGCAAGTTGTATTAGCGTTCTGGTTGCTAGGAACGGTGCAGGTTTGGTACCGTATGTTACGGTGGATAACTCATATGTGGCTAACGGTTGATGTGGGTTTGACCTCCAGAGTATTGACTGCAGGCAACGATCCTCGGGACAGATGTCGATCTGCCTAAACATCTTTTCTATGTCAGCTACTAGCATGATCTGACGGGTGCGGCTTCGCAGTATTATAGCACGCAAATCATTCTGAATCACAGGACCAGCAAGCAATCCATCGTTTAGGGAAAATCCTGACGTTGTTCGAGCAGATGCGTCGAAGACGACCCTTAGCTTTGTCGTCGTGCTTTCTTCCTTCACGACTGGATGGTGTGGGAGGTAGCACCGGTTGCCTTCCCCTGTCGTCTCTGAAACCAAGCGCATGTGCCCCAAAGCTTGATACTCCCTCATAAAATTGCAATATTGCTCACGTAGGTTTTCATCGCGAGCCAACCGTCGCTCTATCTGGTAATATCTTCTCTCTGCAATCGATCTCGAACTACCTAATTCTGCGATGATTTCTTCGTTCTTAGGTAATGATACCTCATACCGTCCAGATGCAGATCGCTTTGTGGTACGAGTAAAGTGGTCCTCACATTTGGCTTCCTGAGGCGAGTAATTATTTTCCAAACCAACCTCCTCGCTTTTCCAAAACCGTTCCAGCAAGTCATCTAACCGACTGGATATAGACACATGGGTAGCGGCATCACATAAAACAGATTGGATCGAACCGTTTACCGAGTATCTGCCTGTTAGGACCCATCCGAAGACGGAGTCAATTAATAATGGTAAATTTTCACCTAAACGAATGCGACAACCAGATGTAAAGAATTCGAAAAATGACTCGGCTCCTAGTAGCAAATCGATCCTTTCTCCCTTAAACAGGTTTGGGTCCGCCAATTGAACCCCCTTCGGTATATTCCAGTTGCTAGTGTCAATCACCGCTGAAGACACGTGGGCTGATATTTTTGGTAAGACATAAATTTCCATGGATTGGCTGTAGTCCGTCACTCGGGACTGTACGAGGACTGTAATTTTACCTTGAACCTTGGATGCTACTCCTTGGATGCCAACGACCTCTACCGAACTGCGTCTCTCCTTAACCTGCAACATATTCCTCATCCGTCTGCTCATCAAGTTGCATTCTGCTGCGCTGTCCAACAATGCTCTCGCATGAATCTTGCGACCGCTTTCATCCTTCAATACGACGACTGCTGTAAGAAGAAGTACGCCTGTTGTAGAAGCTGTGGTTGTATTACATTTTACCGAACTGGTGGTTGCCAAATTAACCGACTTGGAATTTATCGAGTCTCCCTTCGACTCTGATGATGGAGAGATGGGTTCAGGTTTGTCGTTCGATTTAGATTCGGATGGTTTTCCCTTGAAACAAACGAGTGTGTGGTGCTTTCCTCTACACTGACGGCAAGAGAACCTTGACGCACATTCTTTTGCTTGGTGGCCGCGTCGAAAGCAATTTCGGCATAATGAGTTTGTTCGTAGAATGGCATCTCTTTCCGTCACTGACATTTTCAGGAACTGCGGGCATTGATATAGTAGGTGGGATTCTGGACACGCTACGCATTTACTGGATACTGGAGACTGAAATGTAGCATTGCAGGATTTAATCGGGGTGATCCTTTTCGGCAGCTTGCTCTGCACCGGGTCCGGTTTCTGTTCCGAGGCCTTATTGGGAAGTGATTCTAAAATTTGTATACGACGCTGTAAAAATTCCGTTAACTCTTTTAGAGTATCCATGTCCCGATTAGAAGAGTGTTCCTCCCAACTTCTTCTGGTGGAACTGTCCAAACGAGTGCTAAGTACATAGATCAGCAACATATCTTTATAATCGGCCTTTTCCGGAGTAACTTGATCTAAAGACTTTACGATTTTCTCGAATGAGTCTAAAAGAGAATGAAGCTCTGCTGATGATTCCCTTTTAACCGTTGGCAGCTCGAAAAGTGCCTGTACTTGACGCTTGCGAAGAAACTTAGAGTTGGTGTACCGTTTGGTTAGGAGTTCCCATGCGACGGTATAGTTAGCCGCTGTTAAGGGTAGTGTATCAATTACGGCTAAGGCTTCACCCTCCAGTTGACTGCGAAGGTAGTGGAATTTTTCAACTGCAGGGAGATCCACTTGCCAGTGGATCAATGAAGTATACAAATCACGGAAAGTGAGCCACTCGTCTAGCTTGCCGCTAAACTTGGGAAGCGTAATCTGGGGTAATCTTACGTGGCTGGCATTACTAGGGGTTGCACTATCGGTGGGGCGTATGGACTGATTCAATTCGGCGGAAGCGGAGAGACTATCTTGAGCAGGCACGATTTTATCTTGTAGAAATGATTTTAAGGTATAAAATCGGTTTTCAAATTCGATCCGATCTTTCACGAAGGCTTCTGGATCGTCGGGTGATTCTTCATGCGATTCGATCTCGTTGAAGGCTTCGTTGATGTTGTCCCAAAGGCTGTCCAGCTTGTTTAGTCGTACGGCGAGTTCCGACTGCTTCGTATCGGGGGTAAATTTCTCCATAAACACGTACAGGTTGTTGAAGGTCGTTTTTAGTCCCCGGAGCCGTACTTGTAAAGTCCGCAGGGAACACGTTTTCTTTGGCATGATGGATCCCTTAAAAACAAGACCTAGGTAGCGATGCTTTAGAAAACAATATTGATTGGAGAGCTAATCACCTGATAGCTCTTAATGTGAGCCTTATTATTTTTTAAAGTTGCTCCTCGAACTATCAGCTACCTGGAGTGTGGGATGCCGCCGATGAAGTAATGATTTGGCAGCAATACAAAGTTGGATTCCTGTGTGGCGATGGATCGAGCGATGGGTTGGATTTCAACGTCGATTTACCTAGTCCAATAAAAGACCACGAGCAGTACCGGGAGATAGGATTTATTTGCTTGGAAATACACTCACCTATTTAAGACAAGTAATATGCCTTGTATTTCTAATAATTACTCCTTTGTTGGCGCCAAAGTGAAACCGACGCTATCAAAGATGGCGTCTCCGAAAGAACAATAGGTTTGGGTTGGGAAACTGCGATGGCGGTCTGTATCCCGTGAGCGTCCTGCCGGATGGTTTTCCTAAACCATCCGGTTCGAAGGACCAGCTTGTTCGATAGCTAGACTGGTTCCTACCTACCCACCGGTCGCAGTTTAGTCCTTGGCACCTAGCCTGATTAGGATGCCAACGGTTCTCGGGAATCCTTGGGTTCCTTGGGTTAAATCCGTCGCCAAGATGGCCAAGATGTTCGGCACAGTATATATTAAAACCGGCTTAATATAGTTAACTATACACTGTACTAAACTTTCAACTTTATTTAATTAAACTATAATATAATAAATTGTATATAAATTTTCTCGACGTGGTCGCCTGCTCGAGTGATCAATACCACACACAGATGGGAACTGAAGGTGGATCAGCTCAAGATCGTGTGATTAATAGCGATGATTGTAAGATGGGTTACTGACGATCGACAATGATCGTGAGTGATAGCCGTTATCGGTGCTGCCGTTTGTAGGGGTGCTCGAAACATTTAGCTTGAACTCCGACACTACGTGATACAATGTATGTATGTATGGGGGAGGGGGAATCCACCATCAGTTCAAGGTCCTGCCAGTGTATGTGGGTAGACTTACAACAGTAGATTCAAATTTGATTGTCAAATGAATTTCACACTAAAGCTGTTGTAGAAGGACCAAAATGAATTGGGCGGACCCACAAGCAGAGCCAGTTGTGCGCATTCCGGGGTTATAAGAATCGCCTTCCAGCATCCTTCCATCCCAAGTAACAATCTGGGTTTTATAACGCTCTTATTGTGGTATTTATAAACAAAATTGGTCATGAAAACCTCAATAAAAGTATAATAAAACTGACATTGTTACTTGGGATATAATAATCAATTTCGCTGTACCAACTTTAACCCACGTGATGATTTGTTTGTAAGAATTGGGAACTGGCACATTTGCTTCAGACCTTAAGGATTTAGGTTGGCAATCCACTCCATCATCCAGCCTTCTACATATATAATAATAATACTATTAATAATAAGATATTAAGACGAAATGTTGTAGGTATATATGGGCAAAAATAGAACAATCCCACCAGCAGTCCTTCGAATGAAATAGTGTTGCGTCCTTTGAGTTTCCATAAGTGCTTCCAATAATCAATTCAATTTTTTCTTCTGGTATCCATGTGCAGTATTAAAACTCGTTTTGGCCAAAGTTTTCACTATATAGCATGAGATGCTTCATAAGCTAAAACAAAAGAAATAATTAAAATAACTTATATCAGGCTTACCTAATTACTAATTACCATTAGCAAGACCGTTTGCCCAAAACCGCGGTTTTGAGATCAGGCAGCCGGGAACCACTCGGCATCGCATCTCCTAGCTTGGCTACTCAATAGAGCATT
This sequence comes from Sabethes cyaneus, assembly GCF_943734655.1. Lineage (NCBI taxonomy): Eukaryota > Metazoa > Arthropoda > Insecta > Diptera > Culicidae > Sabethes > Sabethes cyaneus. The sequence continues at coordinate 17,962,067 of NC_071353.1, forward strand.
ACCGGGTATGGCCACGTGGAAGCCTACCTAGGCTTAGGATGGCCAGAGCTATGTTGGACACTCATCATTTGCCTTTCGCCATTTCATACCCTGTAGAAATGGGCACATTAGTAGTTTGCAAAAACTCACGCAATCGTCATAGGTGTTCATGTGCCCAGTAATATACGATATGAATATATAAGCGTAAAAATGAAATAAAATGGCATATATAGGCAAAGATAGAACAATCTCACCAGCAATCCGTCGAATGAAATATAATTGCGTCATTTGAGTTGCCATCAGTGCATCTAATACCCAATAATTAATTTAATTTTTCCTTCTGATATCCATGTGCATTATTTAAACTTGTCACGGCCAAAGTTTTCACCGTACAGAAGCAGGTGCTTGATAAACTAAAACAAAACAAACAATTAGAATAACATATTAGGTTTACCTGGGCGTGTGGCTTAGCCATCTGCCCAAAATCGCAGTTTTGAAATCAGGCAACCGGGTCAGTTTAGCTACTCAATAAAACATTACCGAGTATAACCGCGTGGAGGCGCTGGGTAGCGGCTTGAGATGGCAAGAGCTATATTAAAAATAAAAAAAAATAAAAAATAAGAAAACTTATCCAATTTAATTCTACTATGTGTCTTCAGTCAAGAGCTATATTGGTCGCTTTCTCGTTTGCCTTCCCCATTTCATACCCTGCCAACCAGTTTGGAGTCCCTTCTATCAAAATGAACATAACCAATTCGAGTCAGCGCAACAGATATTCATTCGTTTTGCTCTTCGGACACTTGCGTGGAATAACCCCTTCCAAATGCCGAGCTGCGAACAACGCTGTAGACTCATTGATCTAGACCCTCTTGCGCAATAGGCCCTCTCTGTGTGCCGCATCGACATACTAACTACAGCACACTTTACCATGATTACCGGTCTACAACGCCATTTTAACCGTTTTCGTTCCAGCTTCGACTTTGACGTCAGCCGAAAAGTGCTGAAAAATCACTTTTCAACAATAAAACGTAATTTTTAGGTTAAGTCTGTCATTTGGGTCACAAGACCTGTTGATATTTTGTGTACAAATAAACAAATTTCTAGTTCCAATTCTTTGGAATTCCTTCTGTTGGCGTGGCCGTTGACAAGAAAAGTTATTGATTCAAGCAATCGTCATTTTCAAGGATGCTTTCAAAAATTGACTGCGTTAGCGTAAAGCGTTAGATTAGTAAAGAGTATTTTCTGGCTACGTTCGTGACCAGCTCTCATCCAGGACCACACTAAAGCTTGCCTCGGATGAGAAGAGGGAGTGTTCGTGTGGCGTGCACCACCGGTACTTTAGGTGAACATCTGTTAGTTCAAGATTTTTAGCCCCTTGTGTAAAGCAAACTCTTCTTCGAAAGAGACTTTTTTCTGTGCTCTGTCTCTCGTAATGCGACTCGCGCTCACTACATCCCTAATTAGGTGTACATCACAATTTCAGTAGGATAGTATAGAGACTACTACTCAACTGTATCATTCGAGTCGATTTTACATTCTGATTAAATTTCTATTCTGAATTCCGTTTGACATGTGGTATCGTATATAGCAAAAGGTTTGATTCTGACCACAATATGAGTATATACCTAGAGTCAAGACAATTAGCTCTCGTTACGTTACTCACGTTTCTCATTGCAACATACGGATGGAGGGGGAATCAATGAGATAAGTTGACAACCTACTTGAGCATACTAGTGATACAATAGCAATTATTTATTTTTTTCTTTTACTGCTTAAGGCTTCTTATACAGTGGTGCGTGACCATGTGCTAATTATTGCGCAGCGTTACCGTTAGGTTTCGCTGCCGGCCTTACAAATTACACAATGCACATTTCGGAGATAGATGGTTCACTTGATGCGATCAGTTTCGTTAGCCTAATTTTAGGTGACTATTGTTTAGTACGTTTACGTGGTTCGTCAACGAAACACATGATTTCAGTTTTCCGCTATATGATAATAGTCCTACTGATTTAAAGTGAAACTGCTAGTTTGTGGGAATTTAGTACGCTTTCTGCTGCGGTTTTGTTGAAAATTTTCTCTTCGACATTGCTTACCCACTATCTGGCCTTAGAACGAAGTAAAACAAGAATTTTTCTGAACAATTTTGGTCAAACCATAAAAAAATGTAACATCCAATGGGGAACAAAGCATTAACTAAATTAGGTCGCTTAGTTTGGCGACGGCATAGTCTTCAGCCGTTCAAATGCAGCTTTTTCCAATGCTTCACGGTGATCCGGATGGGCAATCTGAATCAGCTCGTACGCACGTTGACGTAGTGTTTTGCCGAAAAGATTGGCAATACCGTGCTCCGTAACAACGTAGTGGACGTGAGCACGAGATGTCACGACACCGGCTCCTAAAAGAAGTATCAATGCAAATTAGCGCGTCAACCTTCAAGTTAACGGAACTGAGAAAAACGTACCGAGTTTCAAGGTTGGAACAATTTTACTCTGTCCCTTGTTGGTAACAGAAGGCAGAGCTATGATCGGTTTGCCCTTTCCATCGAATCCTTCGGCAGCACCGCGAATGAAATCAACCTGTCCACCGAAACCGGAGTACATGCGAGTTCCGATAGAATCAGCACATACCTGACCGGTCAGATCTACCTCGATGGCAGAGTTGATAGCGGTCATCTTGGGATTACGTGCAACAATTCCAACGTTGTTAACGTAGTTGATCTCCAACATTTCTGTAATAAAAAACGAAATATCAAAACCAAAACCTAAAGTAGTCTACCAACAAGAATCATTTACCGATAAATGGATTGTTGTCAACGAAATCGTACAGCTTTTTCGTTCCAATCAAAAAGGAACCGACAATGCGGCCTCGGTGGTACGTTTTCTTATCATTAGTGACGCAGCCCTTCTTGACTAGATCGACAACACCTCCGGCGAACATCTCCGAATGGATTCCGAGATCCTTATGATTGTGTAATGCGTTCAAAACTGCATCTGGAATGTTGCCAATGCCCATCTGCAGCGTTGCGCCGTCCTCGACTAGATTCTCGGCAATAAGTTTGCCGATTTTCGTCTCGACGTCACTCATACCCTTGCCTCCGTGCTCCGGCAGTGGGATATCAACATTGACCGCGAAGTCAAAATGCGATTCATGGATTATGGAATCTCCGAACGTTCGTGGCATCTGCTTGTTGACTTGGGCGATGATGACCTTGGAATTTTCGAGCGCCGCACGGACACAATCGACACTGGTACCGAGGGTAGCGTAACCATGCTCATCAGGGGGCGAGACCGAGACGATAGCCACGTCCGGTTGGATCAGCTTGCGACGGAATAGGATCGGGATCTCGTGCAGAAAGATCGGAATGGAATCACCACGACCCTCGGCAACGGCTGCGCGCACGTTTCCACCCATGAACGTGGACTTGGAGCGGAAAATATCCTTCAGCTCCGGAGCGCAGTAGGATGCTGGCCCTTCGGTATGCATGTGAACCACGGTAATGTCACGCAGGTTGTTCTCCTTGCCATGGGAGGTCATCGCGTTCAGTACATGGATAGGGGTGGACGCGGCGCCAGAGGCGAACACGGTGTTGCCTGTAAAAAACACGAGAGTTTACACATTAGTTCATGTACAACTATAGGTTACATTCAAACAATTACGTGGGCAGGGAAATTAAAGCCCTACCATATAAAGTATGGCAACGTTGCATCACGCTGTTCCAATCGAATTGTCAAAGTGTATTGATTATAAATTAAGCCGGATCTACTTATAAGAAACCGATATTTGGTAATCGTCAACGTAACATCTCTCCCTCCTTATTTCCAGAACACGAGATACGGCTCGACTTCAAGTTCTAAAGACTCACTTTAAGTTTCAATTATGTTGCTTATCAGTCGGGGGGTATCTGGAGCTAACACCAACATTAACCGTGTAGACAGATGACGGGTTTTCAACAACGACTAATTTAATGGATTTCGCTAGTATCTGCACTTACTGTCACGAGCGCTTGTTGTTGGTGATACAGGTATACAATAAAATATGTCTTTGTCGCCAGTCGGCTGGTTAAAGACAATACTTTATCAGCAACTTGAACAAAAGGGACAAACAGCAAAAACCTTAACAAAAAGACCAACTTGCTTCGACCAAAAGTCTGGCGTACAAAAGTTACCAACGTTACCCTGGTAACTACCAAATAGTGCCGCTGCCGACACAGTGTGACATCCTAACTTTCATGCAATAGTGACAAACTTTCATCATGCATTGTCGTAACATTTTGAAGTAGGAACAATCTCTTTGTCTCTTGTGCGTTCGTGATTTTTCATTTCCTGACCTTGACATCTACCCTGGCGTCTACCTAATAAAGTTCTCCATTACGTAGATCGATGCCAGCTTTTGTATTTTTAGACATTAGAGAATCGTTGAAAGATTCAACAAGTAGAATTCAGCTTTGCTCATCGGATTTACTGACAATCAGATTCCATCGGACCATGTACGGTGAACCACTGACGATATGCATCCACACCTTCACGCTGGTCGAGGAATTATTTGACTTTCGACACGTTTCTCGACGTGCCTTTAGCAGAAGACAAGATGCAGCAGTAGTTTTGTTCTAGATTTAAGTGTAATATTCATCACTTCCCTTAGGACTTCCCTTAGGATATCACTTGCCTTAGGACTGGACACTTGAGTGTTGCCTTTGGCCAACTTGTATTCGATTTCGAAGTCGTAGCATAGGAGGTTTAGCACCCACCGTAGTATGCGGTTTGCAGTATGCGGCGGAATACCTCTTTTTAAACCAAAGATTCTCATCAAAGGTTGGTTGTCGGTTTGCATCGTGAATTTCCGACCCAGAACAATCTGGTGGAACTTTGTGACTCCAAACACCAGTCCTTTGCCTTCCTTATGTATCCACTTGACCCTTACTAACGCATACTGGATTCCTTTTTCGGAATCCCGAGGATTCCTATTTCATAGTAAAGGGAATTTTTTTACCGAGTTATAGTTATAGATTCTCATACAAGAATCCTGGTTCTATAAGCAAGGCATTCTGAACGAATCTTATGCAGAATTCCTATACACGATTCCAGGAATCCCAGAGATTTTGTACGAATCTTTTTGCTTTGTCCGGGGAGTCAGCGAACGCGAAGCATGTGCGACTACCTTTATGGAACCATCAGGAAATGTAAAGCGACTGCACTAATACCAGTTTTCGATGCGTCTGCCGCGATGATTTCCAGATTCGGGTCATAGTTAGTGAGCAGCAAGTTTATATGAAATGGGGAAGGCAAATGAGGAAGCGTCCAACATAGCTCCAGCCATCCCATGCCCCTACCTAGCGCCTCCATGTGGCCTTACCCGGTAATGCTCTATTGAGTAGCCAAAATAGTAGGTGCGTTGATGGGTGGTTCCCGGCTACCTGATCACAAAACTGCAGGTTTGGATGACAGCTGAGCCACACACCCTTGTTAGTAGGTAAGCTGAACATAAGTTATTTTACTCATTTGTTTCGTTTAGCTCATGAAGCAAGCACCTCCTACTGTACAGTGAAAAGTCGGACCAAAGAAAATTTAAATAATGCTCATGGATACCAGAGAAAAAATTAAATTAATAATGGAAGCACTCATGTAAACTCAAAGAATGCAACTCTATTCCATTCAAAGGACTGCTGGTGAGATTGTTCTATATTTGTCCATATATCTTGATATAATGTATATTCATGTAACACATATTTTATTACATTGCCATATACCATAAGGGGAAAAGGAGCGTCAGGGTATCGAATCAATCGAAGACTGGATGAGGGATGTGGTAACCAGCCCAAGCCATATAAGGTTGGAGAGGATTTTGACGCGCCCTTCTAGCACGCAAATCATCACGCAAGATAACTTTGCACGACGAAGTTATGTATCCAGAAATCGGAAGTCTATGTTGGAAGGAGTGTCTTATATTCCCGTGGAGTCATATAAGCGACATTGCTTATAAATCGATCTAACCCCTTTTGGTCTTTCACGAACAGCATTGACATGAAAGTGGCTAGGTAGATAAATAAGATTCTGCAGTAATTCTACTTGCATACAATGGGAAACGCTTGAGGTGATGGTGGCTACTCCTATACATATATACAAACATACATACATACATAGTGAGCAGCAAATTTGATTGTAGCAATTGCTTGATCTTTTCAAATGACTGCTGCCATGTTGAGGACCAATGGAACTGGACATTCCTTCAAGAGTGCATGTCGAAGCTGATGCATTTGACGCACGAACTTCGAGTAAAAGTTGACAGCACACAAGGAGGAACAAAGATTGGTGACATCGGTTGGTTCTGGCATCTTGGATATTGTTTCAACTTTGCCTGGATCTGGGCGCAAATCATTGGCATTGACGATATGGCATAGATATTTGATCTGCCTTTGAAGAATGCTGCATTTCTCTTCCCGAAGATGGAATCTGTGCTCTTCCAGCCCCTTGAAAAGTGCCGTAAGACGTCGATGATGCTCAAACTTAGTTTCACTGAATGCCATAATGTCATTCCAGGAATGATTCGGCGCCGTTGAGCTCAGCTATCAAGCCGTCTCGTATCAGCTGTTGGAAAACTGTAGGGGCAGATTCACACCTGGCGCCAATCTGTAGAAGCGATAGAGTCCTCGATGGGCGTTGATTGTTAACAGTTGCTTCGACTCGTCGTCTACTTCAACTTGAAGATACGCATCCGACATGTCGTTGATGCTGAAGACTTTGCAACCGTTGTGTTTGGTGAAGATGTCATCCGGAACCGCTTACGGGTAACTGTTTTGCTCTAGCTAGAGCAGCGTTCAGTCCAGAGCGGGCCATTGAGAAAATTGACAGGTGCAATAAAGTGTGATTTCGGCATCAACCTTTACTACAGATGTTAAGGTTGCTGGACGCTTTGGCTTGAACACGGAACGTGCGACTTCCTTGAGGGATAACTTGACTTTCGTCTTCTTGCAAAGTCAGAGTAACTCGAACACGTTCGGTAACGCCGCCTTGTACTGCTGAATCGGAGGTTGAATGGAAACTGAACGTACCTGGTTGCAGATAGCTGACAATACAGTGGTTGCGGCCAAAGCTCGAAGAGTTCAATCCAGTTGAGATTGAACAAATTGATTGGATACCGACTGTAGAACAAATGGATTGGATACCTGCTTCTTCTGCTTGATGGCACCGTCTGATGCGGTTGTCTATGATTTCTTTTCTTGCAGCGCGGTGTCATGTTTCAACATTTCTGCAAACGTTGACATTCGTTGATGAGGGTCTTCAGTTTGCATGCGCGTTCTCTCTCAGATTCCAGCTTGGCAAGTAGTCTGTCTGGTGAAGTTTGTGATACGGTTCAACTCAAAAATCTCACAACGCTTGTCATTGCCGCTACATACGTTGCATAGTCCGTCTGACTGCACTTCGAAAGTTGGAAGCAAAGTCAAAGTCAAAGTTGGTATAGTTTGCTGAACATGGTGCTCCTTATTCCGAACATTTGCTTCAATTCCTTCACAGTATCCTCGAAAGAAAACTCCCGGTGATGCGTCGGCAAAACTCACACTCAAGCTTTGTAGTAGAAGATGGACCTTAGCTACATCGTCTAGTTTAGCGCCGGCCTTTAGGAAAAAGTCTGTGTTTCTGGAACCATTGGTCGAACACACCACCATCCTCGGGGTCGTAGCCAAACTCACGGATATTGGACGTAGAAAGACTCGAGAAAGTCCCCGAAACGTACATCGCACTACTAAGGCAGAAGTCCGTGTTCGCGAATTATCTGCCGTTCACTTTAGTGTTGTATGCTTAGTGTAATTAATCAAAATCGCTAAGAGGAAACTTCTGAAGGTTTGAAACAAAATTTATAAGAAGCTCTTCGAACAAACAAACCATCACGTGAGTTAAAGCTGATGCCGCGGAATTAATTAATACTTATAAAAGATTCTTATAATACGCCCAAACCCTCTTGACCCTTCTGCAACAACCTCAGTGTGAAATTCATTTGATAATTGATAAATTTCAATTCATCTTCGTCAGGTTGTGTTAACTTGGAAGGCAACTAAATGCCATTACATTTACAGCTGTAGCTCTAGTATGACATGCCTCCACTTTGCACTTTTAGCTTTGCACGTTTCGCTGATAATTTGTAAGGTGCTTAACTGTCCTATATGTCTATCCGGTAGATGTTCACGTATAGTTGATTTAGCACGTATATGACTAGCATAGTAGCATGCTCATTAAGTCATTAGTTAGTAATCAGCAGCGCAGCTCATTCTGCTTCTATTTTGCATGATGAATATTGGTAAACTAAAAAAATGATTCGTTAGGAAGGATAGGCTTTTTAGGGATTTAGCTCGACTCATTCAGATGGCACTGACTAAGCATTGTGAAGTACTACAAGCTTGTAGTTACTCAATGTAATCGGATAACATTATCATACTGTGTATGATAAGATTCTATTGAGATACTTTCTGTTTACATGCAATGGTATAATCGTTGCGCCACCAGTTTTTTGCAAACGAAAAATATTCAACACGTAATCATCTCTTCAGGCACATGATTTCTGATACCAAACATTTTTCTTATACCAGACTGGTGAAAAAGCGTTCGTCCACATGCGGAGCGGGGGCCTTGACCTTGGCTATATTCTACGCGTGTACCCAAAGGCGTAGCCAGAGGGGAGTAAGGTTGGAACATCTGAAATATTTTGACGTCATATACCTATAGTAATCAGCTTGAAGTGCAGAGAAGAGGATGCTGTAGAGGTTGCTCCCCTTTTAACAAAAACTCTACCCACGTCATTGCTTATATTACTGCACATTGATGACAGCACGCGCATGTCAGAGCCGATTTTGTCGGGAAAATAAAACGCTAAAATATCTTGATAGTCTTAAGCAGGGTTAAGGTGGAGAAGTAACAATTGATTGAATTAAATATTTTTGAAACCCCTCTTCTTTGGTTACATATTGTTTATAGTTTTGTGACTAACTAGTGATTATTTTTTACTGCAACTTAATTATATTGAGATGAAAATAGTTCAAAAATTCTTCTGGGATGCTTTCTCGCTTGACGCACATGATAAAATTAGCGCGATAGACACGAGCGGAACAAAACAGGTACATGCGAGTCTGGCCTATCTGTGCCTATGCGTTCATTATCATATTTCTTCACAATCTCGCTAAAATTTTGCCGGTTGGTTAGCACAATTTGCAAAGCTTTTCCGTTGCAATTAGTTGGCATTCACGCCTAACAATCCTTGTCTATCGATGCCACTAATCAAACTGGGACGACGCCAAAGCATTTCACTACAAATTGCATGAAAGATCTACAATTGCATTTCTATGAATGTTACTAATATTTCTTATGGATACGGCATTTGTTCCATGGAATTACATAACAAACCAGTTACTGTAAACCCAGTATTGGTATATTAGAATAAATCTTAGCAATTTCAATGTCGTTCGGTATCGCAAACACAACTTCCAGAAAGGTTTTACTCCCCCATATTAGATTTGATTGATAATCATGTTGACTGTTGACTTCATATATGTAAATATGCTCAGGTTGCGTCACAGCTAATACACTTTCCCCTTACGAGATATGGTAAATGCTAATCTATTTTATTGACAATGTTCGACAAGGGAACTAGATTACAGCTCATAAATTAGCTCAGGATCGACTTTTACCTTTCGTTGGCATATTTATTCGCTAGCGAAAATTAGAGTACCTATTGACCGTTTGTGTCAAGTTCATGAACCTGCCAATGTTCTTCTATTTTGCCGGACCGCGGCGCCGTTGCATATCGTTTTGCGTCTATTTTAAAACGCTTTAAACCATGGCTATAAACATACAATGTGTTATGGGGCCCTTACTCTTCCTATCGATTTTGTTCGCCTGCTAGATCATAACATGACGCCGCCACGAAGGCAAAAGACCTTTGCTCAATCGGACAAAAGTCAAAATTATCAGCCTACTAACCTTTGAGCCCGACTGATAAGTAAAGTAGAACATTTCGAAGTATCGTGACTGGTCAAATCGAAAAATCCAGATGACTGACCTTTGTTCTCACGCAAAATCAGCCGATGCAGCAGCATCCCCTACGCCATTCAGGAACATTTTGTGATAAAAAAATCGCCAGAAAATCGATTGCGTAACGATTTTGCGAAACCTTGACGTGTGTTTGCTTCCCAAACGACTACGCAATGTGAATGTTGTGTACTTCCAGATTACTAACCTGACTTGATGACTTTGACCGCTTCCTCGGCCGTGGTGTAGGTGGGTTTCCGTTCCAGCGGCTGTGAAATTTGGTTGGAGTACGTGAAGTAGGTGTTCACCTGGGAACCGGCCGCGGAAGAAGCCGACTTCCCTAGCCGGGGAGCGAACCGAAATGCCAATTTGCTCATCATCTTTCCTCTGCGGGTGGAATCCTTTGCTTCTAATTCGGTAGTGGAATACTATCGCCTCCTGTTCGTCTTTTCTGGTCCTCCAACAACACTAGATTGAATTGAACTTGATTCAATCAACGATGATTTAGTGCCACAACTTGCTGGAACGTACAGACAGGCCAGGAAGTGAACTAAACGAACGATCACCGCACACAAGTTTCAAAAGTAACCTCCACGACCGAGTGAATCGTCTCCTTTTGCCACAGTGAAATATAACTACTACCTCAATATTTATTACCGAGTTTTATTTTTTCTATAAAACACACACAAATGTAGTCAGAAAAGTGACCAATGCCGCGGCAGAAAATGTTGCACGCAAAGGAATTGAACAATACACTCCACAAGCGCACCCGCCTGAAACAGATAATGCGATGGGAGAGACTGTCATTCGGGTTGTGGATTGCGCTCTGTGCAAAGCGTTAGAAAATATTAGCAGAGTTGCCATCATGCAAAACTCAAAAACAAAAAACACAAAAAACAGGAATGGAAAATGGTTATTTTTAACCTATTTGCACGTTTCTTTCGATAGAATATCATACAGCCTAACAATGCTCTTGACGCCAACAACTCTCCCATAAGTGCAGTTTTTTTCAAAACATGTTTGGTATAAAAGAATTAATGTCGATGATGAAACGAATGTCGCACGTCGATACGATTTTCAACCGGAAGAGCAATATTTTACAAACGGGTAAATATAAATTAAAGAGACCTTTTTTTGAGACTGGCCGCACGAGTTCGGGTTTGAGCGGTTTGAGCGTTCGAGACTTTGGTTTGAGAGAAGAGAGAAACAAAACAACGCGGGAGCTTTTTTGGTAGCGCGCAGCGAACGCCAGTGTTGCGAGATTTGACAGCATTTAATAACTTTGAAAATGGTGAAAAAGAGCATGAACATAAAATTGATTTATTGAATTATAGGTAAATATTGTATGCATCCTAAATTGTTTTATAATTTTATAATGAGAAGTCATTGAAAATGGATTGCATACAACTTAACGAATTGAAAATACAAGCGCGTTCAAATAATTTGTGGAGAGTCACGTTCACGTCACGATTCATAACGTTCCGTAACGATTCATTCAAAAAAGCTCCAATTCAACGAAAGCTCTCAGTTGCTTTGCGATAGAGCAAATATTTTAACTTTGGTATCGCAAACCTTTATTCCGGGTAGTATAGCTATACAGTTACAGTGAGTGTAGTAATTCGTGTATGATTTTGATACGAAGGCTTATAATTCGGTTCCTTTTACACAGCTTTTACGCAGTTTTCGAGTGATTTGTGGGGGAGTTTTCGTTTTTCTTTTCCTTAGTGGATACCAACATTTCAGGAAGTGAAAAATTTTGGTTTTGGACGGTCGTGGATAGTGTCGAGATTCCACGGTGATTTTTGGAAAATTAGCGTTGCGTGAAGCCGAAAATAGGCCATCTTGTCGACTCCTGTTGGAAGTGCCCTGTCTTGGCTGTGCTAGAGTGGCCAGCAAAGATACTCAGTGATTTTTTAGCGGTCGGTGCCGCGTGTAAGGTTAGGTCGGATTTCGGTTGCTGCAACGATTTCTTTCGTAGTTACAGAATATCATCATCGCCTCGTGGCAGTTAGCAGCCCACGCTCGACCGCCATTTTGTTCGGGGAGATTTTTCAATTGAATTGAATTGAAAATGAAGAGGGTGACGCAATTATCGTTAAACGAAAAAGCTAATGCGCTACAGACGGCGCAGAAACAAAATCCTTTGGCGCAAAGTACCTCTACAAGTACAGCACCTCTCTCGAGGGTGGCCAGGTAGGAAGTATAGTGTTCGGAGGTGGCGTATCTTGGACCGCTGGACTTCGAAAAACCAACACCGGCACATCTGCCGGCACTCGGAAAAATTCTTTTTGAAGTGGGCATTCAAAATGTCAAGGAAAATAAGAAACTGGACAGGGGTCCATTCTAACTTGACCTGGAAAGGAAGGAGGATTTTGCAGTTTTGCAGAAAGCCGGTCTGGAGCAATGAAATCTGAGAGTATTCCTACCGGCGTGGTGTAAGGAGACGATTTGCTTTGTTCCAGGGGTCCCACTGGACTTCGTAGACGATGAATTGCTAGCGAATACAGTCTCGGATACAAATCATGGCTGCTGCCACTAAAAGAGCTTCGAGATGAGCTGAATACGAAGTTACAAACGCAGAGAACAGAAATCGGTACGGACCAACTGTTGATTGAAATAGCTTCCGATCCTCATAACATCCTGTACCTTTCAGAAAGAACAGAAAGCAGAATAGATGAACAAGCTCACAATGGAGAATAAATCATTTAAAATATTACAACACGACATACAAAGCATCAGATAAACAGAAAAAAGGAAAAAACTGTTCACAATGTCCGAAAACGATTTCTGCGTAGCCATTCTGCAAGAGATATGGCTCAAAGAAAAGGAAGCCTTTAATCTAAAAGGATACACACTCACTTAAAAAAAAAGAAGGCGGGTACGGTGGTGTAGGAATCCTGACACGAAACAGCTTACAATGCGAAGAAATAAACATACCAAATAGAGGACCAGTTGAAGCCCAGAAACTCTCCTAAAAATAGGAAATGCATCTATATAAGGAGCAGAATGGAGTATAACGCGTACATCTATGGAAATGCAGCAAAAAAAAAATCTGAACAAATTGCAAGTGATACAAAATGCGTACGTCCGATATGCAATGTGCAACTTGCGAAGTACACCGATTCATGTAATGCTCTATGAAGCACTAACGAAAAGAGAACTTATTAGAACAATATTCTTTAAAACTCCAAACCAACAATTCATCTGTAACACGACGAGAGAAATCCCAAATGGATCCTTTTTCACAGAGGTAGCAGTCAAACAAGCAGATTTACTTCATCAGGTCCATCCATCCGAAAAGAACATACAACGACGAACAAAACTGAAGTTCTTCGGGATGCTCAACATGACAGAAGTGCTTGCGAGATCTTAACAAGTAGAGATATGCTCCACGAAAACTACATCGCATGGGAAATATATAAAGACTTACAAGAAATGTAGAACTTCAAAATTGAAATCCAATGGATACCCAGTTACAAGGAATAGCAGGCAATGAATTGGCAGATAAAATAGCAGTGGCAAAAACGCAGGGCAACCAGACTTTATTCAAAGGTGTAACAATTAGTGACGCAATAATTATTAACAGAGGAAGTTTGGGAAGAATGGACAAGGAATATGGCACTTTTCCATACTAAACACTCCAAAAAGACAGTGCTGGTTCAAAGACCTGACCCTGAACAGCAAACAAACCAAAATTAGCAGAATCCTTAGCCGACTGTTGGGCACAAGGTATCGCTTTCAGGGAATTCGACGACGCTCGTTCGAATCCAGCGGTATGGCTTCCCCCTATTCCCACCGCTCCGCCTGTAACTCCAGCAGTTAGACGACCCGGTAACCCTGCTGTCGACACCTTATCCGTGACTCCGATGGCGCTGGACTCTCCAGCCCCTTTAGAGCCATCGACCTCAGACGCCTAGTTGCTGAAATTCAGACGATACCGGAGTGCATCGAGTACAGTATCATGGAAGCCCTTAACCCCCCCGCCGCAGTCGAGATATTCCCGCCAGCGTACATCAGTCATTCCGGTCCTGTGTGTGAGTGCGGGAGCCAGGGCTTCCAGACACCTACCCGCGGCAAGTATAACACGCTGAACCGCTATTTCTTTGCTGATGCTGTTTACGTTTCCAGTTCCTCAACAACCGGCTCACCGATCCTCGAAGTTCAGCCAACTGATTTCTGCCGGCTCGACGCTTCTGTCAGTTTTAGTCTACCACTGAATTCAGCTCACATCGGGACACCGGGACCTCCCCACCGCAGTCGAGTCATTCCAGCCAGCGACCAGCAGCCGTCCCGGTCCTGCGTGCGGGAGCAGCGGACGGGGCGTCCAAAACCCCCTGCCAGGCAAGTTTGAAATTATTGATTCTCGCCCCACTGGTGATTCGTACTCTGCTTCCAGTCCTTCGCTTCGCAACCAGGAACCGTACAACCGCACAGAATTCCAACATATTCACTGCTACTACCAAAATGTGGGTGACGTGAACACGAGTGCTGTCGACTATCTACTCGCATACGCCGACAGTCCACACGAGATGATCGTATTGACCGAAACCTGGCTTGACAATCGTACGTGCTCTCGGCAGATATTTGGGCCTAATTATGAGGTGTTTTGCGGCGACCGCAGCATACACAATAGCCACAAATGTACATGAGGTGGCGTCTCGATAGCAGTCCATCGTCAGTTCAAAGCGCCTATCGTCGAAAATGACAATTGGCTACCCGTCGAGCAAATGTGAGTGACGGTAAAGCTTGCAGACCGGAGACTGTTCTTGTGTGCACTGTATCTGCCTCCTGATCGCATCCGCGACCCCGTTATCTTGAATGCTCATACGAATTCAGTTACTGCAATAGCCTCAATGGCGTCTCCAGTAGACGAGATAATCGTTATGGGCGATTTTAACCTGCCCGGGTTAAAGTGGCGCGGACGAGGCAATGGTTTTATGTACGTCGTCTCCACTCACTAACGAGTTGCTCGACTGCTACAGCACTGCCACCATGCAACAAGTCAACAACATTGCTAACGAAAACGGTCGCTTTCTCGATTTATGCATCGCTAGTGTGCAAGTTCAGGCTCCCGAAATAGCAATGGCTCCTTCCCCGCTTGTTAAAGACGTTCCACATCATCCACCCTTGCTGGTTACTATCCATCAACAAATACGTCTTGACGTGACTAGTGCACCACCGATCGTTTACTATGATTTCGCCCGTGCGGACTTCAGCGGAAATTCAAAGAGACCTGACTATCATCACTTGGGATGCAGTTTTGGACAAAGAAGATGTTAATTCTGCCGCAATGATATTCTCCAATATCCTGAACTACGCTATCGATCGACATGTCCCAAAAAGAACCATGCCCGCTCTGAAGCAGATACCCTGAGTAAACGCTACGTTACAACGTCTGAAATCAGAGAGGAAGACCGCTCTCAAGAAATTTTCAAAATATAGAACGTTGCCACTCCGTAACCACTAACTGTCGATCAACACGCGTTACAAACGAAAAAAAATCCTCTCGTCCTTCTGGACCGGATGGTATTCCATCTCTTCTGCTGAAACAGTGTATCAACACCTTGGCTGCTCTAATGAGCCACCTGTTCAGTTTATCAATCAGCACAGGTGTCTTCCCAACAATATGGAAATCGGCTTACATGTTTCCTGTCCATAACAAGGGGAATAGGAGAAATGTGAATAACAATCGCGGCATCTCTGCACTAAACTCAATATCAAAACTGTTCGAGCTTGTCGTGTATGCACCTGTGTTTGCATTCTTTAAGCAATATGTCAGTAGACGATCAACACGGCTTTATGCCCAAGCGGTCCACGACAACTAATCTTCTAACTCTTACGTCCGACGTGACGTGAGTTTTGACGACCGGTCCCAGACGGACGTTATTTACACGGACCTTTCCGCTGCTTTCGACAAATTGAACCATCGAATCGCCATCGCCAAACTAGAAAAACTCGGAATCGGAGGCTCGTTGCTACGATGGTTTAATTCTTACCTCTCCGATCGCCACCTATACGTTAGCATCGACGGGATTACCTCCAGATCTTTCACTGCTAAATCTGGAATTCCACAAGGTAGCCTTCTCGGACCTTTGGTTTTCCTCGTTTACTTCAACGATGTCAACTTCCTGCTTAAATGCCCGCGACTATCTTCAGCCGACGATCTGAAGCTGTATGCTAAATTCCGACAAATGTGAAATAATTACATTCTCAAGAAAATTGAACCCTCTCGTTTTCGACTACATGCTATCAGACGCGTCTTTACGCCGCGAAAACTGTCTCAAGGACTTGGGAGTACTGCTTGACTCTAAGCTTGACTTCAAACAGCACATCGCATTTATTGTCGACAAGGCTGCAGGAATCTGGGATTTATCATGCGGTTCGCCCAGAACTTCAACGACATCTAGCCTCAAAGCTCTCTACTGCGCTCTTGTCCGGTTCAACCTGGAGCACTGCGCTCCTGTGTGGAGTCCTTTCTACCAAAATGGAGTTGACCGAATCGTGCAGTCAGTGCAGCGCCGATTCATACGTTTCGCACTTCGGAGATTGCCCTGGAACGACCCCTTTCAGCTACCCTGCTATGAACAACGCTGCAGACTCATCGAACTTGACCTGTTGAACACTCGTCGCGCCGTGATCAGAGCAATGGCTGTCGCCGACATGCGGTCAGCATCTCGAGGTCATCGAGAGTGGATTGTCCATGTCTACTCGCGAACCTCAACATACACGCCCAAAGTCGTGTTCTACGTAATGGTCCATTTCTGCGTGTACCGCATCGGCGAACCAACTACAGCACCTTTAGCACAATCACCGGTCTGCAATGCCATTTCAATCGTTTTATACATAGCTTCGACTTAAACGTCAGCCGTGAGGTACTGAAAACTCGTTTCCTGGCACTAGCACGTAGATTCTAGGCTAGCCTTAAGTATATCAGTAGGGCCAGAAGGCTTGTTGATATTTTTATACAAATAAATAAACAATAAACGGAATCAGAAGTAATCACACTTTATCGAAAGCAAAGAGATTTCAATGGGGACTAGAACACGATAATATGTGCGAAACGTGCGGGGAAATCGAAGATTTGAACCACCTGCTGTATTATTGCTCAAAACACAACGAACTAAGAAGTAAAATTCCTACCTTGGAATACATGAAACCATTAAAGGAAGTTTTCATAGACGAATGTGAAGAGAGTATGAGGCAAATAGTAAATTTCATCCAAGAAGCAAAATTACATATATAGTTTGACTAAAACACACGGCGACTACACATAAGAAAACAAAAATACGAATGTATGTTGGCGAGATGGATCAACTATGGTCTCAGCCCTGTCTGTCAAAGACAAAACATAAAAAAAATTGAAGTTTAACAAACAACGTGCTTAGAGCTGAATATAATTAAAACTTTTCGAACGAAAATAGAACACAGAAGTATTATTTCAAAACCCGAAGCCCTATTTAAAAGTATCTCGTGGCGTACACGAACACTTGGCTAAAATGGTTTATTTAAAATAAGTGGTTTTAGAACAGAGAAAAGGAATGAAATCCTATCATGAACGAACGCATTAAAGTTACTAACTTGCCTTCGGATAGTTTAGTAGAACATATAGGAGAGCACCAAGCTTTTTAATAACACATATGTCTGTCTTACACACCTCGATATCGTTTTCAAAATGCGATCCATACAATCAGTTACATTAAATGATCCCTACTGCTCCGTTCGGTAAGAGTCCTATTCTCGAACGGGACTGCCCATTCTCCTATAATTTCACAGGCCGGATGCTGCAGGAATCTAAGACTCCCTTGTTTCAGGCGCAATATTTCTGAGAACTATTGTTTTGTGCATCATCCTACCGAAGGCTGTAATTTTTGTTGCTTGACTTCGCTTAGAGCATCCTATCATCATTGGCAAATGTAGTCCTAGATTTTTCCCTAACGCACTATTATTGCTGCTAGCTAGAAGTAACTTAAAGAAATAAAAACAATAACAGCGAACAAAACAATATCCTGCTAGTCTAGTGGCAAAACGTTACTCGGTCGGTCCAATCAATTGTTGCTTTGCCTATTTGCCTATACTGCGAACGACTAGATGATGTGTATAGATAATCGAAATTTCAACCTAAAACCACAAACATTCGATTGCACGACTCTATTGTGAAAATTGTGGCAAACAATGTTGACAGAAGCTTGTGTTTGAGGTGTGCGTTCTGCAACTGTTGTTTTGTTTGAATCTTATTCGTTTGGTATATTGTTTTTGTTTGATTTATTTTTGTATGTCTTTTCTTGCTATATATCTATATAAGAAAAATTTCGTGCATTTGGTACAAGTTTGCTACTTTGCTTACATCTGTTTCGTTTTTATTGTGGACTTTATTGTTTCGATTTTGTGGTTACATTTACTTGTTTTACGTGGGGGTTCTTCGGTTTCGGCATTCTGATCTCGAGCCAGCTTATCCGGCTCGGAATAAATATGTAGACAGGGGAACTGAAACATATGCCACGAGTAAAAAACTGTAGGTTTACATTTGTCATTTGCCGTACAATCTTCTTAGGAACTACAATAGTCCGATAAGGAACATTATTATTATTTTTTAACTTTGATACAGAGATACAAAGGAAGGGCATATCTCTAGCTTTAGTTCAAAACTAATTGGAAAGTTACAACGAGAACTGTGGTCTAGGTATATAGACAAATGGAAAAAAATTGGTCGCTACCTAGAGAAGAATGTAAGAATAAAGACGCAATACGTATTGAGGATGGAATTTTTTTACGCACGTTTGTGTTTCTTGAAGTTTTACTTCAAGATCGCTAGCTGCATCTTTCCTCGCAAGGAAGTCAATATGTTCTAACTAGTTTTCAACATTCTAAAATCAAGGTCAATCAAACAACATAACCTTAATGAAAGCTAGAAACTTGATTCTCTTCACACTTTTGGACAGCAATCTTTGACTATGTTCTCTCGTTTTCTATCTCACATTGAATGATGCATTCTGCACCATTTCCTTAATATACAAACTCTACACGAATACCTACGAATCACTAGTTTATGGTGTACCACTAAGGACAGCGTTACTCGGCCATAATTTCGCTGTACAGATAAACACGGTATAACCGGCGTAAGACCTTCGCGGATCCAAGTCTTCTGAAGACAGTCATACCCCTGCCTGGTGGGTCACTAACACCGCCACTGACAGAGTCGGATTACCGCCCAATAAGGGTCATGTTGAAGCAGAGCTGGTGATCCCGTTGGTCTCCCCAGCCGCCATTACCCTTGCGTAGTTTGGTTTTCTTGGCAACGCTGGCCATCATGAGCGAGATCGATTTGGGATAAAGTTGTCGGGAACGACGTGCCACCCGCAGAACCTGCTGCACCTTGGAGATCACCTGGTTTGATTCACAGTTGCTCTTTTTGTGATGAACGCCGCTGTGGATAGACTAGGTTCAAGTAATTTGAAAACGACCATTAAAAGCGAGTGCTTACCATTCGCCGATATGAAAGACCCGGGGACCCTTAACGACCATGACGTGCAGCTTCTGCTTCAGGCACTGCTGGGATACGTGCTGCAGCGACCAGTCCCAGTTGTAGTCGTCGTACTCACAAAAATGGCGTGCACAGCGCGTTATCTCATGCCACGTAGACCGGTTAAAGGCCATGCCCATATTGTGTTTACTACTGACCCACGGCGTTACTTCCACCTGTACCGTTGATAGTATGTGTGTGTGCGTCATACAAGAAGCAATAAATTTTAATCAAAGTTAGTGTCCTTTGCCGTTTGAGTGCATCACAGCGACTATCTATTGGTAAAACTACGACTATACTAGATCTTTTCTAAACGAAGTTCTTTTTTATTTTAAGCATACTATGCACACGCACTCATAAAACATACTTTAAGGAGAAATCAACTCAAAAGTCAGTAAACTAATGACCCAAAAAGAATAATGCTTCAGTGTTAGAATAAGGATCGACAACTGGCACATACTGGCACTATATGCTAACGCTGGAGCTATATTCGGCTTGGATTATAAAGCATTTCTACAGGGTTGAGAGAGGCATTTTAGTGCAGTTAAGCTACTAATAGGTATACTCATAGTTGCTAGACACAAGAACGGAACAAGATGGTATGAATGAATCTCAATGCAGACCTTCGTAGTAGCGATGCAAAGGTTAGGTTTTGCGCGTTGATAACATTTTTGGGTTGCTATGGGTACAACCAAAATTGAGAATGAGTAATGTTTCATGAAACTGGCGAAGTTTGATGAGTTGTTACGAGTTGTGCGAGCACCTCTGCACAAATATGGAGGTACAAATATTATCCTGTTCCGAATATGTTGAAAGGCGCAGTTTATTTAACAATACAGAAGGACACACTAGAGGTTTATCGATAATTATCGATATTTTAAAGAAGATGACCACCATGGCAAGTAAGGAGACGTTCAAATTTAAAAAAACTGTTACATCGCACCTAGAAACTGAACTTAATTACAAATCACTCGAGAGCACAAGGTTTGATTAGAAGAAGACCAAGGAGTTTAGCCTAGTGCGGAGCTGGAATAGAGCGCGGTTCCGAAAAACAGATTACAATAGCAAGCGGATCAAATATAGGTAAATATGTAAATATAAAACTAGCAAACACAACACAGAAAACGGTACCAAATAAAAACGCAGCAGGCATATATTAGCAGATGTCACAAGCATGCCAACAGTGACACCAAAATTTTAAGAAAATATAAACATCCCTGAAAAAATAAAAAAAAACTTCGTTGTACCTAGCAGCTTTTGTTAAACTTAACGACATTCCTAAAAAGCAAAACCATACAATAAAAGAAAAATGCCTTCAACAAAACGAGAACTTCTTTGTTGCAACAGGTGGTGGTAACGCAATTACCACCCCACAGAAAGGAAATTCACAATTAGAAAAAACGAATACAGTCGAAAGGATCGGTTTTAGTTCTACACAGAACGAAATTCAAGGTTAGCAAAACAGCCTCGGCTCGGAGGCACGTGGCCGTACCTTTTGGTATATGGAATAGAGTGTCGGTAGCACCTGGTAACCCCACTGGGATTGTGAAGTGTACTTTTCGGTGGTGAACTGACCACCACTAGCACCGTTGCCGCCATTGATTTGCTGTTGTCGTTGCAATTGCTGTTGTTGCTGTTGTAGTTGCCTTTGCTGTTGTGATTGGGGTATAGCGTCCATTGCCGGATGTGAATTTAGGTAGGCCGTTACGAGACGATATTGATTATTAGGAATGTTGTCAGTAATTTGAGCTCTATTTTTGCCAATATAAGCAACGGCAGCAGCATCAGCAAGATTACCGTCAACCCTGCCAGCAACGGGAAGGATCGACAAAGGAGACAGAGGCAACAACCGTTGTTGTTGTTGTTGGGGACGCGGTGCATAACGGTTGTGATAATAGTTGTAGCTGAAATCGGCCTGTCCGCGCTGGCCGCCAGCAACTGCCGGGTTGCTGCCGGCAGCACCGAGGAGAAGCGAACTAGTATCCACCAATGGATATGACTGATGATGGTAATGATGATTTAGTTGTTGATTATGGAGATGAGGCGAAGTGTACTCGCTGGCTGTAAGATCCATTAGATGCGAAACACCAGCGGCGGCGGCGGCGGCAGCACTGCCCTGGTCGGTGAAAGGTTTGCCTCCGTCATAGGCCGAGTGCTGCTGGTGATAAGCATGTCGGTGGCATTGCAATGGCATGACAGCCGTGCAGTAGTAGTAGGCCGTGTCGAATGAATGGGTGATGATTAAGTCAATTTGGATTGTTTAGAGAAGCAGTGAGTTTTTTTTCAGTTTTATTCTCATGAGTTGTGTAGGATTAACACCAGTAATGATACGCGAAATAAAGCAGTGGAATGGCTGAAGGATTTGTAAGGAAACGGTCGCATTTGTTTCTGTACAAAAATCTCTGGTTTGTTTAAGGTGTGGATCATGATGAAATGTTGTCTTCATCTAGAAAACTGACGGGCATAATCTTTCACAGGAGTGAATTTACGTTTTGTAAAACGCCAAAAGTCTCAATTTTGATAAATTATAACGAATTGGTATTTTTTTTAATACTGAAAGATTACACCTAAATCATGTGCGTAATGTAAAGAGCAGATAATTCAAACTTAATCATCCAGACTAAATGCAACTTTTTTTTTTTGAATCTCTCTGATTTCGTAACCGAAAGAAATAT
The DNA here is from genome assembly GCF_943734655.1 of Sabethes cyaneus. Taxonomy (NCBI): domain Eukaryota; kingdom Metazoa; phylum Arthropoda; class Insecta; order Diptera; family Culicidae; genus Sabethes; species Sabethes cyaneus. Next base: position 17,984,257 of record NC_071353.1, read on the forward strand.
TTGACTCAGTGACGCTGTGGATAGTTAAAACAAATAAGTTATTTCGACCAGAATCGAATTAGACTAGTTAAATGAACTGCGAAAGTGGCATTTTAAACATTTACGTTAGTGCAAATTTCTGCTCCGCTCAAGTTTAGCTGTAGGGAGAAGTCATCTATGGCCGGACACTAGGATTTCTCAAAAACAAAGCTTTATAAAAATATTCGGAAAGCATGTAACAATAGTAAATTGCAAGATTTCATGGTGTCCCAATTATGACATTTTTGTTTCAAAAGGCAAACAAATGAGACCTGTTGAACGGTTCAACCAATAAAACAAAAAGAATCGAGTAAATTTCTTAAAAGTGTAGTTGCAAATGTTTTTTTAATAAATTTGGAAGTTTGGACCGACTGTCGGGATCAGCGTGTCGCATCGGTTACCGTTTGTTGCTAACGCTACAAGGGGCTGTTGCGACGAACATCCTCCCCCCCCCCCCGCGTGTCACCCCAACTTCCGAGTTGGTGCCACCAGAGCCTACGACGTCCAGCAATGCCAGCTTTTTAGCAGGTCTCTTTAGTAACCCACCAGAAGTCCGCACTTCCGCTCGGCGAATCAGTCCATCCTTTCCCGCTAGGAATCCCCGAAATGCTAGGAATACCCGTCCTCGTAACCATCTATTCCGCACGTTTTCGTCAACCACGAGAACTAGATCTCCTTTTATTGGTGCTACGTCCTAGAACCATTCCGTCCGCCGAGTTTTATCGTTGGTAGATACTCTTTCACTCAACGATGCCAAATGTTATCTAAAGTGTGTTTTATCAAATTCCAGGCCATTCCGCAATTCCGGCAAATCCTCAGGGCCATTCCAGAATCGTAGGGAACGACTCGTCATCGAGCTTTCGCACTACCGGAACAAACGCTAAGGCTGCTTTAACCGCCCGAACCATTCTTTCACAACAGCCCCCCATGTGAGGGGCGGCAGGTGGGTTGAATTTCCACTGAGTGTGGGCGTTTGTAAAAGTACTACCCAACTCCTCGTTGATCCTCTTCATTTCTTCCTGCAACTCCCGATTCGCTCCAACAAAGTTTGTCCCATTGTCGGAGTAGATCACTTGAGGGGAACCACGCCATGCAATGAATCGCCTTATCGCCTTCTTGCATGCATCCGTAGACAGACTAGGCACTGCCTATAATGGATAGCCCGTATTGTCAGGCACGTAAACAAGCAGACCCACCGTTTTGCAACACTTCTTCCAATTTTCACCAAGTACGGACCTCCACATACGAGAGGGGGCGTACGAACCGTTCCAACCGGACCGACGGAAGTGGGCCTGTTTTTGGAGCCACCGGCATCGCTTTATAAACATGGCACCATACGCAACGTTTCCTGGACATACGTACTTCAACTCGCAGCCGTGAAACGGAAAACTTTTGACGCAGCTCATTAACGACGGTTTCGTCGATTGCATGACGGTATTTTCGGTGATAATAGTCCAGCAGCAGTTCCGCATTCGGTGTTTTCTGGGTAAGATGATGGGAAACTTCTGATCATACGACAGGATCTCCGCCTCTGCGGCTCGAGTTGCTTTCACGTAACACTCCATGCTCGTCCAAGAATGGAGATAGCTTAACCAGTTTACTTGACGATCCTAGTTGCTTCCCACCAGTTCGTCCTTCTTCGCGATTCTTGTTCAAGATGAGCACTTCGTCCGCGAACGTCTCAGTTTGCGCAGTTATCCACAGTATACGTTCGGCCTTCCGTATTTCTTCACTCGTCAGTCCGGCAGTATCCGTGGATCCACCCAACGAACGTTCTCTATTGGCGAAACGATGAACATACGCTGTAGAAAGCAGTAGTCGTTCGAACTTCGAAAACCTGTCCACGTCCATCACTGGGTGTCTGACCAGATGACTGTACACGTGCGCCTCACGGAATTCTTTGTCGCTTTCATCGATGGCTTCTTCCGGACTCGTTGTCGATGCTGTCTCATTTTCGTACAGGATGTCCGGTCCTCGAAACCAGCGACTATCCACGTTGCAAACGGGTTGCTTCCCCCACTTGGTAGCCTCGTCAGCTACGTTGACCTTGGTTGAAATCCATTGCCATTCGTCGATACTTGACAGGCTCAGAATTTCGTTCACTCTGATGGCTGCAAACTGTCGATACCTTCGAACGTCTGATTTAATCTAGGAGCAAACTGTCGATGAATCACTCCAGAAATAGGTTTTGCGCATCTTCAACGAATGACTCTCCTCAATAGTTTTCCGCAATCGAGCTCCCAGCAATGCTGTCATCAATTCCATTCGTGGTATCGATAATCCTCGTAACGGTGCCACCTTCGTCTTTGACGAGGCTAGAGCGACCCTGACCTGTCCGTTGTCCACGATGCGGAAATATGGAACCGCTGCATAAGCTTGCTCACTCGCGTCTACAAACACGTGAAACTATCCGGATGGTAGTTGGGAAAGTAACAACGAGGAATACGTAGGACTTCTATCTGCTTGAGTGCCGCTGTCTACTCTATCCAAAGCGTCGCGATATTCATTGGAATTCTGCTATCCCATTCCGTATTCGAGCGCCAGACCTCTTGGATGAGGATTTTACCGCGGATAACAAACGATCCCACCAATCCCAAAGGGTCAAAAATACTCATGATGAGTCGAAGTATCTCTCGCTTTGTAGGAATCGTAGAACGGTCCATTAGGTTTTGTTTTTGTGCGAAAAGATGTCCTCGCCTTGCTGCCATGCCATTCCCAGTAATCGCTTGAATGTGGTTTCTTTGTCCAGTTGCATGGCCTTCGATTGTTTCAGATTCGCCTCGCCCAAGCTGTCCAACACGAATTGGCCGCTGGACATTCAGTAGCGAATATGGAACCCCGCTCGTCTGTGAATCTCGATTACTTCCTTGGCTACCTCAAAGCGCTTCTTGCTTTGTATTTTTTTTTGGCTTATAATATTGTTTATAATATTCTCCACATTAAAGTGAAAATAAATGTAATAAACGCGGTATTTTTGGAGTTTTATCTTAAACCCTAAAGTGTCCGAGCATAGAGAACTTCCCCCTGTATTCAAATCCAATAATTTAAGATTCTCAAGTTAAGATCACCTTAAAATCATATCTTAATCAACACTTAACTCACAGTTATTAGCTTTCAGAGTCCGGACGCAAGAAAACAGCTTATTTCGTAATTGAATTTAAAAGTTTATAACAACGTCACAGAGTCAAAGGAGTCGATTCTAGATCTAATAGGAATGCATCGGAAGTATTCATTGCAGCCGAGTTACACCGTCACTAGGTAGAAATAAATAATCTTCAAAAAACAAAACGACCAAATTCAATCAATCGGAAAATCTTGCTGTCGTTTTCGATCTTCAAACCGGGAGGGGCGCGGAATGATGGGGGAGATATCAAATTGCGGTAGAACAACACTAAAACTCACCTTCTTATTGTAGGTGTAGTAGTTGAAAGTCTTAAGATATGTTCCTAACGATAAAATATTACACTTGGGGCACAGTTCGTGCGACTTTTGCTGCATCAGCTCTAGGATGTAGAGGAAATCCTCCGCCACATAATGGTCCTCCTCCAGGAAGACGACCAGACCTGAAATGGAACAACGCACACCAATGAAAACCATCATTTCATGCCGATGACGAATGTCTCGATGGGTCGATAGGAGCCGTACCCATGTGGTATTTGGTAACTTCTAGCTGATCGAACACCCGGTTCGATTTCCACCACCAGTGGTGTTTGGTTTGGGTAAATTTAGCCTCCCGGTAGTGACCGTAAAGGTCCGGATGCAGTGCATTGTTGCACTTTCGTAACAGCGCCCTAGGGAATGGTAGGAGAATGGAATTCATTTTAGTTGATTGTTTATTGGACTAAAATAACCTACAAAATAATGAGCGAACTGGGAATCGATTTCAAATATCAGCTTCATTGAGGGTGTTTGTTATTCGCTTCAGCACCCAATCAGACGCCGCAAACGGAAACTGGGTTGGTGGAAAAATGAGGACACCTGACCTAATAAAGAAATTTCTAACGTCCGTTGGTGCCCGGAAATAAATTGAAAGACGTAGCTGATGGGGAACGACGAAGTAGGAAATATTGGCAATCACGTCTTGTGAAGCAGTCCGAATCGGACTATGTTTGTAAGAAATAATGGGGTACACTATTCAAACGTTGGAGTGGGAGCAAAAAGAAACATTTGAAAGCCCTAACAAGTGAGAGGAATGGATGGAGAGAAATGGATTTTGCTTTAGTTGCCATTTATGTTTTTGTCGGAGCTACGGCTCCAGTCTTAAACATCACGGAGCACTTTGGAGATTAAAGAATGCAAATAATTTTTTTTTGACATGTTTTCTTCTACCTGAAACATTTGCCGGAATGAAAAGTTCGCTCTAAGGGAAAAGTTATTCAAGTGATGGAATAATTCTTATATTCGATCGGTATGACCGGTGTAAAAAGAAATAGTACTTACTGCTCCTTCTTGATATCCCTAGGACAGTCTCCTGGATCTGCCCCGGGAAATTCATTTGGATGAGTTTGTATGGAAAAAGGATAAAATATCTAAAAGAGAAGATGAAACATATGCAGTACAAATTATGCGATTGAATTTTTCCCAGAACTAACCTGCATCACCTTGCAGAAGTCTATGCTCTGTACCAAGTCGTTGATGTCGTCATCAAAGTGGTCATGGGAGAAAACCAACAATGTTCGGGAAATGTCCTTGGCTTGTGCTAGACTGACGATCAAATGGCGCAGATAGGTTATCCTTTTATGTACCTGGAAATGAATTAAAATGAAAAGGTTTCGGTGAGATTTTCGTAAAGAATGGTTTTAAAAGTCTGCAGTAGGTGGATGGATATTTTCTTGCTGCTAGTTTGATTCAATTAAAATTTTACCTGCATCTGCTATCAGTGAAGTACAATACTAAAGCGTGACTCTTTTAATGCCTCTATGAAGTGTGTACTCATGAAACGGGTATTTTTTATTACAAGAGAGGATCGCTTACTAAAATTAATGCACCGAAGTACTTCTTGTTGCTTGAGTCGTTATGGTCGTAAAAGTTTAATGGGCCTCTACATAAAGATGCAGATGACTCCGTATTACTTACTTACTGCCCTTTTTCGCAAAACAGTCCCATGTCCCATGTCCCATTTTTTCATGTTTTTGTTTTCATTGCGGAAATTAGTTTAAATTCGGCTTTATTTGTGAAAAATGGAGAAACAAAACCCACTGGTTTTGTCCCAAGTCGAAAAAATCCGCATAACAGTCGCATTCGCTCCTTATGATATTGATATAAAGTCTAACTAAAAATAAATCTGGACGCCCCCCGTGCGTCATCCGCACGTCTCTTGTAGTAGAAATTGGCACCGTTCGACATAACTTTGTTTACAGGTTTATGAAGCACAATTGTTGAAAGTTTCGTCAAAACATTCCACCACATTGCGGAGCATTACAGAATAGAAATCGAACGACGTTAAAAAAAATCTTGCTCAGACACTTGGAAAATCCAGAGTGGCCTGGATCTACGTTGGCTAGTGCTAAAAATGTCAAAATCAACCGTGTGTAATGCAGTGCTTAGAAATCTCATTTTTAATTTACACAATACGCCTAAATTGATGCAATATGCTGATCATTCTTTGCTGTTTCTAGTACAGATGACATGAACTCAGGATTGCCAATCTGAAACCAACGATTCCAGCGTGTTGTTCTCTACATTCATTCATTCTCCATAACAGTGAATGAAATCAAATGTGAATCTTTCATTCATTTTGAACTGCCGACAATGGCAAACGAAATTACAATAAACGTAAACATTGCTCCAAAGTTTTAATTTATTTCCTTCAGCCAGGTTTTGGTGGATTTAATAAACAGACAGTTTAAAATACTAAATTTTGAGATCTAAAATATCAGTCAATAGCAAGAAAATTGACGTACAGATTTGTCGAACAATCATTCAATAGTGCAATTCACGAATGAAAAGTTTTGAAGGATAGAAAATTGAGAAAGACATACACTATCCGCAGTTCAGTAGTCATGTCCATGGGCTGACAGACAAAAGAATACTACCAGCAGTAAAACTGTACCTGCTGAATGCTTTTTATATTCGCCTGCAGGGCTGTCAATGTTTTTGAGCATTGATGCTATGTTCTAAAACGTTATAAGGAGAACCTAGGTTACAAAAAGCAGCAAAGAACTTTCTAGAAAACCGGAACTAGGGACCGAGAGCTGAGGAGGAAGATTTTTAGGTGCGTTAAATCTAATCCTGTTTAAAAGGTACGCTGCCAACTCTCATGCCAGAAAAGAAATTTGAGATTTTAGTTTATTTGTTTATTTATTCGTTTACATCATTGGACAATAGGACCTACATGACAATACTAAAACATAACATACGATCAGTTAAAATTAATAAAATTATAAATACGATTTCGGCTGAAAAATCTGCAAAAAATCGCGTGTATCTGCAGTTATGAAATAGACCCCACAGTGGTCATTAGCCTCTAATCCAGCAGCTCTTGTCCCTACCTTTTCTTGGTACCAGCCGGAATACGAGCAACCTTTGTAGAGATCGGGTAGTTAACCCCGGTGGAAACTAAGGTTGTATACCGACAGGGAAGGAGGCACTAATGCAACTGCTGAGTGTTGGCAAAAGGAATAGCCTTGCGTGCCGAGAGCGTTTGACTTCAGGTTAGGGGCGGCTCACGACGGTGATCCCACTGCACGGTGAATCACCGTTTTCGTAACACTTTCATGTCATTCATGACTTCTGAGGGGTTGCGATTTGAGCCCGGGACCTCGGCGTGAGAGGCGTGAATGCTAACCAATACACCGGGGCTGACCCCCAAAAAATGTCCATTTTGGCCAAGTACTTCTTCACCATTTAGCCGGTTTCTCTGACCTCCCGGCTCAAGGCGCGAAACGATGAGGTCACTTTGCTTTCGATCTTGATGTTTAGTTTCCGTGCAGCACTGTCGGGTGGCCGGAATCAGGCTTCCGTACAGCGCGTTCGCCTTTCTCGCGGAAGAAGATGTTGCGAATGTTAAATTGCTCTATTCGACGGATACGAAATGCTTCATAATATCCAACTTCTTCGCTGGAAGTACGAACAAAACATCGAGCGTAGTTATTTAACGGTTTTCACCATGGCTCCTGCATGCAAATCATCATCATAAAGTGGCATGAAAAATCGCTAGAATCAGTATAGTTTTTAATGCATACGTTATTCCTAATGCCTTTGCTGAAATATACTCCCTTTCTGGCGCCCCTAAGAGCTTCCGCCCTTGGCGGGGGCTAGTCTGACCAACCGCACGCTACGGCGCTGGGTACACCTGACTTAATCTGGCACTCCTGAGACTTGAAGTATATAAGCTTTACTGATAGAAAGCGGTTGGAGAGAAACGATGTGGGCCAGCGTACGAATGATTTTATCGGAACCTGAAATATTTGCAGGATTTTTTAAGCAGATATATTCGAAGTACAGTACGACAACAGTACAACAGTAGGGACAACAGCCGTGTAAACATAACAGATCTTGCATCCTTTCACCTAGTTCAAACTGGTAACTTTTTCTAGTCTAATGTTCTAATGTTCTAGTCTAATGTTCTTGAAACGATGAAGCTATGTAAAAACTGCACACCACCCTCCCTTTCGCTGTAAATCCCTGCGACTGCATTTTCTTAGCGTACCATTGTCGGTCATAAGAACAAACATAAAAATAAATGTCTGGGGTTTTTTCTTAGTTGACCTAAGACTGAAAGTTTCAGCTTTTTATCTCTGCTGGGAAAAGTTAGGGGCTTAATGAGTTAATTCATTTGGACCTGTTCATTTTAACAAATTTGTAACAAGCTTCGCTTGAAAATAAGCTGCTGGAACGAAATTAAGCAAAACTAACAAAATACTTCAATCATCGATTTTCTCCACTTGCTGTTTTTCATCATGGGACTGTTACGCGAAGAAAGGTAGCTCAGATAATGCTCAATGTTGTGCATTTATGTACAACTTCAATAGTGTTCTAGTGAATTATTTGAGCAGAAGGCCGTACAGTGAATAAATAATCGGTAAAAATAGCAAATATTTGATGAACTAATAATGGGGCGTCTCCATCGTTCCATGTTGCGCGATGGAGGTGCCAGGTTTACATGTTCATATTCAGACAGAAATGCTGCAGCATTGTTGCATGTAGGCATGGTCATCTGTCAAGCTGTGTTTTTACGATCGAAACGTTTGATGATGAGATGGTAGTGTAATAAAACTTTAAGTGGCCTGCTGTCATAAACATTGTGTTTGTTTGCGTCTCGTAAAAATGTGTCATTTCTAGGCAGAAACTAACCCGGAATGATTGCGAGGAGATGAGCATCTGAAAATCTCGAAAATAGAGGCTATTAGTCTATCATCTATTAGCAAGATTGTTTAAGCGACGCAACCTAAAGCTATTAAATCGGTTTAGCTGCTGCTGAGAAAATTGAATGAGCATCATTCTTTGAACTCTAACCAAAAGCAACTTACTTTTGAGGTTAATTGATAAAGTCTTTCCGCTTGTGAGGAAGCAACGAAACAAGATTTCGGGATATTCGTAATTGTAATTTCAAACACTTTCGTGGCATTTCCCAATAACTTACTGCACGAAGCTTTGCGGGAAACTTCGAAACGAAACGGATATATATCGTGATGAGGAATTTTTCCAATTTCCCATGCAAATGCAACAGATACCTAGCCCCCACAGTTGGTTGGGGGGTTGAACGTGCGACTTTAGCGGTAAATTTCGGTTTGTGTTTTTCGTTACTTCCACACTTCCTTCTCCCGATGGGTTAGGGTGATATGACAAGGTACGGTACATTTTGTGAATTGTGTAGAAGGTAATGGAATGCTATTACGAAACCCTTCATCAGTTGAACGTTTTGGTGAAGGTTTACAGTAAAGTTAGTTATTATGGTGATTTCTGTGATAGATATTAGACCAACGAACGTTGTTTTATCAACCTTAGAAAAGAATTCATTTCGTGGGCGGTGTAACACAATGACAGAACATTAACCATAATAAAATAATGATCATGAACTTTTATTGATCGGCGCCCATTGGCAAATACTGGTCGCTGGTCATTATCGTTCTCAACAACTCGAAAGTACCATGACAAAAACCATGAAAATTTCCAACGTAAGATTTTCACTCGAAGATATTTTCCTGCCCGCAGCACCAGAACCTGTTCACACTTCCGGCGTCGTAATTGATTTCATTTCGACAAAGGAAACATTTACGGTACTTCACACCGATTATCAAAAGACCCAATCTTGTTTCAAATCGAAGGTAAAAGAGTCAACCACTTCATCGTCTCAGCCTGTCAAATGCTGTTGAACAGGAAGCGAAGCGTCATGAAAATCACGATATCCGATAAGCTGAGTCGGTAGAAATTAGAAAAGGTCCTCGGTCGTTCATCCTAACTACTGAAAGCGCCGATATCGCACACCATGTAGTTGGCCACTGCAGACTAGGAAAGAACCGACTATCGTCTGATGGTGCAGGGAAGTTATCAAAAATTGATATCTACTACTACCATTCAGTTCCCAGGCGACGATGCCACTGTGGGCAGGTTCAACTCGTGCCAAGGAGTTTTCTTTATTTCGCTATCTCAGGACACAAGGATGCTGCTCAGACACTCGAGCCAAGTGCTGCAGTTTGATGTGCATTTTATGTTCTTGAAAGCGTAGAAGTGGGAGTAGCTGTTTCGCTTGGACAAATTCACTTTCGTAAAGTGGTTAAAACATAGCAACGATAGGAGCACACAAGACAAATATGGCCGTTTGTGGAGCTAAGTTTTTTGTTTCATCAGCAGAAGTCATTGGAAAAAAAATGATTTCGAAAGTAACGGTGCTCCTAACTGCTTTTCTAATGTTATTTCAATGCCCTTTGGTTTTAAAACAACTCCGAGCTAATGACCATAATACAATATTGTGTACAACAAATGGGTTTCCTTTGAAAATTCCGCAACTTCTCACGAAAGAGGCAGAATTCAATTAGCATAATTTAGTTTATAATTATAAATTCTATTAACATCTTCGGTATTCAACCAGCCAACCATCGAGCCCCATCCCATTTTCGCACTTAAACATCGCACTAATCCCACTAGTAACTCAAATGCATACATCCGTTATTCCGGGAACGGGTATTAGGATTACTGGCTCTGTGATGTGTGATATTCCGTGTTCCGGAAACCCATTGAAAATTTAATCGGTGATGATCAAAGCTGACAATAGAAGGTACCTACTCTGGAATGGATTTGTGCGAGCTAATACGACATAGCCGGCAATTCGAAATGAACTTTCGTCGAGCAAATTTAAAGAATGGATTTCTGACAATAACGTTGTCCACCGGGAGGGGTGACGGTTGAAGAATCAATGTTGGGCTGCAGTCTTTCTGAAAAGCTAAATTACAGAAAAGTAAATTTAAAAAAATAGCTTTTTACAACAAACTCTTGTTTATTGCCTGATATTCATAATACATGTATAAGGAGACGCACCAGCGTGCCCATGCATAGAGATGGAGAACCCGACTTTTCAGAACAATGTTTTGGCCTGGAAAATCGAGCCAGTTCCTACGTTAGCACAAATCAGTATTAATTGAACTTAACATTGGAATTGAAATTGGACTTGAAATTTGACGTTAATTGGATTTACATTGGATTTGAGATTACATTTGAAATTAGAACCAGAAATTGGAATTCAATTTGTACTATAAATCAGACTCATGGTAGCAGAGCTTAGATTTGACTTAAATTGGAATGTAAAATTGAAACTAAATTAAACTTAAAATTAGACATGAACACGCAATTAGATACGATGTTTTACTTGAAATTAGCATTGGCATTTTTCGTTTTATTCTCTCACATGTTTTACCTCCTTTCTGTTCGGTTTTTTCTTTTTTTCAGTTTCATTTTTCCACTTTTTATTCCGTTTTTTCACCTTTTCAGCATTATTTTTTTACTTTTTCTCTCACTTTTCTTTCTTTTATTTCCGTTTTTTCTCTGTTTCTATCTATCGTTTATCCTTTTGCTATCTCGCATTTCTTCTACTCCGGTTTTCTTCGTTTTAACTCCCATTTTTTCTTGTTTTCAAGAATGCTGTTTTTGCTTTTGTTTTTCACTCTATTTTGTTATTTTGTTTCCCGTTTTCCGTCTTTTGACTTCCCTTTTTCCTTTTGTTGTTTCCAGTTGTCGTCTTTTCCCAACTCTTTTAGCTCCTTTCTTTCTCGTTTTCGTCTTCGTCTGTTCCGTTTTTCTTCTTTTATATGCCACATTTTTCCTTCTTTTCTGTTACGTATATTTTGGTTTTCTTCCCTTTGCTCCCCTTTTTTCCATTTTTATCTCCTGTTTTTCTTTTTTTTGCTTACCCGTTTTGCTGATTGAAATTAATGAAAGTTTTCAATGACTGTTTTTCTTCTTTTCTTCTATCCCATCCTCCAGTTTTTTTGTCCCATCTTCTCCTTTCTTCCGTTACACCTCTTTTTCCTATTTTCCACGTTTCCCCTATTGAGTTTCTTTTTTCTCTTTCGCTATTCTTTTCTCTTTTAGTTTAACTTGTTTTCTGTTTCGTTTTCCTTTTTTGTCTGGTTTTCCTCATTTTTTTTCTCCCGTTTTCCCATCTTTTCCGTCATGTTTTTTCTTTTACTGTACCGGAGTAATTCTCGCTGAAACGGGGCCACTACTGACACGAGGTCTTCAAATATTGGAACCTTTGCGCTTAATTGGTTGAATTACACTTTTGATACCACGAAATAGTGGACCCCTCGTGCGCCAAGTTTGGGGGTTGGGGGGATCATGGTAAAAACGGCGATTTTTTGATAAAAACCAACATGGCGGCCAAATCCAAGATGGTCGTCGACTTGGCTCTTTATAAAACCGTGTCGTTTGTAGTTTGTTTCATAACAAATTTTGAAAATATCACAATAATTATATGAAAATTGTGAACCTTGCTGCAAATAACTGGTTGTTTTGTTCAGTTAATGCCATTGCATACCTAATTTTATAAATGCTTTTTTGTAGCATTTTTCCTCAGCTTTGCAATGATGGTCTTAAAATGAAAATCGGTTGGGGGGCTCATGGTGAAAACGGAGATTTTTTGATAAAATCTAAGATGGCCGCCAAAATTTTTTTTTACTTCATTTGAAAGCCCTGTTCTTCTTTACAGAACCGGGCTATTTGTTAATAGTAATTGTTAGTGGCAAATTTAAGAAATATCACATGATATAGATCTCAAGATTTGCTCAAAATGCAACTTTTTTTTAACCTGTTAGACCCCTTGGCGCACGAGGGATTCACTATTTCGAGGTATCAAAAGTGTAATTCTTATTTTTTTAACCATTTTCAACCAATTAGGCGCAAAAGTTCCAATATTTGAAGACCTCGTATCAGTAGTGGCCCCGTTTCAGCGAGAATTACTCACCGTCTTTTCTCTATTTTCCGTTTCCCTCCTTTTTCTCTCGTTTTTTGCTGTCCACAGTTTCCTCTGGCTATCTTTTTTTCCTTTTTACGTCCCGGTTTTTCGCTCGTTTTTCTTCTTTTCCTCTTCATTTTTTGTCATTATTCGTTTTGTTTCGTCTTTTACCCTTTCGTCTATTTTATTACTTTTGTTTGTCCCTCTTATTATGTTCTTCATTTTTATCACGTTCCGTATTTCTGTTCTGTTTCCTTTTGCTTTCTGTTTTCATTTTTTTCTCTAAATTTTCTTCTTTTTCTATTCTCGTTTCTTCTGCTCTCGTAAATTACTTTTTAATGATCTCGTAAATTTTTTTTTCCTCCTTTACTGTCCCGTTTCTCTACTTTTCTGACTGTCTTCTTTCTCCTTTCCTCTTTTTCTTTATAGTTTTTCTTTTTTTTTCATTTTTTTCTTTCCTCTTCCTTTTTCTTTTTCCAGTTTTCTATTTTCCCCATTTTCCTTATTTTTCTCTCATTTACTTTTTCCCGCTTTTTTCTTTTTTTCATGTCCCGTTTTTCCTCTTATTATGACACATTTTTTTCTTTTGTTTTTCTTTTTCTTATTCCAGTTTTTCTTCTTTAGCTCTCTCTCTCTCACACATTTTCTTCTTTTTCTATTTCGTTTGTTCAGTTCAGTGTTCAGTTTGTTTTTGACACGTTTTCCTTTTTTTATTTAGTTGTTTTATTTACTAAACGCGATCATGACGTAAGCCATTTTTCCTCTTTTTTCGCGTTTTATCTTTTTTTTAGATTCTTCTAAAAATTACTGTTTATTCTTCTTTTTCTATTTCATTTTCCCGTTTTTTTCTCTTCGCCTCTGTTAGACCTTTTTCCCATTTTACTCGTTTTCTCCATCGGGTTTCTTTCCTCTCTTTCGCTATTCTTTTCTCTTGTAGTTTTACTTGTTTTCTGTTTCGTTTCTATTTTTTGTCTTGTTTTACTTATTTTTCCCATTTTCCCACCTTCTCTGTCAAGTTATTTTCTTTTTCTTTGCCATCATCTCTCTATTTGTCTCGTTTCGTTTTCTGTCCGGAGTTTCCTCTATTTCTGTTTCTCTTCTTTTTTCATACCAATTTTTCCCTCATTTTTCCTTTTCTATTTTTCGGTTTTTGTCATTTTCTGTTTTGTGTCGTTTTGTCCCCTTTTTTCTTCTTTCCTATTTTTTCGCTTTCGTTTGTTCCATGTTTACTCTTATTATGTTCTCCTTTTCTGTCACGTTCTATATTTCTTTACTGTTCCCTTTTATCTTTCGTTCTTCTGTTTTTGTTCTTGTTTCTCCTGTTCCTGTAATTCCCCTTTTCTTTTATGTGACTCGTTTTTACTTTCCTCAATTTATCTCCTTTTTTGCCTCTTTTTCCTCCGATATACTTCTCTCTACCTTTTTCCTTTTCTATGTCCCGTTTTCCTTTCTACTATGTCACGTTTTATTGTTTCGATTTTCTTTTCTTTTTATTCCAGTTTTTCTTCTTTTGCTCTTTCTCTCACATTTTTCTCTTTTTCTATTCCGTGTGTTCAGTTTTTGGCACGTTTTTCTTCGTGTTCTTTTCCGTTTTTCTGCTTTTATCTTTTTTCGGTTAGAACTCAGGAACAACAGAGCATAATTTTTAGACTATTCTTTGGAGTTTTTCACCATCACTTAACACAAAATTGATTTTTAAATTGGTCTTAAAATGGAATTTAAAATCGGAGTTGAAGTTGAACTTGAAAACGCCTTAAATTGGACATGAAATCGAACTTGGAATAGTTCTTAAAGCCATAACAGAACTATTAGACGGCATAATCAATGAAATTGAGTCAAAAAAAATTGTTGGAAGATTATTTCTCGATCTTAGAAAAGCATTCGATTCACTTAATCTTAACACCTTACTACGGAAACTAGAGTTATATGGAATAAGAGAAGTCGCAAATAATATTATTCGCGGTTATTTAACCAATAGAACACAGTTCGTAATAATTAGTGATGCACGTAGCTCACTCCAGAAATATTAAAGTTGGTGTACCGCAAGGTAGCAACATTGGTTCGTTATTATTTTTAAGCTACATCAACGGCATTGGGCATTAACCTGGCAAAAACAAAATATATGATATTCCATCCATCTAGGAAAAAACGACCAGTCACTTAAGTCTGTATGTTAACGAAACATTGATAGAGAAAGTGGATAATCTTAAATACTTGGGTATTTAAAACAGATGCTTAAAAATCATATTTTAACTGCCAGTACTCTATCCAACTGCATAGCCAAGCAAAGCCTAAAGCTTAAACGTTTTTTCTAAGACTTGACCCTGCTTTATCGACAGATTTCACAGTCGGCTATTAGAGTACAAGACAGTTACGGGGCTAGTGCAACAATCTTACTGACTTTTATCTAGCAGCACCACCTGCGGATTTCTATTTTTTTTAAATTTGTTTTATATTATATTTTAGAGAAAAGGTGCCTCAGAGAAGTCACTTTGATTCGTAGCTTTTATTATTATTTTTTACCGTTTTTTCAGCTGGAAAATGGATGTTATACGACAAAGATTCCCGCAACTATCTTCTTTAAATTTCCGGATTTCTGGAGAAGCCGATTTGAAGTGGTTTTCCGGTATCATTTCTCATGGAAAATGGTTGTATCTTTGTTGTTTGTGAATTGACCTTCGCAGACTTTGGATCGCGAGAGATTTCGACAATGGGACTCAGAAGCTCTCTAAAGATTTTTATACAGAATTTAAACCAGCCCTTCTCACCGACGACATGCCATCTTCTAACCAATGGTTTTTGTTTTTCTTTCTTTGTTTATTAAATGTTTGACAAGCCTAATTTCGAAAACACTGGAGTGGTCTGATGTGAAAATTGTCATTTATCAACCAGTGTCAACTTATTTCAAATATACAAAGAATTACAATCCTTTTAATTCGTTAATGTTGTGAACAGCTTTTTTCTAGCCCTTTGCGTAATAAGATCAATGACAGTTGAAGCGAAAACATGCTTTATTTGTTTATCGTTATCCTTTTCACGGAGCACCGACACGCAATGATATACGTACACCAAAAACCTACATCCAAGTTCTTGAAACGAATTCACCAGTTTGGCCTTCCTTGCATCATCGGTTTCCTCAGCCTGGGTCGCGCGGTTAGGCGCAGGTTCGGAAGAAACGCAAGCTTGTTTTTAATTTTCTAAAGTGGCAATTCAGCAGAATGAAATTGGGTAGGCGGAAATCAGCAATGAAAGGTTAGATTCTAAATAAAGAAAAAGCAGAAAAGAGGGGGAATATTTGAAGTGACAGGATCAGATAGATGCTTCAACATTGATTTGTGAATCGCAAGCACAATTCTTTTTTTGGGTTGTATGATGCGACAATAATTATGATTTTTACAAAGCCAGGATTAAGGAAAAAACTAAGTTAAAGCATGCGGTATTCATGGCATCCAACAAGTTACTTCACTGAATGTCTTGAGACAGACTTGGAAAAATAAAATCATTTTCCGATTGGAATCCTTAATCTCATTTAACCGGAACTTTCTGCCATGATACCAGCATGAGAAATCGGTACACAAGCTCCGTAAAGGATGGACGATCGAAAGCAATCGGCAGTTTTCCTCCGGCGAAACCCTTGGACACGCAGTATGAAATCGAATCCGAATCGAAAAGCCTCAATTTTAGTACTGTTTTTTTCTGCCTGGTTATAAATAACGCAAGAGAAGGCATCGCGGCGCGTGGTGCTGGCGCTGGAAGCGTTGAACAGAAACAAAACGGCCGATAACCGGTTGGTTGCGAAAGTGGAGCAAACACCGAAACCAAATGAAAATTTGGAACTACAACGGAAAAGTATTCGCCATTCGTCAATCGACCGTTAGCCTTTTTGGGTGCAATCGATCGAATCAGGCAGTGGTTCCGGTGCTGCTTCCGCGACGCGACGCGACGCTCCGGAGCAGAGGCAGGCAAGCAAGCGAAAATGAAAGTGGTCCGATTCAATCTGCCCGGCGATTTCGAACCCAAGGAGAAGATCCAGAAGCCAGGCAGCAAGTGAGTTTTCCGAGCGGATTATGTTGGATGATGTCGTCGTTTGTAAGCGGAAGATTTGCCGATTCTCTTAATCAAAGTGAAATCTGATTAAAGTTAGGGGGCTTTCCCCGGTCGACACGAAGTGAAAGTTTGCGTAACCCCGTAAGCTTCAACCGATGGAACTTTCTGCCGTTTCAGTAGAATTTCGATGTGTGTAAGGCAGTGTAAAAGTTCATTAGAAATAATTACATTTTTCACATATGTACTGTGGGAGAAAATTTTCAATAATGGAAGCTATTTGATATTTTAGGTACGTTGCTAAATTGTATAGAAATTGTTTTATACCAATTTAACACAATTATGACTTAATACGTGCTTAATTATTCGACGAATATTGGATCAGGATAAAGTGAAACTTCCATACAGTCAGCGAATCGCGTTTACAGAACTCCTGGAGCAGGAACCGTAACGGGCACTCAGTAGAGCAAGAAAAGTTTATCGATTTATGTTTCAATGTAAAATTCAAATGTTAATTAAACTTTGCTGCAAAGGAGTATGAAACTGGTGATGAATTTTAATTATTGATTAAGCAAGGATTACATCTAAACTTTAAGATCATGTTAGGATGATGATTTGCCAGATGCATTAGGTAGATGATATCTGTAGGTACCATACTTTTTGTCTTTTTACTATATAAATATATAAGATAAAGATGTAGGATTAACTTTGTGAGCCGAATTTTGAAAGGAAATCCAGCGGGTCGAGTGTCAGGTACCGCTCAACACAGTTTCACAAACTCGTTTTTCTTAGAAATGGAAATGGAAACCGATTTTGATGACTTTAATGTTAAGAAAGGTTTAGTTGCCCCATAGGTCACTACCAAATTATCAAATTTAATAAAATAATGATTGAATTTATTTACAAATTACAAATTTTGCGCGTATGGGACCGCTCTACAGTGGGACAGCTTCAAAAAAAGCCGCATCAGGAAGGCCAAACTGGTGAATGCTCTGAAAATTAGCACAACAGCTCAAAAAAGTAGTAGGTTGCGATTGCGAACTTTCTGGTTTTTTCACATTATCTTATAACTGATATATGCAAATATTCTTTACGTTATTCTTATTCAATTTTACACAATCATTTTTTTTATCGCAAATCATCAACATTCTGGCAATTGGTAGTTCATTCGTTTCGCTTTGATAAGAGTTCTAACGTCGCCCCATATTTTACGCACTTAAGTGAAAGTAGTAATAACATGCTGTTTCATTCTCTTACACACCAGCATGTTGACAACAAAACATTGCCGTTCATCCGGCCTACCAGATAAATATTTACGAATCAATATTTCTATAATTAAGCCCATAAAGCGTTCGATATACACTTTTAATCCCGAATAATTCTAGATAGAATTAACAAAAGGGCGAATGTCGCAAATGTAAACAAATCGGGTGAGAGTTACTTTTTGCTGGACCAGTATAGGAAAATCAACCCTCACTCGGTTTGTTTACGCTTGCGACATTCGCTCTTTTGTTAATTCTATCTTCAATTCAGCTGATGTCACACTTTTTTATGATTCGAACAGTTTGCACCCCCTGCTTAAGGATATTTTCTTACGCTTCAACTCCAACACAATGAGTCAACATTATGCTTTAGGAAAACCATTCAAAACAACTCCCTATCTTCCACTTTCATGTGTATCACGCGCGAATTACTATTTGTGAAAAACTTTTGAAACGAAACTGATTTTTAGCACTAAAATACCACCGAAAAATGATAAAATTTTAACACGAAGCGAAACGCACACCTGTGGTGAATCGTGCACCCAGAGCCTCCGATTTTACCGAACTTTTTACTTTTTTCTAAGTGTGTGATTTTTGAAGTACTTTTTTGTTATACCAAAAAAATTTGCATTAAGGGGGTGGGTTAATAAATAATCAATTTAACTTTTTTTTAAGTCAAAAGTAAGCAAAGCCCAAGAAAAAGTTGTACAAAATGTTATTTAAGGAGTGTTTGTCGAAGAAAGAGAACTTCTATCTCTTAAGGGAAAGAAGTTGTAGTGCTACAAACTAATCTATTCCCTTAATACCAGTTTTTCTATTTTTTCTGGTTATTTCGACTTCTACGCAATTTTGATGTTCCGCGAAGTTTAACTTACTACGAAAATACACCTTTTTGCTGAAAGAAGTGTAGCTCTACCTTTCTTGGTTTTCGAGCTATTACAACTTTGGTCTCATTTTCAATCAGTTTTTAAGGGGCTTTATTTTAAAAGGGCGCAAATATGCGCAGCCAATTTCAGCCACTTTACGTACTGCAATGTAGTGCGTTTCATTTCATATGTACATATGTTACGGTGGATCACGGTGGAACATTTGAGAAAACTGCTAATGAAATTCCCAATTTTGCATGATTTCTTTGTTCTTGTTTATTTTGTTTATTTCTGGCTTAGAATGAAAAAGTTAAATTGATTATTTATTGACCCAACCCCTTAACGCATTTTTTTCGGCATAATTTTTATAGCTGTTCATACATAAATATAATTTCTAAGTCATATACATTTTATGGGCTGCTTCATAAAAAATGAGAATTTTATAAGTGCACAAAGTTGTTTACGGTATGGTTTTCTATTGTATCATCCACGTTGGTTTTCGTTTTTATGCTCCATGTGACAGTTCTCGAACGTAGCGTGACATTAGCATAAATTGAACTGTCACTTGTCACTGTCACTGAACTGGGGATCACAAGGGACCCACGTACTGGTTGTCACTGTTTGCACAGCGGATTCGTTAACATCCCCCCGCCCGTGGAGTTCCAAGGATCCCGATATCTTGTTTAAACCGCTTCCTGAACATTCTAGAACATCCAACAGCGCTGTCTTAACAGCAGGCCTGGCAATCAATCCCTCCGCCGTTTGAATAACTGCTCGGCGAGCTTGGCCTCCTGACCCTTTGATCACCTTAAGATTCCTGCCACGTGTCCAGCCATTCCGACTCTTCTGGTCGACCACTACGACGACATCACCAGGTTTCAGAGCTTTCACTGGTTGGAACCACTTCGTACGCCGAGTCAGTGTGGGAAGATATTCCACGATCCACCTTTGTCAAAAATTGTCCACCAAACTCTGAGTGATTTTCCAGCTATTTCGCAGAACCAGTCCTTCTTTCTCTGTGACCATGGTCGGTTGATTGATGCCTTCGATGCCATTGTTTGGTGTAAGTGCTGGTTGCGATGAGTACTCGACGGGGACGTATACAATTGGCCTGGAATTTACGATTCCTTCAGCTTCGATTAATACCGTGACCGTCTTGAGGACTTCGTAACTTGGATGGTGGGGGCAATCTGCCATTGCCGCAGGAGCGGCCTTTATAGAGCGTACCATACGCTCCCACAAACCGCCCGTGTGAGGAGCTGATGGCGGATTGAAATTCCAAGAGGTTGTGGCATTTGTAAATTGATGGATCTGGCGTCTCTGGTTTTCCAGCAGGTTGTTCGCTCCGACGAAATTCGGCCCATTGTCGGAGTAGAGTGAACTAGGAGCTCCACGGCGTACAACGAATCTTCGTATAGCCATCACACACGCTTCAGTAGATAAACTATGTGCGAATTCCACGTGCACAGCACTAGTGGAAAGACATGTAAAGAGGTACATCCATCGTTTCATTAGAGTGCGCGACTGTTTTACCAAGAGCGGTCCAAAATAGTCAACTCCGGTGTGGGTAAAAGGTCGAATTAAGGGTGTGAGTCGAACGCTGGGGAGTGATGCCATCTGCGGATGGCTTCGGTTTTGCTTTGTAGATCCTACAGTGTTGGCAACTCTTCGCCACTTGCTTGATCACAGTACGGAGCCGAGGAATCCAAAATCTTTGACGCAGTTAATTGAGCACTGTTTCGTTGTTACAGTGCGAAAACGACGGTGGTAGCTGTCGACGAGTAGGAATGTTATTCGATGTTTTGACGGTAAGATCACGGGATACTTAGCTTCGAACGGGGTAGTAGGCGCAGCCCCAATTCTGCTATTTATCCGAATAACCCCTTGTTGGTCGATAAATGGTGTCAGCTGATACAGTGAGCTGCTTTTGAACAGCTGGCTTGTTTCTGATCCCTGCTGGGTAGGGAGTTTCGCGTATTCGTATGCTTCTAATTGTGTTTGGCGCCAGATCCAGTTCTCGGCTTTGAACAATTCCTCTTGCGTGAGAGGACAGCGTATCTTCTTCTTCTTCTTTAGCAGCATAGAGCCGGGGTGGCTCGTGCTGTTTCAAGCACTCGACTCCATTCAACTCGGTCTTGGGCCACTCGTCGCCAATTTCCTAGTCGTCTCAGAAGTCGCAAATCGCTTTCGACTTGGTCGAGCCATCGTGCACGTTGGGCCCCCCTGTTCCTGGTGCCGGTGGGGTTGTTGAAGAGGACTATTTTCGTCGCACTGTCGTCCGGCATCCTTACGACGTGTCCGGCCCACCGTAGCCTGCTAACTTTCGCTAGATGCACGATGGGAGTCTCCCCAAGCAGTGCCTGTAGCTCGTGATTCATACGCCTCCGCCACTCTCCGCTTTCAGTTTGTACTCCGTCAAATATCGTCCGCAGCACTTTCCGCTCAAACATGCAAGGGCGCGTATGTCCTCCGTAAGCAGCGTCACGGCTTCAAGTCCATAAAGAACTATCAGTCTAATAATGGTTTTGTACATTGTTAGCTTCGTGCGGCGGCGTATGCTTCCTGATCGTAGCGTTTTACGAAGGGCAAAGTAGGCCCGATTTCCCGCTTGGATGCGCCGCTGGATCTCCTTGCTAGTGTTGTTGTCCGCGGACACCGCATCTTCTGTCCCTGAAACAGTTTCAAAGACCGCAATACATAGGATGCTCCTCGTAGCATTTTGTTCCAATTCGAGAAACGGTTTGGGGTAGAACCTTGTGATACATAACTAAAACCCAAAGCTCTTTATCCGTAATTAGCTACTGTTGAGGCTCATGTGGTCAGGTTCTCGAAGAAAATTTGGCCTGGTAAACCAACGACTTTTTGGATCGAAACTTCTTTGCTTCTTCGGCGACATTCATTTTAGATGGCAAATGGTGCCATTCGTTGACGGTAGTTGAGCTTAGAATCTCCCCAACTCTAAACGCCACAAACTGATGAAATTTTAGACTATCAGAACAGAGCCACGGTAGTACCGTTGATGAATCTGACCAGAGGAATCTGCGCTGTATCGTTAATCTAACGAATGAGGTAATGTCGTTTAGCAAACGAGTTCCGAGAAGTGTCGCCTGAAGCTCCAGTCGGGGAATAGAAAGCGGCTTGAGAGGTGCAACTGGTTTTTGCCGCGATCAATGGAAGCCTAGGAGTTCCACAGTCGATTATATGGAAGTATGCGACCGCTGCATAGACTGATTGTAGACTAGAAAGTGCTTCGTCGCTAGTCCCGGCGAAGAAACAACGAGAAATTTCGACGGTGCCCAACTCGTTAAAGAGCTGACTCCATCTGATCCAATCTTCGTATATGTCTGCCGATATCTTCTCGTCCCAGTTCTATTCCACCGTGTTCCACCGTGATCCACCGTAACATACATATGAAATAAAACACACTACATTGCAGTACGTAGAGTGGCTGAAATTGGCTACGCATATCTGCGCCCTTTTGAAATAAAGCCCCTTAAAAACTGATTGAAAATGAGACCAAAGCTGGAATAGCTCGAAAATCAAGAAAAGTAGAGCTGCACTTCTTCCAGCAAAAATGTGTATTATCATAGTATGTTAAACTTCGTGGAACATCAAAACTGTGTAGAAGTCGAAATAACCAGAAAAAATTAGAAAAACTGGTATTAAGGGGAAACATTAGTTTGTAGCACTATAACTTCGTTCCCTTAAGAGATAAAAGTTCTTTTTCTTCGACAAAAACTCCTTAAATAACATTTTGTACAACTTTTTCTTGGGCTTTGTTTATTTTTGGCTTTAAATAAAAAAAGTTAAACTCATTATTTTTTCAGACACAACAGAGAAAGAAATTAGAAAATCGGATACAAAGGAAACAGGAAATGAAATGAAAGAAATAGTGTATGGCATTGGGATGGATCATGAGAATGGAATAAAATCATCATTTTCTCAAGCGCCAATCTTTCATTGGCGTCTGAATTGGCGTTGTGTCTGAAAAAATAATGAATTGAAGCGAAGACACAAACCACACGCACACGAATTGCCTATAGGATACAGCCTGACGCTTGTCGCTTCGTGTGCAGAGCACTTTAACGCCAACATGGTCGTTCTGTTCGTTGCTTCATATCTACCGCTACACAAATCTCATTAAAGCTATGTAAATCTATTTAAAGCATTGAGTTTGAGAGTTGAGACAGATAGTTTCTAATCACTAAGTTTATTACGATTCATGATGTAGCTTCCGTTCTCGTTAGAAAAACGGCGGCTCTAATGTAAAATCATCGTCATAATTTGTTAGTCTCTTCCCCGGGGAACCACCATGATAAACATTTTCATTTTTCCCAGACAGTTGCTTCTTTATAATGGCACATATCCTGTGCTTTTTGTCGATAACATCACCGTGATTCATTATGCTTGTGCCTTTCCTTTCGCCCGCCAGAACATCGCGCTGCCTATGGGTCACGCCGGATACGCTGTTCACGATGTGCGAAATCACCTTGCGGAAGCTGCTACTGCCGCCAGCAGTTCCAAGACCAAAGTTTTGGACCACCGTGATTGTAAGTATATGAGTTAAATTTAAAATAGAATTAATGTCACTAGTGTTTAGGATCATATTTTTATTTCATTTGTAGTACTGGCTCATAGCAATTTGTGACTGAAGTTGCGTTCATAAAATTTTACACAGAATAATTCAATCAAATTATTCACTGCTATAATTTGATAGAAAATACCAAAATCGTTGCTTGTTGAAAAACAACAATAATTTTGAGACAGCTTACTCAAAAAAAAAAAAATTTCATCTCAGCAGAATCTTTATAGAGAATCAAAACATCACCAAACATCAATTTTCATATTGCCTCTGTCTCGTTATTACAGTCCCTTCTGCCGAGCGGAACCGCCCGCAGTACGGTCCAGCATCAGATCGAACATCCGAACGATTTCAATCTTCGCGAGCATGCAACCGTCAACTATGCGAACCATTGGAGGTTGCTAACGGCAGCGCTTCATCGCCAGCACCCGAAGGCGTCGAACATCCGTGTCGGTTCACTGGTTCGAAATCAAATTACCCGGCTACTGCTGGAGCTGGACCAGTGCAGTAGTAGTGGCAGCGAATGCCTACTGACCTATCCAAACTACCAGCAATCAACGGTACAGTGCGAATTTCCTTTCCAGCAGAATCCGCCGGAAGAGGTGCAACTGACCGACAAATTCGTTGCCCGAACGGCAGCAGCCAATATGCAATCGATGTCTGCATCTATTGGGCGCAATAACAGGGGAATAGCATGTTGCTATTGCAGCTGTGACCGGTGCAACACCGATCTGCCGCCAGCTTGCGTAGTTGATAAGGACCTTGCGGTCCAACAGTTGATGATAATGGGACAGGGACAGTCGCGCCAACCCGTACGAAGCAGCTGCCGAGAGTAGACCAGTGATGTCACTGTAACCCTCTATTACCAACATGAGCCATCCTTTATGTTTCCATCACTGAATACAGTTGCCTTACATATGACATAAACTAATTGCGACTCACCTGCACTACTATTATCACAGAATCATTTTGTAACGGACCGAAGATGTCCTCGTTCAGGATCGTCTGCAGCTCGTTGTACCGGTGTATCATGCGGAGGATTTCGCTGATGTTGGCTGACCGTAGGGTGCCATCACCCATGCCGAGCTGAGTGCCGTTTTGACCTGCAATGGCAAATGAAGAATCCCCAATCGATTAGTGAATACCGCAAAAAAAAACTAGGAGCGGTGCAGCAGAGTGAATTGGGACGAAAGAAAAACGAGCGATGCTTCCGACTGAGAAAACTTATTTTAATTGGATTTTCCTTTTCTGTAGCAGCAATAGTGGCAGCAACAGCAGCAGCAGCAGCAGCAGCAGTAGCAGTAATATCATGGTGATTTGTTTAATTAAGGTTTTGGTGACAGTCCAGACCAATGAAAGCTGGATGATGTATAGCTGTACAGCTATATGCGCAGAGAAAGGCAATTTAAATCGAAATATCGTTCATTTACATTAATTTATTGCCTTTGTACAATCCCACATATGATTCAAAATGTTTTTTTTTTTGCGTTTAATTCATAGTTATTATTGAATAATATTAAATATTAAATAATTAAAATTATGAAGCACCTTGTTCACATATGTTGTTATATAGGGAAAAGCCCAAACTAATGTTATTTTTTAACTCATAGATAGTTAATGTTATTCTAAAGGGCTAGTGTTGTCTTGACAGTCCAATGTGTAATCATCAAAGCCTGACTTTATGTTAGATACATGTTAGATGATAAAATATTTGACGCGATTTGCAGTATTCATATTCGCCATCAGATTTCGGTGATGGATTGGATGAACCAGTTTATCTCCTTGACGTTTGCATAATGAGACCCAAATGCCTGGACTTCCGATGTGCCAATTATATCTGCAATCAATACGATGCTATGAAGTGCTGATTGAACCATTTTTGCCAATCATTTCGACATTGATGAAACCGTAGCTTACTTCATTAAGAAAATTCAACAACCGCATATGCAAACAGACTTTTAATTCTTTGGGTTGTAGAATAAGTGCAGCCATAAACCGTGACCCAGTACAGAACACATAGTTTTTCTTCCATATTGAACCATAGAGTAGGGCGGGGCATAAGTGCGATGTTTGAAGTTGTCATCAATTTTCGTGAGATATAAAGAAGGACAACAACATAATATATGTTATAGTGATGCTGTAACTCAATGTCTTCACATTCAACTATAAATCATCTGCGGTAATAGTGTACTGCAAAATAAATTTTTCTTTCTTCTGATCACGTGCTGATTCGCATTTTTACCCCACTAGCGGGGCAAAAGTGCGAATACCGCGGGGCAAAAGTTCGAAGCTAGAATCCATGAAATTAGCCCAGCAGTAGTTAACAAAATCATATTATCCTCAATCTGCGTTATGTTTCGGTAAGGAATATTCTCAATTTGCGCCTTTCCTATTTTGCGTTGGTGTATTGCAGCCTCCGTTAGATCGAAACTTTTCAAAACGTTTGTTTTTTGTTTCATCAGTGGAAACCATGCCAATGTAGAAAATTTACTCGGAATCTGCACCGATAAATCACTGAATCGCACTTTTTCCCGCATCGCACTTTTACCCCTCCTTACTCTATATGAGGCACCCATCTGTTTTCGACGTATGACTACGTCTTTCTGGATGGAAGCTGGTATAGGGGGTCATTATGCTGATCCCTTAAGAAAGTTGTACCCACCAGCCGCCATTACTGCGCGTGGAAAGTTGACAATAATCAGTTGGGTACATTTTTTGTGTTAAATTTTTCAACCAGTAGCGCGAATCTTGTTCGTCAATTAACTTGTAGCTCTATGTTATTTATTGAATATTGGCTATGCAAAAGCGCTTGTAACTCACTCAAACTGCGTGGCGGCTACTTCAGAACTTCATGTAGCGTCCTTATAGCTTTCGAAGTATCCATGAGGTACTCACAATACTTCTTGAAGCATTTAGTTCTACGTAAACTTGATTGATATACATTACTAATCAGCAAGAAAGTTTCCCGGAACTGAATTCGAACTAAGTGTGAACTTTCGAGTTCGTTGGTCAAGTAAAATCCGAACTTTTGGTTGCTTGGGATTTTCTACTCTTTTGGTATAACTTTTCAATTCGACTGGGTACGAATCCAACGAACTCTATCCCCGGTTATAAGATTTTCTGATTTATGTGTAACTATTGCACCGTGCCTCTGGTGAGACCAGAGACTATAGACTACAGTGGTGTCAAGGCACTCAAAATCTGTAATCCATTGAGTCAAAGCGGACAGCTAAGCCAACGAGAACTTTCATACATTTAATGCGAAACCATAATCACTGGCACTCACTGGCATCCGAAAAATAGTCTGTTCAATATTAATCCGAGTAGCAAAATGTAACTTGTTATCTATACTTAATGATAATAACCTAAGTAGTTTACGTCATGATCGCGTATAGTCATATACGAGTAAATAAGAAAGAAAACACACACCCAGTGGTGCTTTTAATAACGTAACTTCCCATACAACTAACGGCAACGCACAGCGTTGTTTCTATCGCGCTTGCATCTTCTCGGCGGTAGAAACGAAGAGCAGTCATTCAACAATAATATCGTCGCATAGGAAGTGTGAGGTACGTATACGGAGAATGATAGAATTAGGAGAATCAAACAAAATTAGGTAGACCACCGACGAACCAACATGGCATCCCATACATTTTCCTTAAAAAACTTGTGTACGAAAATTTGAATCAAAATACGTTAAACAGTAACACCATCTGCACAACGGATTGCTATTTATTTTGGAAAAGTAGAGAACAGGTTTGGCAGAATGTCATTCACTATGTGTGACCGACACGAAAAAATAAAAACACACTAGGAGCGCAAGTGAATACATAAAGCCCTTTGTAAAAATTACTTTATCCTTTGTTTTTGCAATACACAAAGAATTTCCGATTTATTTCCGATATTCATACAGATTCCCGGTGAAAGATAATGAATTTTGCATAAATCTGTCACCCGTACCTTTGTACATCGGTCTGCTGTTTGACACAAGCGATCGCTCGCTTGTAAGCAAGTTGGTTGTTGGTCGTGTCACATCAGTTCGTCAGTGATTAGACTACCTAACATAACGGGCGCCAGTAGTTTAGTGAATAAAACATTCGGGTACCAACCGAAAGAGTGTGGGTGCGAGTTCCACCTGCTATTGCACAACCCGATAGATTTTAAGTCTAATTACTAATTACTAATTTTAGCCTTTTAATTTCGATGTAGATGCAAACTCGAAATAGAAAAAAGTAAATGTATAATGATGAAGTTTATTATTTCAATTACTCGCTATTTAGTTTCGTTATATTTTTCAACTAATATGTGAAAAGGGTCAGTCAACCAAATGTTAACAAACAGGGTGAGATTTCACACGTAACTTTTCCAAAAGGACCTAAGTAGCAATGAGAGATTCTCCTTGCGCCTCTTCATTTTCAATTGCCACGGCGATACAAATGCATTTTAAAACATCAGCTTTGCATGAATCGGTAGCTAGGTTACCGGGGGGTATTTTCGGCACGCTATTAAATTCGGCCTACATTTCTTTTTTTGCTGCGTTTGAATTTCAGCCTAAAATTAGGTGCTCCGTTTACACTACTACAAATATGCGAGACAGATACGCCTGAAACTCTTCTATTATGTTGAAATAGCTAGGTTTTGAATGACAACCACTTGCTTTTGGTGCTAATGTATATGAACGATTTAATGTACACTTGCGCCAGGTGCAAGCTGTTGTCACTGCAAAACTAGTTATCTTCAATGATCCGGTATGTAGGCAACACCGACACGTTACCATCTGACTCTCTTTTGGTCTGCTGTTGATGTACAGCAATCCACCGAATAGGCTCTTGGGTGGTGATGTTTGCTCATAATAGTTTCTCAGGTTTCTTCAAAAAGATATAACTGGTTTTTGGTAGACGATAGGCCTTTGATAAGCCCCAACAATATACCAAAAATCAGCTTTATTGTTAATTGCGTAACTAAGAAATTACGGTGGGCACTCGCACAACACGAATCGTTGAGTTATTCCGGGGATTGCTTTATACTTTCCGAGTCATTTACTTACCATGCGTGGCATTGCGGCTTTTCGATGTCAAATATTTATGGAATACCGGTGGCACCATCTGGAGGATCGCTGCCGTCGAGTAGTTGGCATTATCCGATGGACCCGATTCGTTTGAGTCTGGAATCAGAACAGGCAAGGTTAGCAAATGGCATCAAGGCAGTGATTACAATCAATGACTTCATACCATAGTTGATGACGTGGAACTGTAGGAATGCAAACAGAATGAAGACAATGATCGCCGATCGGATGTAAAGTGCGTGACGTCTGCGAGACAGGGCACCTGTGTTTGGCAATGCGATCGGAATTCGTCGACCTGTGGAAAAGAGAGAAGGCAATAAATTTGAATTAAAAATTTGTCCATCTTTTAAACACTTCGTCAAAAGCTAGAGAGTTAGGAAATGAAAAGTTTTTGAACCGAATGGTTAGCACTTTTTTAGAATTTTTGTGCAGACATTCTGCTACCTAAACACTCGCGAAAGCACAGCCTCTTTTACTTGCGAGTCATATAACTCGTGAGAAATCAGCTGCCCGTAAGGCTAGCGGTGCTATAGATTTTGCATTACTTTTCCTCTTCTTCTTCATCGTATCTCTCGATTCTACTCACCCTCGCGGGTAATCGGTATCAGTAACTCGGGCTGCAATAACGAACGAGAGCGACGACCGTTGCTGTTAGCTAAGTGCACACTCGTAAAAACTCGTCGTTGTGGAAGAATATTGAAATAAGAGCGAGCGTCCGAAAGGGATGCTTATGCCGTCGTGTTCGTTAGATTTAGTACGCGTGTGTGAGAAAATTAGGTCTAAAGTAAGGTAAGCGTTAATAAAAGAAACGATTTATACAGGCTGTTAGGTAGCTTGGTGCAAATATTTCAAGAGGCAGTAGAGGACCACATTTGACGAAAAAAATATTTCTACGTGTGTGGTCAATTCTCAATCATTCAAAGTAATTAAACATTTTTAGTTTGCAGTTAAATTAGCTCTAGTACAAAAAGTATGCTAGCTAGCTGAAGTTTGTTGCTTTCATTCGAAAGCTAAGGAAATTTTGTACTGAAAACGATCTTTAAACTACCCACTTCAACTTCTCAAGTCAACTTCGCAAGTCACTTTCATCAAATTTCTCCTAGAAAAGCGTGATAAAGTTGATTGCTTTTATCTACTAAGCTCTGGTATTATTTCTCAATTTGTTGACGTGAAATGCCTATCTCTTTTAGTTTCGTTGCAATTTAATTTTAAATGTATCGTTTAGGGTGTTAAACTAGTATCTGAAAGCTGCACGAATTCATACATTACGCATAGCACACTAGATCACCGCGTGCGACGGACACGGTCTGACGCGTATGGAAAAAACAATAGCACCAACAACGTTGTTCATAAACTAAGGGCAAACAGACCCGCAAGATACAAATGTTTCATAACTATATAACGATTGAGATTTCACCATATGATTAGAAAGATTTTTTTCGTCAAATTCTATCGTATAACATCCCCTGAAATATTTGCACCATTTGTTATCAAACACCCCGTTTTTCTAAGACACAATTTATTGAAAAGTTTATATGCACAAAACTGTATTCATTCTCTGTACCCCTAATGGATGCCAACGGTATAGACAGATATCGAAAGATACCGCATTGTATAACTCCCAAGGAAAAGGTAAATACCCAGTTGATACAAAGAGGAAAGTCAGCTTTTGTAGTTTTGCTTCGCGAGTACATAGCTTTTCTTTTCAAATTTTGATAAAGTTTTCCACTTTGTATGGCACACAGTGCAGTGGATCGGTAGAATGGTATTGTATTTGAAACACGCCGGCCCTTGTGTCACTAAGTCTGGGCTGCAGCAGTGGCAAGGATTCTCGCAGCAATATCGTACTAGGCGTACAGTAGAAAAGTTCTCAAATGGAAACAATTCAACAGACTCTTTTATGTTGGATAACGTCGGCATAGATGTTGTCAGAAAATATTATCTCGGCAGTTGTGAAATAGTGACTGCAGGGTTTTGACGAAGAATGATTTCTTTGATAAAGTTGAATGTTTTCCTTCTGTTAGTATGTGCACTAAAGTTAATTTATATTGTGAGCACATGAATCGCTGAAAATAATTTTGCTGTTGAAATTGTTATAAAATTTCACTCAATGTAACGATCATTTTGAATCCTTTTATGTTTCAATAAAAAACGAACCATATATTTTCACTGGTGTATTATTTCTCATTTTTTATCGCTTATCT
Organism: Sabethes cyaneus; assembly: GCF_943734655.1. Taxonomy (NCBI): domain Eukaryota; kingdom Metazoa; phylum Arthropoda; class Insecta; order Diptera; family Culicidae; genus Sabethes; species Sabethes cyaneus. Next base: position 18,014,689 of record NC_071353.1, read on the forward strand.
AAGACTCGGTGTTGAGCACCGAGCTGAACTTATGACAAACGCGTCGAAAATACAAATCGGTAAATAAAATAATCTACATAGGGCACGGGAGGGTATTTTCAGTCCATTAAGCGATGGCATCTATTTTTTCGGCCTATGACCTAGTTCTAGTGGAAGAACAGGTGGTTTGGCGTTCTTTGAATAAAAAATAGTAGATTACTTACAGTCTTGAGAAAATAGTTATAACATATTGAAATTGTATGTCGGCAAAGTATTTTTATTGGCGAAAGAAAAGGCAAATAGGGTGAATTTAGAAACCTGCTGAAAATACCCTCCCGTACCCTATATGAATAAGAGTGGAATTTTGTTATAAAATAATGATATTACGTAACTTAAAGAATATAAAACTGTTATTAGGAATATAAACCGTACCAATTAGCAAGAAATAAACACATATTGTATCAACAATCTACAAGTGCTTAAATCATAACATTTTGTTCAAACTTGCATTATTAAAGATTAAGCTCCAAAGCTTGGAGTAAAGTTGTTTCCTACAGTTTCCAGTTTAGAGCCTTTTTATACTAAAAAAGCACGTATTTCATCCAGCAACCAACAAAAAACCACAAAAACAATTTTCAAATGCCAAGCACCATTTGGCTCAGGTTATCACACAGCAACGGAGGGTGTGCATACCGGAAAAAAGTTTTTCTATTTTCACCCCACCCACGTGGGGAGCTTTGCCTTGTAAAATCACTTACCTCTCATTATATAACCAAACCAGACGTTGTGCTGTTTTTACGTTCTGTTCTCCGTCGCTTGGGTTACGCGGATTGGCGAATTTAATTCCCGCTTGAAGTTTTAACACCAGCTCTGCCCCGCGCACAGGCACACTTTAAAACCTTCCGCCCGGTAATGTTCAACATTCGAACGAAAGAAACAAGATCTATCCCCCTAAGGACGGTCACAACGGTATCGTTTACGCAGCGAAATTTTGCACTCTACTGTTGCGGTGACAGCAGCAGCCACTGTATTTAATCTCGAAGAGTTCTCGTATTTGAATTGTACGCTTCTTTTTCGGCAACGATCTGGGAAATCGTGGTGCCGATAACGACGATAGCAGTAATTTTAACACGGTTCACAAACATGACGCAGTACTATCCGCTACAGTGCGGTATCACGTCGGAGGGATTGCCCAACGGTACGGGAGCCGGCATCCGGTGTTTGGTCCTGCTTCCGGAACGGAACTGTCGTTGTCGTGTGTTTCGTTGCTCAGCGCTAAGCTGATTGTGTGTATAGCTAGGATGTGGCTGTCACTTTGCTGTAGGTTATCATTATCTGAAAAGCAGAGGAAAAGTTTTCGATTAACTCATTGCGAGGAACACTACGTCATTAATATTCGATACGATTCTATTTTGATGATATGCTTGATATCAGGTTCATATGCCAACAAGGCAATAATCTAACTAGGCAGGGAGTACAATGATGTTAAACCAGAACCGACATAATTCAAAAACAGACATTGTAGTTCACAAAATTCGTTCATCAGTTGTAACAACTGCATTTGAACAGCTTTTTTGCCTATTGACTTAGACAGACCTCCTCTGTATTAGATATAAAACGGTTGCGCTTGCTCCGCATGAACTGAAAACATGTTTTTACTGAATCGTACATCTTTCTGTTGAGTAGAAATTAAATGACATTTGTATTTGATGATGTACGAATTTGTTACCAACTTGCTGAAACATTTAGTCATTTCTCTTCAAAACTTGTTTGATAATATACTGGCAAGGGAATATTCTAGAGTCTTTTGACTGAAAGCCATCCACTGTATTCTACATTCGAATGATAATGTCATAATTTAGTTGGTACCAGGCTGTCGGTCCTGTCCGTTTACTAAAATAATTGAAAAAATAAATGAAGCAAAACAATCCACCATGCTCGGAGCACATTATCCAAAAAATCATCGCCTGCAAACGAAAACATTTCATCATCGTAATTCATCTCTCTCTCCGCAGTAAATGTTAGCAAATAAAAAACGAAGTAATTAAGTGCGGTGATAATAATAGGATCTTCCTTTTCCAGCACTCGCTTTGAGCTGTCAACTCGGATTTGTTTATATTTCAAAAAAATTAGGTACCCCCAATATTTCAGGAAAACCAATTCGACGATAGGTAATATACTGTGAGAATTGTTTTATTTTTCCAGCTGGTTTTGTGCTCTAGTGCTCGGAAAAGAATAGTCTTCTTTTGGAACAAGTGGTTTAAATCTATGGATTTAGATTAAGAAAATATGAGATGCCCCCATATATACTTGTCCTACCATGCCAGAAGGATAACCGGAAAAATTTATGTGTGTCGGCATACCAGTGTTTTATCTGTTTTCTGCGTTTTCATTCTTTGTGCGATCCAATTCAAACCGCTTTTCTCCGTACTATAAACGATATAATATGAATTGTACGGAATGGCATGGGTGGTTTGCTGTTTCCCGGCGAGTTGTTTGTTCTGTGACGCTGCTGAGTGGAAGTTATCTATCTTATCTACATTCTATCCCAAATAATAGCATTTCCGGTGCCATGGTTATGTCGTGTGTGCAGCATAAAAGGATTCTACGAGATATTTTTCCCGCATTTGTCGGTTAAAAAAATTTAATTTGTAAATCTCTACTGCTTTATATTCTCAGCTTTCGTACATCATAGAAAATATAATTTATTATTGTTTGGTTTTTTGAATGATTAATGATGTTTGGCATTATAACAATAATATTACTTATTTTAATTTATTGACGACGGTCCGTTATCGATCATGCGTCGAAAGAATTATGGCCCTCCAGTACTGTCGGTACTGGGCTGCCGTTTTCCAATCTCCTCGAATACCGACGGACTGCAGCTGAGCTGAGTGTTGGCTCTGGTGCATCCTCCCCTTGCTTCAGTCCATCCAACGTCACGAAAGTGGCTGTGGTCGCACCCGCTGTTCTGACGCATGATTTTGACCCATCCAGCGTCGCACGAATCAGTGTTTAGATTCGTCACAAAACCATTTTCCAGCATTATCTGCCACAACTCATTTCGTTTGATTGAATCGCGCGCTGCCTTGAAGTCCAAAACCGGATGATAAGTCTGCAAGTTGTATCCCCAGAACTTGCCTAGTCGTGGAGCGGCCCTCACGAACACGACAAAGAACTCCGCCAACGGTCTCAGAAATACAAAACAGGATAAGGGGGGCACCTGATAGGCCGAATTGAGCAATGTAATGGCTTAAAAGCTTTTACACTTGAGTTTGAGTCGATGTCTTTTTTAAAAACTAGGGTAAATAAGGTCATACAATTACTCCTCCGGCATTTGTTTTTCCTCCCAGGTCCGATTGCCGCGCAATCGATCTTCACGGATTTCAACCAAACTTTGTCAGATTGTTCGTTTTCGTTCAAAAAAAATCCAAAATTTGGTGCCGGTTGGACATTCCATCGATTAATGGGAGCATCTCCATTTTGAGGAAAAATACCCGTTTTTATCATACCCTCTTATTTTCTTTTACTTCTATATCTCTGGAAATATTAGGTTTAGAAAGATACTATTTGGACATTTTCAAAGGAAATTACCCTAAAAATTCGAAAAAGATATTCCTTTTGAGCACCAGTGCTGCCAATATTGTTAACCTGGATTTGAAAACTAAATTTACATTTTTCTTTCAATGAGTGCAATTTGATCTCAAAAATTTTAACTTTATCGTATTCCGCAGATTTTTTTACATAAGAAACACTCATCGCCCCGAGGTGTTCTTTGCCGATCCCGCGATAAAGCGTTTTACAGCAAGAAATCCGCTATGTTTTTATTTTTTTTATGTAAAACAAAGAGCAAAATTACTTTTTTTTTGAAGCAGCGACTCTCTATGCAATGTAAAAATACTTTGTCATATTGTGAATGCGTGTATACAGTGCATATAATGAATTATTTGTTAACAGTGTTGCCAGCTTTTCACGCTGAATGTTAAAACGTAGCGTACTAGCAGTGCGAGCATTCACCGCGTTCGATAACCGTGCGCGAATCTTACAAACGACGAGATAGTGGCCGGAGTCGATAATTGGATCCCCTCACCGTGTCGACGTAGCTCTCGAGCAAGCAAGCCAGCTTGTGCCAATTCACGGAAAGTTCGAACATTCCAGGTACCAAGTTTCCAACTGTTATCCGTTGATCGTTCTCTTGTTCCTTGTCGTAAATATGCTATGCGGATTAATCCGTTCCATATTTCCATTTTCGCGCTAAATAAGAGTTTCGGTATACTATCTTTCCGGGGTCACGATATACCTACATGCCGCTTATGGATCTGCCATCTTAGGTGTAACTTGCGGCATACAGAGTTTCATATTCAGCCGATCGCTCCGAGACACACGCTTTTTGAGCCGCCCCTCACCTGGGGCGTCACAACGCGCGAGGCCCTGTGTAGATTCAGCGAAAGAGCGAGGCTCTTTTTGTATGCTATAACGGAATTGGGTTAAATGTCCATTGTGACTGTCTTAATGATCGTCTTTTGGGGCGGGCTCCAATTGTTCTACACAGTTTACGGACTCAACTATCATTTCTCAAAACACGCCCTGCGTTCATACCGGAAATATTCAACTCCACAGCGCGTAGGAGAAGTCACGACTAAATTGTATATTGGTGCCTATTCCGTAATTGAAAAATTCCCCGCAAATCAATCCATGGACCGAGCGGATTACGTCGAAGGGCCGCATGTAGGACGTGGGCTATTATAGTTATAGAGGGTCCAACAAAGTTACCATTTTCAAGATTACATCCTAACACTTAACTACTGTACATACTTTTTCACTACCGTAGGATTTGAGTCAATGTTGCGAATCGAGCGAGAAATCAACCATGCCTACTCACACGCGAAAGAGTATTGGAAACATAGCATTCAACGCTTACGCCGTATACGCAGGCGTAAAAGAAACAGTCGCCGATGCTGCGTGCAGACATTCTGCTATCCACACACTCGTGCACGCGCATCCTCATATCGTCTGCCTGCATAGCTTATTCCCGAGTCGGAAAATTCGTAGGGAATCAGCTGCCCGTGAGGCTGGTGACGCACTGGGTTACAAAATTTGCATTACTTTTTCTTCTTCTTCTGCATCTCCGCCCTCGATTCTACTCACGGGCGGGAGTACGAGCCGTCGTGAGTAATCGGTATCAGCAGATCAGACTGCAACGACGAACGACGGGCGACAACTTAAAGGGATGCTTATTGTAGCCTGCCGAAATACGGCCACCTAATCAGTCCGCTATTCGCTTCCCCAAATCTCTGAAGCAAGTGACTTAAGCGCCACCTCGTGAGAGGGTCACTTGCCACGTTCAGGCTTGCCCGGCCAGAAACTCCGCCTCAGGGCGGGTCAGTTCAATAAACTCAAAAAGGGGGAAAAACAAAACAGCAGACGCAATCCGCCAAAGGTACTCCGTCTACGAACGAAACAGTCTCTAAAGTCCGCAGAAGATCACTACAAAATCCCTACATCAAAATCCGACTCGTATGTTTCTCATCACTGGTCCAAACTCTGTACGAACAGACCACTGACCAGCTTCGAAAGTCCGAGTGCGGGGACTAATTTCCCAAGCAGTCCAACCTGGAGTACAGAGTGGACAGAGTTTCGCACAGCGTTTGCTATTTGCTGAAGATTATTTGACCATTCCCGATGATCGTTCTTAATGCAGGCTCGAATTGCAGTCGTTATCACCCTGTTAACCCCTCTCCGTATCATTCACCTGCGGATGGTAATTTGGCGTCCTCCAATGTGTAACGTGGTACCGGGTTAACAGATTGTGGAACAATGCCGAGGTAAACTGGGATCCATTGTCAGATAGAATCACTTCAGGCACTCCGAAAAGCAGGAACAGAGAATTTTCGACAAAGTTAACCAAGGATTCGGCAGTTGCTAGTCGAAAGGGCTGAACGATCACGAATTTGGAAAACAAATCGGTCACCACCAATAGGCATGTATTCCGTGCTCTACCTGACGCTGGGAGTGGACCGACATAGTCCATCGCAAGGAATTGCCACGGGTACTGGGCAACCTTCTTCTGTTCGGCCATGGGCGGAGTACAATTCTGGTTTGTCGCTTTGCTCATTTGGCAAGTTAGGCAACTCTGGCAGATTCGCTTCACCTCGCTACTCATGAACGGCCAGTAATAACGCTCTTTCACCGCGTTAACCGTTTTCTCCGGACCAAGGTGTGCCTTCTCGTGTATTTCCCGCACGATCTCTGCTCGCTCCGATTTTGCAGGATAAAGTTTCCATTGGAATCTGGGGTCTTGCACTCTTCCGTCCACCTTCACGAATTTCCAAATTCTGCCGCTGGCAACCCGAAAGTCCGGAAACCTGCTGGGATCCCGTTCAATCTTCGCTGCTAACTCTTGCTGTTCGGTATCCAATGTTTGGACGAAGATCATGTCCACCGATCTCGAGAGGCAGTCCGCCAAGATGTTACTCTTGCCCTTACGGTATTCCAGCTCTATGTCATATGACTGGATTTTCAGGGCCCAACGCAACAGCTTCGCGTTGCCCGACTCCACCCCAATGGAAAATAGCCACAACAGACTTCGTGCGTCGGTGACGACTTTAAACCTAGTCCCTTCCACGTAGTGGCGGAAGTGCTCTATTGCTAGCAGCACTCCCAGACACTCCTTCTCCACACTGGCATACTTCCGTTGGGTACTACTAAGTTTTTTTGCTGAAGTAGGCGATCACTTTCGGCACACCCTCCTGATGCTGTACGAGGGCCGCTCCGACGGCATTATCGGATGCATCGGATTCAATCGAAAACGGTAGTGAAAAATCGGGATTTCCTAGAATCGGGGCCGATACCAAAGCGGCTTTCAACTCCTCGAACGATGACTCAGCGGCTTCGGTCCACACGAATTTCACCCTCGACTTTTTCAACAGATCCGAGATCGGGGCAACGATCCGGCTGTACTCTCGGATGAATCGTTGGTAGAATCCGGCCAAACCCAGCAAACGGCGTATATCTTTGACATTACGAGGTCGGGCGTAATTCAGTATCGGTGCGATCCGGCTATTGTCTATCGCAACACCCTGCTCGGTTAGCAGATAGCCTAAATAGGTTACCTGTTTCCGGCAGAACCGACTTTTGTCCAGCGAAATCGTGAGGTTTGCTTGCGTCAATCGGTCCGCTACGATCCGCAGGAGCCGAACGTGTTCTTCAAACGTCTTCGTCGCGATGACGATATCGTCTAAATAGACGAACACGTGTGGCTCCAAGTCGAAGCCAATCACGCGGTCCATGAGCCGACACATCGTGAAGGGGGCATTCGTTAGGCCAAACGGACAAACCTTGAAACGGTATAGGCCTTGTGGAGTCCTGAAGGCGGTATAATCCCGACATTCCTCTTTTAGAGGAATTTGGAAATACGCATCCTTCAGGTCCACAACGGAATAATACTTGGCTTTGCCAAGCCGATGAAAAATCCCTCCCATGTTGCGCATGGGATAGGAATCTTTCTTGGTCCAAGCATTAATCCGCCGCGAGTCAAGACACACTCTTAGCTTTCCGTTCGTCTTGCGAACGGGAACTAAGGCACTTGCCCACTCGCTGGTGCATTCTTCGATCGCGTCCATCCGCTTGTACCTCTCGAGTTCGGCCTCCATTTCGGCCTGTATAGCAGGCGAACAACGGTACAACGGTTGCCGACTCGGTTTCGCCTCCTCTTTTAGCACAATTTCATGCTGCAGTAAGGACGTTCTGCCTAAACGGTTTTCGGTCGTACACGGAAACGTTTTAATCACTTCTACCAAATCTTTCCGTTCCATTTCCGTCAGTTCGTGCTCTGTCTCGACCGTTTCCGGAGTTGTCTTGGAAGGTTCTGGCAGCTCCAAGGCTGGAATGTCCAGTGTCTCATCCGATCCTGACTGCTTTAACGCAGGCAGTGTAGCGATCGACGATACGGCCATTGGCTCAGTTTGAATTCCGCAGTCGTCTGGTACGGTGGAATCGATAGTGGTAATTCGCTCGAATCCCTTTTCCCCACGAATCATGGGCTGGATACCGAACTGTTTCCAGAAATCGTATCCCAAAATTAATTTCTGCGAGACCTGAGGAACAACAAGCGTTTTGAGTACTTTGGTTACTCCTCGAAATTGAACGGGTAACGGGACGTATCCCAGACACTCGTGGACCGTCTTGTCAGCGGTAACTATTTTCAGTGGACTAATCTGAAGTGCTAGTCCGTTCCGCTCCGCAATATCAGGGATATTGGTCACACTGACACTCGCTCCGGAATCTAACAACGCATCATACTCTTCGTCGAAAATTTTGACAGTGATGTGCGGACAACTTCCGGCTTGCACACGCACCTCACACACCTTCTGAAACGGATCTTCGAAAACTTTACAACTGGGAACTGTTTTGTCGATCGGAATGCTCTTGTTCCCTTCCTCGCATTCCCGATCTAGTTTTCCGACCTCCTATTGTTGCTGACCGTTCCAACTCGCGGATGACTGTCGCAGTTTGAAGACAATTTCCCGGGATTGCCACACACGTAACAGAAAATTTGCTTCTCCTCCGTACAATGTCTCCACACATGTCCGCTTTTGCGACAATTCCAGCATAATGGACCTGAACGCTCAACTACGCGTTCCGACTGCTGTCGCGAGGCGTTTGCGGGTGCCTTCGGCAAGTCGGTCAACTTCTTCTGTTGGTTCTCTTTCCGGCCAACAAAATTGACTTCCTCTGGCTCTGAGTAAGACTCGTACGAATCAGCGTTTTCCCTCTCCACCTCAATCTGATGAATTCGATTCGGTGGCCGAGACGGTCCTTCTCTGGGTTGTCGGAATACTGGGTCATGGGCATCAATACGATAGGCGTAATACTCGAGCTTTCGTAAATCTCGTACCGTACGACAAGCAAGCTTTGCTTGGTAATGTGGGCGCATATTGTCCCATATCACCTCAAACAAGCGGTGCTGATCTAACGGTGTAGTCAGAAGTTTATTGAGTCGCTCGATTTCCATTTTGAACGAAAGGAATGTTTCGTCCCGATGTTGCTTCCTTCCATAGATACGCTGTCGATTCCCTTGATCCTTATTGGGGTTACCATACATGTACCGTATCTTTTCCTCAAAGTCCTCCCAAGTGAGGAACTCGTCGGAATAGCATAGGTACCAGTCATACGCTTCCCCTCTAAGGATCGTATGAATTCGTTGCAGAAGCACATCGGTCGCAATACGGTCCATGTGGGCTAGGCGACGGATTTTATGAAGGAAATCCTCCAACGAGCGTTGTCGACTATCCCCGCTGAACGTTAAATGCCACTTTTCCATTCGCCGGTCTGCGTCTCGAATCTCCTCGTCACTGATTCGCCGCTGGGTTCGACGGTGGTGCCTATTTCGGCGGTCGAAAACTTCGTGGTCTTCATCGTGGCTCTCGTTGTCACTAGACTCCCAATAGTCCTGGTCAAAATCTGCGCGACGGACACGATACCTGCCACCTTGTTCCGTTGCATGACGGTTTCTATTGGAACGGTCGTGAGTAGCAAAATGCTCGTCGTGCGAGTGCGCAACATCTGCGCGCCGAAAACGATCAAACCTATCCCGAGTTAACCGGTTTTGATTCCGTTCCTCCGCCCATAAACTGTCCCGTGGCCGAGGAAAATTGGTCGACTGCCGTTCCCGTGTCATCTCTCTTGCATTCCTGGACTCTGGTAGATAGCTATCCGAGACCGTTCGATTAACCCGCGGAAGTTCATTCCGACTACTCGGTCCCTGACATGGTCCCTCAAGCCGTGCCTTTGCTAACTCCCTCTCTAAGCTCTCTATCCGTTTCAACAGTACCTGATGATCTTCTACTGGTTCTGGGGTTGCGGTTCGATCCCGGTTTACCTTGGCCTGCTTCGGCACTGCACCATGCAAACTACTCCGTCTTACTGCATCACTGTTTCCCTGCTGCAAATCGTCTTCTACCTGTCCACCTACGGCACCATCATCATCATCACACACGTCATCCGAGAAGTTTCGTCTCGCGTCTAATGCTCTTGTCCGACCTGGTCTCTCGTCGGAAGCTTTCTTACCATTAGACCTGCTCAGCTTCTCCCGTATAAATTCACTCAACTCTCGTTTCATTTTATCCGAATTCGTATCCGGAGCCTGGCATCTAGCTACCCTCATAGCATAATGCTTTAGCCTAGAGACAACCCTGTCGTCACTGCCACGCTCCAGTTTTCTACTTAAATCGTCAACCTTACCCGCGATATAATCGAACTCCTGCTCCACCGTGTAAGGAGATGGATATTCTCTATTCTCACGAATGTCTTCGTGAAACAAATTACGCAGAAGGCGGTATTTGGCCTCTGGTTCATTGGTCAATTCCCCACTCTTACCACGAATCAGCAGTTCATAATCGACCTCCTCATTCGTGAGGTGGTCAGCATGCGGAAATCTGTTCGACATAGCGACAGTATCCATTCAAATTTGAATAAATTAATAATAACGGTAATAAATATTTATATACAATAGCACGACAAACACAGTAACACCAAGCAATGTTTATATACAAATACGAAAATAATTTCCTATAATAAATTAACTAATATATACTAAAATAAAATAAATGTGAACCTAATCTAGTAGCCAAAGTATCCGAAATAATTTCAAAAGCTTTCTCTAAGTTTCCTGAAAACGTGGCCCCACGTTGGGCGCCAAAATGTAGCCTGCCGTAATACGGCCACCTATTCAGTCCGCTAGTCGCTCCCCAAATCTCTGAAGCAAGTGACTTAAGCGCCACCTCGTGAGAGGGTCACTTGCCACGTTCAGGCTTGCCCGGCCAGAAACTCCGCCTCAGGGCGGGTCAGTTAAATAAACTCAAAGGGGGAAAACAAAACAGCAGACGCAATCCGCCAAAGGTACTCCGTCTACGAACGAAACAGTCTCTAAAGTCCGCAGAAGATCACTACAAAATCCCTACATCAAAATCCGACTCGTATGTTTCTCATCACTGGTCCAAACTCTGTACGAACAGACCACTGACCAGCTTCGAAAGTCCGAGTGCGGGGACTAATTTCCCAAGCAGTCCAACCTGGAGTACTAAACAAACAAAATCAAACAAACTAAGACGAACGCGAGACGTGAGACACCTTTAGACTATTTAGACCATATCAAATATCACTCCATTAATAGGACTAACAAACAGAAATTACGATTTAACAATTTTATTCTATTGACATGCTTACTTTCCTAGGATTTTGAACTATTCTAATACTATCTACATTCTTGTGCAAGCGTGGGTGGAGAATGGATTAAAGCGCCTACATTTAGACTTCAAGTCTAGCCTACTGCTCTAATTCTTCGCTTGGCTGGGCTCGCGAGCTTTCACTGTATACGTGTTGGTATGGGTTGGCTTATTGGTATTATAGCGCTTTAGCGCATCACCCTGCGCAGGGATTTTATAGCGTACTCACTCGAAATTAGCGAAGATTCACACTACCGTAGGATGCTGCTTTCCCAGTATCCCGGCTACCGTATTACACCGCCCGAAGCGGTTTATGCTCCGAACTGCACTATGCTGGCTCCAAAACAAAATGGCGTCTACCTCAGCATATGCCGGCTAGTCCAACCAGCGGTTTTTATGTGCTGCACGGGCCGATTAATCCACTCAGCGGCGGTTTGGTTTAGCGGGGGCCGATTATTCCAATCGGCGACGGTATACGTTCAGCGGGGCGGATTATTCCAGTCGGTGGCGGTTTAGCGGTGCCAGAATCCCCGATTCTAGCCGAAAGTGGGTCGAAGAGTGTGCGGCAGGAGGGTAGATGAGCTTTGCGGCGGTGTGGTTGTTAGCTTTCGCCGAGCGCTTGAAAATTTAAAAAAACGAACACAAAAAGCCGTCGAACGGCTGTTCGACGCGGTGAGCCAAAGCCAAGAGCCAATTTTTAAATTCGCACTATTTACCTTTTGTATTCTCCACACTTGCTTGCAAAGCCTCCACTGATTTTACTCCTGACTGCGCTATCCTGCCTAACGAAAGATACTTAATTAATTTAACTAACCTAAAGACATTCTCACTCTTAGCACAAACCTCGTTTCAATTCGCGGAACAAAAAATCACACACTCTGACTTGCTCCACTGATCGGATAGAAATGATCGAAGCGAGATTTGAAATACCCTCAGATAGGAACGAGGTTTTCAAATTTGAAAGCAGAATTTTGTAACGAACTTCTGCGACCAATTCAAACGCGAACAAATCTCTCTTTTTCCCTATGGTTTTATGCATCTAACCATTTCATTTCCCCGAGTTTATTGAACTTTCTTCGGCTAATTTGAAGAAGAACATGGCAAGGCAGTTTACGCTTCGTGCTTCGAAATTTGAGTTTTGCGAATAGCGAATGAGCGGCTCTAGGAAAGAGAAAACTCGGCTAACTTGTACGCAATATGCATTGCGTATGCGTAGCCAACTAGCCATAATTTCTAGTGACACATGCTTTAATTGCTAAACTTATCGAAACTACAGGAACAAACTAATTTAATGACCCTAATTGCTACATTATGCCGGCGTGTTTGTTAGAATGAGTACGCGTGTGTGAGAAAATTAGACCACACGAGTGTGGGCTTTGCAACACTGATTTGAGTAGATACACAGTAGATTTAACTCTTTAGTCTATTAGCTCCCACTAGTGACCAAAGTAAGGGGGAAGAAACTTCTCCTTGTGGACATCCTTTGACCACCGAAATCGTGACCGATGTATTTGCCGACCGATCATAATTATGATGGGATTTCTCTACTCGAAAGCATTGCTTAAATCCAGCGAATTGTAGTGTGGTCAATTGTGTTTTGAAAGAGAACTGTAATAATTGAAACGAAGGACGTGTAATCGAAAGCTCCTCCAATATCAGGGGAAGGAAAAAGTGCCGTTTCTTGATATTTAAGTGTTTTCTCAATTAACGATTTACCGTGTTGGTATCTATGTTAATCCTCCTATGTTAATCCCCATCTATGTTAATCCCCCAATCTTCAAAAACTCATTGCGGGTATAGTTATCTGAGATTTTCTCCATTAACCCAAGAAGCGTTGATGTCAGATTTATTGGGCTGAAAGCCTTATTCATGATTTTCTCTTACCCCCTCTACTTTCCGCCAATGGTCCACGATATGTTATAATGTGAAACTGTCTAGAAAATGGTTGATGAGCTCGGATATTATAGCGCCATCCCTTTTCTGTAAGAAAATGAGTAGAATACCATCCGGACCTGGAGATTTAATTGATTCGAAAGTGCTAAGTGCCCATTTGATCCAAACTTCCGTCAACAATCGGCCAACAAGCTGAGCCGTGTCGTTGGGCATATTATCTTTTTTTCATAACACTTTACACTGTGTATTAAAATAAAAGAGGAAAGGAAACAATGGGAATCATGCAAATATTTTTGAACAGCCTATTGTATTGTATTCTACCACTGATTGTCCAGAATAATTTTTAACATTTTTTGAAGCGCGAGGCCCCGCGCGAGGTTTGCCGATTTAAACGCCGGCTTTGCACCTGGGAGACAGGCGCACAAGTTCGTACCTCCTAGCTTAGCTGCTGCAGTATGTACATGAAGCCATCGTTTGACTTAGATCTTCGAGGAGGCGCTAGGTAGGGGTTTGAGAAAGCCAGGGCTAGAGTTGGCGCTCCTTCCAGGTAACTTCACCGTTTCATACCCAATAATTAAATTATTTGCTTCAACAATTCAGTGGAAATTTTTATATCAGCATTCAGGCATATGCGTAATTCAGAATAAAACGAGGACTCTGCAGACACGTGATCTTAAATCTTGAAATTGTTGTGCTTGATTGGTTGAGAATGGTTAAAAAATGATGATTTCACTTTCAATACTCCGAAACAGTCCGGCACTAGAATTAGAAGAGATAAATGGTTTGACCAAATCTAAGTTGTTTTGCGAATATCGAGACGCTACAGGAATTGGCGACAGGAAACCCAGAACAGAGTGGGATGGAGACGAGTTCTCGGTAGGGTACGAGTCATCCGGCAGCAAGCTACTGAGTTAATTAAGTTTATTGATTCACTAGCGGATTGCCCGATCTTACTCGGGGCCCCTTTGCCTCTCAGTCACTTGTACATCTGTTTTTGTAACGAAAATTCTCATAATGCAAGAAACAAATCCCTTTTTTTCATTTGAATGTGTCTACCCCCTTTGTCAGCTCTCATCATGTTGTTCCCCAGCCACTTGTAGATCTGACTTCTTTCCGGTAATCCCTATAAAGCGACCAAAAGACTTTTTAAGTTTTTGAACCTCCCCTTTGCTAATGGCCACCCTATTCTCCCTTTCAGAAATCCTGCAACTCGTACAACTGCTATCGTTCCGAATCCAAGAGGAACGAATCACTTTACCCATCTGAATCTTTCTCTTCCCTTGTAAGAGACCATATCCCTCTTTTGTCAATCCCCTATTAGCTGAATCTTTTATGCCAAAAATACATGTGTTTGACGTCGTTTTAATGACAAACGGTTAAGAAGTTCCGTAACTATGGCGAAACATACATTCATACTCACGTTCCTCATTCCCCTTATCGGTTCTTTCCCGGTCAGCTCCCTTTTATATCACGTAGCTAATTATGCATTGGTTTGCTCTATGAAAATCCCTATAATGGAAACGAAACAAAGGTCTTTTTTACCATACATTCCCCTTCGGTGAAACCCCCTCTTTTCTGAAAGTCACTTGCACAAATGCAATCGGTTTACTATGCAAGAAAAACCAACCCCTTTTACTTAGCCCCTTGTTAGGGCTCCCCCCTTCTGGCAACCACCCAGTGCTGATTGCCTAATGTCAAGGAACATGTGTGTCAAGTTTGATGAAGAACCGTCCAGGCGTTTCGGAGTTATGTCCTCCCGCCTGTTAGTAGCCCCCCTCCCCTTCTTGTCAATCCCTTCAGTTCTGATTCCCTTATGTCAAGGAACATGTGTGTCAAGTTTGGTGGAGAACGGTGAAGGCGTTCTGGAGTGATGGTGGACCATAGAAACATACCCACGCTCACTTTTATATATATGGATTAAACCCATTCTCAGGTTTTATTACGTTCGTATAGTGGTTTTCATGACCAATTTTATAAAACCGCTAATAAAACTGTGAGCTCCACCAGAACTTTCTGATGACCGCTATAAAACTGCTTTCTGACCAAGTGGCCCACTCCTCAGAGTGTTTCCATAACCTCTATAAGAGTCAGGTTGTAAGCTCAAGTAGTCGTATCCAGGCTTCTGCCGTGCTCTGCAAAAATCTCAATTCTCGGCGTGGTACTGGCAAATCGCAGAAGACGAATCGATGTCGGATGTTACCTTCTCCGTGCTTTGCTCTGCCGGCGAGTGAGCATCATTATGGTTTCATCTTTCTTTTTCTGCCGGAGCGCTACCGAATGCATGCTCTCAAGGTTCCGGAGCAAATCGTACCAGTCCATATAAATGCCAATCGCATATTCTCTTCGGGACACGGAGCGAATAGTTTCGTGTCTCCAGTGTGCGAAGAAAATATTAGCTCTGCTTGTTGTCATTGTGCTCCTTCTGCGCAAGATGAGTGGTCGTAAGAGAATACAGTATTCAGGCATCGTTTGGAGGGAGAGGAACCGGTTGAACAGAAAACGAAAGCACTTGATCGTTGTGAGAAGCAGATTGCTCTGCCTCTGTATGCATAAGTTGAGCAAAATGAAGCCTGGTCGTATCACGCTCTGCTGAAAGAAAAATTAAACCAATTAAGCTTTCGCTGCTTGACAGACACCGCCATAATTTAGTAAAGCTTTTCGCTTTTCGATCTGGTAAAGGTTAAATCAGTTCGCCAGTTTTGTCAACTTGATAATACATCCGTGAGCAGAAAAGTTAAAGTTTTACTAACAGATCATTTTGAACGATTTGGTTTATACCCTAGTAACACAGTTGTTATAAACTAGTTGTGGTAACCGATTAATGACTAATTTCAGTCATAAATAGGTTGTAGTAACCAGAAATGACAAAAATGTGTTACTTGGGTAGCGACCATAGTAAAATATCCCACAGAATAAATAATGAATTTTGAGCAGTCTTAGTTCGTTTGCAGCATGTGCGTATTGAATTTTATCGTGCATATTGATATGATAGGTGGATAAAATCAACGCGCCACTGAAATTTTGCAATTTTCGGAAATTGCTTGTCTTAACAAAATAAATACATTCTGTTAGTCAATCTCAATTTCTTGGAAAATAATTTTAGTTGCTTCCTGTGACAGGAAAACCGACTGATAACTTCCTTTCTGCAAAGCACTTTGCTTTGACTAATTGCGAAGCTAAAACAAAGTACTAGAATATGGCAGTATGGCTTAAAAATGAATAAAAAATGCATAAAAAACTGATTTTGGTATTGAACTCTAGTATTCTTCATAAGAGCAGCAACAAAACTGTTTGGTCAGGGTGTTACCGTTTTAATAGCTCTAGAAAACTAACAAATTTTTTGCGGTTTGCAAGCAACCGCGATAAGATCAATTTTGGTTGTTGCGCCATTTTGTATTGCTACGCCGCACTTATGATCAGTTTATAAGAGATGTGGTGCAGCCAACAAGTTTTAACGTGTAATATAAGCAACCACAATAAATTCACTTTAGGCCATTACAAATATTTTATAAAGTTTTTGTCCTTCCGGTGTTCGGCCACTGAAGGGGGGGGGCGAAAAAAAACAAAGTGAATTTTTTAATCGAGCAAAAAAAACATGGATTTTAAGAATTTTTAATTAAAGTTTAAACGTGAAAACCGAATCTATTCTTGCTTATAATATATACGTTATTATTTTCTATGCAAAAATATACGAAAAAAGACAAAAACGAAGGAAAAATTTTTTGGACGATTTTCGGAAATTCCATTGTTCGAATTTCCATTTCTGTTTCATGCTAGAAGCGTTCATTCAACTCGGAGACTCATTTTTCGAGTTTTTCAAACTGTAGAGCACACAGACAATTGATTTTATAAAAAGAAATTTGACTCATATGCTACAAATTATTTTTTTGCCCCCCGATTTTTCAAGCCAATTTCCAAGGGGGGGGGGGGGGGGGGGTGGGTGACAAAAACTTTCAATATGATTTGCAATGGCCTTATTAAGAGTTTTATTATGGTTTTCTAGCTAACTATAAGTATGTTTGGGCTCGTATTTTCTTGGTATTACGCAATACAACAATAAAACCAGAGGTAATGATTAATACCGCAATAAAACTTTTATAAAATTTAAGTAAAACCATGTGGCTGTAGAATTGTTACTTGGGTTATCACAAACAATAAATAAAATTATGTTTAACATATGTTTAGCTTCGCAGCTACACTAAGCTAACTAAGATAAGATAAGAAAGTTTCTAATCCTTCTGAAGCACGATTGTGACCATTAAAGTTATACAAGTCTAACACGGTAAAAGTTTGATAAAAAGCAGATGTTCACGAGTTCACACTAGCTTTTAAAACCTTAATACAGAATGAACCGTATGACTTTTTTTATTCACGAAAGTTAAAACAAACTTGTCCCTTTCAGGGGAAAATGAAAGTCAGAACATAGCGCACCGTACCTACATAAGTTTTTCTGCCACCAACATCTGTCGGCAGTACAGCCAGGTTGGTTGAAGAAAAAAGACATTAGAAGCATCCTGTGATAGCAAACAGCCCGTTGACTGCAGACAAAACCTGACGTTCACTATCAGAGGAAACCAAACTTTTGCTTTAACTTTAACACTCAACGCAGACACGTAAAGGAAAACACTGTTTTTCGCTGTCTGGATTTTCCCGACTTTAAACAGTTGACAAAAAATTTCCCTAGGTCGTTAATAAATTGAAGTTTTATAGTTACACTAAGCATTTTGTATGACCACGTACAGTGCAATCAATTTTATAATTCACCATCAGCTTGCTTTTGAATATAATTACAATTTATATGGTACTTGTAGCCAATTCTAAATGGTCTTAAGAATGGGCTCACTTCTGTTTTGCCGAGAAAATTTAAACACAAAAGTTTTCCCCCACCCGCTGGGAGGTGGTAGGGGCATTATTTCCATTTTCCGCTACTAGCCACCACTCATACTTCTTCATATGTATAGGTATCATGGTTGCTTCGAAACAAAATATCTTTCTTTCGGCTCGAAGCAGCAGCAGCCGTAGGGTTGAAGAAAAGTTGTTAAAATTCTTCCTGCTCTGTTGGAAACTTTCGTTTCACGAAGTTTCCATTTGAAATGGGCTCGCAATGAAATCATGCGGGTCGGCGATTGGGTAATTCTGTACAATCTGTTTCTTTCCGAGGAAAACCAGAGTTTACGATGAAATGAATGAATTTATGAGCGTTGATCCGGTTAATTTTCCAATCAAAAGCAGAAGAGCAGCTTTCTTCTGCTTGCGGAGAAATCGATCGGATGGGGTCTTAGCTCAGATGATGATAATGTGCGAAAGTTTTGAATACAATATTGTAGCAACTCACAGCACTCGTTGTTTAACGAGTGCCCCGAGATAACGTTTGGTTTTATTGCAGTTTTTTTATGGCACGCTCATGTAAATCTGCTTACGATAGATGCACGGAGAAAAACTCACAGTGTTTTCTAGTGATGTCAATAATTAAATTCTGCAAAGAGTACAATTTTTCAACGTGTTTTTTTACATTTGTTTCTGATCATGGGCTATATCCGGATCGTTATCGACCGGAACAGTCCCTAGGTAAGGTTAAAGTACATTTGGACATTTCCATTTGATTTTGTTCCTTTACTTATTTGAACCTCCGCTTCTTGTAGGGGACTGCTCGTCCCTACTATTAACCCTTCAGGGCTGATTCCGTTATGCCAAAGAACATCTATGCCAAGTTTGGTGGAGAACGGTCACAGCGTTCTGGAGTTATGGTGCAACATAAATACATACTAACATACCCACTTTTATATATTTAGTTAAACATCAAATGATACTACAAGCGAAATACACATTGGCACACTATTGGCACTTTAGTTAAGCAAACTTATTTACGACTGAAATTGGTTTTAAATCAGTTGCCACAACTGTGTTATGACAACTGTATTAGCAGGGCGTTATACAAATCGGCAATAATCCGAAAAGTGGGGAAATTTATGCGAAAAATAAAAACTCGAATGCATATAATTATGAACACCATCCTGAATTGTGCACTCTTTTTTAAGTGCAATGATCTACAGAGCCATGAAATCTCGCTGTGAAATATTAATGAACCGATTCATGGACGGACAATCGAAAGATTACTCTAATAGCGGTCAATGAATGAATAAATTGAAAACGAATTGGGCTACGACCGGATTAACGGAGTCATCGTACCGCGGACAACGGAAACAATTAATTCAGCCGAGCTCAAGTTGCAGTCCAAGTGAAAAGGAATAAAATTTTATCGAACGCGATTTCGATTCGACATTGCACTAACTTCCCCGGCAACCGCCCACTATCGGAGGTTTACCGAAAATATTATCATTGCAGATGCACCACACAGTTTGTTTGTTGCTCAGACCGTGGACTGGTCCCGTAGAGAGAAAAAAAACAGACTACGCAAATCCTGACTAACGACCTGAACATGTCGTTTCCTATAATCACCGATGCTCAGCTGACAACGTTGAGTTAATAGCCTCCAGCAAAAAAAAAACAAATGCTTCGGGAAAACATTTCGCTTGGAACACAACGGACATACATATATCGTTGAATTGGGGTGTATCCGTGTCTCTACAGCACCACATCGGAGGATAGAATAATCTTCATCCGCTCTGAATATGTATATGACCGAGATAAAATTTTGGGCACAGGGCCGTTAGAACCGTCCTATATCACTATATTTGAACTTATTGCTTTTGCATGAACAGTAGGGTTGCCAAGTGGCCGGTTTTTGGCCGGCCCGACCGGTTTTTCACTTGCAAAGCCGGTGGCCGGTCAATCCTGCAAAAAGGCCGGTTTTCCGACATATGAAGCCGGATTTGTACTTTTTGCCTGATTTGTTAAATTTTCTAATGAATTTATTAGCAATCCTGAGCAGTGGATCATTGAAAATAGCCAGTTTTGTAGTGACATTGCTTTTCTTCTGGCGGTAATATACATTAAATTGTCCACTAGTGTCAGAAGCAAGTAGTTGTCACTCTGAAACTAGTTATCTTCAATAATCCATTCAATGATCGTTGTGGTTTCGACTGCGATGTCCTACCATTTGCTTCTCCACTACGGACTGATCATCCCATTTACACGGGAAACTGTGTCAACCGACTACCGGCGGCTGACACTACCCCCCCATTGTCTGAAGGCAAGACCGGCCGGCCGGTTTATGTAATTTTCAGACTTGGCAACCCTAATGAACAGCTGAGTGGAGTTTTTTTTTGCCGATTTGGCAGCGTCGACAATCAAAATTATTACTTTAATAAATTCTTGGTCGGCAAACTTCTTGGAACTCTCAGTAACTGTAAATACTGCTAAACTTCCACTAGAGTTCCCTTTAGTGGAGGGTATTTTAGCGCTAGTTACAGATTTGTTAACAATCAACCAACCCCTCAGAAGTTCCGCAAGGTAGCAACATGAGGCCTAAGTTTTTTCGGTGCATTTCAATAACGTTATTTTACTGTTGGGTAACCGTTGCAAACCTAATACTTGTCGTCACTTTTTTCCCAGGACCCGTGATTCGAGGAACGATATTGCGTAACCCTGGATGATTTTTAAATTATCATTTCCAATTCCAATAAATCGTCAGGCATTGATTTTTCGTGTGCATATATTTATAATAACTTTATTTCGAAAACCCATACTCGTAATACGATATATAAAAAAGATTCATTGTTCAGAACTAGCCATATCCACTCATCTACTCAGCATATCATGCTTTGAAAAATAACTGCGAAGCCCTTCAGCACTTGGCAGCAACAGTAGAACATAATGGAAGCGGAACGGTTTTCACGCAAAGTATTTTTTAACGAACCAATCAGCATATAGGTAATTGATGTGTCAAAGCATTTGCATTTACACGGCAAAACCGATAGGGTACAATGAACGATTGAAGAATTCCCCGAGTGTTACAGCCTACAAGGGCTCGGTAAATTTGCATAGAGCGTTACGGCGGCGGCGAGACCTTGCATGCGCTGCATTTTCGCTACGTTGGTGCAAACTGGAGAGTATTATATACACCGAGTGTACCTATTCAAGTTGACGGTCGTGATTAACAGTTAATGCTCCCGATTGGCCTGCAAAACACGCCATCCGACCCGGTTGATGTGGAGCGTGTGCCTCCTGCTGACGGCGAACGTGCTCGGATTGAGATTACACTTGTTCCCATTTGGTGTCCGTCTTAAGTTTGTCGTAACTTTACTTTCCGGTGGGAATGTGTACACAGTGAAACATTAGTTGAATTATGTTCTCCATTAAGCAACATTGAATAACTCGATTTAAAGTTGTTTTGTAAAATTTGTCTATTCATTTATATCGGTAATGATTTGGATTTACGCTGAATTGGTGATGTTTCCATTCTTTCTAATTGCACGCTTCGGTTCAGTTAGTTTTCTCTGTGTCATAAGCGCTGTGTGTATTACCGAGCAACACAACGCGCTGACATGATAATGGAGAAATGGAATGCCTACTAATTAGCTCCACCGCCATTTACTCCATAGTTTAGCTGCAAATTGCCCTACATAGTTTACATTGTACAACTGAATGGTTGACTCCTCCGCATGACCCGAGCCCACCCGAACCGGAACATGCTTTCCCATGTTCCACTTGGTCTTTTCACTGACACGGATTGCACAGCTGGCAGATTGCAGTTCGGTGATAGTCAAACACAACGCACAATTGTCGAATTAATTAAATTGGCTTCGGGCAAATTAGTATCATGTGGAACGATCATACGATAAGTTTCTCGGTAGGAATTCAGGTTGATTTACTGGCTGGATGGCTTTCAGGGTCTAGGTTCAGTGAACTCGCACCATCTGAAATTAGTGTTGACAAAATAAGATGCCGACCACTTGTTCTCTAGCTAGGGAAAAGTTAGATTACTGAATTCAATTATCATTCTGTTGTTCATTTCTTTTTGTTTATCAGTGAGATTTTAAACCAGAGACGTTCATTCACTTCTCACCTGTTGTTTATGTTGTTATCATGTCATGATTATAATGGCAACAAGTTTGATTTACGGTTTTATGCTCCGTATATGCTCGTTTGATTACAGCACCTCAGCGAAACAGAACTCGAAAAAGTGGTGTAAATAGCAATTGTAGAGTTAATTATTATCTACCATCTATGGTTTCCGTATTCCGTCTTTCATGTTGTGTTGTTTGTTTTTTTTTCATCTTCTGTCTTCAAGTTTTTGTCTTCGTTTTGTTGTTGTCGCCTTTTGCTGTCGGTTTCGTGTCATTTTTTGCTTATTTGAATTTGAATTTGATCACTTTAACAACTTGGGTCATTCGCGACTTCTGCAGGGTTGGGATTTGAACCTGAGTCCTCAGTGTAAGAGGCATGAATGTTAACCACCAAAACGAGATTGGCCCTTCTAGCATTTTAACATCGTCTTTTTGTCTCTATTCAGTAAGTGTTTTGTAGTGTTTTTGGTTTGATGGCGATGCTATTTGTAGTCTTTTTTTATATTTCTAATCGTGGTTTTGCTGTCTCTTTATTGTTTCTTCATTACGTTTTCTGCATCCGTTTATAGTCTCGTTGTCGTTTTGTTTTGGCATTTTTTATCGTTTTCGCGGCGTTTTTCGATATCTTTCTGACGTATATTCTCCATTTTTTGTCGTCTTTCATCTTTTTGCCTTTCTACTATATAAATATATAGTATAAAGGTATAGAAATCACTCGAAAAACCGGAAATTGAAAGAAGGTCCTGCGGGCCAAATGTCATATACCATTCGACTCAGTTTCGAAAACTGAGCATTTTCTGTGTGTGTGTGTGTGTGTGTGTGTGTGTGTGTGTGTGTGTGTGTGTGTGTGTGTGTGTGTGTGTGTGTGTGTGTGTGTGTGTGTGTGTGTGTGTGTGTGTGTGTGTGTATGTATGTATTTGTGTACGTATGTATGTATTTGTGTACGTATGTATGTATTTGTGTATGTATGTATTTGTGTACGTATGTGTATATGTATCTATGTGTGTATATGTATGTATGTGCGTATATGTAAGTGTGTATGTATGATGTATGTATGTACAATTTGCAGTTTTGTAATTTGCATTGATATACAGGAAAAGTGATGAAGAGCACTTCCAGCTCAACTAAAACGGTTGGATTCGACTATTTTTGATTGAAATGAAATTTTGCTGATATGTTGGATACCACGCAAGGATTCATTTTCTATGAAACTTATTTTTTTTTTCGTCAAACGTAATTTGTCAAACGGGCGTATTTAGAAATGAGGTTATTATGTTTTTAAAAATTCATATCTCAAAACCTACTTATTTGTTCAAAATGACATCAAAGAAAAAGTTGTCGAAAATTAAATGTATTTTCAATAAGGGCTAGAGATGCCAATACCGGGAGGTATTTTGAAAACCGGTTTTTCGGTATTGATAAATGCAATACCGGTAAAACCGGTAAAAACCGGTAAAAGTTAACTCTTGAAAACTATATCTAAAAATCATATGATTTGAAGAAGATCCTTCCATAATCAACTATTCTCAATTTCTGTCGCATAGTTAACTGACTAGTTTACTAAAAATGAACTAGTCAATTAACTATGCGACATTCCTAGTGATAAATTAGAAATGTAGCGTAGGAAAACCCTTGTTCAAGAGCTTTTAATAAGCTGCTTAGATACTGACATTTATGATAAATTATAACTGAAGGTTCAGTTGATTTGGTTCCTCTGCATGCTCGGTTACTGAGTTTATTCCATTGGCTTTCAAAATAATAAAACCTTGCAGAATTTTATTATTAAAACATCCTTGATGCCTTGAAGAATATTACAAAGTCATTGTACATAGTGCGGCTAATTATAAAACGAATAAATTTAAATATACGAACTCTCTCTGAAATTTTATCAATACAGTAACTCGAACAGCAGTTGTGCGATACTCGAAAGATGTTCCGAGAGTAGTTTTAGAGTTCGTAGTTCGTAGAGTTTGCAATTTTTCCGGTACAGCAATTCGACAGCAGCCAAGGCTGTTTCTAGCACTGCGACAATTTCTTATTTCTTCATGAATTCCTCATCGCTTAAGTAAGGTGTATCCTTGTTTCTCAGCAACGAAAACAGTTCTCTTCAACGACCCCATCGACACCAGTAACAGAGGAACTCAACATACAAGATGGCATGATCAGATCGATAGTGATTTGCGACTTCTGAGACTGAGACTGAGAAATTGGCGACGAGTAGCCCATGGATTGGAACGAGTTGAATGGAGACGACTGCTTAAAAAACATGAGGCACTCCGGCTCTATGCTGACAGCGGTGAGGTATTTCAGGGTTTTCCCTTTGAAAGAACTACATAATTGAGTTATTATTTGTAGAACCTTCAATCATGAATTTAAGTTTCCCCGTGCTTTAAAAGTTTTACCAGCGATTCAGGCTTCTTGAGTTGTTATTTGATTATGCAAAAAAATACCGAAAATACCGGTTTTTTGGTCTTGGAAAAACCGGTAATTCGGTATTGGAAAATAGCCCGGTAATACCGGTAAAACCGGTTTCGGTAAAACCGGTATAGCATCCCTAAATAAGGCCATTGCTAATAATTGCGAAAGTTTTTGTCACCCCCCCCCCCCTGGAAGTTGGCTTGAAAAATCGAGGGGCAAAAAATAATTTGTAGGATATGAGTTAATTTTTTTTCATAAAATCAATTGTCTGTGAGTTCTACAGCCTAAAAAACCCGAAAAATGAGTGTACGAGTTGAGTTGATGCCTCTAGCACGAAACAGAAATGAAAATTCAAACAACGGAATTTCCGAAAATCGGCCGAAAAATTTTTCTTTCGTTTTTGTCTTTTTTCGCAGATTTTCGCATGGAAAATAATAACGTATATATCAAAAGCAAGAATACGTTTCACGTTTAAACTTTAAGTAAAAATGCCTTAAATCAATTTTTTTTGCTCGATTAAAAAAATCGCTTTGTTTTTTTTCGCCCCCCCCCCCCCTTCCTTCAGTGGCCCAACAGCGGAAGGACAAAAACTTTATAAAATATTTGTAATGGCCTAACTGAAAGAGAAAACTTCAAAATTTCATGATAAAAATCATAAAATGAGAATTATCTCAAAACATGTTCCCTCAGATTTGTCTCATATTTTTTTGAAGATAGCCTAAATTATACTCTAAAATCTAGTGAAGAGCTACCGAAAAGAAATTTCAAATCGAATTAAAAAGTATTTGGTAGCACTGCTGTTAAAAAATAATATTTTTTAGGATTTATTGGTCAATGTATGTATTTCCTTTGGAAATGTAAAGATGATTTTTTCTTAAACCAAATATTTTCGGAGATATAAGCAAAATAATTTAGAGGGTTTAACAAAAATTTCTTTTCAGCGAAAAGGATGTGCTCCCATCAACCGTGGGGGCCAATTTTGGGTTTTTGTTTTTTGACCTAAGACGAATAGTGTTACAAAATTTGCTTTAAATCCGTAAAAGTCGATTACACGGTTCTTGGATACCTCGCGTAGAATTACCCTAGGACATAATTTTTAGATTTAAACATTAACTTGAATTAACAATAACTTGAGAACGGCTAGGCCTAAGAAAAAAGTTTATGTGACATATTTTGTTCAAAATCATACGTAGAATTTGATTTTGTTTGAGTTTTATTAAAAGAAAGTAAAATTAGGGCATTTTCGAAAACTTTATCAAATTTTAAAGATTTGTTTCAAATTCGAAGGAGTATCCGTCTCGATAACACTTCACCAGATTTTAGAGCATAATTTAGGCTATATATTAAATATTGATCTCATTTCTAAATAAGCCCTTTTGAACAGTTACGCTTGATGAACAAAAACTAAGTTTCATAGAAAATAAATCCTTACGTGGCATCCATCACTTCAGCTAAATTTCTTTTCAATTAAAAATAGTCGAAACAAAAATGGCTCTTTTTCCAGCGCTTTTAAGCAGGAATTGCTCTAAAACATTTGAATCGTAATTTTCTTCTCTCACTGCTATCTGCAATCGGAAATGAATTATAAATACATATTCAGAAACTAATAAATAAAAAATGATCTAGTAGAAAGGCCAGGTCACGCCGCTAGGTGGATTAATTCGGGTTTTTCACCATCTTTTCGCCTACTGGTCTTTACTTTTTCCTCGTTATGCCGTCGTGTTTTCGCTGTATATTCATTATGACTTCGTTGTCTTTTTATTGTTCACCTTCACATGCCAAATTTGGTTCCACTTGATTAGTTCCACTTGATTAGACTTGATTCGAATTATACAAAAATGTGTATTTCATTTGTACAGCAGCCCCCTCCTAAATAGAAGAGGGGTCCTATTTCACTATAGAAAAAATTCCTGCCTCCAAAAACCCTCAAATGGGGGGCTCCGTAGCCGTAAGGTTATCGAGTCTGCTTTGACAAGCGAGTGGTCGTGGGTTCGAATTTTAGTAGAATCAAGTCTTTTCTTGTCAAGTGACTTTAGCATGGGTTCATTCTCAGGCCCCTCATTTACCCTTCCTTCATGCTGAATTCTATCTTTACCCTCTGAAGCCTCTTGACAGTGCAAATGTCCCTCCTATAGTTAAGTGTACTGGTCAGAGGTACGAATGAGTCCTCGCCAGGGACGGCTATAATATGGGATAGTACTGGTAGCGAGGAATAAGTGGGTAAAGCAGATCAAGCTTTGAAGGAAGGGTAAACCCTAATACACACAAGCACGCATAAAATTTAATAAGCATATCGTTCATTCAATAGCGATTATAGCAAAAAGAAATGCAGTGCAGGTCATACAGCAAACACCCGGGCGATATCACAATAGATCAACTATACTGGTCGCAGTGATGAGTCCACACATGGAAAAAAATCCTCAAATGCCAAATTTGGTTCTATTTGCTTGATTAGTTCTCGAGATATAAGGAAATTTGTATTTCATTTGTATGGGAGGGGTCCTAATTCACCATAGAAAAAATTATTGCATCCAAATCCCCTCATTCCAAATTTGGTTCCAGTTGATTGATTACTTCTCGAGTTATGCATAAATTTGTGTTTCATTTGTATGGGAGCCCGCCCTCTTAGTGGAGGGAGGGGTCTCTAACCATTATAAGAACCTTCCCCGGCCCCAAAAACCCTTACATGCAAATTTTCATGCCGATCGGTTCAGTAGTTTTCGATTCTATAAGGAACGTATGGACAAACAGACAGACAGCCAAATAGAAATTCATTTTCATAGGTATAGATTTACTATCTTTTTGTCGTTCTTTCGTTGTCTCTACGTCATCTTCTCGTTACTTTTCGTCGTTTTTTGTCATCTCTTTGTTGCATTTACTTGTCGTCGCCCTTTTGTCATTTCTATGTCATACTTTGTTGTCTTTTCCACCTTTCCTTTACATTTTTCTTGTTTCTTGACGTTTTTTTAGCATTTTTGGTCGCTTGTTTTCGGCGGCTTCTTGTTGTGTTTTATTCCTATTTTGGTGTCTTTTCGTCATAATTTTACCATCTTATCTTAATATTTTGTTAACTTTTTATCATTTTTTGTCTTACGTGTAGTCAAAATAATAAAAATATTGTCTTTTACTAGTCTTTTCGTAGTTATTTACTCGTCTTTCTGACGGATATTCGACATACTTCTTGCATGTTTAGAGCCAAGAAACTGCTTCCAAAATTGGGCTTTTCGACGAAAAGTTAATGACTGCTCATTTCCCGTTATATGTTCAACAGTTTTTATTTATTGCGTGAAAAGAGCATAGAGAATATTAATACATAAAGAACAAGGTTTTTTTTCTCTCAGAAAGAACAAAGCCATGTTTTTCGGGATATTACTTATTGCATGTAGTGTACTCGTAATTTTTGCAACTAAATTAAACTTTCAACTTTTTTCGTAAAATTTATAAAAATCCGTAGATATGAGCACTTGATCCTTTGGTCCGTAGAAAATTCATAAATCCGTAGAACTACGGATAAATCCGTAGACCTGGCATCACTGCCGAGTACGCTGATCGATCTTTTAACCGGACACTGTCCGAGCAAAACCTGAATCACCTGAAAAATATAAATAAGCTGACAGATGATATATGTCGCTTCTGTAATTTTGAAGTCGAAATCTCGGAACACATACCATGTCAATGCAGCCAGCACACTAAATCCGCGAAAAATGCGGCTTCTCGGAAAGGGCGTCCTTACGCCTAACAAAATATTAACGAAGTTTATTAAGGAAGTCATACCTTCCTGGAGGGAAATGCAAAATTATGCATAGATGCATAATAGCCGCATAATATTTTATAAGAGAAAATTGATTGAGATTTCGTATTTCTCCGAAAAAGCATTAAGAAAAAGCCGGATGCGCAACATGCTATGCTTCCCGACGATTATGGTCTCTTATTGTCATTGGGCGAAAAACACGCTTGGCATATGCAGCCTATTCCGTAAACACTTTAGTAGTGTTTTCAGCAATGAAGTTCTAAGTACTCAACAGCTCTGGAATGCGACTCGCAATGTACTTGAACGTCTCCACATTCGTTAACATCCCTTCGTTGCGACAGACGTGATAAGGAAGTTTTCTCAAAACTAAACTCATTCACAAATGCCGGCCCTGGCGGTATCCCTGTAATCGTTTTGAAGAAATGCTCCAACAGCCTTCTAGAGTCTCTCTCAGTCATCGCTCTAACCTATCGCTCCAACAAAGGATCTTTCCATCTCCTTGGAAAACATCATTTGTTTTTTTTTTGTTCACAAAAAAGGCGATAAAAGTTTCGTTTTAAACTATCGCGGTATAGCGGCATTATGCGCTATATCAAAACTTTTTGAACTGATAGCTCTCGATAGTGCATAATTGCTGTCAACGTGGATCCATGTCCAAGCGCTCAACAAGTGTTAACTTGGTATCGTATACGTCCTTCATTATCCATTCTCTTCAAGCACGACTTCAAGTAGACGCGATGTCCACTAGTTTTTCTTCAACCTTTGACAATCAATCGACCAAACTCGAGACTTTAGTCATGACCTTGAAATGCGGTCAGGCATATATTAATATTTTTTTGAAACGATGATTCTACAATTGATGAAGGGACGGTAAGGGAAAGTAATGAAGAAGGATTTTTTCGGGTATGAAGGGGAAGGGTGGAAAGGAAGGGGGGGGGGGGTAATAGGTAGCTATGGTTAAGAAGTTGTCGTTGTGACTCCTATATTTTGTCCAATGCTGGAAGGTGCATGGGTCGAACCAAGCTGTAATCAGAGATTATAACCGGATTTGAACCCACAACACCTGCCAGGGCGTGTCGCTCACTGGTACCCGTGTACCTTTGAACCACAGAGGCGCTGGACAAAAGAAGTCTGCACAACCCCCCTTATTAACCATAGCGCGACATGGGTTGGTCTATTTTTAGACACACAAATTGTGCCTCTTCCTCCACCTACTGTAGAAACCACCGACCGAGAAGTTTTAATCTAACGTCTTTTTACTTTCAGGACGACGACACTATGCAGGCCCTTACGACTTGCAAGGTACTGCGTGTGACGCTGTTCATCCGAAAGCGTGTTAGTCCGCGTTTCTCAGCGCGGTTCTTCGGAGAAAGGCTCCGTTCCTATGAAAATTGACCAAACTCGTGACTTTAATCATGACCTTGACCTATTACCCCCCCCCCTTCCTTTCCACCCTTCACTTTCTTTCCCGAAAAAATCCTTCTTCATTACTTTCCCTTACCGTCCCTTCATCAATTGTAGAATCATCGTTTCAAAAAAATATCAAAATCAATCACCAAATAGCAATGCTAAGCTAGACACACGCTAGGATTCCAAGGATCATTTCCAAACTGGCTCAACTCTTATCTCATAGGACGTAGAATGACAGTGAAAGCCGAAAATTGTACTACTGCTTATTTCGATATCACGTCTGGAGTCCCACAAGGCAGCCGCCTCGGGCCTCTTTTAATAAAATTTTACGTGTGAGAGCTTCACAGTGATTTGTTACGTGGCTAAAATCATTCTTGTGTGATAGAGTGCTGCAAGTTAAGCTTGGATCGGAATTATCACCTACATTTACGAATAGGGTGCCAGCTATATTCCTGTTATGCAACGAATCGTATATGTCCTCCACAAGATCACAAATAACACTGAGCATGCTAGAGCCTTTGCGAAACCCGTACTGATGAGCGTATAGCAATTTGTAATGGTCAACATAATCGTTTATTTTTTGTTACGAGCAATTTTTCAATAATCTTGTCGAGCACAGATAAGAATGAGATTGGGCAGTAATTGCTCAGGTCTTTCGGATCACCGAATTTAAAAATTCGGACCACGTGAGCAACTTTCAAACATTCTGGATACTGTCCAGTCAAAATAATTTCATTGAAAGCTTCGGTCAATAACGGTGCGAATATGCTGTGATGGTCTTTCACAAAGTTGGGAGGTGTACTGTCAGGACTAGGTAACTTTTTAGATTCCAAATTGTTTATCAGAATGATGGTTTCGTTAATGGTAGCTGGATTTATAAACATAGATGTTTGTTGTGGGTTGTTTAAAAGTAAAGTTACCAGGTCTAGTTCATTTTGATTTTTATGTTAGTTCATTAATACAAATGTTGCCACATGATAAAATAAACAAAGTATAAAGACACTTTATTCCTGCAAACTCAGATAGAAAACTTCGCTAACTGGTGCGAGCTGAACAGAATGACCCTAAATCCCAGTAAATGCTCAGATCTTATCTTATCTTTTTCACTAGGAGACGATCATTAGTTTCCTTCGATTGTTTATTGCTTATTAATTAAATGTCAACAGATGTTTCTATCCTACTGACTACTTAAAAAAAACATTACATCACTGGAACTACACTTAACCGTGAGTCACAAGTCAAAGATCTGGGAGTCCTTTTAGACTCCAAACACGACTTTAAAAGTCATATCAACTACATAACTGCAAAGGCATCTAAAACTGTGCCCTGGTCCGCTCGATACTAGATACGGTTTATTGTTGCCGTTGACGTTTTGCCACTGTACTGTTTTATAGTTTTTCAAACTATGGGAAACAAACCACTAACATAATCACCAACTAGAAATCTCTATCAGCAGAACGCACGCTCCCTTTCGCTGCTATAAACTTCATCATGCATATAGAGAACGCTTATGTTAAACATTAGATATCATTGCGACTTAAAATTATATCTATACCTATAAAAATGGATTTCTGTCTGCACACTTAAAAAACTCAGCAAAATTTGCCAGATTTGGACAACCGAGCGATCAGTAAAAATTTCAGTTTTGCAATTCGACGGTTACGGATCTTACGTTTGGCATCATAAATAATTTTACCGAACGCACGGCTGTCCAAATCTCGGCAAAATTTTGCTGACTTCGGCACTTTTTTTAAGTGTGTGTCTGTCGGTATGTCGGTATGTTCCTTATAGAAACGAAAACTACTAAACCGATCGGCGTGAAAATTTGCATGTAGGGGTTTTTGGGGCCGGGGAAGAATCCTATGATAGTTAGAGACCCCTCCCCCACTAAGAAGGGGGGGCTCCCATATAGATGAGACACAAATTTCTGCATTACTAGAGAACTAATCAAGCAATTGGTAACAAATTTGGCATGTGGGTGTTTTTGGAGGCAATAATTTTTTCAATGGTGAATGGAGACCCCTCCCCTCTTTAGGAAAGGAATTATGACCTCTCTCGCCTTTAAGAGGTTTATTTGTTTTCCTAGGTCCACTGACCACTATTAGTTTCCTTCCGTTGGGTCCGAACGAGTGACAGCGAGTAAGGAGAGGATCACCCCTGCGAAATGGTACTTTCCACGAAAAAGTTTTCCGTGAAATGGTACATTCCGCTTAAAGTTTTTCGCGAAATGGTATTCGGGGAATGGTGTACAATCACGGCGAATATTGCTATCCGCTTTCTGGCTAAGCAATGAGGGGAATTGTATTAAACTACCCATCCCAGGTAACCAATAAGCATTAACATAAGCAGCAAATCAGCATATCTGGCATTTTATACTGCACGTTGTTGTTTATTAGCTTGTTGACTGCATAGGTGTTGTAAATTGGCATCCAAAATTCTATTCAAATTCTTCGTGTCGGTAATTAGCTGCAAATTAACATTGTCAGCACTTTTCTGTTGGGGAAGAATAAAATGCTTAATGCGAGAAATGAAGATTCAGGCAAACTGAAAATTCTTGATATTAGGCCAAAAATATAGACTTAGCGAAGGTGAGAGTCGAACTCACAGCTCCCAATCTCTAGTTGAGCGTGTTGTTTAACCAATTACACCACTAAGCCGTCTATTTTGTGACGGCTTAGTGGTGTAATTGGTTAAACAACACGCTCAACTAGAGATTGGGAGCTGTGAGTTCGACTCTCACCTTCGCTAAGTCTATATTTTTGGCCTAATATCAAGAATTTTCAGTTTGCCTGAATCTTCATTTCTCGCATTAAGCATTTTATTCTTCCCCAACAGAAAAGTAAAAAGCCGACTGCTATACGTCGTTGAAAAGAAAAGAAAAAATTGTCAGCACTATAAGAAGGTTAGCAGTAAAGTAGCTGTATATTTTACCAAAATAGCATTTAGGTAGCATTTAAGGCGACTTAAATGCTTATTGGCTTGGATTTGAATAGCATTGGTGATGCTTATTGTTTACCTGGGATGCATTCATAGTTACGTAACTGCCAAAATGAATCATCTAAGGTTGAACTCCTCAGAAACTTGCAAATCATCCGAGATTTATGATTTATGTACAACACAGTTTAATTTGTGACAGTACGAAGTTTATCGGGTCCGCTGGTTGAAAAATAAAAATATCGCAGATAACCTTTAATATAGACTGAGGTGCTGGGATTTTACAAAGTTTCTGCCAACTGTACATTGTTGTATCACGAATTTTTAACACCGATTGTGGATCGCACCTTTTTCGAGCTCACAATAAATCCTGCACCGGATGATAGAGTATTCATGAGATGCTCGCACCAGCTGTAGTTTAGGAAGCACATGTATTGCACATGTAGCGAGCGGTGATTCTTGCCACGAAAACATAGCGTCTTGTCAGGGGCCCGGTTTTGATTACAGACAAGGCTCTTATATATTAGAAGAAGAAAACGAAGAAGGTTCATTGCAAAGTTTGGTTTAACAGAAGACTAAGCTTCTAAAGATTACTTGTGTACAATTTATATTACAATTATATTGCCGTAAGGCTGACTGTATACGACCAAAGTTTCCCAGCACAGCTTCTGCTGCTCAAAGGCTACTACATTTTCATGGGCGGAAAGGCTTTCGCTACATCTATAATTTTCGTAATATACTGCACACTACCATATCCGGTACACCACTGCTCGGCCAGCAGTATAGTTCACCGAAAAAGATACGACCTAGCGTGGTAGCCCTGCATAATTCAAGCGGGAGAAAACGAGTGTAAAATTTACACTTCCCAATTGCGAAAAAACACCGACATTGTTCCGTTCGACATTTGTGACATTATTAAGCTACCAAAATAACTTATTCAAAATAATTCATAAACTCACTTTTCTTGAAATTAATCTGAAATTAAAGAAAAGAAGAAAACTTTTTTGAAATTTAATTCTACTATTTATATAGTAAATACATAGTAGAATTCTAATTAGGAAATAATTTTCTTCTTTTCTTTAATTTCAGGTTTCGTACTCTACTAAGACACTTCAAATACTTCAGGCACTTTCCTTGCTATTCGTAGGTATATTATTTTGAGACTAGAAGCCCTTTTTACTCCGTTCACAGCAGTTGAAAATTTAAACCGGGTGCATACATACTGGCGACGCTCACAATTTAATCAGCCGTGAGGGCATGTAGTGCACAGTGAGGCAGATTGACCCGCTACTCGAATAAAAATATCATAACTTCTTCGTAGCATTCGTAGTACTGTTTTGCTCTCTTCAGCAATACTGTTTGTTATAAAATTTCACTTCCTCTGGTGAATTTTGATTAGTTGCATTTTTATTCGTACAGATGGCATTGCAATCTAACTTTTTTTTTCATTCCATTTCTGTATAAAAGTTAATTATCGTGATATGTTGCATAAAGTTACCGAACTAAAATACATTTTAAAGTTGCGTTCTATCTAGGGCATAGGGGTAAAATACCATTGTATCACATTGGCGTAGCTTACGGCACCTGTAGTGGCACGAAAATTTCTAAAATTCTAAAATGTTTGACAGGATTTTCTCGAAAAAATTGGGATTTTGTCCCATAGTGCCGACTGGAGCCACGGCGCCTAGCTAGCTGCACTATTCCTAATTGAAATTTATTATTAATGTAACAAATGTTGATAAATTCACCTGAGCGTCGGAATGCCAACTGCTGCCAGTAGTGCAGTGATTTGTACTTTATACCTTCAGATGCAACTTAGACGAAGCTAGGAAATACCAAAAGATGGTGAAATGGCAAAAATAGAACGAATTTTCCCCCTTTAATGTCTATATAAAATATATTTTTAAAAAACGGGTGGTTTGTCAAAGTAAATACAATTGAAACTAAATCCCAAAGTGTTATTCAGTTTCAAAACAAAACTTACAACAAAGCATGAAATGGGATTGCTGGATTCAATAAAGCAACTGCACATTATGCACGATAAACAATTCATGGCGCAATGTAAGGTGCAGAAATTTCCCAAGGGTAATAGAGTTTCTAAATTGGAAAACATAGTTTGTCGGAAAAATAGAACTCAATTTATTTCGACAAACAAGTAGCTACTAGTTGCACAGCTAAACAACATAATAACTTCAAGCATGTAAAGTGGGTTCGTAGAAATGGATGTTTGATAAATTATAAACTTCCACAGCCGTACTCACGTTCTCGGAATCAGGAATTAAGTTCACGATCAAACGATTGCAGTTTTTAGACTTTTTAAGCTGTATTTCGATAATTTTTTATAGCGGTAGTTTTTACAATCGACGGAGGGAATGAAACAAGAGTGTTCATAGCATCCAAAGAGTGACCAAGAGTGACGCGATTGGGAAAGAGCGGAAAATTAGTAAGGCAGGTGTGTGTACGAATGGTTAGACTGGGATGATCGAAACTAGATGTAAGATTATCTAATATAGGGTGTCGTGTGCTGATAGTTTAATTGTCAAAACACTTGGGCGTGGGTTAGAATTCCACTCAGCAATTGAACTACGCAATATATTTTTGGTCCCACATCGAAGTTTCGCAGTATCATCCAGTGGACCATTCTTCCTCATCAAACGCTCTTCCGCCTTTAATAAAAAAGGTAAGGGAGGTCAAGACAAAAAAACACGATATTTGTACAAAAGCAAGTTGAGTTGGTCGAAAGGAATCTTTCGACATTGTACTCAAGTTTTTCGAGATTATCATGTATTTTATCACTAAAATTAACATCGACTTTAGTGTATGCTAAAACATAAACTATTCTGGCTGAGCTATGAATAAAATTGAATTCAGTACCTGGTACGAAAACAGCACAAACTTCAGATAGATAGTCTGAACCGATTAAACATTGATTATCGGTCAGGTGGTCCAAATCCCACCTGTATGACCGCCGTAACTAGGTATAATAAATGGAATGATTAAACCGTGATAATTGCTAGCGCTGAATGAATTACTGAATGGAACTCCAATTTGTGGGTGCGATAATGCGTACCGTAGAAAAAACAATAACGTTATACAACCGGCATCCGGCCGGGCCAACGGAAGGTTGCGGAAGTTGGTGGTTATTGCATCGCCAGGATTGACACGTTTAAACCAAATGATAAAAATGATTGATAAGGCGAAATACAGGAATTTCAAGAGCAGTTTCTGCTATTTTACAGGGCTGGTGGACTCAATGTTACAATAATTATGTGTTAATGATGCACGTTGGCGATAAAAGCATTTTCTGTTGAGTTTTAGTAGGGAAATTTTACGCTTCATTTCAATGAACATGAACGAACGGGGAAATGAATTAATGCAAAAGATAGAAGAAAATAAACGGAACTTTTATTTATTTTTTGCCCAGATAGATGGGTTTGCCTGTTTTCTAATTTAAATTTAATGTAATTGGTCTCTTAAGCACAGTCTAAGTTTTTGCTTCATAGTATTCGTGGACATATCTAGGTTAATTATGTCACTAAAGTTATTTATGAGCCACAAGTACCGATAAGCTGGCTTATTACGAGCGTAGTTAGCTCGGTGACTTTCTAACGTGAAAGGCCTAGGTCTTCTAACTGCTTGTAGCTACTATGATTCACAGTTATTCCGGATTTTAAATAGTGACTATCATATCGCACTCTTTGAAAATTTGTCCCATTTCGACTACTTGCTACCAATAATTCACGATGACAAAGTAATCAGCAACTGCAAACTGAAATTTCTAAAACCATGCACCAGGAAGTTTAACGAAAACAGTGCCGCCAGAAGAAGTTGGTGCTTTTAGTGGAACAGCATAAGGTTGATTGCTCTTTCTGGCCGGATAGCATTATTCAAATTCGACCAAATAGTGGTACAACGGCAATGGCGTCATCGTGGTTCCCAAAGATCGGAATCCCACCAATATTCCCCGGAGCTAAGCTCGGTGAGGGTTATTCTTTACCAGATTTTTTTCTTGTTTAAGCTTAGGTACAGTGCAAAAGATGCACTTACCTTACGTTTGCTGCATTTCAATGTTACATCGCGAGTTTTTTCCCGAATATTCCGAGTGCAACAGAGGTTAGTTTTTTCCTAGCGTTTCACTGTTACGATGAAGGTTTACTTGGTGCTCTTCCTGTGATACGATTTAAATCTTTGCACTCGCAGTTTAGTATGCAGGCAACGTTGAACTGATACAGAAAATGACATAAATACTGTTTAACTCACGTGCCACGTGCCTATCGGCTCCAGTGGACTTTGAGCCTCAATGGTAAACAAAAAAATAATAATTAATATTAAGCTATTTGTGAATGAACAAAACCCCTTGCGTTCCAACGGTATTACAGTGGGGTTCCCTCCGGAAATTTCTTGCCATAGGTATAATATTTATGCCTAAATCACTTTGGACGTGACTTTCAGATCCAAACAAGTTGATATGGATGTTCGTGTCTTGTTCACAAGTTGTTGTTTGTAAATTATGATGTTTATTCGATTCTTTATGTTTTGCTGGTTACATATATATTGTCCTTTTGGGCACGTCCCTGATTGTTACTGTAAACTACCCTCATGTAATTTGACTTAGTATACTTATATCTTAGCAACGACAGTCTAAAGATTGGTTTACATTCTATGATTGTTTCAGTCTGACTTTGAGCGCCATAATAATTAACAAATCAGAAAGTTTTAAAAGTTATAGATCCGTTTGGATAACTTGATTTGCTAATTGAACACTGTCAGCCAAATTTAGGTGGCCTAAACTAGTCCAAACAGCTATCGACTGAAAAAACTTTCCCGTTGGGACGGACGGCCTCGCTAGCAAAACAAAGCAAAACTACGTGCTACATTCTGCTTTCGAAAGTTGACCTTCCGTTTTTTATTCGTCAGACTTTGCTGCTAGCAGCATGTTACAGTGCAGGACAATTCCGTAGGCTACGATTCTATCGAGCTTTACCGGCTCTCCCAGCTGAGGTTCGAACCCAATGAGGTATTAATAGGTGTGGAAGTAGAAAACATTTGATAGTATTAGTAACGAAAAATCAGTAGTGGACCTCAAACTACTAAAACAAACCGCACATAATGATGGGGTTTGATTTTGGAATTTGATGTCACGCTTGACCGTCATTGGTCGATTTTAGCCACTTCATGATGAAATTTCTTCAACACCACTTTAGGAAGGGTCCTGTGACAAGCGAGTGGTCGTGGGTTCGAATCTTAGTAGAACCAGGCTTAGTATGCCATTCAATGTTAAATGACTTTAACATAGGTTTATTCTCTCTAAGGCTCCTCAACATTCATTCCTTCCTACCGAAATTTGCATTTTTATTATTAAGACTAAAAGATAAGAGGTTGGTCTATTTCATAGGAACGGAGCCTTTCCCGTGCGCGAAAACCCGCGCTGAGAATCGCGGCTAACACGCTGACAGACGAACAGCGTCACGCGCAGTACCTTGTAAGTCGCAAGAGTCTGCATAGCGGCGTCGTCCTGACAGTAAAAACAAGTTAGATTTAAACTTCTCGGTCGGCCAGATACGTCGCTACTTTAATAAGTAGGTTGTGCAGTCTCCTTTTGTCCAGCGCCTCTGTGGTTCATAGGTACATGGGTACCAGCACGCCACATGCCCTGGCGGGTGTTGTGGATTCGAATCCGGTTATAATTTCAGAATATAGCTTGGTTCAACCCATGCACCTTCCAGCATTGGACAAAAGGTAGGAGTCACAACGACTACTTATTAAGCGTAGCTATCAATAACCTCCTCCCCTCACCTTTCCGCTCTTTCCCATCCATTCCAAAAAAAAAATTCATTATTTTCGCCAACCTTTCCTTCATCAATTGTAGAACCACCGTTTCAGAAAATATTAATCCTCCGTTACTCGCGCTGTTATATTTTGTACAACGTCTGTGAACCGTTAACTTTATATCTCGGTATATCTCGGGATTCCAACAACAAAGAAAATTACTGTTTTCAGTAAAGTTGATACGCACACCAAGATCTTTCAAACGGTGGAAACAGTTTCATAAGTTTTTCACCAAGTGGCTTTAGTATTCGAGTGAATTCTGTTAGGTTTTAGTACGCCTATAAATCCAAGTTGACGCGAGTAACGATTCGTTACTAAAGAAAGGTTAATAAGAATTGGTACTTGCTTGACATGCGACTGAACCCTCTTGTTCAAGGGTAAATTATAAATAGTCTCCACACTTCTTGGCTCTAGAGACCTAGTTTACGGATAATAAACAGTAGTTCGCTCACTATATAGCGATACTGCAAAAAGAACGAAGTGCGGACTACAATACCTGGATGGTATCACAATAGAGCAGAATACTGGTTGCAGTTATAATGTCCATTAAAACAAACATCACTTTACCACCATTGCCACACTTGTTTATAACTCATTGGGTCGAAGCTACGACAACTGGTTTGTTAGACCATATCAGTGTCGTACCTCATGGTCAACTGAGAGACCCGTTAATAATCACAATAACAACAACTTTGTATCTGACAGCAGAGCTTCCTCTGATTCACATAATCCTAAAACAAGTTAATGGAATTCGTCGAAAGTAGATCATAACTTATTGAACCACATCATTTTCACCATTCTAGACCAAATGCTGCAATAACTGGAGAATCTTACGGGGACATCAAAGCAACGCGGAAGTCCCCATTATCTTCAGAAGGCTATTAAAAATTACACAAAACCAAATACTAAACACGTTTCCTCTTGCTGCTACCCATCGAAAGTTGAGGACCACTTGAAGCCGCAGATTGGAGACTGAAGCGCAGCCCCATCGCCATCGCCATCGCTAGCACTATAGCCAGTCGACTGGAAAAGGCTTACGGTTCACATCACTCGAGGGACGAAATTGGGTCGAGATTCACTTCTTGTGAAGGAAAATGGATTCGTTCCTGGCAACCAACAACGCCGTTACTACTTGAACGGCACACCAGTTAAAGATGATGGCGGTACAATTGCAGGATACCGGAAAGTTAACGAGGAAACGGTTATGCGCTCTGTTTCACTGTCTCCTTTTTCTCATTACTGAAGCAATTGGATTCGTTGGGCTGTGACTGCGCACTTCGAAAGAGTTACTGAAAGTTTTTTGTTGTTGTTGTGGAAATGTTTGGTGGTTAGTGAAAAGCGCAGTGCGTGAGTCGTAAATCGTGGTTTCCATTCGAAATTTCAAATCATGGAATGTCACGTTTTATAATTAAATTTAATGTTTTAAATAGCTTTTGAAGGATTATACTTTCAAAGTAGAACTAAGTCCAGCACTCACGGATCAATTAACATTCGGTGTCTACATACGACGCAACCGCAAGTGGAAGTAAATCTAGCACGATATGACAGTGTTGCAAGTGTGCATTTAATTTGATTGGCTGATACCGACAACAACATTCATAAGTAAGTGACGAAGAAGGCTAGAACGTCGCTTTGCGAGGCATCTTCCCGGGGGGCCACTGCGTGCTCCGTAAATTATTACCCATTTAGCCTATAGGCGGAATATGCGGAACGCAAAACGGATGTCATGCATATTTCGTCTAATAACGATTTACATTTGCATTCATAAACAGCACCAGCAACAACAGTATCATGTGCTGTTTACGTACGGTAATATAGAATCCATTCATATTGATTTAAGAAATTATATAGAGCTCAGGTATGGCTTATCGAGACAAGGTCAATTCATCACCGATGTTTTTCAGGCTTCAATTTTTTGTTGAAATCAAGTTTTGAAATTGAATTGGTAAATTTACTTTTGTTATTATTGTGCTGGATGTTATTTTGCAAGCTCACAGGAGTATGTATGTAGACTGAAGTTTTCCCTGACCAAATTGTGGACATAAGACTAATGCTCACGTATTTTTAGTGAAGGTGAAAACGAACAACTAAAATCAGTTCCAAACGAATAAGGATTATCATTACTCTTGGGAGTATTTCAAGTTACTTGGGACATGTCAAAAGGTTATCAAATGTGAAAAAAATGGAAAAAATTAAAAATATTTGCTAAAATCTAAAATTTTAAATTTCAATTATTGGAATCATTTAGTGAGTTTATATATCAATGTTCTACGAGTCTACGAGTAGAGTCGCAAATACCTAGTAAATATTTTTATGCTCCCCGTATCGCAGGTTGTTCACTAGCGTGTCCAGACATAAACAAAAGATAGAGCACTCGACTTGTCAGAAGAATGTTTTGGCCTGGCAAAACGGAATAATCTTAAGATGCAGAATCTATTATTTCCTAAGACTAGAGTGACTATATATATAGTGGCGACAATGTCAAAATTGTAATGATAATTATCTGTCAGTGTCATTCCAATCGAGCAGACGACCAATCCAACGCGTATGCAGGAAAGAGAAAGAAAATAATCATTGCTAGAGCATTGCATACTTTTAGGATAACATGTCGCCAATCTGCATACAGTCACTCTACCTAACACAAAAATACCGGCAGATTGAGTTGAAAACTCCCTGACTGTCAGGTGCTATTGGATTAAAAATCAAAGTAGAAATTGGACTAGAAATAAGAGTTGAAATTGGACTAATTTAGGCTTGAAGTTCCATTTCACATTGAACTGAAAATTGGACTTAAAAATGGATTTGAAATTGGACTTAAATTGTACTTCAATTTGAGCTTAAATTTGACTTAAAATTCAACATAAAATGGGAATTAAATTAGACTTGAATTTGGACTAATTTAATTTAGAAATTTTACCTCAAACCGGATATGCACACGAAATTTAATTTGAAATTAGGATTGACATTTTTCGTCTTATTCTCTCACATACTTTACTTCTTTCTATTCCGTTTTTTCTGAATCGTTTGTTTCGTTTTTGTTCTCATTTTCCTGCTGTTTTTTTTTCTTTTTCTTCCGTTCTTCTTTTTTCCTGTCTCGTATTTCCTATTTCAATGTTCCATTTTCCTTCGTTTCCTGTCCAATGGTTTCTTATTTTCTGTTCTATTTTTATAAGATTTTTGTTATTTCCTTTCCCGAATTCCGACATTTTTATTTCTTGTCCAGTTTTTTTGCATTTTCAGTTTTAAT
This sequence comes from Sabethes cyaneus, assembly GCF_943734655.1. NCBI lineage: Eukaryota > Metazoa > Arthropoda > Insecta > Diptera > Culicidae > Sabethes > Sabethes cyaneus. The sequence goes on from NC_071353.1 coordinate 18,056,344, forward strand.
CTTTTATCTCTTTTCATGATCGTTTTCGTCTTCGTCTGTTTCGTTTTTTTTTTTCATTAACCTTCTTTTCTGTCAAATCGACTCTGTTTTTGATTCCTTTTTCCCATTTTCCGCTTCGGTTTTTTTTCTATCAGTGTTGCGAAGCTCACACTCGAGTGGTCTAATTTTCTCACACACGCGTACTTATTCTAACGAACGCATAGGCATAAGCATCCCTTTAAAACTCCCGTTCTTATTTCTTCATGAACTGCAACGAGTTCTTGTGAGTGTGTGTTAACCTAACAGCAACTGTCGTCGCTCGTCGTTCGTCGTTGCAGTCCGATCTGCTGATACCGATTACTCGCGACGGCTCGCACTCCCGCCGGTGAGTAGAATCGAGGGCGAGGGGGAAGAAGAAAAGAAAAAGTAATGCAAAATTTGAATCCCAGTGCGTCACCAGCACGGCCAGCTGAATTTTTTGACTCGGAGGAAGACTATGCAGGAGACTGTGCGCGAGTGTGTGGGTAGCAGAATGTCTGCACACAGCACCGGTGGCTGTTTCTTTTACGCCTGCGTATGCGGCGTAAGCGTTGAATGCTATGTTTCTCATATTCATACATAGCGTTATGGGACACCATGCCCACCACGCAAATCAGTTCCTATTTAACCAAATTCCTGGCTTAGAACTCTAAAGAAAAGTCCTCTTTAGTCACCTATGTTACAAGCCATTTGCCAAAAATTAGTGAAACAAGAACCGATTTACACAGTAGAAATTGTTGCTAATTGTGTGCTGTAACGCTGGACCTGGAATGTGTCTTTCGCGTGTGAGTAGGCATGGTTGACTTCGCTCGATTCGCAACATTGCTTTCTATTTCCCGTTTTTCATCTTTTCTCTCCCGGTTTACTTTTTAATCCGTTTATCCTTTTTTTGTCTATATCCCTATAAATCCCGTTTGATCTCTTTTTCCCGTTTTCCTCCTTTCCTCTACCGATGAACTTTTTTTCTGACGCTAATTCTGCTTTTCTCATTTGTTTTCTGTTCCGTATTTCCTTGTCACATTTTCCTTTTTTCTTCTTTTCTCTTCCGTTTTACCTTTTTCTTTAGTCTGTTTCGTATGCCCTTTCTAGTCCCGGTTTCCCTCTTTTCCTCTCGATCTTCATTTCTCTGCTCGTTTTTTCACCCTTTTCTGGCGTTCTGATTTATCTATGTTCCGTTTTTTTGTCCACTTTCTTCCGTTTTTTCACGTTTTCAGATCCGTTTTTCGTCTTTTCCTGCCTCGTTTATAGTCATTTTCTGTTCCGCTTCGACTTTTCCCAGTTTTTGACTTTTTTCGCTTTTTAACTCTTTTTCTATCCCGTTTTTCGTTTTCGTCTATTCCATTTTTCCTCTTAATATGTCCAGCTTTTTCTCTTTTTCTTCCACGTCCTGTTTTTCTTTTTTGTTTTGTGCTTTTTCCTGTTATGGTTTCTTTTTTCTCCATTTCTTTTCTTTTTTTCTTTTTCTATCTCATCTCTCTTCTCTTTTGTGCTCTGTTTGTATTCTCTTTCTTATCACGTTTTTCCTCTTTTTATCTATAGTTTTTCATTTTTCCGCTGTTATTTCCTATTTCTCTCCCTTTTTCGTTCCATGTTTTCCATTTTTCACCTCTTTCCGGCGTCCTGATTCTCCTCTTTTCTGTTTTCTGTCTGTTTCTTCCGTTCTTACTCATTTCAGGCTCGTTTTTCCTCTTTTCCTATCTCGTTTTTTTCATTTTCGTCCCATTTCGACTTTTCTGGTCCCCCTTTATTGTAGTTTTTTTTGCTTTTTGTTTTCTATTCCGATTTTCGTTTCCGTTTGTTCCATTCCTGCTCTTATTATGTGCTGTTTTTCATCCTTTTCAGTCGCGTTCTGTCTTTCGCCTAATTTTTTCTCTTGATTTTTTCTCCCATTTTCTTCTTTTCCGCCTTTTTTTACTTTTTTGTTTCGAATTGCACTATGGGCCAGAAATCAAAACTTCGGGACAAAAATATTTGCGGTTAAACGGCATGCCTCAGCTCAATGTGGTCTTCGGCAACTTTTTGAACAAAAAATTGAGGCATATTTTAAAGGGATCGTCCAATATTTAAGCGTTACTTAAACAACAATTTAAGTAATAACTTTTTGAGCGAAGTTTTTTCACCTTTTTGGTTTCAAAATATTAAAGATAAACTAATTTCAAGTAATTTTTCTAAAGATTTGAAACTTCTACCTTTCACCCATTTTCGGCAATAGACCTTTGTTTATAAACGACCCCTCAAATCACATTTCTTCTTGTAACATGTTTGTTTCAACAGACAGCTCAATGTGATGTTCTAGAAAATATTTTGCACATAAAAGAGGAATATTTTTGCAGAAGACTGTTTTGCTTTGTATGTATTAATTAATAAGATATAACTGATTTTAGGTTAAAAACCGTCTGACGAAATATCCGAATATCTTAGCTATCTGCAAGCATCTTTAATTAGTTTGCATACCATTTTGTAGGGAATTGTTAAATTTATCTGCCCAAATGCGCATTTCAGAGAATACCTGGGAATACCATGGCTGGGAATACCTGGGAATAGTGCGGATTTTTTTTTTTCAAACATGTTATAACTTAATAAATAAGCGTTCTAGCGTCAGTCTTCACAGAAAATATGTACTTTTACATACTGAATAACTCTGTAGAACATTTGAAAGAAATAAAATAATCGTGTGCAAATTAGATAATAACTTTATTCAGCAAAGTTGCTTATTTCAGTATACTCTGTAACTTTTGGAGAAAAAAACATGTTTTTGAAATTATTTAAGAAAACAAAAGTTCCGAAGACACCACCCTTGAAAAAATACACATTTTTCATCAGTTTAGCGGTTTCCAGATCTAATTTAAACATTTTTACGCCAATCGATCGGAAAATCTCTTACGCATTCATACCATTAATGAAACCTGTTGATTTCAAAGTACGTACGGTAGATGCTCCAGTAGTTGTGGTAGTACCTATAGTGGTGGAAACTCGAATTATTGCGTTATTCTTGCAGATTTTGGTACAAGTTTGATAGGTATCGAACTACCAGTACCAGTATTATCGGTAAGTACCAAACTTGCACCAAAAATCTGCAAAAATAACGGAATAATTCGAGTTTCCACCACTATAGGTACTACCACAACTACTGGAGCATCTACCCTACTATTGAAAAATTTGAAAATAACGAAACATTGTCCAGCTGGACTAACATTTTAGTACTATCATTTATCATCAACTTACTATCATTTTAGTAATTTTCACAAGAAACTGTTTGCTCTAGTCCGTTGTTCTTTGTTGTGCATGAGATATGAATTTTTGAAGTAGGTAAATATTCAGAAAACCCGAGTTTTTTTTAGCAATACAGCTCAGTAACAAAAAAAACGTTATCATAAAACATAGTTACAAGTAACAGAAATCGGATTTGAAATTATGCTTGAAGTTGGACCTAAAATAAAATTAAAATTTGCCTTGGCAATGCACTATGGTCCAGAAAGCCAAATTAGGTGGAAAAAATTGTTTACTCAGTAGTCGTTGATTTTAGACTATTTACGTCTTAGCAACAAAATCTTGATTTAGGATGCCGCTTTTTTTGGCATGAGATATTTTAGGGTGACCCTTAAATTAACCAAGATCAAAAAATTATCTTCAAAACGAAACAAGATAGAGCGATATTTACTTCAACAATTTTATAGCTTGAAGTATTTTGAGTAATATTGCAGAAGGCGAAATCCTTCTATCTTGAACCGTTTCCATATTAGAGCGATTTTCCTGAGTCAAGTTAGGGTGACTCTGCTATTTTGCGATTTTTCTCCATAACTTTTTTATTTTGCGATTCTCGCAAAACACTTCCTCAGATGACTTTTGAGGCTCAATAAGACGCAACTTTTGGTGGAAAAAGAAATTGGCTATCTACTCTACTTCTACACTTATATTAATTTTTATGATAAAAATAGGCCGTTTTCAAATGTTAGTATCTCAGAAAGGTGCAAGCAGAATTAAAATCGGTTGATTGCGTTTGAAAGATCGTGATTTTTTGTGCATAATATCAAAAAATTGGAGAGTGGATTTTTGTCTATCTCAAATAAATCAACTTTGAATATGTGTGGTTTTAACATAATTAAGTATATGAAAGTAAACGAGTTGCGCAATAACTCCGCAAGGCCTTGACTGTTCTTGATTAAACTTAGCGTACATGTTTCTTGACATAAGTAAATCAGCACAGGGGATTGACAAAAGCGGGGTGGTCGCTAAAAAGGGGAGGTGGGGGGGGGGTTACAAATAAGTAAAAGTGGCTGTAATTATCTTGCATTTAAACCGTTATAAGTTGTGTGAGTGGTTCAAATCTAAAAGAGAATGTATAAACTTAACCTCATGTTTGTTGACTTAAACTTCATAATGAGGTTAGACATTAAAAACGGTAGACTATCCAATAAACAGAGGGAATGGTAGACAAAGTAATGAAATCATATGTGTTTCATAGTATCATGGAGTGGAACTACCGAATGAGAAGCTTAAATACCCGCGACGGGGATTTCCGTGATTCGCACCTCCCCTTTCATCAGAGGCCACTATTTTTTTGTCTTTCAGCCACTTGTACATCTGTTTTCGATAAGATTGAAAATCTCAGGCGAGCGAGTGTGAAAAGCATAGCATCCAAAGCTTACTCCACTGACGCAAGCCTACGTCAAACAACTGCTGGCACTGTGTGCATACATTCTGCTACCTACACACTCGCGAGTGTACAGCCTCATATCAACTTTCTACACATTCCGCCCGCGAATCCAAAGCTCGCGAGCTGTCCATAGGTCGTTAGCACGAGCGGCACACTTGGATGTATGGATACGGATTTTACTTTTCTTCTTCATTTTACACCCTCGCTTACACACGCGGGTAAGTGTACGGGCCAATGCGAGCGATGATAGGTATCAACTGCTGGGTTACAATGACGAGCGTAAGCAACGAACGTGGCTGATAACTAAATAGCAAAGCATTGCAAAGCCTAGGTGCTACATTCCGTTATCGAAACTTGACCTTCTGTTTTTTTTATACGACAGACTTTGCAGCCAGCTGTTAGAGTGCAGGACAATTGCAGGGCCAGTTGCTACGATCCTATTGACTCTAACAGCCTCTCCCAGCCGGGATTCGAACATATGACGACTGGCTTATTAGACCAGCATCATACCTCGAGGCCAACTGGGAGGTGATAACTAAATACACTATGGCAAAAACTTGTCGCAGTGTATGAGAATATCAGAAAAGAAATCCGAAAGAAATGCTCATGCATATGTGTTCGTTAGAAGAAAATCGTGAGACAAAATTGGACCACACGAATGCGGGCTTCACAACACTACACTTCAATTTGCAAATTCTCATAATACAAAAAACAAAGCTTTTTTCCTCATTTAGACATATCTACCCTTCCCCTTGATTAGCTCTCCTCGGTCAGCGGCCCTTTTGTCTACAGCAACTTGTACGTCTCTCCGAAGATAATGAAAGAGACACAAAGTCTTCCTTATATTGTTCTACTTCCGTATTTGTGACCCTCCCATCTTTTCACACGCTCTTCATCTTATCTCCCAGCCACTTGTACAACTTCTAACAGACCAAATGCAAGATATTATTATTATTACTATTCTATATTTGAGAGGTTTTCAGCCTGTGGCTGGTTCGCCCATTAATGCAAGATGATCGCAGCCACTTTTACTTATTTGTACCTCCCCCTCCCCTTTTTAGTGACCACCCCGCTTTTGTCAACCCCCTGTGCTGATTTACTTATGTCAAGAAACATGTATGCTAAGTTTAATCAAGAACAGTCAAGGCCTTCCGGAGTTATGGCGCAAGTCGTTTACTTTTATATACTTAAATATGTTAAAACCACACATATTCAAAGTTGATTTATTTGAGATAGACAAAAATCCACTCTCCTATTTTTTGATATTATACACAAAAAATCACGATCTTTCAAACGCAATTAACCGATTTTAATTCTGCTTGCACCTTTCTGAGATACTAACATTTGAAAACGGCCTATTTTTATCATAAAAATTAATATAAGTGTAGAAGTAAAGTAGATAGCCAATTTCTTTTTTCACCAAAAGTTGCGTCTTATTGAGCCTCAAAAGTCATCTGAGGAAGTGTTTTGCGAGAAAGACAAAATAAAAAAGTTATGGAGAAAGATCACAAAATAGCAGGGTCACCCTAACTTGACTCAGGAAAATCGCTCCAATATGGAAACGGTTTAAGATAGAAGGCTTTCGTCTTCTGCAATATTACTCAAAATACTTCAAGCTATAAAATTGTTGAAGTAAATATCGCTCTATCTTGTTTCGTTTTGAAGATAATTTTTTGATCTTGGTTAATTTAAGGGTCACCCTAAAACATCTCATGCCAAAAAAAGCGGCATCCTAAATCAAGATTTTGTTGCTAAGACGTAAATAGTCTAAAATCAACGACTACTGAGTAAACAATTTTTTCCACTTAATTTGGCTTTCTGGACCACAGTGCAATGGACATGAAATTAGACTTAGAAATTGAGCTTAAACTAGGAATTGAAATGCCCTTGAAACTGTATTTGGAATTGGACCTGAAACTAGACTTAACATTAAACTTAAAATCGGTGTAGAAATTGGGCATGGAATTGGAACGGAATTTGTTTTATAATTTTGCTTCACATTAAAGTATGCCCCAGCCAGGGCACGCAAGTAATTTTACCCACATATCCCACTAGCAAGCAGCAGAACTACAATTCACGTATCCATGTACGTGCTAAAATGTTCTTCTTTGCGTTGCTGTGCTGCGACTCCGTGGGAATCCGTGGAAAAGTTTCCCACCCGTTAAGTCCATCGCTTTCCATTACATTTATTTTAATTAACATTTGTTTTATCTAATTATATAACTTAGAAGTTAGTGCTTAGGGACAAGTTAAAGTTTGCCGGGAGTACACGCAGAAAATGGGGATTCCAGAAAACAAATGGTGCACCAATGCAGTGCGCGGTTAGAGCATAATGTATAAATATTTGACATTCATGCGAAATAGTTTCGTCATCAACAGGAATCAAATGCACATGGGTGATAAATTTGAAAAACCTTCATTAGTGCTTCCAATCTGTTTCTAGAACAGCCGTCTTTATAGGCAATTCCATCGAAAATACCGTACAACTCTTGAACATAGGTTAACTGCATAGTAGGAACAATATGTACAATTAATTTGAAATCTTTTAAATAAATAAAAGTAATCACTTTTAGCTGACAAACTGTTTGATAGCTAGTTTTTGAAGAACTATTTTGATAGTCTAACATTAACGAATGTCGTCGTCGAAACAACCTGCTGAGAGTTATTCAGTGGGCCTGCATCAAACCGGTGACTAAATTTTACTGATAGCCAAGCTTTTCTCTGTTAGTAAATTGCTTTTCAGTTTTGATTTTTTTTTTGACATGTATTGGTGCTGGCATTGATGAAATATTTTACCAGAAAAAAAAATTCTGCCATTCCAATGGAAGGCATGATAATTGCAACATGTGAAAATTTTGCTTTTTTGCATTTCATTGCATTTGCCGGCTCATTAATTGGCTGAAATTAATTGCAGTTTTTTATCTCTGCAGTCTGCACACTTGCACGAATCGCAATGCACACTGAGGTAGGTTAAATCCAACAAAAGCACTTACTTTATAAGCATTATATTTTGATCGTAAAAATATCAGCGATGCAAGTTTCGCATTGCAGCATTATACTAGGTAATAATCCACATCAGATTTCAACCCATATGTAGAACAATTTTATTGCAAAAATTATTGCCGTTTTTATTTCCGGTTTACCCAAGGCTTGAATTACAGGATACCATCGATCGCTTCCTGATTATGGTAATGATTGATAATGACGACGGTTTAAGTAATTTTTATTTGTTGGTTTATTTCCAAATTCCGATTACAAACGTGGACCTCGGCGTACGACGCTGGTCTCACAAACCGGTCGTTATATGTTCGAATTTCGACTGGGTGAGACTGCCCGAGCAGGAGCGAAGAGCAAAATAATATAAAAACAATATCAAACTGTGTTATAGTGGTATATATTCTTATTGAATTATTATTGAGTTGATATTTAAAACAGTAGTTGTAAGATGAGTTTAATAACTGATTTTGAAATCATATATTATTTTGGCCTTAAAATGACATTCGATATATTCCATACAAATTTTTTTATTGATTAAAGAGATTAAAGATTTTATAAAATGATTTTTTAATATCTCATATACGACTGCATTTGTTATTCAATACCTTAAAAATACTAAAATATATTATTCTAAACTCTGAGTACAGTCATGTTATTGCTTTGTTATTCAAATAACACAAGTAGTTATTCTTTTGACCTTAAAGGAGTAAAATTTTGATATTATTTTTTGATATTTTACCAACTGTGTCAGCCAAAACAAGACCAAATTTTGATATGAGTTATCCGATTTCCAATAACACATTTTGATATTATTTTGCTGTTCGCTCCTGCTCGGGTGTTAGTGTCAATAAGATCGAAGCATTAGCCCCTCAATTGACCTGTACACTAACAGTTGGTTGCGAAGTCTAGCGAGCAAACAAGCAAAATTGCTTTCCGTGGGCAATCAAACAATGCTAAAACAATTAATTTTTATGTTCTGATTATCAGAGGATGAGTGAAATTCAGTTTTCTCCGCAAAGTCAAACTAACTGGTGAAGGCTGTCGCAAACAACATTGACCTGAATATTCACCGACGGATGCTCTGATGGTTGTCGGTACTAGAATGCTCCGGTGACTGATGTGATCCGCTGGGGCCATGCCTTTCCGGAGGAATAACAAAGGAACAAACTAACAAAAGCTAGCTCGAAAGTGCGTCGCTGCATTCAACATTGTTTTAATGAACTTAGTCGTTGAGCATAGTGGCAGGTGTTGAATTGACGTTTTCAAAGTACTGATAATGGTGATTTGGTTGAAACAGAAATTTCAGCTATAGCACATTGTGTTCGTACTAAGCCACTTTATTTGACAAAAGGATATAAAATGATGAAAATAAAAATATTGTTTTGAAATTTGTCCATTTCTTTCAGTTATTATACCATTCCACTATAGATTTCACTATTTCAATCTTATCACGGTCGCCATGTTCTATTTAGTATAATATTTCCACTCAACATCTTCTAATGCTACGGATTTATTGTTGAAACATTTGGAGCTGTTGAAATGTTGAAATATCTCAATGATGCCTTCATGAAAACATCCCCTAGGACTGCAGCAATTATCTTTGAGCTACCCAGCTTCCAGAAAAGAACACTGCTTTTGTGCAGTATTTCAACATAAGTTTAACGTTTTATCTGTGCCAGTTGTGCAAACATAAATAAAAATGCTAGGGAAATTTTTCGGTTCTCGATCACCATCAATCGAATAGTACCATTAATGGTGTCGTTTGATGCAGTCTATGGCGTTATCATGGCCAAACGTGCCGTCTCTGTCCGCGGTGCACCGTGCACATATGCTGCAACGTGTAAAAAATAAACACCAAACAATAATGGTGCGATGCGCTGTCTAGTACCTAGCGATGAATGGTTTGGTCACAAGGTCTACCAATATGTTCTGCCCGATTGTCCCTGTGACTAGAAACAAAAACTAACAGGGAAAATATTGCATCGTAATAGGCGAGCGTCAATGCACAGCAGGTCAAGTTGGTTTTAAGTTGAGAAATTTTTTAAAACTGTTTGAGAAAATTTCTCATCTTTTCTGTATAATTTTTACTTCACTGGTGTACGCATCTAAGCTTTGATTGTAACAGTTTTTCTACTTGTTGAGTTACCGAAAATTCATAACTATTCAAAACATTGCACAGTGCTCAAATTTTGAAAAAACGCGGACATTAGCAATTGGGTAAAAAATGCGTAATTTTTCAAGGGTGGTGTCTTCGGAGAAGTTTAATAATAAAATATAGCGCATCTTTCTGCACTATTAGGGTGACCGTGAATTCACCTATTAGGGCGATACGAACATTTGTTTTTTTTTTAATTAAAAAAAACTTTTTCGTCAAAAAGTTGCAGAACATACTAAAATAAGCAACTTTGCTGAATACAATAACTATCTATATCTTACCTGTTGCGAAATATAATGATGTATTAAAAAAGAGCGCTTCACAATCAATTATGCTCAATAACTTTGCACACGTTTTTTTTACTGCTTTCGAGTGTTCTACAAAGTTATTCAGTATGCTAAAATACACATTTTCACTGAAGACTGTATGTCGCTGGGACGCATATTTAATAAGTTATAAAATAAAATGAAAAAAATTGCAATATTCAAAAAAAAAAATTTCAATTTCGGCCCGTTTCGCACAAACCAGACAACCATTAGGTGAAAGTACTATATTTAAAAAAAAAATAAAATAAAAATAAAAAAAATATTTCCACCAGGAGATCTCTAAAGGAATCTCAGAAAAATCAATTGAAAAATGTGTTATTTTCTGATAAAATTTTTAATAACTCATTAAATATGCATCTTAGTGAAAAAAAAGTCTTCAGAAAATGTGTATTTTAGCATACTGAATAACTTTGTAGAACATTTGAAAGGTATAATAAAATCGTGTGCAAAGTTATTGAGCATTATTGATTTTAAAGTGCTCTTTTTTGGCACTACATTATATTTCGTAACCGGTTAGAGATACATAGATACCACTTTCAGCAAAATTGCTTATTTTAGTATGTTCTGCAACTTTTTGAAGAATTTTTTTTAAAATTATTTAAAAAAAGAAAAGTTCGTATCACCCTAATAGGTGAATTCACGGTCACCCTAATAGTGCAGAAAGATGCGCTATGTTTTATTATTAAACTTCTCCGAAGACACCACCCTTGAAAAATTACGCATTTTTTATCCAACTGCTAATGTCCGCGTTTTTTCATAACTTGACCACTGTGCATTGCAGGGAAAACTATCAATATGTTTATTTTAAATTTAAAACGAGCTAATTCAAGCAATGCTTCTCATTACTCTCTAATTACCTGCAGATTTACTAACACTCTGCGAAATCTAACGAATAAAAGCGGAAGGGTAAGTTCCGAAAATAGTATATAACCCCAAAATTACAAATTGACGATAAGATCTATTCTTTGTGTGACTTCTGTATAAGAAATTTGCTCTAATTTATGTTGATTATATGCCTAATTAGTGCACACCGAGTCTAGGTGCCATATTCCGCTTTCGGATTACCTACGAATGGCCGAAACACAAATGGCCGAATCACGAATGGCTGAAACACAAACGGCTGAAATAACAAACGGCCAAATCACAAACGGCCGAATCACGAATGGCCGAATCACAAAAGGCTGAAACACGAATGACCGAACGTCATATTCGGCCGAAAATAATCACGGCCTTCAGCCTGCACAGCCGTATTTTAAACGTAAATGATTCGCGCTTACGGAAAGAAACAACTATCAATCATCTATACTATATCTACCAAAATAAAAAAAAATAAGACGCAGAGTATGTCTTGTTTTTCTGAAACTAAGGGACAGAATTTTACGAAAAGCTTTTTTCCTTCACCTATCATTGACGCATCATCACAGAGCTGCGAGTGGAACAAAATGCAATAGAGGGGAAAATTTTAAAGGTCTTTCGAAGGGATGTTTCAAATTCGCGGAGAGAAATAACTGAAAAAAATTATTCAAAATGTGTAAGGTCTAACGAAATGAGCAATAAAAATTTTGATGATTTAGGCATTCCGGGAAAATTCGTCCTTTCGTGATTCGGCCATTCGCGATTCGGCCTTTTGTGATTCGCTCATTCGAGATTCGGTCTTTCGCGTTTCAGCCTTTCATGATTCGGCCTTCTGTGACTATTGTTGGAATTCGGCCGTTTGGATTTCGGCCATTCGTCATTCGGCCATTTGTGTTTCGGCCATTCGGTACCAGCCCCCGTTTTCAGTGCTTGACCTGCTGTTTATATTTGACAGACTTTGCAGCCAGCTGTTAGAGTATAAAAGGACAATTGCGGGGCTAGTACTACGATTCTATTACAACTCTTGCAACCTGTCCCAGTGCAGTGTCGTACCTTGAGGGTAACGGGAAGGAATTATCAATTATGGTTATAAAAATATTAAATATCTACATGACTTCAAAGGTTTGATGGCCTTATCCAAGCATTTTGCACGATTCTGTTCCACAATGCGATGCAAGAACTAGGTCGTTATTTGGGTCATTTTTGGCAGCATTTTGTACGACGCAGTTGGCTGGCAGTTTGTTAGGACACCATCCTAGTTGTCCATGTATGTTTTGCAGGAACGGAGGTGCAATTGTTTTTTTTTTTAAATAAAATCAGCTCTTGTATGTAAGAATAACATTTTTAAATTATTTTTGCTTTGAGGATCCAACTCTTTGAACAAAAATATTTCACGGAAAATGTAATACAAAAGGCTGCCCGACTAGATGATAATTATAACTAGAAAAACTTATAACAAAACAACACCTACTCTGTTGGAATTTTGCTACACTCAAACAATCTACACATTCCTTCTACCTAAAAAACACGTAGCCTTCTTTAGAGAATGTCCCTTATTGTTCTGCTCGTCATTATTGGAATAAATAGTAACAGTTGTCTGATTTTCATGAACTAGCGAACAAGGCTTTCTGCTCAGGAATTCACTAAATTTAACAGCAAAACCGCTGATCGGCTACCATTGATGGTTTCCACTAACGGAAAATCAATGAACACTTAACGAAGAGCTGTATTGAAAACTCATTTCTGAAAGCCAATCATCAGTTTCGCATAAAATCTAATTAAACTGATGAGTTCCTGCTCTTCGGCAGTCAGTATGGTGCGCGTAATATAATATGATGGTTTAATTGAAATTTGTAACTTTGGGCAATTTTGCGCGGATTGAAAGCGTGAATTTAATCAACCGTTTTATTGTTAAACTATACACTAGCCAGAAGTGTTCATCAAACATCTAGTTGGAATACCTATAACAATGTGATTTCACTGCACCATAGATTTGCGTAAACAAACGGATCGTATTACTGTGTAAACAGTCATTTTTAAACCTACTAATGTTTACTTTAAATTAATAACAATTTAATGTGTATCTTAACAGGTGTTAGAATACACATAGGGTAAAGAACCGGTTTTAAGCAGTCTATAAGCGGATCACTGATTGTTTTACCTTATTACAAGCGATGGTTTGACTAAGTGGGGGATATCAGCATACCAATCTTCTTGCTACCTTTAGTTCTTCAAGCTATTACCACTGGAAGACACTATTATTGAGCTAAACTTTTAATTTTTCGCTATAAAAGTTGGAGCGATGGAACTAATTTTGATTGGACCGTACATATCACCCTCAAGGTGCTTTTTTAAGTAGTCCTGAAATCTGAAGTTTTGTACGCTCTCATAAAAAATCTCTCGAACTTTTCCCCCTATTCAGTAAGTTCGCGTTCCTATCCACGCCTACTAATCGGCATCTGCATTAACCTTTACGTCCCCGACACCAAAAATGAAGGTACTTTCGGTTACACATTTGGCTCTATCTCCACTGATTTTCAATCGATTTCTATGCAACTAATCTTAAAAGAACCACATTAGATTGGCCTTTAGTGAAAAAATATGCTGGTAAATTATGGTTCCATTTTCCTGGAGATATTCCAGATCGCGGTGGGATTTTTTTTGACGTCATAAGTAACAGATGAAATAAAATTAGAAATCTGTTTAATTGACAGCGCAAAAGTTATCCATTTTATTTGTAGTCACTAATAATGACTTTTACACGACTTACGCCTCACTCTCCGGAACATCCGTAGTCGGTTCTACCGGAACTCGAAAGTGGCCATTTAGTATTCTCTTCGAAAATATGGCAAATGAGGTATCAAATGACAGGAATTTTTGACACGAGCGCTTTAGTGCATATTTGGATGTATTTTGAGTCGATCTGGATATTCCGAAACATTCGGCATTGTTTTACCGGGCCTCAAAAATGGCCATTTGGAATACTCTTCGAAAACAATACAATACAAATGCTGTCTAAATTGCTTATCGGGGCATACACTCACTCGTACGGCAAACGGTATTCGTCGTCTCTTTTATTCTCCAGTGTTCTTATGGGAAACTGCGAGTTTGACGTTTCACTCGCTATTCATAAGCATGGTGGAAGAACAAAAGAGGCAAGCATAGCAGCGCACACGGTCCGACTACAAAACAGTGCTGTCAAAGCATATAACATTGAAAGACATCGTTGCTTCATTGAATCACTGGGAAAATCGTCGAAAATTATTGAAAAAGCTGCCTTTTCTGTTGTTTTTAATAATGAAAAATTTATTATGAACATACATTTCTCTTGAAAGTATTGAACCACGTTTTCACCATTGGAGGTTTCGGTTAATTTCAAACCTATAATTCTTATTTCCAGAATCGAATCAGTCTTTTGGCAACACGATAGTTTACTAATTTCACTGCCGTTACTGCAACTGCTAAACAGGTCACATCGATTTAGAATTTATTTTCAGTTTTGTTATAAAACAATAAGATTTTCGGCTAGTAACAAAACTTTAGATTATAGAAAAAACTGTATTGAATAATTTGGTATGTGAATGTTAAGTGCTTGACTTTTAGAATCACTGAAATCAGTGTTGAAAAATGTGATGAATTGCTTAGTAGCGAGGCGGCGATTGTTTTCAGCAGCTGAAAAACTGACCTTCAAACAACACGTTTCCTTCGTTGTCGACAAGGCCTGCAGGAATTTGGGATTCATCATGCGTCTCGCCAAAAACTTCAATGATATATACTGCTTGAAATCACTCTACTGTGCGTTAGTTCGTTCTAATCTTGAATACTGCGCACCCGTATTATCAAAGCGGCGTCACCCGAATCGAGACAGTACAGCGGACGTTCGTTCGCTTTGCGCTCCGACGGCTACCATGGAACGACCCGATCAGACTACCAAGCTAGGAACAGCGTTGCAGACTAATCAATCTGGACTCTCTGCAAAGACGTCGGGACGTAATCAAAGATGTCTTTATATTAGATGTTTTGACGTCCTGGATCGATTGGGGATAGACGGATCAATATTTTTTGGAACGATGGTTCTACAATTGATGAAGGGACGGTAAGGGCAAGTAATGAAGAAGGATTTTTTTTTGGAATGGAGGGGAAAGAATGGAAAGGAAGGGGGGGGAATAATAGGTAACTACGCTTAACTAGTTGTCGTTGTGACTCCTACCTTTTGTCCAATGCTGGAAGGTGCACGGGTCGTACCAAGCAATAATCTGAGATTATAACCGGATTCGAACCCACAACACCCACCAGGGCATGTGGCTCGCTGGTACCCGTGTACCTATGAACCACAGAGGCACTGGACAAAAGGAGTCTGCACAACCCCCCTTATTAATGTACCGACATGGGTTGGGCTATTTTTAGACACAAATTGTGCCTCTTCCTCCACCTACTGTAGAAACCACCGACCGAGAAGTTTAATCTAACTTCGTATTTACTGGCGGGACGACGACACTATGCAGGCCCTTGCGACTTACAAGGTAGAAGGTACTGCGTGTGAATGCTGTTCGTCTGCCAGCGTGCTAGCCGCGGTTCTCAGCGCGGGGTTTCGGAGGAAGGCCCCGTTCCTGTAGAAATTGACCAAACCTCGTGATTTTAGTCATGATATTGAAATGCGGTCAGGCATATATTGATATTTTTTTAAACGATGGTTCTACAATTGATGAAGGGACGGTAAGGGAAAGTAATGAAGGATTTTTTTGGGAATGGAGGGGAAAAAGTGGAAAGGAATAGAGAGAATCGACATTTCTGCTCCGCCTCGCTTAACACGGAACAATTTATTCTTACGTATACCACACAGGAGAACCAAATACAGCACCTTTAGCACTATAACTGGCTTATAACGCAATTTTAACCGTTTTGACTTTGGCGTTAGCCGCATCGTGCTGAAATCTCGCTTTAGAACATTAGCTAGTAGTTTTTATTAGTCATTAGGATCAAGAAATCTGTTGACTTTTTAAACAAATAAAAAAAAATAAAAGAGATAAGTTACGTTATGCAGGCCTTGTCAAAAATTAAAATATCAAGCATTTACAAGTTCAATCTTGTTGAAAACCAGATGACTCTGCTGTTCAACTTAATTTCTACATGAAGGTATACATATTTGGCTTTGGCTTTATTAATCATTAAAAACGTAGGGCAATGCTTTCTTTGTTCGTTGGTCGCCGAGAATCAATTTCGCTCGAATCAACGGTATCTAATAACTCCTATATCAAATGTCATATAATTTTGTGGCTTATGACCATAAAAAGACAGATGGTTTTTTGGCATAATTGCAAACGAGCAGATATCATTTCATTGCAATTTGATTGTGCTTTGTGGTAACATGTGATTCATCATCATGCCTGGCAATACATATATTGAGCACGATAACTGTACAAACGCCCACTTCAGTAGATAAGACGCTCTGTCACGTGGATGAAATATCTTATTATTGTTATTATGATAGTACGGTAATTCGAACTACCATATGTCTGTTGCATGACAGAGCGAACTTTGTTTGTGTGCAAAATTTATATTGATAAAACTATTAGTGCACTCGAAATTAATCCCTTCTCTTGTTAGTTTTTCGGCACAAAGCTCAGTGGCATTTGAGTGGAAACTGACACTTGGAATAACCCTCCCATAAACCAGCCGTAATCGGGCCGAAGTAGGAAAATTTAATCTAGCGGGCATATGCCGCCGGCCAGAAATAAACCATGACTAAGCGCGTGTTTGCGCTATATTGGACCAGAAAATATCCGCTGGGCACTGATAAAGATGATAATTGAAGTTGAATGGTTTGATGAATATATGGTAATTTCCTGAAAAATAAACCAATTTATGCAGGTCCACTAAACAGTCGGAATTTAGTCGGTCGGCACATTGTCGTTGTCAGTTCACCAGTGGATAACAGCAAGAATGTTATTGTTTTTCAACTCGAATTTGTACTAAGTTAAATTGTTCTTAGTAAAAAGCTTAAAGATGGTCGTTAAATTTCTCAAAGTAAATATTTACATTATGGAAAGCTTATAAAATTTTCTAATTCTCGGTATTGAAAATCTAGTTGCACAATTCAATTGAAAAATTCATAAATTACTGCATCCACCACATAGGAAGCAAGGCAAGAAACCGAATCCTCATTGCTAGTGATGAAATACACGGATCAGTGTTCCACTGTTAATCATAGAGATCAGAGCAAAACCAACTAACCCTGTAACCATCGATATCAGTCTGTCTTTATTGTGGAAACTCAAACCGTCTGAATGGCACCCACTTGCCACTTGGTTGAAATGTTGGTTAGCTCAGAAATTGCACTGGCTGTGAAGGGCAAAACCAGAAGCTTTACACCACGCAGCTCACCTGACGAGTGTTTATACAGAAATGCAAACCTCTCAGTGGCAATAATTTGGTGTATCCGCTCCAGTTCTAATATTCTCGAGCTTGAGTTACACCTCGAGCACGTACAGACCGTCGTAATACACAACTGACCAGCAGCGAGTCGTATCGTAAAATTTATGGACCGCCGCCGCCACCGGACGTTATTATGTCAGTAACGTTGTGTGCCTACCCTTGTTACATACGATATAGGTATCGAAGTTCGTGCACATGACGATGGAATTTGTAGTGCAAAGTTGCTTCTACCGTAGCGCATATACCTCCAAGGATGAAGAGCATAATCTGGTTCATCGCCAAGGCGTATGCCATAAAGTGCACCGGCGGTCTCACATAGCCGCTGATATATGAGCTCTAGCGAAACCTAACGTCACTTGCTTGCAAGTACGGCACTAATTGAAGTTCACCCTTCGGCAAGGCTTTTTCAGCCGTTGAGATGTTATCCCTGGCTAGGATGCTGACATCGACCAACCGATACCTAATTAGTTTAAGTACGGTGTAGGTCATTTTAGCTGAACGAGTTTCATGCATTTCGATGTAGGTACATGACAACGAGTCCGGGAAATACGATCCTTACTAATCTCGATTGACTTTTGGTTGAAGAACCTGCTTCGATAGAATTGGTATTAAAGAAGATGATAGAAACTAACGTAAACATGTTTCTTTTAAACTTTTTCTTAACCTAAATTTGAATTCCATAAAAATATGTTAGATCCACCATGGATAAAATTGCGATCCAGCACAGGCGCACCAAGCCGCTGCTCTGGAACACTGGAACTATATCAAACACGGCAGCTGTGGAGAATGATTTCGTTCGGTGGTGTAGTTCTATTAAGCTGTTGTTGAGTCGCAGCAAAAGGGAACATGGGATAATTGAATTCTCTTGTAAACCCGTGACTGCTGTTGGCGCACACTTGTTGACAAATTGATGCTGTACAGCGCACACGGCGGCTCCATCAACACGATCCGACAGCAGTTCAATCTATAGCTCGAATGGGGCAGAGGAAAATGGTGGTGCCATAAACAGTACAAAAAAAATACTGCTCTGAAATGGATAATCATTATTATGGTCATGGTTATGGTCAACCGCAGGATGTGATTACGCCTTTTTCAATCCATCCACGGAAATTTTTAATCCATTGATTAATTACGACCATTTCCTTGATTACCATTTTAATGAATGGTCAATATTTTTCTCCACCAATCGTAATTTAAATACAAATCCATTTGGGTATTGTGGCAACACTTCTCATTTTCAACCCCATGTGAAGGAGCAACAAAAAATACCACGTTACTAGACATCTCCATCGGGTGGCTGGCTGGTTGGCTCCCTTCTATTTTTCACGCAGCGAACACTGTTCTATCAGCCTTGCTGCTGCTGCGTAATTCAATTACCATGTAAACTGACAATTTGCTCAATTTCTAGCTCTGTACTCACAGCTCAGCCATCAGATGTGCATTAATTTTATGAGCAGACAGACAATTGATTATGTTATCCATGTACTGCACGGGGAAAACGGTTTGGGGTAAGATATTATTTCTGCGATTAAATTATTCACACTTCACCACTATAGTATTCAATTTACTTGCCCGAAATGAGGTGCATAGATTCTGATGGGATTAAATTACAAGTATACCGAAAAGTGCTTAACAAAGCTTTCAGAAAATAAATTGAAAATAATCCAAGCCCGCGGAACAATCCTACACTTCCCTGCAATAATTTGATCGAAAAGAGCATAAAGAGTTTCAGTAGAGAGCTAATAAACTTGGCTTAATGAGGTTTAATAGTGAATGTATTTGAAAAATATGCACCGGCATCTAATATTAAAAATCAAAGCTCGTTCGAAAGCATAAATTAAAAAAGTTGCGTTGCGTCACAACCGAAGCCAGTTAAAAAAAAGTCTGTGACGAGAAGAATCCGTGCAATTGCTTTTGAAGCTGTCGTCAGCTGAACTATAAAACGAAGATGGAACGAATGACGCAAAGTAATCAAGTGGTTCGAACCACAAGGAGACGATTTTCCTAGTTCATCTTAGCGCCACGTCCGACAAGTAAAATTAGTGATCTCGTCAAGACCAATAGAAAACTGAACAGAACTAGATATAAACCAGATTTTAGCACTCTTAAATAGTGACGCTGAAGAGATAAAATTTCGAATTTGCATTATATTTCCTAATGAAGAGAATAAAATAAAAATAATTCAGTGATATTTAATCATTTGTATTGTTTGACATAAAATGTTCAACGAATGGGAATCATTATTTGTATTCAAATTTTTCTCGCGAATATGTTAATGAATCGCATAACTACATGTAATTATTTATTCGCATTATTCATGTAAAAACTGAAAACATTGTATTGATTTACAATGTTAGAGTTGAATGGAAATAACAAGAATAAAGTTAATAAGTGAAATTAGCTGATCATAGCTCCTCCCCCCTGAGTTACACCTCCTTAATGATTACATGTAAAAATTAAAAAATCAGTGATAGCTGCTAAAGGGAAAAAGATAGAGCTCAACTGTCTTCGACGAAAATGTGCAATTTAATATGATTAATAATTTCTTGGAACATTTAAAAAGCATACGAAGCGTTATTAAAGAGCTAGATCGAAAAGACAAGGGTGCCCCTAAGAGTTTGGCTCTATAACTTCTTTCATGTAAGAGTTACAAATCTTCAGCATTCAACAAAGTTTCTCGAAAATAGTTAAGCTACAACTTTTCTGTAGGTAGTAATCATTTCTGACTTAAAATAGAGAAAATAGTTTTTGTACCTGACTAGGGACACCCTAATGTCCGAATATTTTTTCACCACTAGAAAGTGCTTTTTGAATGAAAAAACTTTTCTGAAGCAACTATTATGCTGTGTCTTAAGGTTTCGATGCTATTTCTTATTTCTCACTATTTTTGAAACCGTCTCACTGTGCGCCGTTGCGTGCGGTTGACCAGACTGGTCCCCGCCAAAGGCGTTAGCTCTTGGGGGTGCTAAAAACGGCTTGTGTTCAGTAAAGCAATTAGCAATAACATATACATTAAAAATTGCCACGTTATCAGTTGATTTGCATGCAACAGCCATGGTGAAAACAATCAAACAACTTCGCTTGATGGTTTGTTCATACTGCTACTGAATCTGATATTTAAAACATCATCTCCCGCGAAAAAGCCGAAAGCGTTGTACGGAAGCCTGGTTCCGGACGCTCGACAGTTCCGCGCGACCGTAACGTACAGCAGAAGCTGCAAACGAAGATCGAAGACTAAGAGCAAGGCAATCTCATCGTTTCGCACCTTTGGCTGGAAGGTAGCAGCAACCGGCTAAACGGTGAAGAAGTACTTGACCAAAATTGACATTTTTATGCGGAAGCGCCACTCGAGGCTGACTGTGTCTGAGTAGCAGGCAATCGCCCAGATAACGGCTGAAGGTGCTGGCTGATGAAAAAAATCTTTTCGGCAAAGCACGACGTCGTATCACTAATTAAAAACTACCTCACAATCAGAACCCAGTTCGTGTCTGTCGAAGACTGTAAAAGCTCGCTGGGAACGGTGCCTACGGGTGTGCCCCAAGGTAGTAATGTAGGACCAATATTGTTCTTAATATTCATCAACGACCTGGTACAGCTGAAGCTTCATAGAAAATTGTGTCTCTTTGCCGTCGATACATCTGTTTTCTACGAAGGAAATGATTGTACTACAAAACAGCACCATATCAAACCGGATCTTCTACTTCTCAACGGATTCTTTGCAACCAACCTGCTATCGATGAATTTATTAAAAACTAAATATATGTTAATTCATTCAACCCGCCGATGTCTTCCAGAACGAGTTCCAATTGTAGTCAATGGTCAAGTCATCGAGGCATTATAGGATTTCCTATTTCTTGATGTAACGCTAGATAGTAAGATGAATCGTGTAACTGCCTGCAAGCTAGCAACGAGCATCTAGAGGACGGGGCCAGTCCCGGTGTAGAGGTCAGCATTCACGCCTCTTACGCCGAGGACCCGGGTTCAAATCCCAAACCCGCAGAAACCATGAATGACACAATCTGTTAAAGTGACTATAATCTAACAAAAAAAAAATCTAGAGGACTCCCTGATGACAACCGACGCTTCAGGGTCGGCACACTTATATAAATTTGGCGGGGATCAGGAATTGCTTGATTGAAAGTCGCTAATCTAGCGTTTCACTAACCTTAATTTACCTTTATCTTGTCCTACTTTCTTAACACCATCTAACCTTTCTATCCTACGGTGCCCCTGTTTCTGTTCCAATGTGCTTAGGCGGAATGTTAACAGCTGAGGTTTTCAGTAGGTACATAACGGACAAGGCAAAAGTATAATGCTCGTAAACAATGGATCAATAAAATCTTTGACAACTCTTACGGTAAATTACAAATTTCTGTTCGCTTGTGTAATCATATGGGAGTAATGATTTCTAAAGGACATTTGAGTTTACAAAAGTACACCGAGATCTTTTACTACTGTTACTCTGTTGAGTTACCCTTCAGATAGAGTATAATTCCAATGAATAGGGGTTTTTTCCACCTAAAAATGAAATCACAGAGCACTTAGGTATATTCAAGACCAGCAGGTTTCGGAAGCACCATTCATGGAAACCATTCAAATGCTGCTGCAGTTCGATGCAGTCTGCTGTCGAACGTACGACAAGGAGCTTGAGATCGTCGGCAGAAATAAGAAAGCGTCGTGATGGTATAGCATGACAGAAGTCGTTAAAACATAATAAAAATAGTAATGGCTCCAGGTTACTTCCTTGAGGTACATCCGAGCAGTTTGCGAAACATTGCTATTCATGGCTTCCTATGTTTACAGATAGCGTTAGAGCCCTCTGGATATGATTTAAATTTAAAGCACTCTCTAATATTGGGCGAGGACCAAAGGCGTTCAATTTTTGGCAACAAAATAGAGTGATCAACGTGATGGAAAGCCGCCTTTAAATCTGTATACACGATATTGACTGGGGTTCTTCCTTCCATAGTCCTAATGCAATGTAAGTAAACGGTGCTATGATTGTTGTTGTTGACCTGCCTCGAAAAAAAATCATGTGGATCCGTTGAAACACATGTTTTGACCTGCCATAATTGGATGCTACATTTGTTATTTGTTATCTATACCTATAAAGAAGGATTTCTGTCTGTCTGTCTGTCTGTCTGTCTGTCTGTCTGTATGTTCCTTATAGAATCGAAAACTATTGAACCAATCGGCATGAAAATATGCATGTAGAGGTTTTTTGGGGCCAGGAAAGGTTTTAGTGATGGTTAGAAACCCCTCCCTCCACTAAGAGGGGGGGCTCCCATACAAATGAAACACAAATTTCTGGATAACTCGACAACTAATCAAGCAAATACAACAAAATTTGGCATGTGGGTGTTTCCGGTGACAAGAATTTATTCTATGGTAAATTGAGATCCCTCCCCTCTTTATAAGGGGAATTATAACTCCTCTCCTCTTTAAAAGGGGGGGCTTCCATACAAATTTCCTCATAACTCGAGAACTAATCAAGCAAATGGAACCAAATTTGGCATGTGAAGGTTTTGGAGGGCAAGAATATTTTCTATAGTAAATTAGAACCCCTCCCCACTTTAAGAGGGAGGGCTCCTGTACCAAAGAAACACAATTTTCCTCATAACTCAAGAACTAATCAAGCAAATGGAACCAAATTTGACACGTGGGTGTTTTTGGAGACAAAAATTTTTTCTATGATGAACTGGGACCCCTCCTCACTTTAGGAGGGGGGGCTCCTATACAAATGAAAAACAAATTTCCTCATAACTCGAGAGATAATCAAGCAAATGAAACCAAATTTGGCATGTGAAAGTTTTCGAGGGCAAGAACATTTTCTATGGTGAATTAGGACCCCTCCCAACTTTAAGAGGGGGGGCTCCCATACAAACGAAATACAAATTTCCTCATAACTCGAGAGCTAATCAAGCAAATGGAACAAAATTTGGCACGTGGGTGTTTTTGGAGACAAAATTTTTTTCTATGATGAATTACGACCCCTCCCTGCTTTAGGAAGGGGGGCTCCTATACAAATGAAATGCAAATTTCCTCATAACTCTAGAATTAATCAAGCAAATGGAACCAAATTTGGCATGTGAAAGTTTTCTAGGGCTTGAATATTTTCTATGGTGAATTAGAACCCCTCCCTACTTTAAGAGGGGGGGCTCCTATACAAACGAAATACAAATTTCCTCATAACTCGAGAACTAATTAAGCAAATGGAACCAAATTTGACACGTGGGTGTTTTTATAGACAAAAATTTTTTCTATGATGAACTGGGACCCCTCCTCACTTTAGGAGGGGGAGCTCCTGTACAAATGAAATACAAATTTCCTCATAACTCGAGAGCTAATCAAGCAAATGAAACCAAATTTGGCATGTGGAGGTTTCTGGAGGCAAAAATATTTTCTATGGTGAATTAGGACCCCTCCCAACTTTAAGAGGGGGTGCTTCTACACAAATAAAATACAAATTTCCTCATAATTCGAGAACTAATCAAGCTAATGGAACCATATTTGGCATGTGGGTGTTTTTGGATGCAACCATTTTTTCTATGATGAATTAGGACCCCTTACCTTTTTAGGAGGGGAGGCTCTCATACAAACGAAATACAAATTTCCTCATAACTCTAGAACTAATCAAGCAAATGGAACCAAATTTATCATGTGGGTGTTTTTGTAGGCAAGAATATTTTCTATGGTAGATTTTCTATGGATTTCCCCACTTTAAGAGGGGGTGGGCTCCTATACAAATGAAAAACAAATTTCCTCATAACTCGAGAACTAATCAACCAAATGGAATCAAATTTGACATGTAAGTGGTTTTGGACGCAAGATTTTTTTCTATGGTGAATTGAGACTCCTCTCTTCTTTCGAAAGCGAGTTATGGCCCATCTCCCCTTTAAGAGGGTGGGCTTCCATACAAATGAAATGCAAATTTCCTCTTATCTCGAGAACTAATCAATCAAATGGAACCAAATTTGGCATGTGGGAGATTTTGGAGTCTTGAATTCATTTTACGATAGTTAGAGACCTCTCACCCCTGTGGTAGGGGGATATGAACTCTCATACAAATAAAACAGAAATTTTTGCGAAACTCAAAAACTAATCGAACTCGAGAAATTCGAGACTCTTCCATAAAACATTAGTCAATACAAGGCCACAAAAACTATCTATAGTAACACTAGATCATTCAGGACGAGACGGTCGCGAGTGTTGCCGGTGACCCGCCATCGGAAGCGCCGCCCACTGGGGGGCTTGCAAAATTCGAGATTGTGACAAAGATCATCCGAGATTCATGATTTATGTACAACACAGGTTAATTTGTGGCAATACGAGGTTTGTCGGGTCAGCTAGTTTATTTATAAAAAAACGTTCGACACAATATTGTCTTGATGAACACTAATATATAATAGTTGTAAACATATTGTAGTTACATATTGTTACAGATACTCTTGAACAGTAAACAACTATCGTCTCTGCAGGAGTCGTATTTAAAAAGTGTCTATGGTGAAGTCAAAATCGAACAGCTCGTACACGGTGTTAAACTGAGCTGCCATGTATCTTATCGGACTAAACTGACCGTAGTTAATTCTCCGAGCGTCAATATGAAGGAAATTCCTAGTACGAAGAGCCCTTCCCGGACCGTTCAGCTGTTGGCGTACGCCTCTTGTCGAGGGTTTCAAGTCCTAGCAATTTGCACCTTGTGTCATATGGAGGTAAGTCCAGCAGGTTGCTCCACTGTAGCATCCGAAGAGCATAACGGACGAACTTTTTTTGTACTGCTTCAATCCTCGCAATCCAGCTAGCTTGAAACGGACATCAGACTAATGAGCAGGTCTCGAGTAATGTCGTACCAATGCGCAGTATAGCGAACGAAGACAAAATGGATCGCGGAACTCGTTAGCTATTATAAAGATGAAACCGAGTTGCCTGTTAGCTTTAGAGATGATCTCTTCAAAGTGCAAACGAAAGGTGAGGGCACAGTCAAGATTCACTCCCAGGTCACGAACATGAGTAACCCGTTGCGGCGCATGACCCATAATAGAGTAATTAAAGGTAATCGGGTTCAGTTTGCGGTAAAACGAGATAACACTGATTGTTAACAAATTATTCGTACACCACGCCTCAAATAGGTCAACCAACTGCTGCAATCTCAAAGAATCAAGTGTGGTTTTTATTGGCAGGTATATCTTAACATCGTCCGCGTGAAGCAGACGACATCCAGCAAGCAGCAGTATGGAGAGCTCGTTAATGAATAGTGTGAAAAGCAAAGGGCCCAAGTTGCTTCCTTGTGGAACCCCTGATAGATTACAAAACAGTTCCGATTCCACCGGACCGATATTGACGCCTAAACTACGGCAGTGAGGTAAGATCTCATCCATCTGATGAAAGCGACAGAAATTCTCCATCCGATTCAACAATATCGCGTGATCAACACGATCGAAGGCAGCTTCTAAGTCTGTATATATAACTTCTACTTGCGCATTTTCCTCCATGATGTTTAAGCAGAACGAAACAAACTGCGTTAGATTAGTAGCAATTGATCTTCTACGGAAAAATCCATGCTGGCCAACGGATAAGTACTGCAAACTGCACATAAAAAGTGCGTCGTGGACTATGATTTCCAACACTTTCGAGCAGGCACAAAGTGATGTGATACCCTGATAGTTTTCCACGTTCCTCTTATCTTCTTTTTTGTGCACGGGAAGCATGATCAGGATAACTCAGAAAATACATTCTGCCCGACAGAAGTTCCGAATAACATCGCTAGTGGGCGAACAATATCTGCAGCACATTTCTTCAGAACACAAGAAGGAATTCCGTCTGATCCAGCAGCGAGCGAATATTTGCTTCCTGAGCTTTTTCATTGCGGTTTCAACGAGCTGATCGTTTATATGGAATTGTTCCGTGATCGTCGTAAGGGGGGCCGGTTACCAACGGGACTGTGATATTATTCTGCAATGACGAACAAGTGTTGCGATAGGCATACCACCGCCAGTGGCGGTGGCTGCGAACGGACTGAACTCCAGACTCACGTTTATTGCCCTATTTATAGTTACATCGTTCGATAAAAGCTTATTGTCACTATATCTAGCCAGAACAACAATGAGACAAAGCGCTATTGTTGTTCTGCTAGATGTGAAGGTCAACGCGGTCATATTGCGGCTTTGTGCCGCAACATACTCCCGCACCAAAACCGAAGGTTTTACACTGCGATATACAAAACGAGAATGATTCTAGGTCTTAGCAGTAAGGCAAAAAATTTAACTGGTGAGTTGTAGTTGAAATCTCGTAGACTGACTATCACTTGAACTGGCGCAGAGCGGCCGGAATAACGTAACTGGACCGTGTGTCCCTACAGAATGGCACGGAGTGGCCGGAATAACAAATTTGGACCTGGTGTCCTCACATGGAGCCGAGTGGCTGGATTATCAAAAACGAATTGGCGCTGGGTGGCCGGGTTATCACAACTGGACCTGGCGTCCTCACAAAATGGCGCTGCGTGGCCGGATTATTACAACTGGACCTGGAGTCCTCACAAATTGGCGCTGAGTGGCCGGATTATAACGATTGGACCTGGCGTCCTCACAAGTTGGCGCAGAGTGGCCGAAGGTTACAACTGGATCTGGTGTCCACACAAATTGGCACTTGGTGGCCGGATTATCACACATGAATTCTCATTACGATGTACCGATGAAACGAAATGGATGAACGACAGAATGCCAGCGAGTTAGCTTCCTTCTGGTGAACGACCCGGATGAACGACAGAATGCCAGCGAGTTAGCTTCCTTCTGGTGAACGACCCAGATGAAATTTCTATCCGCAACTGAGCATTTGCTGATAAGAATACACCCTCGGATACTGCAAGCTTCGGTGCTGTACAGCCCTCCTACTACTAGCTGAATCCAAAACCGGGGATTCAGAAGCTGAATGTATGTTACTAAACGGCTGTGATTCGCCCACACCGGCATAGCTCCGCTCGGGGATATGTTGCTAAGCGGCTGCGAAGTCACCCACACCGGCCTAGCTGAAGCGTAGTGAATGAAATCCTATTTCGACTATCGATATGCCGTACTTCCTCTGGTACGACGAGCACAGCAAGGTTCAGCGGCATCGTCCCACTACGTGGATGCCAAATGTAATACACTCTTGTAGCAATGCAGCAACACGGTCGATGGATTTGATGTCCCGTTAGTAAACTGTTACTGTTCAAGTCACTATCCCACTACCGAAAATATCACGAGTTACTGCGAACCGATAGCACGAACGATAAAACTGAAGTCCCGTTGGTAAAACGTTGTCTGTGCCAGGGCAAATCCTGGTCACGGCACCAATGTTCCGTGATCGTCGTAAGGGGGGCCGGTTACCAACGGGACTGTGATATTATTCTGCAATGACGAACAAGTGTTGCGATAGGCATACCACCGCCAGTGGCGGTGGCTGCGAACGGACTGAACTCCAGACTCACGTTTATTGCCCTATTTATAGGTACATCGTTCGATAAAAGCTTATTGTCACTATATCTAGCCAGAACAACAATGAGACAAAGCGCTATTGTTGTTCTGCTAGATGTGAAGGTCAACGCGGTCATATTGCGGCTTTGTGCCGCAACAGGAATATATTCAAGTTGATGAGTTGATCGCATCACATAGAGTATCTCTGATTGCAGAGGCAGTCTGCATTTCCGAAGCAATAAAAGTGTTAAAGGAATTCTTGAAGTGAGTTGCAAAGACTTCGCATTTTTCCACGGTAGTGTTCGCACAGACGGTACCCAGAAAAATGTTTACAGGCAGTCCTACCTCGTTTTTCTTTTTAATTCATGAACGACCAGAATGATCCAGGATTTCTGCGCAAGTTGGATTGCATTCGTAAAGTGTATTTTTTGTACAAGAGTAGATTATAAGCTCGGTAATTGTTGTTGGCTATGTTAAACTGTCGCTTAGAAAATGGACATCGGAGCTTACTGTATTTTTGTAGAGCAGAAGATCTAAGGCGCTTCAAAAATCGCAAATGGGCATCGCCTCACGCTGGTTTACGAGGTGGTCTACGAGTGGGAATGATTAACAGCATTGTTAACATTCGCAAAACGGTCAAGAACGGAACTCCAATCGACCCGACTGATTGCTTCGGCTAAGGCAGAAAAATTTGCTCTTCGAAAGTTCAAGTCACTAGCGTCAACAATATCTTCAAATTCAAGGGAAACTGGCAGGTCCACTACCAGTTCAACAGCTGGATGATCAGCCTCAAGTGGAACTACTGGGTCAACAGCTTCATGAACTGAGCAAAACGAGGTTGCAGATTCGTTGACCAAAACAAGGTCAAGCAGGCGTGAGATTCTGTAGACCGCCGTATTTATCTGCGTTAAACCATGCAGATAGAAACCGTCTAAGAGAGCAGCACAAGCTACCGAAATGTTCGATCGCAAGCTGTCAATCACAGGCGGTGCAAGCCCAGGAAAACTCCAAACACAGCCACGTAGCCAGGGGGTGCCCTGGGGGCCTTGGCCCCCCCCCGAAAAATTTTGGATTAAATTTTTAAAAAAAATTTCAATCCTGAATAACAATACACCAAGCTAAAACTGTAGCACAAGCATATTTCGGATGAGTGCGCCTTTGAATAACAATGTAACTGACGACGTTTTGTATATCTCATAGTCCTTGAAAATTCTCAACATGTAGCTCTTCGTTACATTTGGCATGCGGCATTGACAAAGGCGACGAAATAAGGACATAGAATGGAGACTGGAACTGCAAATCGCTAAATTTCGTTGGTGGCGATAGGATGCTGCTCGATCAGTTAGAACCCCGGAAGTTTGGCATCGTGGCACTGCAGGAGATCTGTCGCAAAGGTGAGAAGATGTGGAGGATCCGTGGCGGCAAAGCCCAACTTTTCCAGAGCGGTAGAGCGACCAACGGGCTTCGTATTGTTGGGCAAAATGCAGGATCGCGTAATGCACTGGAAAGCGATCAACGAGAGGATGCGCGTGTTGAGGATAAAAGGCCGTTTCTTCAACTACACCATCATAAACGTATATTGTCCACACGAAGGTAGACCTGACGACGAGAAGGAAGCGTTCTATGCGCAGCTGGAGGCAACGTACGACAGCTGCTCACGA
Source organism: Sabethes cyaneus (assembly GCF_943734655.1). Lineage (NCBI taxonomy): Eukaryota > Metazoa > Arthropoda > Insecta > Diptera > Culicidae > Sabethes > Sabethes cyaneus. The sequence goes on from NC_071353.1 coordinate 18,085,899, forward strand.
CAGGACATAAAGACTGTCATCGGGAATGCAAAGACCGGTGATCGGGCCCCATAGCCTGCACATCGACACGAACGACAACGGCCAGCGATGCAACAACTTTGCAGCTTTCCGAGACTTGGTGATCAGAAGCAGTTTTTTTTCCCACAAAGAAACGTCGAACAAAATCGACCATATTCTCATCGGGGACCGATTTTTCTCGACCATCAACAACGTACGCTCCCTAAGGGGTGCGGATATCGACTCGAACCATTATCTAGTAGCAGTACACGTACGCTCAAAACTATCGACGGTTTATACCTCGCGACAAAGCCGCCCTCCTCGGTTAAACATTCGGCATCTAAACAACCTGGCAGTTGCCGAAAACTACGCGCGAGTACTGGATGAAGCTCTGCCTACCTCTGTGGAGCTAGATGCTTCGACCCTAGAAAACGGATGGACTATGATACGCTCTGCCGTCAACGAGGCCGCAACCGCGGTGCTAGGAGTGGAAACCTCGAGTGCACGAAAAGATTAGTTTGACGGGGAATGCCAACAAGCGATAGAGAGGAAAAAAAGAGCTTAGAAAAACTGTCAAAGCATATCCACGAGAGAGAATTTGGCCAAGTATCGACGAGTGCGGAATGAGTTGGCCATGATCCTGAGGAAGAAACGCCAGAAGGAGGACAGAGATCGTGAGGAGCTGGAACAACTATTCCGGGCTAATGACACGTGCAAGATTTACAAAAAGGTGAACCAAACTCATAAGGACTACACACCTAAACCTGACATGTGTAGGGACGAGGGAGGGGATCTAATCATAAACGAGCGCGAGGTGGTCGACAGGCGGAAGTAGTATTTTGATGAGCACCTCAATATATAGCGATATAGCAATAGGAGACGCAATGGAAGTTAACCTCGGAGTGCCTACAAACGACAACTGCGTGCCGGCTCCCGATGTCGAAGAGATTCGACGAGAAATTCGTCAGCTGAAGAATAGGACTACCGGCCAGATTAGCTTTGTGCGGCGTATGTTCCTTGATCAAAGCGTCTTGCGGAGGGAAAAGTAGGCTCGATGCGAGAGTGCCAGAAGCTATGCAGTCTTTAAAAATCCTGCAAAACATTCTTCTCAACAGCAAACTAATTAGCAGAAATCATATTGTATGCAAACTTTTGAAAACCATTAGAAAGTTACTTGTGTCTCATGAATACTTAGTTAAATAAATAAATCAATGAATTTGAAAGAAAATTCTGTAACATAAGCATTAAATATATTGCTTAAACAAATGGTTTTCTGCATAACTTGGCCTCCCCCCAGAGGCGAGTGAACCTCTTAGCTTTAAAACTTCTCTAATAAAAAAAATGGCTTGCCCCCCCCCCCCCCCCCCCCCAAACGAAAATCCTGGCTACGTCACTGTCCAAACAAGACCGGATTGATTATAATCGCCGCGATTATAATAGCGTGAAGTCCGAAAGGCTCAGGTCTGAGTAAACAGCCTCGATGGAACTGATGTGATCCTTAATGCTGTTTAGATCGTCTTTGCGATCTGGGGGAAGGTATATAACTCCTACGCTCATTGTGTGACCAGGTAACTTAACTCTTATCCATATTTGTTCGAGTGTATTGCATATGGGGGAAGGATCGATGGAAGTACTTAACCTCGTTGAGACTGCAATTAGCACGCCACCACCGCGTGATTGGTTGCTATTGTGTAATCAGCATCTTTGGCTCGAGCAGCACGTTCCTCACAATCATCAAATTGTGTAAACTATTGTGTGTAAACTCCGATCACAACGAAATACCGTAAATGAACCGTAACCGTAACTTCAAAACAGTTAAAAATCTAAGACTATAGTCTATAAAGCAAAGCAAAGCCTGGGCACGGCATTCCAGCTATCAGAGTACAGGACAATTGTACGGGTAGTGATACGATCCTATTGACTTTTGTAGCGACCATACTACGATTGGGTTGTTGAACTGTCGCCTTTAGGCGGTCTCTATTTTTTTTTAACTTGATCACCAGAGAGATAATAAAACAATTAAGTTTTCATAACGGCGACGGAAAAATAAAACTATTTTAATCAGCAGGATCAATGTGTCAGCTAAAAAATCTACATAGTGTTGACCGGCGTTTGCTACAAATCGTTTCTTCGTTCTGCTTATCAACCCTAGTCGTTCACTCAAGTAATAGTTGATTGCAGCAGTGATTGATAATGCAGTCCATTAGTTAATAAGCAGTTCAACTCAATAGGAATCCATTTCAATCCATTCCAATCGTTCTGAGGAAAGTCATTAAATCACATGTAGTGCAGAATATAATACTGCAGCTCACATCCAATTGAAACAAATTGGAATCGATATCGATGAACGCTGTAGCCTCGATCGGACTTAATCAGCTTAATAAATGAATCGATAAATGATGCCAATTATGGGCAGATTACTTGGCAACCATTAAGCTGACCGACATTGAGTTTAATTTTGAAACGGATTGTATCACTGATTTCATAAAAATAAAATTATGATTCGTTTGAATAATATATTTATAAGTTAGCAAAGACTGGTAATGGAACAGACAGAATTATTGTTTTGATAATATATAATAAGACGAGAATAATGAGATACCCTAATAAATCAATCCATATGTATGACATGTTCAAAACAAGCAACCACTAACCTTGATTGAGGAAACTATTTAATGGATATCGATTCTCCGGCTCCAATCATCGTCGTCATCGTCGTTGTTATATGTATTACGAGCAGTGAAACCATGAACTTGGTCTGTGGTGGCAGAAACCGATTCTATCCGGCAGCAACGACGATAGCACACTGCAAAACACCGCTACTAGCGCCGACGCCTCATGTGAGTGCAATCGAAGTTGTTTTTGTTAGATTTTTTATGCTACGGCCAACGGCACGTTTACACGGGTTTTTATTTCCAGCTATTTGTTTTTCTTTTATCCACTTTTGGAAGCGTTTATAATACGGTACACCTTGCCTCTGGGCTGACCTAAACCACTGCCAAAATTCGATACACTTCACTACACGCAATTCCCAATATAACTTTTAATTTTCTTTCACTTTTGGCCTGCTATGCACAACTATTAGCTACTTGTCGAACACTCGTTGTCAAATTTTACAGATTAATGGAATTAATATCACGTATTTCGGATAAGAGTGTTATTAGTTTGAATGACTCACTGCGTCATCGATCTAATGTTCCAGATTGCTTCTTTCTCTAGTCAGCGATACCGCAGGCCAGGCTCCTACCGTGGCCTAGTGTTTTTCGCATTTCGCGACCACCTGTGAATAGGCATGGTAATCAAGACACGCTTGACAACTCCCATATACAACCAGGGGTGATTGGATTGAAAAACACATATAAATATATAGGTATCACTTCACTATGGCTATCTTTCTGCTGGCCGATGTCCACTTTCTCGACAGACCGTAGGAAGCGCGTCCGGAACGTCCAAGTTAGTTCATCGCTACACTCATACTAAACGCTTCTGTGACACGCGGAGAAACAGAGAGCCATACCGGCGCGACGGCCGTCGAGCTGTGTCGGTGCTTCGGTACGAGTCACCACGCGCCACAAGAAGAGCTTATATCGACTCACGGATGCCGACACATGTTACCGAACGCACACCCAAAAAGCTTTGGATCCACCGCGACAAAACTGACTGCGTATGAATCTGTGCTGTTGTGTTCGGTTCCGGCCCAGTGTGGGGTGTGGTGTGGACAGTATGGCGGTGAGTGAGGATAGGTAATGTTTCAATCAATCTCATGGAGAAAGAGCGAGGAGAGAAGCAACGAATGATTGCGAGTTGTGACTTGCGCCACTGCCACTGACAATTTGCGGGTGGAAGGCAACGAGTTCGCGACGGAGCGCCAGCAAGCTGATACCGATAATACTTTGAGGTGCTCGCTGCGTACGACTCGCCTGATAGCTTGGTGTTGCAGCAGTAGTTAAACGATAGCGGTTGACCCGTCGATATCTCACACCTCCACCAGCACCGGTCAGTCGGTGGCTTGTAACTTGCAAGTGAGAAGTCGTCATTGTTGGCCTTTGTTTTTGCTCACCGAAAGTGGAACGAAGCGGGCGGAGGAGAGGCGTTGGGCCGTGACGATGCTAAGGCAGAATAGACAGCCAGCTTGTAGTATGTGAATGATGAAATCATGAACATATCTCCGATGGACGATAATATCCATAATGCATAACAATAGAAAATTACCGAGCAGAGCAGTCATTTGCCTTGTTTCAATATTTTATAATAAGTGTGTAATTATTTTTGAGGTAAGACAACGTCTTTCAGGAGCTACCTATAGAGGGTCATTCCAAAAAATAAAAAAAAAAAAATGCGAGCGTCACAAAAAATGAAAGATTTTGAGCGCTACTAGTTTAGCGGCTTCCAGATCGATTTTAAATATTTTTACGCCAATCGATCGGATCTACACCAATAATGAAAAGCTATTGATTTCAAAGTACGTACTACATATTGAAAAATTGAAAATAATGAAGCATTGTCCATCCAACTGGAAATCCCCGCTTCGTGATTGGTTGGTAGATTCTTTACGATGATATAAACCTATACCAATTTGTTATCTGTGCTTGGGAAGTAAGCCAAAACAAGTTACAAAGCTTCCTCGTCTCAACAAGATTTTGATGTCCTTGCTTGAAAAATACGCTAGCAAGAATGACAAAACCACTTCGTGTCAACAAATTTATTTCGAACGCGATTAAACTTAGTCCAGTTTGATGTCTGTGTTAGGGAAGTGTGCCAGAAAAAATGAATAAAGTCCACTGCCTTAACAGATTGAAAATTCTTTACGGCGAGACGTTTAAACCTAGGAGAATTTGATATCTGTGTTGGAAAAGTGCGCTACAGCTGTAGTGTTCGGTTACAATTTAATTCTGTATGGATGCGGAAATTTGCTTTGCATTGGAAGAGTAATGAAAAGATGTGCTGTTGATAAAATGGGATTGAATTGGTAAAATCCCTTCAACGTGGTGGAATGATTGGTATAAAAACAATCTTTAATTTCTGTAAGGTAGCAGGAAAGCAATAGTTTGTGTTCTTGATTTTGTTAAATTGTTTCAAATGCACATATAAATAACTCTATAATATATTGAGGATCGGAAGTATACAATGTTACTACTTTGATAAATGTTACATACAAAGCATATAGCATATATATATATGCTGCATATAGTATGTATACATGAATCGAATGATTGCACGCATGGATACATGCTACAATCACTATAAAGAGACTTTCCGTAGTCCTGCGTCACCTACATATGCTATCGTGCCCTGTACATAACCCCTCTGATTTTGTTTCTTTTAAGTGGAAATGTATTTTGAATTTTATTCTTAAGGCCGTTACTACACAACCTTTTAACTAAATTTAAAAAAAAATTAAAACTTGGATCAGGCAGCCAAAAAGGTATTGAAGAAGGGGGGCAAAAAAATAATTTGTAGGGCACCAGTTATTTTTTTTATAATATCAATTGTCTGTGGGCTCTATAGCCTGAAAAACTCGAAAAATGAGTGTACGAGTTGAGTTAGCACTTCTAGCACGAAATAGAAATGAGAACTCAAACAGTGGAATTTCCGAAAATCCGTAAAAATGCTTAAAATCCACATTGTTTTTTTGCTCGATTAAAAAATTCTCTTTGTTCTTTTTTCGTCCCCGGTTTCAGTGGCCCAACACCGGAGGGACAAAAACTTGTAAAAAAAATTTACAGATTTTGTAATTTACAGATTTTGTAATGGATTTTGTAAAAATTTGTAATGGCCTTACTCGAGATAGAAAAAAAACAGTTTTTTATATCCACATATGTTTGAGATAAAACTTCAAGCTTTCATAAACGGCCAAGTTGGATTTTTTCGTTAGCCCCTTTTTGAGATATTCTATTCTGAAGAAGACTAACAATACACAGGAAAAACGTTAGAACTCGTTATACGTATGTGTTATCAACATTCAATGTACTACAAAAATATGTCTTTTGATAAGAGAAACAACTTTGTAAAACATTATGATGCGATAAAACCATTAAATTTGAAGTAATTAGCGAACAAGTGATTTTGGAAAGTCTTTATATAAAACACCCCGTGAGTCAAAAACTCTGAAAAATACCCATACTATGTCTTTAGCAAAGTTACTTATATATTCTTTAACTACAACTTTGTCGAAGAAATTATTCTTCGATCTCTTTTCTATAAAAAGTTATTATGTGTTATGTCTTTGCAAGCCAACTTAGTCGTCCAATTATTAATGTGAATTGTGTGAATGTCTTTTAGAGTTGAACAACTTTTCTGAACATTGTGAGGAGCTATTTTAAACTACAAAAAACTTTCCACTTAACTTTTACTTCTTGACCACTGTGCAATATCTAGGAAGCTTTGTTTGAGCATTTAATCATCTTAGTACTGCAAATTATTTTTAATTCAAATACTGACTACTGAATTAGTTCTATACTGAATTACAGAGGTGGGCACAGCTAACCGAATTTTAGCTTCGCTAATATATAATTCTATGGTTCAACGGCTGGATATAGCATACCATCGATGTCTTGCGCAGAGGGCAAAAAATAAACCCTACAATGGCCCATAGCCTCTTATCCAGCAACTCCTATGCCTACCTACTCCTGGTATAAGCCGGGATCGTATGCTGACAGAGAAGGAGGCCTCTTGCGAGCTACGTTGATCCTCCCACAATGCAATGCTGCGTGGTTGATCGCGGGTTTTGAAGCCAGCGCCACTAAAAAACCAACAGCCCTCACGTTATAAGTACCGATGCTCACTTTGAATATCAAAGACATGCTGTGGAAATCATCATCGAGGACTATATGACTCAGGCTGGTCAGTTGGAGGAATTTAAACCGGAGGTTGGGCGGTTCAGCGCACACCCGCAAACGAACAAAAACGACCTAAGATTTGTCGGTTTCACCGCCTCCAAGATCATGACCATATGTAGAAGCTTTTTCAAACATAACCTCAACCATCGGTGCACCTGAAGATCATCCAACCAAAAGGAATTACAAATCGATCACGTTCTGATATACGGTCGACACTTTTCAGACATTATCGACGTAAAAACCTATCAGGGCGCTAACATTGATTCGGGCCACTTTCCATCAGTGATGGTTACGATATGTCAAAAACTATCTGTTGTGAACAACATACGATACCGTGTTTTACCAAGTAATCTTCCATCAACTGTTGCCAATAGATTCATGGCAAAGTTTTCCGTTTTGCTACAACGGGTTAAGTCATCAGGCCGGCTCCTCCAGAAGTGGATCGAATTCCGAATCGCTACTCATCACCTGTTCATTGATTTCAAAGCCGCATATGATTGTGTAAACCAACAAGAGTTATGGAATATTCTGGACGAAAACGGGTTTCCGAGTAAACACACCAGACTTACCATGGCTACGTTGGATGGGATCCGGTGCTGAGTGAGAATTTCTGGTGAATTGTCGGAGCCATTCGTATCTCGCAGGGGACTTCGACACGGAGATAGTCTTTCATGTCTGCTATTCAACACTGCGCTTGAAGGTGTTACAAGATACGCGGCGATCGAAAAGCGGGACACGATTTTTAAGAAATCCAGTCAATTTATCTGCTTTGCCGACGACGTGAATGCTGTCGGCAGAACATTTGAGGCGATGGAAGATCAGTACAGCAGACTAAAACGCTAAGCAGAGAAGATTGAGTTGGAGATAAATACGTCTAAAACGACAGGTGGAACCGAGTGTGAAAGCCGTGCCTATTATGAACTCTACAAATATTCTACCGCAGAACAATCTGAGTCTCCGTACATAGTGCGCATTGTACAAAACGCCAATCGACCAGTTGTCCTTTACGGGCATGAATCATGGCCACTACTAGAAGAGGACCGGCGAGCACTCGGAGTTTTCGAACGGCGGACGATAGGAACCATCTTTAGTGGCATGCAAGCGAACGGTAGATGGAGACGAAGAATGAACCACGAACTCATGCGTCTCTACGGCGAACCCAGTATTGAGAAAGTGGCTAAAGCTGGACGGATACGTTGGGTAGGACATGTTTCTAGAATGCCGGACAACTATCCTGCAAAAAAATGGTTTTCGAATCCAATCCGAAAGGAACAAGACGAAGAGGGACACAGCGAGCGACGTGGCAACACCAGGCGGAGCGAGATCTGGCGAGCACTGGGTGCATGCGGCACTGGGAACCAGCTGCACTAAACCGAATTAGATGGGGGAATGTTTTTATGATTAAGCCTTTTTGGGCAGACTGGGTCACTGCCGAAAATCGAGGAAATGTTTGTTTAAATAAAAAAAAATGTATTCACAAAAAAAAACATCATGATAATTACAGGAACAAAAGTTGAAACTTTTTTCGATTACACTCTACAATGGCCTAGTTGTAATGGAAGAACAGGTGATTTTGAGGTTCTTTTTATAAAAAACAGATTACTTAAAGTCTCGAGAAAATAGTTATAACATATTAAAATTGGCGTAAGAAAAGGAAAATAGGCTGAATTTAGACACAGGCCGAACAAACCCTCCCGTACCCTATTTTTTATTATTATTACAGATACGCATTTCGTCTACGACTTTCAGGCTTCCCCAACAACCACCGAATGCTACTGATTTGGTTATAGCTGATTAAACTCTGAATACAGGCGGTAAACGCTGAATAAATTTAAGCAAAGGCCTCTGTTTTCTTTAAGTGTTTAAGCAGCCAAAGAATGCGCTGTAAATCAGTTGCTTCACATAATAGTGTCACAAGCAGATTAGGCGCATCTTCAACCTCTCCACAACTCGTCAATATTCTCAATAATTGTGCTATACTAGCTGAATAATTAACGATTTATCATCTTAATAAAAAAGCCCTCTCAAGAAACATTTATGCGCTAATTAAACATTTTGGCAGCCATTATTACTCAGCTATAACTGAATATGCATCGAATAAAATTTATGTAAACAATTTTAACCTATTCAGTCGAAATTGGAGAACTTATACGACCTATTTCGTTTGAGGCAGAAAAAACACTTGTTGTGCAGTTCTATCGCCCTGTATATCTCAGTGCGCCTTGTTTCCAGCTTTGTGCAAACTGGTTATTTAAAAACGCGCAAAAGCCTTTATTAAGCTCCATTGCAACTTAGAAAGCAGCTCTTAGCAAGCCCGAAGCTTGATAAAACCACTAAATTTAGATGTTTAAGGGCTGTAAAAAGGTTTTTATTTCTTAAACTAAACCATAGTTCAGCCACAGGTTGAAAAAATTCAGCTATAAAAGCGGCTAATCAGCCTGAAATTGTTACTTGGGTAGCTGTTTTCAAAGCTGCAATTGAGCTTAATAGAGGCTTTTGCGTGTTTGGAAATAACCAATTTGCGCAATGCTGTCAATTCTATTTTTAGAACGAGAAACAGTTTTGCAATGCTTTTTCAGTCGCTTAATCAACCTCTCATCAACCTTTATGCAGCCAAAAAATAATCTATTTTTAAATTTAAAAAGAAGGAACACGCAATATTTATTTTCCTATGGCGTCGTAAGCTATATTTTTGTTAATATTTTTTGAAAACGGTAGTTCTACAATTGATGAACGGACGGTAGGGGAAAGTAATGATTTTTTTCTGGGAAATGGAGGGGAAAAGTGGAAAAGGTAAAGGAGGGGGGAATAGGTAGCTACGCTTAACAAGTTGTCGTTGTGACGTTGTGACACCCACCTGGGTACTTGTACCTTTGAACCACAGAGGCGCTGGACAAAAGGTGACTGCGCAGCCCGGATTACCTATGAATGGCCGAAACACAAATGGCCGAATCACGAATGGCCGAAACACAAATGGCCGAAATAACGAATGGCATAATATACCAAATGGCCGAATCACGAATGGCCGAATCACAAAAGGCCGAATCACGAATGGCCGAATCACAAATGACCGAAACACGAATGGCCGAATGTCATATTCGACCAAAAATATTCATAGCCTTCAACCTGCGCAAACGTTGGGTACATGCTGTCCTTACTCGCTGCCGCTCGTTCGGACTTAACTAAGGGATAATCCCTAATAGACAGTAAACCTAGGAAAATGCATGCACCTAAATAGTAGTGGTTTCTGCAGGGGGGCTGCCCCCCCGCAGTGGCCGGCGCTTCCGACGGCGGGTCACCGGCGCACACTCGCGGCCTACGGCCGTCTCGCCCTGAATCATCTAGGAAACATTTGCTACTAACACGGGAAATACGTCTCGCACCTTATAATGAAGATGTATTTATAATTAAGAAATATGAGATAAAAACCAGGTAAAAACAAGTTTATTACCCTATCACTAATGCGACCGAAATATTTCATTCAATATCCCGCCGTGTCCATCTTTGTTGACCGCACATAGCAAAGCCAACAGTTGTGTCCATTGTTGTTGAACACGGTTTGCTTTCCGCACGGTAGTTGGTAGTTGTCCTGTGAAAAATGAGTGCATCCGGCGATTCATCCGATGTTGCTGGTTTCAACGATGAAGAAAGTGCACCTGTCGTCAAAATTGTGTTGTCACAGAGAGGAAAACCGATGCTTTCCATTGATGGGGTACTATTCAATAAAAACAAGCAGGTAATGTACGCAACTATTGTTGGTTTCCATCACCTGTCAATGACCAGGATCATCACAGAGCTGCGGGTGGAGCAAAAGGCGATAGAGAGGAACATCCTTAGAATTCTTTAAGGGGATGCTCCGAATTCGCGCCGAGAAATAGACGAAAAAATCTACTCGAAATGTGTTAATGCTCACAAAATGAGCAGCAAACATTTTGTTGACGCAGTTGCGGTTTTATTAAGCGCTAAACAAAGGCGTTCGTAAAGCATGTTTTGTTTGTTTAATAGTAGTAGTTTGTTTTTTGTTTGATTAAAGTTATTTGTTAACTACTTGCCAATTCATGGTTTTTTATTGAGTAGTTATTTAGGCATTCCGAAAAATTTCGGCCTTTCGTGATTCGGCCTTTCATGATTCGGCCTTTCGTGATTCGGCCATTCGTGATTCGGCCTTCTGTGACTGTTATTGAAATTCGGCCATTTGGATTTCGGCCATTCGTGATTCGGCCATTTGTGTTTCGGCCATTCGGTACCAGCCCGCGCAACCCCCCTTATTAATGTAGCGACGTATCTGGTTTTTGGGTAATTTTTAGACACACAAATTGTGTCTCTTCCTCCGTCAACTGTAGAACCACCGTTTCCGTTTTCGACCGATTACTTACAGATATGTATTTCGCCTACAAATTGCAGGCTTCATCAGTGTCTGTTTTCGAACAATCTTGCACACTGGATCGCCTTAAACCAACTCGCAAACAGCAAGAGCAATTGCTGTTTACGAGTAGGTTTAAGGCGATCTAAGCTGCATAAAGTAAGCACGCAAATGGTGTTGGACCAAGCAATGTTTTACCTACTTTAAGTTTTCCTAAGCCAGCTTTCCTTCAAAGCTGATAAACAAGCTTAATAGTGGATATTTCTGCTAAATAATCCGCTTCTAAATAGCCTTAAACATAGAACCATTTCACGGACCTTCATTAGGCTCACTGCTTTCAAACTACTTTAAAGCTGCTTAAGGGTGTTAAAGTGGCTTTACAAACTAATACCAAGCTTTCATTTGGTTCACAGCACACATACTGTCAGATCATAGAATTTCGCAATTCGACTGGCAGCAAAAATATATGTCAGTTATCGACATTATCGACTGCTTCAAGTGTAGAGATATTTTCACTGACTGTTCTGCAGATGCAGATGGGGCATAACATACGATGAGTGCTTATGGATCAGAAGATGCCGGTTCAATTCCCGAAAGATGACGACATGCATTTTTAGTTAGCTTGCATATACGAATTCAAGTTATTGAAAATTAAAAATATAGCACACGACGCCATAGCAAAATAAATATGACGCGATTCTTTTTTTAAATTTAAAAATAGATTATTTTTTGGCTGCATAAAGGTTGATGAGACGTTGATTAAGCGACTGAGAAAGCATTGCCAAACTATTTCTCGTTCTCGCTCGTTATTGAAAAACACGCAAAAGCCTCTATTAAGCTTCATTGCAGCTTTGAAAGCAGCTACCCAAGTAACAATTTCAGGCTGATCAAACGCTTTTATAACTGAATTTATTCAACCTGTGGCTGAACTATGGTTTGTTTTAGAAATAAAAACCTTTTTCAGCTCTTAAACATCTATAAGTCAAACTTCGGGCTTGCTAATAGCTGCTTTGAAGCTGTAATGTAGCTTATTAAAGGCTTTTCAGTGTTTTTAAATAACCAAGTTGCGCAAAGCTGGAAACAAGGCGCACAGATGTGATATAAAGGTTTTTTCCGCTTCAAATGAAATAGGTTGTACAAGTTCTCCAATTTCGGCTGAATAAGTATTGTAGAATTGTTTACATAATTTTTATTCGATGCATATTCAGCTATAGTTGAATAATTATGGCTGCTAAAATGTTTAATCAGCGCATAAATGTTTCTTGGGTCATCAGGGTCTGAGTCCAAAAACAGACACTGGTGAAACCTTCAGAAGGGATGTATTTTCAATATTCGAACATACGAAACATACGACGGAGCTGGTTAACCTGTTACACTAGTTAAATAAATAAATTTAGCCGAGCAAGCAGAAGTAGAATTATTCTTATTAAAAATCAAAATTGCCATTGCTATGGTTAATAAAGAGGGTAATTTAGTAGAAGTTGCATACAAAAAATTGAAACTTGTGTAGAAATCTTAAAGATGTTCTCCAAAAAAAGGTACAAGGCCCTTTTATTGGTTCAATTTTGAAAATTCTATAGAACGAGGCAAAACTTTCCCGTCATAACGACATGGTGTATACTTCGATCGCTCAAAAGAGACAGACAGACTCTCGATAAACCATTGATTAGAACCAACACAATTAGATAAGTAAAGAACTAAAATTTTCTTAAATTTCATAATGTAAATGTGTTTTTTATCACACGTAAATCCGAGTTACGAAACACACTGACTACGGGGAAGGGTCCCCTTCACTGGATGACTCAATGATCAAGAACATCTTCATCAAAAATATAACAAGAGACCTTGCCGTGTGGGTTCATGTCACGTTCATTCGCCTTGTCTGTGTCACCTGAGATTTGACAGCCTTTCTTTAGCAAAAGAATCACGACAAGCTGGACACAGTCATTGTTTTGGTATTGAAAATTGTCCGCAAACGACGAGAAATGACACCAACGCAACGATGTGTTGTTCCCTTGGGAGAGGGGTGAGGTCAGACATGCGCGGATATGTTTTCATTCAGAAAAAAAGCAATCAAAACGTCAGAAACGGCAGAAGACTTGATTGGGGTTTTGTTTGAAGATAACCACCCAAGTGAGTCGCTAATACGAGATTAGATAAATACAGGTTTGCCATATTAGACCTTCCAGACAATACCCGATCTGTTACATCACATATCCGTAATCAGTTTCATACCACAGAGAACCACTGATAAATTATTGATTTCACTGCTGGGACTTAAACTTTGCTGTAACCAGTGGCATTTTGTGCTGCAATACTCAGCATAAAAATTTTCTTCCACAATTTTTTCAGTTAAATATATTTTTCTATTACACACTCTGTCCTTCAGCGGCACTCGCTGCAACCGTATCGTCAGTGGGTTTACAATTTCAAACTTTCGCGGCGCGTTCTTCCCAATGCAATATTTAGCTGCATTATCAGTCAGATGAATGTTGACAGCTGGGGACACAGATTCCTATTAACGACCCGACAAACCGAATAAAATTTTCACGTGGACTCACCATGAAATATGCTCGACGACGCACTAACGTGTGACTATTTTCTTAGTCGAATGTACTCAAACCAGTACCGTGAGAGAATACCAGGTCTCGGCTGTTTTACAACCGCGCAATGCGCAGTAATTTATCGTTTGTACTAACCGACATGTATAGGTATTGGTGATTCACGAAAGCTTCACTACTGTAGCAAATTTATTGCACGCGTTTTTGGTCAAAACAACAAATTTTCCCTTATCACCAATACATCAGACCCGGAAAACTCGGCGGTCTTCTCTGTATTGGGTGGATTTTCGCCACCACTCGATGCAAATAAAGCGAATCAGTTGACTATACTAAAACACGTAACGCTCCACCTTTAGATTCGCAGCTTCCGTACGTATCTGTAACCGGCATCTACACGACTTGTGCAGTCCACTGAAAACTACCGTTCGAGAGCGAGATGCCACACTGCACTACTGCTGAGGAGCGCGCCACATCGTCCTCCACTGTCCGTCGCTTCCGAGCACGTCTTTGACACATCACTCCCTCTCATGCCCATCAGCATCACAGGTTTATCTCTCGTAAAACACATTACTTGTCGCAAAGACGTTAGAGGAGGTAAGTAATCTGCTGATGCAAATGACCGCTACCGACCGAGCGATTGAGACGGGGAGGTGAGCCTATTTTCGCCTAGTGTATAGTATTTTCGTTTTAGTGGGAAAACAAACAAAACTAAAACAGCAATTTTTTTTCCTATGTTTTTCACAAATTTCTTAAGTAGCCTTTATTGTCTTTCCTATACAGAATGTAACGAAAATGTTCTGGAATATAAATAACTCCAATAAGTACCACAAAGTACAATTATTCTCTCCCTTTAATCTATGAAATTCAAGAAAAAATATCATAACTCAAATTTTTGGAATTCGGTAGATTTTTTCTGCGTGTACTACTTTGAGATGTACATCAGCGCAGCGTCACGCTTCCGATCCTGCCGATTCATCAATGGCAGCAGTACCTTATCAAAAATCAACGAAACAATAGACGTCTTAAGTTTGCACTCAAAAACATCTTAAGTGAATCACAACATAACATGTGTACTAAAAGGAAACGCTTGTTCGATGAGCATTATCATCAGCCTGACATCTTGTCATATGCCACCTTCATCAGCACCTTAAGGCCTTATCTGTTCAACCTTATCGAACGGTTTTTCTGAGTTTTTCGTTTAGTTTAGATAATGTTTGTGTGAAAGTGATATAGTGTTAATTGGTATGTATTTAGTTTCTAAATAGCGCTTTGCGTTGCTTTAAGTAATGTTATCTTAAACTCTGTTGAAATAAATGTTTCAACGTGCTTAGGGAATACAAGTAAATTTTGAATATTCGAGGAATTGCTATCTCAAGACAATTCATCATAAATGAATTGAAATAACCACAATTAGGTCAATAAAATTATTTCTAAAGGCGCGCGTAGATTGGTATAGCAATTAGGGCAAAATATAATCTATACCTATAAAAATGGATTTCTGTCTGTCTGTCGATATGTTCCTTATACAATCGAAAACCACTGAAGCGATCGGCGTGAAAATTTGCATGCAGGGATTTTTGGGGCCAAGGAATAGGGGGGGCTCCCACCCATGCAAATGAAACACAAATTTCCTCAAAACTCGAGAGCTAATCAGGCAAATGGAACAAAATTTGGCATGTGGGTATTTTTGGAGATAAGAATTTTTTATGGTACATTGAGACCCCTCCCCTCGTTAGAAGGGGAATTATGAACCCTCTCCCCTTTAGGATGGGTGGCTCCCATCCAAATGAAATACAAATTTTCTCATAACTTGTCAACGGAGTGTCAACCCCTCGTATCGAACACACCGAACGCACTCCAGTAACAACAGCCCTGATCGAGCGAAAGCGGGCTGTGTCAAATACAATTGACGGTGTGGGAGAAAAACGTAAAGAAAGCGAAAAAAAAGAAGATTGATCTTTGTAACGCGAAATAAAAGTTTGATTAAAATTCTTAAAAGTATAGTTAAAATTAAGGCTAAAATATCGTTACGGCTGTGGGAACTTACATGCTAAAAGTGAACTAAAGGTAAAAATGATACGATTAAAATTAGTTAAAATTGCTTATATTTAGGATCGTATGTTTACCTGTGCCTACGATTAATACGGAAGAACAAACAGTTTTGCTAGTCTAAGTCAATGGTGAGAAAATTTACGCTATAACGAGTTAAAATATCTAAAGATAACTTAAATTAAAGGTAAAGGAGACTCATAGTGAACTGGAATATACAGAGGAAAGAACGAATACAGACGAAAAAGGAGTACTAAACGTAAGGAGATTCAAATTAACCTAAAAGTTAAAAATATCTAAAACTGATGTACTACAGGAATTTAAAACGTTCGTAAAACTTCGTACGAATAAAGCGACGTTAAGAATTTGGAACGGCCAAATCACCCTCTTTGTTACTCGAGTTCCGTAAGTAACAAAATTTTAAATTCGTTTACACGATGTCGAGTTCAACTGGAAATGAGACCACCGCTACCAGTCAAGGTAAGAGCAAAGCTAGTTCTCTTCGAAATGCGGCAGAAGTAAAACCCCCCCCCCCCCACCCCGTTAATTCCGTCTGTCTATCTGTCTGTCAAAGACTCTTCAAAGACTCCCCGTAAGAGCCAAACTTCCCTCGCGGTTGAAAATGTTGGTCAGAATTGTCGGACGTGTAAGTCAATGGCTAATAGCCGTATGGTACAGTGTGCTGGCTGTGATGAATGGCATCATTACAGCTGTGTAGGTGTCGGCCAAGATATCGAAATTGAGCCGTGGTGTTGCGTGAAATGTGCGGAAAAAGCGAAGAAGAAGCGAAAGTCTAAGGTGACGAAGCTTGTGAAAGAGACGAAGGCAAAGGAAATGAGTAAGGTACCATCACCATCGAAGAATTGTGTACCGGCAAAACAACAATCCACAAAATCTCAGAAGGCGGCGTCAGCGACTTCGGCAGCGTCGAAGAAAGCCTCCCGGAAGCACCTGAAACTCCAACTACGGAAACTCGCAGCGGAGCAGACACTGATTGAAGAGAAGAAAAAACTGATCGAGAAGCAGTGCAGTGTACTTGAGGAGCTAGCAGATCTAGACGACGAAGATGAGTCGGGAGATGATGTAGTGGACGGCAACTCCAAAGTAAAGGAGTGGTTGAGCGATGACCGTGAACAGGGTGAGGAGAACGCTGAAAGTAAAGTAAGCGATGAGTTCGTTCCCCAAAATCGATCCACGCCGAGGACTATAAACGCTAGTCAGCAAAGAGGAACGAGCAGCAATCCGTTAAACGGTAGCCTGACGCGAAACCAACTCGCTGCTCGCCAGGTCGTCGCAAAGGATTTACCCGTGTTTACCGGTCATCCTGAGGAGTGGCCAATGTTTCTCTCCACCCTCGAAAGCACAACGCGTATGTTCGGGTATACGGACGACAAGAACATGCTTCGTTTGAGAAACTGCCTGAAGGGAGACACGCTTGCTAAAGTGCGTAGTTTTCTGCTCCACCCGTCAACACTACACGGTACACTTAAGCTGCGATTTGGACAGCCGCATCTCATAATACACTCATTGAAGGACAAAGTGTTAGCCATGCCAGAACCGATTCGATGAATAAGCTGATCTATTTTGCGCTGGCAGTGCAGAATCTTGCTGCTACGATCGACGCGTGCGGGCGAAAGGAATACCTGCGAGACGTTTCGTTACTGGGCGACATAGTTGGGAAGCTTCCCGCTTCGATGAAGCTAGAATGGGCGAGATACACCAGGTGTTTGCGGAGGGTCAATCTTGTGGCCTTTAGTGAGTGGATCTATGCCATAGCGGAAGATGCCTGCCTTGTTTCTGAGCCGCGTAGACAACAGAAGCCTAACCAGAACCAGGAGCCCCGCAAGAAGTCGAAGGCCTTTGTAAACACACACGCTGAGCAGCATTCTAGCAAAGGGCATGCATCGAGCGTATCTACGACGACTGGAGCCAAGAAAGCAAATCAAAACTGCTGCATTGCTTGCAAGGGAGCTTGCGTGTCGCTCGCGAAATGTAAACGCTTCTTGGAACTCTCTTACGATGGACGGTGGGCGATAATACGCGAGGCGAGAGCGCGTCGCAAGTGCCTGAAACAGCACAAAGGTGGATGTGAATCGAAGGATTGTAAGGTAAATGGCTGCACCTTCAAACACCATCCCGTATTGCATAAGGAATTGAGCATCAATCCATTGCACAACGAACAAGCTTGCAATGCACACCTGTCTGGGTCGAGTACAACCCTATTCCATTACGTGCCGATTGTAGCGTATGGGAACGGAGTAATGATGCACTGCTACGCCTTCCTGGATGATGGATCCTCTCTGACGCTGATGGACCAGGAACTGGCAGATGAATTAAACCTTACGGGAGAGGCCAGGCCATTGTGTCTCAAGTGGACTGGAGGCACGCACCGTTCAGAACCTGAATCCCGTAGTGTTAATCTAGACGTCTCTGGGCTAAATGGAAAGCGGTTTCATCTCGAGGATGTCCACACTGTTAAAGAACTGCAGTTACCGGCTCAAACACTAGACGTGAAACAGCTACAAGCTGAAAACCGCTACTCAGAAGGTGTTCCGGTTGAACCCTATTGTAATGTTCGACCACGTATCCTGATCGGAGTAAGGCACGCAAGCGCGATGCTCGTGAGAAAAAGCCAGGAAGGAAAACCGGGTCAACCAATCGCAATTAAAACCAACCTGAGTTGGACGATCTACGGTGGCTTTTCGACGGACAAGCCAATGCATATGGTACACTATACGTGCCACGTTTGCAGCTGTGAGCACGAGGAGAAGGAAAATGATGACGGATTCATAGAACGCGCTATGAAAGAGTATTTCTCTCTTGAGAATTTGGGTGTAACGCCGCGTTCTATGCAGCTCCGTTCTAAGGATGATGAACGGGCCATAGAGCTTCTACACGAGTTGACCCATCACCCATCAAATGGGAGGTTTGAGACAGGTTTGCTGTGGCGTTATAACGACGTGCGGATGCCGGATAGTAAGCCCATGGCTTTAAAACGGTTTCATAGCCTTGAACGGCGGATGGAAAAAAACCCGGACCTCGCACGGATGCTGAAGGAGAAGTTTTCGGATTACGTAGCGAAGCACTACGCTCGCAAACTGGCCGAAGAGGAGCTGACGGACGACCACGAACGTGTCTGGTATTTACCAGTCTTCCCAGTTACCAACCCTAATAAACCCGGAAAATTGAGACTTGTATGGGACGCAGCCGCAAAAACGAATGGAGTTTCGATGAATTCCTGTTTCCTCCCTGGGCCTGATCTGCTCACGCCGTTGGTTCCCGTCCTCTATAAGTTTCGCGAGTTCCGTTTCGCAATATGTGGTGACATTCGCGTAATGTTTCACCAAGTTTGCATACGAAGCGAAGATCAGCACAGTCAACGGTTCTTGTGCCGGATATCGAGGAGAGCGAACACAACGTTTATGTCATGCAGATGATGACGTTTGGAGCATGCTGTTCTCCAGTGAGCGCGCAGTTCGTAAAGAACAAAAACGCCGAAAGGTTCAGCAAACAGTACCCGGCAGCTACCAGGGCAATCGTACACTGTGCTTACGTCGACGACATGTTGTGCAGTACAGAAACAGAGCAGGATGCGATCGAATTAGCAAAATCAGTCTGGTACGTGCACAACTAGGGCGGGTTCGAAATTCGAAATGGGATGTCCAACTCTGTCGCCGTTCTGTCAGCACTTTGCAGTAACTCGGGAGAGGAGGAAAGCCTCGATCTATCGTCTGATCTAGCAACAGAGAAGGTACTTGGCCTGTGGTGGTGCACCAAAACAGACTGCTTCACCTACAAGATCAACTGGGACAGACTGGGAAGAAACCTGCTGAAGGGTGCCCGCTTTCCCACGAAGCGAGAAGTGCTCCGGATCATGATGACCATCTACGATCCGCTAAGTTTGATTGCACACTACCTCATGTATCTCAAGGTACTGATGCAGGAGATTTGGCGAACGGGTGCAGGTTGAGATGACAACGTCGATCCACAATACTATGAAAAGTGGCAGACGTGGTTGAAATTCCTTCCAGAGATCGAACACTTAAAAATCCAACGCTGCTACAGACTTCAAATGAGGATTACTGCGACGAAGTGGAACGTCGCAGACGCGGGTACAAAATGGCAATGTCGCCCATCGCTAACGAGTAACAGCAGGTGGATCAAGGGACCTGAATTTCTTTGGCGAGGTGAAGAGGAGTGGCCGGTAATATCTGGTAAAATAGCGGAACCTTCAGAGGAGCTGCGTGCACATGTCAACGTGCACATTGAAACGATAAGCGAGGCAATATCTGCGACTAACTTCCGTACTTGGAGGAGATTAGTTCGTGCGACAGTATACGTATTCCGGTTTATTAAACCACCCGATTACGCTCCTCATTGTAGAAAGCTACCATCAAAAGTTTTACCATTAAAACCACGAGGCACTGTTCGTCAAAGGCACTGCATTAGCCGAGAGCCGACTGTGCAGAGTATACGCCACGGTCAGATCCGAGTGTCAACGCTGTAAGTTGCGAGACGCTCGACCGCGCCCCCTTGCGATGGCAAACCTTCCGGTATACAGACTTGCAGCATTCGTTCATCCTTTCACGCACACCGGGATCGACTATTTTGGTTCCATGGAAGTGGTTATAGGGAAACGGGTTGAGAAACGTTGGCGGGTTCTTCTGACTTACCTTACAATTCGTGCGGTTTACATAGACTTAGCTAGCTCATTGTCCACAAGTTCATGCGTAACGGTGACACGCAACTTCATGGTGCGACGAGGCACACCGACCGTTTTCTACAGCGACAGAGAAACCAACTTCATTGACCCCCAGCGAGAGTTGAAGCAGGCATTGCTGGCCCTAGATCAGCACGAGATGGCACAGGAGTTCGTGTCTTCGACTATTACCTGGCGTTTCAATCCACCGCCACCGGCGTCTCCCCATATGGGAGGAAACTGGGAACGGCTTATTCAATCTGTCAAACGTACCTTGCCAGAGTTTCGGTTGTCGCGTCGACCGACGGAGGAAGAGTTGAGGAACGCGTTGATTGCGGTTGAAGGCATTCTAAATGCAAGACCGCTGACTCACGTGCACATAGAGGAAAAGGCAGCCCCCGTTCGTACCCCTAATCACTGGTTGCTGGGACCCTGGACCGAGTGGGACGATGATTCAACTTTCTTGAGTCGTGGGTCGTGGCTGGCATCAATCTCAGCAAATGGTAAACCATTTCTGGAAGAGGTGGGTGCGAGAGTATCTGCCGGAAATAACCCGGCGATCCAAGTGGCATGAGAAGGTTCCGCCAATTAGGAGAAACGATATCGTGTTGATCGTGGATCCAGATCTACCAAGGAATTGCTGGCCGAAAGGGCGCGTCATTGGAACGATAAACCGAGACGGACAAGTACGCATCATCTGGCTAAGTAACGGGGGGACTGTTTTCTACTTTACTGTGAGAAAAAAATTGAAAATTTGTAAATTAAGCTACCCATGCTTTCATAGTGACGTAACTGCCAAAATGAATTATCTAAGGTTGAGCTCCTCAGAAACTTGCTAAACTCGAGATTGTGACAGACAGGGCCGGCGCTTCCCTTAAGCAAAACAAGCAGCTGCTTGGAGCGCCACTTCGAGGGGGCGCCATTTAGGCTACATTAAAAAAAAATGGAGCATTAAATAAATTTGTGGCTAATATAAATCTCTCCTCCTAGCAGGATGGAGCCGAGACGGCTCGTATTGTATCTGAAGCTTCTTTCCGCTGTTCTTTGGACCTGGGCTACTGTTCTGGGTCGCCAATTCGTTGAGCGTCTCGACAGAAGCAAATCGGCATCAACCTGGTCGAGTCATCTTATCTAGCACGTTGGGTCCCACGTTGGGAGGTCTTGAAAATAACAGATTTTACTGCACAGTCGTCCGGCATTCTTGCGTAGTGACCGGTCCACTGTACTTCCCCGGCTTTCGCCAGATCTACTATGCGGATCTCTTTAAGTTCATGGTTCATACGCCTCACTATTCTCCGCTTTTCATTTGTACTCCACCAAAAAAAAATCGAGTTGCAGTGCTACAAAATTACCGTCATAATTATTCTGATGACAACCTATTTGCAACAAAACTTAACAATTGAAACACTCAGATAAGCGGGGTGGGAAGGTCGTATTGACGCTATTAAATTATTTAGAACTGTTTCTGGAGATATTTTCGAATCTCTTTTAAATCAGCAAACAGCAAATTCAGCTTTCGATGATGCAGCAAGGTATGAGGACGAAGTTTCTGAAGCAACAGAAGTTCTGAACCGAACTTTTTTGTTTTTGCAGGTTTACCATTCTGATAATGGCTTTCAAGAATCCGACAATTATGCAAGAGAAATGGCGGTTAAATGGGACTTTGACGTGCCGCTTATTTTCGAAGATTGAATCCGCTCCTGCCACAAGAAGAAACTTTTTTATATACCACAAATGACGAACCGATTCTAGTCTGAAATTTAAAGTAGAAAGCTTTAACTCTGTTTTAGATACTGCTATCAATTTTATTGAAACACTTTTTTAATAGACTAATCTCAAGTTTTTAGTCTTGACCTTGAAATGCGGTCATACATATATATTAATATTTTTTTGAAACGATGAAATGAAATGAATTTTTTTTTTTGGTGAAGGAGGGGAAGAACGGAAAGGAAGGGGGGGGGGGTATTGGTAGCTATGCTTGACAATATTATAAATATTAATATATATGTATGACCGCATTTCAAGGTCAAGACTAAAAACTTGAGATTAGTCTATTACATAGGAACGGGGCCTCCCCTCGAAAACCCGCGCCGAGAAACGCGGCTAACACACGCTGACAGACGAACAACGTCACGTGCAGTACCTTGCAAGTATGTTTTTTGTGTGTGTGTGTGTGGATATTATCACTACGACCAGCATTTTGATCTATTGTGATCTTATCCAGGTGTTGATCCGCACTTCGTTGTTATTGCAGTATCGCTATAGAGTGAGCGAACTGCTTATTATCCGTGCTTAAAGTGTCGGTGTGTTGTCACCCCTTTTTCCCTCTACGCTTCTTATTACTTTTCAACCAATCCAGCTCTAGAGCCAGGTAGTACGGAGACTAGTTATAATTTGTCCTTGGACAAGAGGCTTCATTCGCACCTCGAGCAAGTATCATTCTTATAACCAGCCCCGGCTAAAGGCTTCATGGTCGGTAAAGCAGAGTTCACAAAGTGAGGGTGTATATGTGTGTATGTATGTGTTCCTTACTACTTATGTATTATCAATCTCGTTCTTAGAACCAGGAAGCGTAACAAGCTACCCAAGTAACCAGTGAGCACTTAAAGAAGCAGAAATCTAGCTTTTTATTAGCCTATGGTGCACACCATATCGTGCAGCATAGTTCAATATGCCTATAAAAAGCTGCTAGAAAGCCGGTTTTGGCGAAATATCCGCCTACATTAGTGCTTGGAGCTTTACAAAAGTCATAAAACGTAACGCCTGTTGCGTAACGGTAAAACGTCAAACATAAAAAAATGCGAAAAATATATTGTACATCCTTTTTTTTATCTTCCCTTTCTGTTATGCTTATATGGCGTACTTTGTTGACGTTTCAAGATTGCTTTTTTGCTATTTTCTTTTTCGGTTAGAATTGAACCGCCAGCCAATCCGTCGATTACGTGGCTTGGAGTGGAGGAGTAGGGCAACGCCTTTACCAGTTGATCTGTAAACGGTAGTTGCGAGTCAGCTGCCAATAGCTCTACTTAAATTACCGAAATTCTTAACTCGGATGTTTGATTTGCTTATCAAGGCGGAATGGAGGGAAAGATTTTGTTTTTCACATATCTTCCATAAGTTGCGCTTTGGGAGAATTACCTACCTTTTATTTTCTTTTTATGTGATGGCATACATGTATAGAAAGATTTCTTGCATATTATCCGTATGCATATGCCCTATAGATTCGTGTTGATGTTTATTCAATCGGCGGTGCAGGATTTTGCGTAAGACAAAAAGAGAGGGAAGCATTTTTTCTGTTATCACGCGTACGTTCGCAAGGAGATTTCCTGCAAGTGTGAGCAGTGTTCAAAATCTCTTTTGATGCAGGTAACGGCAATAAAGCTTGCTTAGAGCATCTAATCAGCTTTTCATAGTGCTTCAAGTAAATATTAATTCAGCATTGAGAATGCCATTTTAAAGCTGCTATGCTTTGACAATGCTGAATTATATCTGGCAGCACGTAACTTGCAAATTTAGAGCAGCTTTCAAGCTTAATTCAGTGCTTCGCGGTTACCTGGGTATAATTTACTCTTGAACAAGAGGTTTCATTCGCACCTCAAGCAAGTACCACTCTTACAACTTGCCCTGGCAAGAGGCTTTCATTGTTAGTACCTAAATGCAGAATGCAGAAGGAAGGATGAGGAGGGGCCTAGGAATAAACCCATGCTAAAGTCACTTAACATCGAATATTTGTTGACTAATGGCCACTTCTGCGTCGGTTCCGGAACATTCACAGCCAGGTCCCGCGGAGGTCATTTTTGTACTTTGAGACAATTCATTTTGCGGCACATCAAATCACATTGCGTTGATAAAATAAGTCTAATGGAAGTACAATGGGGATATTTTGGACCCAAATGGCCACTTCGCCATCGGTTGTGGAACATCCGGTACCCGATTTGTGGGAACAATTTTGTATTTTGGGATGATTCATCTTGCGGCACGTCAAATTACATCACCTTGATAACACAAGAATATTGGAAATACATATGATAAAGACATTTTGAAGGCAAATGGTCACATCAGTATCGGTCCCGAAACATCCGGTTCCGAGGGACATTTTTGGATTTTGAAATAACTTATCTTGCGGCACATCAAATCACAATGCCTCCATCAAATAAGACTGACGGAAGTAAAAAAAGATCATTTAGAATTCACGTGGCCACTTTACCTTCGGTTCCGGAATATTCGGTGCCTGGTTCCGGAAGACACTTTTGGATTTTCAAATATGTAATTCATTTGGCGGCACATTAAATCACAACGTTTTCATCAAATAAACCAGTTACAAGAATGATGGCGACAATTTGAAGACAAATGGCCATTTCATCATCGCACACTGGGACGGTTTAAAAAGAATACGGACATCGATATTTGTGACAAAACTACTAAAGATATCACCTTAATGTCTTCTGCAAAGTTTCTTCGCTTTATAAGAACTTTTTTATGGTGTTGGAAAATTTGGGATTAAGGGGAAAACACAACAGATAGAAAAAATAACTTTTTAGTTTTAAGCTTAACGTCTTCGATTGGTAAGAAATATTTGTAGATATTATTATTTTAAGCAACTTCACTGAAGAAGAAAAGTGGCTATCTCTTAAGGGAAAAAAGTTACGGCATCTTGCGGGTACCCCCTTAATATTGTTTTTTTTTACATAGCTATTTTACTTCAACTCTTATAAACATGAAATGTTCCGCAAAGTTATAGACAATGCTAATTTGCATATTTTTGTAAAATATTTGGAAACTCTACAATGGCCGGTTTTCAAGTTGTTGAAATTTTTTGCTTTTTTATTGCAAACTTTAAGGGGATGTATCTTGAGTAGTAGCAGAATGTAGCAGCTGACTTATAATGTTTTGGCAACATCCACTCTTTATGTATAAGAGCATGTATAAATGACAGTGGGATCTCATGGGCCAAATGAGTAAACTGCATTTAAGTTTATCAGTTTTACAGCACAAAAGAACGTTTAAAGTCGTACAAATCTCATGTTACCTTAAATTAGCTGATTTCTTTTACTAAACATGTCTTATATATACATAAACATAAAAAAATTAAGGCACGAATGCCATAACCAGGGTGAAAGTAAAGCCTAGATGCTATATTAGAAACTTGGCACTTTGTTTTTTATTACGACAGACTTCACAGCCAGTTGTAGGAATTCAGGACAATTGTAGGGATAGTGGTGCGATTCTATCGCAGCAACTCCCAGTCAAGATTCGAACAGACGACAACTGGCTTGTTAGGTAGATATTATTTACTTTGATTCTCTAACAGGTAACATCGAAAAAAACGTACGTTCGAGCTAATGACTTTTTCCACGATTCCCATGTCTCCAGCGGTATATCTAAATATTTTTTTAAAAATCAAATGCATTACAAAATTTAAATGAGGCATATGAACAACTCACAAAAATGTTGAGGTCGATTAATTTGTTTTAAATGATCTTTTCTCTAAAAGTAAAAATGACGGAATAATCTTTTTACAATTCTGATGAATTCTTGGTTTTGAAAGATGATAACTCTCGAACGCATGGTCAGAATGTTGTAATCTTGTTTCCAAAATGTCAAGAAGTCTATTGTAAACAAACTTTTTATATTGTTCGTTCAAGACAAATTTCATAAGTTACTCTAAAGATCTAGGTCAGCAGACGGTCTTTCTCGTTGGAGGGTTAAATCTTCAAAACTGAAAAACTTAAATGCAGTTTACTCATTTGGCCCATAAGATCCCATTGTCATTTATACATGCTCTTATACATAAAGAGTGGATGTTGCAAAAACATTATAAGTCAGCTGCTACATTCTGCTACTACTCAAGAAACATCCCCTTAAAGTTTGCAATGAAAAAAGCAAAAAATTTCAACAACTTGAAAACCGGCCATTGTAGAGTTTCCAAATATTTTACAAAAATATGCAAATTAGCATTGTCTATAACTTTGCGGAACATTTCATGTTTATAAGAGTTGAAGTAAAATAGCTATGTAAAAAAAACAATATTAAGGGGGTACCCGCAAGATTCGCTCCGTAACTTTTTTCCCTTAAGAGATAGCCACTTTTCTTCTTCAGTGAAGTTGCTTAAAATAATAATATCTACAAATATTTCTTACCAATCGAAGACGTTAAGCTTAAAACTAAAAAGTTATTTTTTCTATCTGTTGTGTTTTCCCCTTAATCCCAAATTTTCCAACACCATAAAAAAGTTCTTATAAAGCGAAGAAACTTTGCAGAAGACATTAAGGTGATATCTTTAGTAGTTTTGTCACAAATATCGATGTCCGTATTCTTTTTAAACCGTCCCAGTGTGCGATGATGAAATGGCCATTTGTCTTCAAATTGTCGCCATCATTCTTGTAACTGGTTTATTTGATGAAAACGTTGTGATTTAATGTGCCGCCAAATGAATTACATATTTGAAAATCCAAAAGTGTCTTCCGGAACCAGGCACCGAATATTCCGGAACCGAAGGTAAAGTGGCCACGTGAATTCTAAATGATCTTTTTTTACTTCCGTCAGTCTTATTTGATGGAGGCATTGTGATTTGATGTGCCGCAAGATAAGTTATTTCAAAATCCAAAAATGTCCCTCGGAACCGGATGTTTCGGGACCGATACTGATGTGACCATTTGCCTTCAAAATGTCTTTATCATATGTATTTCCAATATTCTTGTGTTATCAAGGTGATGTAATTTGACGTGCCGCAAGATGAATCATCCCAAAATACAAAATTGTTCCCACAAATCGGGTACCGGATGTTCCACAACCGATGGCGAAGTGGCCATTTGGGTCCAAAATATCCCCATTGTACTTCCATTAGACTTATTTTATCAACGCAATGTGATTTGATGTGCCGCAAAATGAATTGTCTCAAAGTACAAAAATGACCTCCGCGGGACCTGGCTGTGAATGTTCCGGAACCGACGCAGAAGTGGCCATTAGTCAACAAATATTCGATGTTAAGTGACTTTAGCATGGGTTTATTCCTAGGCCCCTCCTCATCCTTCCTTCTGCATTCTGCATTTAGGTACTAACAATGAAAGCCTCTTGCCAGGGCAAGTTGTAAGAGTGGTACTTGCTTGAGGTGCGAATGAAACCTCTTGTTCAAGAGTAAATTATACCCAGGTAACCGCGAAGCACTGAATTAAGCTTGAAAGCTGCTCTAAATTTGCAAGTTACGTGCTGCCAGATATAATTCAGCATTGTCAAAGCATAGCAGCTTTAAAATGGCATTCTCAATGCTGAATTAATATTTACTTGAAGCACTATGAAAAGCTGATTAGATGCTCTAAGCAAGCTTTATTGCCGTTACCTGCATCAAAAGAGATTTTGAACACTGCTCACACTTGCAGGAAATCTCCTTGCGAACGTACGCGTGATAACAGAAAAAATGCTTCCCTCTCTTTTTGTCTTACGCAAAATCCTGCACCGCCGATTGAATAAACATCAACACGAATCTATAGGGCATATGCATACGGATAATATGCAAGAAATCTTTCTATACATGTATGCCATCACATAAAAAGAAAATAAAAGGTAGGTAATTCTCCCAAAGCGCAACTTATGGAAGATATGTGAAAAACAAAATCTTTCCCTCCATTCCGCCTTGATAAGCAAATCAAACATCCGAGTTAAGAATTTCGGTAATTTAAGTAGAGCTATTGGCAGCTGACTCGCAACTACCGTTTACAGATCAACTGGTAAAGGCGTTGCCCTACTCCTCCACTCCAAGCCACGTAATCGACGGATTTGGCTGGCGGTTCAATTCTAACCGAAAAAGAAAATAGCAAAAAAGCAATCTTGAAACGTCAACTAAGTACGCCATATAAGCATAACAGAAAGGGAAGATAAAAAAAAGGATGTACAATATATTTTTCGCATTTTTTATGTTTGACGTTTTACCGTTACGCAACAGGCGTTACGTTTTATGACTTTTGTAAAGCTCCAAGCACTAATGTAGGCGGATATTTCGCCAAAACCGGCTTTCTAGCAGCTTTTTATAGGCATATTGAACTATGCTGCACGATATGGTGTGCACCATAGGCTAATAAAAAGCTAGATTTCTGCTTCTTTAAGTGCTCACTGGTTACTTGGGTAAGCATATATCTACGAAAGATAATTTTTATACTGGTTTTTATCTCATATTTCTTGATTATAAATACATCTTCAATATAAGGTGCGAGACGTATTTAGCGTGTTAGTAGCAAATGTTTCCTAGATGATTCAGGGCGAGACGGCCGTAGGCCGCGAGTGTGCGCCGGTGATCCGCCGTCGGAAGCGCCGGCCACTGCGGGGAGGAAACCACTACTATTTAGGTGCATGCATTTTCCTAGGTTTACTGTCTATTAGGGATTATCCTTTATTTAAGTCCGAACGAGCGGCAGCGAGTAAGGACAGCATGTACCCAACATTTGCGCAGGTTGAAGGCTATGAATATTTTCAGTCGAATATGACATTCGGCCATTCGTGTTTCGGCCATTTGTGATTCGGCCATGCGTGATTCGGCCTTTTGTGATTCGGCCATTCGTGATTCGGCCATTTGATATATTATGCCATTCGTTATTTCGGCCATTTGTGTTTCGGCCATTCGTGATTCGGCCATTTGTGTTTCGGCCAGTCGTAAGTAATCCGGATGAAACCGGCACCCTATGGGGGTAAGACCGGCACCTAATTTTGTCAATCAATTTACTCGTCAACTACCGAACCGATTTGTAAGCGGTCACTACCAAATAAAAAGTAATAATGTTCAATACGTTGTTACTGAATTTGGTTGAAATCGGTTGACGAGCTTCGAAGATATTAGTAGCTTAGTAGAATACGGAATACGAAACCATAAACACAAATATGAGAATGGATGCAATTTAAAATTAACTAAACCCATCATGTGCTACCTTAAATCACACCAGAATTTAATGACAAGCACAATGAAAGTCAAGTCATGGACCTAGAAGTTTAATGATCAGATCCCAGTAAGTACCGTAAACATCCGGGAAAGCGGCCAGTTTCCTGATTTGTTAATCAGACGATAACCAAAAATACAGTATATGTACGGCAGCCATAATCTGGATTTACCACAATAATGGATAACATCTTTTTCTCTATAGATGACTTTAAATAAATTCAAGATGATTCAGTGCGAGATGAACGCATGAGCGTTGTCAGCGACCTGCAAGTCGCCTGTCTTACCCAGTTTGAAGGGTGCCGGTCTTACCCCTTACATGTTTTTTGAATAAGACGTTTTTCATATATTTTGAACCCTAATTTATTTCTACTGAAATCTTACTGATGACAAACAATGCTAGTAAGAATATGTAGAATCATGAAACTTAGTTTGAAACTTCTTCTTAGAATTAAAGCTTAAAAACTACTCACGTAAAGCTACATCGAGCTGCGCATCGGTGACACTCGCGTTTGTTTTGTTTATTATTTTGACATTTGACGATTCATGATAAGCTCGAACTGTTTTAAAATATCTGAAATAATGAATACTAACATGTTCAGTGTTTAATAACACAATTAATTAATGCTGTCTAGTAAAACACTTGGGGTGCCGGTCTTACGCGCACTACCCCTATAACTTTTTTCTAATGCATTACGAAGGTTAATGCCTTCGTTTTGCCTTTCAATCACTCCATTTGATTGAGGACTGTGTGGTAAGGATTTTCGAATTGTAATGCCTTTATTTTACCAAGTTTTGACGAACTTATTGTAGAGCTGAGATGTGAATTAATAAAATGCATTACATAAAAAAAATATATAACACTTTCCTTTTACTTGAATTAATCTATATGTATTCGAATTAAGAAAGAAATCCTCGTTATGACTCGTTGGATGTTCAATATAATCTTTCGCAGGATTAGTCAATCGAAGAATAAAAATGATAGAAGTTTCAAACACAGGAATTACCCTCCAACCAATAACATGTACATGTACATGTGCATGCGCATGTACATCAGTTTCATCAATTAAATTAAAAGCCTTTGCTTAATATTCCGCAGTGACGTTATATCGTACCCAGGTAACCGCGAAGCACTGAATTAAGCTTGAAAGCTGCTCTA
This sequence comes from Sabethes cyaneus, assembly GCF_943734655.1. NCBI lineage: Eukaryota > Metazoa > Arthropoda > Insecta > Diptera > Culicidae > Sabethes > Sabethes cyaneus. Next base: position 18,116,492 of record NC_071353.1, read on the forward strand.
AATTTGCAAGTTACGTGCTGCCAGATATAATTCAGCATTGTCAAAGCATAGCAGCTTTAAAATGGCATTCTCAATGCTGAATTAATATTTACTTGAAGCACTATGAAAAGCTGATTAGATGCTCTAAGCAAGCTTTATTGCCGTTACCTGCATCAAAAGAGATTTTGAACACTGCTCACACTTGCAGGAAATCTCCTTGCGAACGTACGCGTGATAACAGAAAAAATGCTTCCCTCTCTTTTTGTCTTACGCAAAATCCTGCACCGCCGATTGAATAAACATCAACACGAATCTATAGGGCATATGCATACGGATAATATGCAAGAAATCTTTCTATACATGTATGCCATCACATAAAAAGAAAATAAAAGGTAGGTAATTCTCCCAAAGCGCAACTTATGGAAGATATGTGAAAAACAAAATCTTTCCCTCCATTCCGCCTTGATAAGCAAATCAAACATCCGAGTTAAGAATTTCGGTAATTTAAGTAGAGCTATTGGCAGCTGACTCGCAACTACCGTTTACAGATCAACTGGTAAAGGCGTTGCCCTACTCCTCCACTCCAAGCCACGTAATCGACGGATTGGCTGGCGGTTCAATTCTAACCGAAAAAGAAAATAGCAAAAAAGCAATCTTGAAACGTCAACAAAGTACGCCATATAAGCATAACAGAAAGGGAAGATAAAAAAAAGGATGTACAATATATTTTTCGCATTTTTTTATGTTTGACGTTTTACCGTTACGCAACAGGCGTTACGTTTTATGACTTTTGTAAAGCTCCAAGCACTAATGTAGGCGGATATTTCGCCAAAACCGGCTTTCTAGCAGCTTTTTATAGGCATATTGAACTATGCTGCACGATATGGTGTGCACCATAGGCTAATAAAAAGCTAGATTTCTGCTTCTTTAAGTGCTCACTGGTTACTTGGGTAGATCGGAGAATGGGAGAGAACGAAAACACAAAAATTCCTGTCCGATCAAGATGCGCATGCGCTTCACATTATACTTCAGTATTGAATTTTGGAAGGAAAAGTCCTGATGGAAGGGGAAGTTGATATTCGTTGTCAGAAATATATAAATAGACATGCATTCATGCAGAGAGCTCATTCTTGCGGATACTTTTGACAGCGACGGATCAAAAAGGATGGAACAGGAAATGGAACTAGCAGCAGGATGGCAGCAGGAGGACCAGCTGCAGCCGTCGATCGGCGGCAGGTCATCTTCGGGCGCTGTGAATGCGCAGCTGGCGCCTGTGCGCGCCGTGAGCGAGCCGGATCTGGTGCCGCATTCCTTGCAGTCGCAGTTTGCTCAGCAAATGCAAACACAAATGACTGCGGACGGTCAGCTGCGCGTGGCATCAAACGGACAGCCAGTAGCGTCACCGTTCATTGGCGAGCAGATGCAGGATCAGCCGGTCAGCGACACTTATCACTACGAAATGTAAGTCCGTTATCACTCTGCATTGCCATTGGATAACCCCATACAGGGATTTTGTTCGGAGCTTCGTTAGGGCAATCGGCGTCGTCAATGTTCTCCGAGGGGCAAGACACTGTTGAAAATATATTACTTTTCTCTATGGAAATATTTTTTCAACCTTAATATATTGACCTTTCCCACCCATAATATAACCTAAAACCCTATAAAGTTACATATATTTATACATTTATAGAGCTTTAACAGGGCCTAATATATTAATATATATGATAATATTATGAAGTGTCTTGCCCCTCGATGTTCTCCATCTACTGTACGGAACTCTCCAAATCCAAACTCCCAATCGGTGAAAAAATCTGCAGATTGATTTTTTCCCATGGCCCGTGTGGAAACTCTCTGGTGGTTAAAGGCATCGGTGGATTCTTTTTAGAAAGATAAGCAAGTTTCAAGTTTCACAATGGTTTATAAAATACTCAACCGCTGAACTCATCCCTGGCCACCAAAAGTATTCTCGTAAAATTCTCTTAGATGATCCAATACCAATGTGACCCTGGTAAGCAGATTCAATAGCTCGAAGTCTCAATGCTTGTGGCAAAATTATATATTGTCTCCTATAAATACCAAACTTCCCAAATTACGGAGATCCTTTGCTTGAGACTCGTATCTTCTCAAACTATGTCCCAATCACCTGTTTCGATCGACTTTCTAGCTTATGATAATTATTCATCTTCTTCGGAACAGATTTCATATAACATAACGGGTGGCAACTAAAATTTTGGAATTTTTTTCTCAAGCTGTCAAAAAAAGACAAAGATACATGAAGAAGATCTGATATACCAAAATTAAAGATACATTATCCATTGTTGACAAAAAATTAGTATACATTTGAAAACAGTCCGTAATGGGCTGTTCGGCAAAGCTTTCGTTTGACGTCGAAACAGGAGCGTTGTGCGGCCTTCATGTCAACTTTGCGAATGCATCTCTTGATTATACCAATGAACTGTTTGCAATTCGTGGCTCTCCAGTTTTTTCTGTACACCAAGGAACTCTGAGACAGGTTTTTCGGGTCGTGGTTCTTGGGTAAAAATGGGATCGAATGGGTATTCAAAAACGATTGTGTTTTTTCGGCGTAATGCGAGGATGCTCTATCCGGCCAAAACACGTATTGTCCATCTGCATGATGTGTTTGTAGAAACGGGATCAAAATTTTCTGCAAACATTTGTCTGGTGCATCTTAATTGACAGTCAAACCAGAGGGCTTGTTGTTGAAGAAACGAGAAAGAGAACGATGTCCTTCTGCGTCCATAATTTTGGCTGGTTTTCCACTACCTTGATTGCGAATAGTTGTTGGGCATCTTAGGATATGGTAGACAGTCGAAGCCGCAATATATTTGCTTTTTAAATGTTGTACCGTATACTTTTTGCCGGGATTTCTGTTGCAGTTCGTAGAAGTGTACAACGCGCTCCCGAAATGCTTCTTGTTTCGACGCCATTTTTAGCAAAACTGGGTAAGCATAAACAAAACAAAAAATATTAACAAAAAGAGGAAAGAGAGGGCTAACACATACATACTCTCATTTCTCTCTTAGCTTGTTTGTTGTTGAGTATAAGGGCCGCAAAAAAAATCCAAAATTTTAGTTGCCACCCGTTATTTCATCCCAGGAAATTTCTATTTCACCAGTGTCCAAAAAATAAAACAGATGTTTATTGCTTGCTTCATCGTCGAACGAAGTAATTGGCTGGGTTTTTTCCACTAATCTTGATAACGCATCGGCGACGTCTTCGTCTCCTGAAATCCTCTTCACGGTGAAATTATAAGATTGCAGACGTAGAGCCCATGACTCCACTCTATTAACAGCCCTTTTGCCTATCCTGTGAAGGCCTCCGAAAATGAATTCATCTAACTGGGCCTTTCCGCCCCGGATCTTCTAAAGCTACTCTCCTTTGTGACAGATTTCCTGCAGAGCTAGGATGCCGAGTTTACGGGTTTTAAGCTGTTTTCGTCGAGAGTAACATTTCAAATAAGCGTAAAATGGTTTCAGTCACCTGAGTGACTGCACAAATCGTGGGGACTCTAAGCTCTAAGGTAAGGTGAGCTTTTGTGGAAATAGAACCGTATATTGCTCTCAAATGAGCAACTTCGGCGTAGAAGCCAGAACATCAGATCGCTCAACCTTTAAAATCAATTATCAGTGCCTAATGTACTCGACTTTTCCCCATTCACCCCTTAATTTGACTACTACACACTAATATGATTGCATTTTTAACATTATTTTTTAATACATAACTAAAAAGTTCGCTAAATCTACAAATGAAACATTTGCGAATTATTATTAAGTGTTTATTATACCTAGTTAAAGGAGAATAAAATGGGATTACTTTTGAATGAAATAGGTATAGCAAAGAGTTCGAAATTCAAATCGACAGTGCTGAATTTGATCGATTATTCATGAAAGCATAAATATTAAATTTTAGTCCGATTGAAGCAGAGAATCAAGGGCTTAAACAGAACAGGATGACTACAAATCTGGAACTACTTCTCAACTCCTTCCCGTTGTTTCTGCAGTTCCTTTTCAAATTGCAGCAGCTTGATTTCCATCACCTCCCGGATAGCATCTCGGATTTTCGATTTCTCCATTCCAAGCACTTCTATCTTTTCCATCTGCTTCTGTACGAAATCTACACGTCGCTTGAATAGATCTTTTGCTCCCTCCAGGTCCTATGATAATAAAGAACTGCTAGTATTACAATTGTAACTTACTACAAACTATGCCCTACATTTTGCACGTAGTAACCAGTGCCGATGTCAATGATCACGTTGTCCGCATCTTTGATTGTGCCTGGTACATACATGCTCCCCGTCAGTGGTACCAGAATCTGCTTCTCGTTCCAGTCGGGCTTGAACTGTTCCAATGCTTCCTTCGAGCCGGAATATTTGACACGGGCCATTTTTAACGTTTGCAGCGATTCCTGAAATAGTGTTAGTTCCTGCGGAAGAAATTTTACGATTTTACATTGAATAATCAAACTTCCCACGCACGCCGCAACCTCATATACCCACCTGGTCGAGCTGATTCTTCAGCTGAGTCAATTGCTGGAGGTTAAGCGTATTTAGGTCGATTTGCTGCATCTGTGGTTTCTCGGTGGCGGATATTGCGGACATTTTGGCTGATGTAACCGATGCTGGCTGCAGGAGACTCCGAGAAATATAAATACAGCGATGTATGGCCTTCCAATAGTTTGCCCCAAAAGGAAAACACGGAGTTGGATCTGCAAAACGCTTTCGGCAAGCCGAAATTCACATCAGGCACAGCAGCACAAAACGAGGAGAAACAGTTCGAGCTTAGTAGGGAATATTTTGATTTTGACGTTCCTCTTTTTTTCCATCCGTATGCGCACAGTTAAAAATTTAATGCGATATACTTCAAAAGGGGTGCTTCGGATTGGCGCAAGCAAAGTAACCATGTATTACATTTTGTTGAAGGTTGAACCGGTTGAACACAGAGAACAGACTACCAGGTAATTGACAAAAAGTGTGTAAAAGGTTTTTATGTCACCCCTCGAGCAGTAAGTGGCAAACTAAGGCTGTGAACCATTTCGCGAAATTTTTAACTTTTTGGTTAAAATTTGACAGTTCGATGGTTTTTCGAAAATAACCCTGCTCGGGAGCATGGTTAGTTTTGACCAAGGTTTTGACAGTTCGATGGTTCGCTCAGAGCCAATGAGATATGCACAGGTGAGGAAGAGAGCTTCGACGTGTTTCACTGATTTTTCGTTGGATTTTTTTTTGCATTGGTATGGATGCTTATCGCATTATAAATTTGTTCAAACAACCCGGGTTGAAATGAGATGAATTTTATCTATCAAATAAAAGCAAGTGAACTTCAAAAATTCCTCCGATTTTAACTCGGACAGAAAAAACAATATTTTCATCCTCACCTTATATGCTCTCATTGAGCAAAAAAACTATCAATCCGTCAAATATGAAATGGTTCACATTCTGAATTGATTTTAACCACTCAAGGAGAAATAACCATCGAACTGTCAAATTTTAACCTAAAAGTTAAAAATTTCGCGAAATGGTTCACAGCCTAAGGGTACCGCCAGAGTGCAAGCGACATGCGACGCGACGCGACATTTCTTGCTGTAGTTATACGCGCAGCCCTTTTTCGCCCGAAGCAGGACTGTGCATTTGGCAACATGAGAGCGAAGTCGTGTCGCGTCGCTGTCGCGTTTACTCTGTACGGGGCCTAAGGCAAGAAATGTCGCGTCGCGTCGCATGTCGCTTGCACTCTGGCGGTACCCTAAATCTTGATGTCGCTGCCATCGCTGCTATGTATAACTCCAGCACAAAGAAATATTGATAAAGGTACATGCATATTTTTTGATGCGTTTGGCAAACTATTTCTGGAGGGCGCTACCAACAGATTTTACCTATAGGACAGGACGTGCCAAGTGTCAACCGCGGCGTTGACCCAAAATTGACTCAATTTCTGATTGGCTGGAAGCGACGAGCAACCGTTGACTGGAAAATGTAACGCGGTATCGCTTTCAGTGTTGCTGAAACTCATTAGTGGGAATACGACAATAAGTTATTATTTCCAAATTTTGATTTCTTTTGTATTCTGTAGTTCTATGCTTGGCTCTACATTAGTTTTGTTTGTACACGAATTTTAATTTCCAAAATGAAATGCAAAACATGATTTTGGTCGCATAAACTGTGGCGTATTCGGGAGCTATTGTTCGGCAAACGAAGTTATTCTTAAATAATATGTGCAGGCAACAGTGGTGCAGAGTGTAACAAAGAATATTCAATCGGGATGGCGGTAATAATAAGAAGCCAGTTGGCACGTCCTGTCCTAGGATTTTACATACAAAAAATCGATTACTTCCTTCGAGCCTGTTAATCTGTTCTCTGTGATATAACGTTTAAGTACGTTATTTTTAGTTATCAAAATTAACGATATTTTCGATACAAGGGCGATATTTTTCGGAACCTTTCGAACCAACACGATCTCGCGAATACAACGCATATTCGCAGTGAGTCAGGTCAAGCAGGTAACACAGTAGAGTATTATATAACATATGATGAACATTTCAACTAAAGTCACGCGAGAGCTTAACACAAAATTCGCCGGTATTCTATATAATGTATAATGTTGGTTAAAAGGTATAATGTTGCCATATCTACTGTTAGATTTCTTTATCACATGACAAAAAAGCAATAATTTTAGTATTTTGTATGGCCTCACTGGCTTACTACGAGCAAGAGGTAAAAGAAAGAATACGAAAATCACCCTGTCACACAGGGATACCAGATTTGCAGATTTGTCTGCAAATTGCAGATTTTTGGAACGGTCTTGCAGATCACTATAAATTTGCAGATATTTGCAGTTTTTATGACTTTAAATGTTTTGTTGCAGATTTTTGTTCGAAGCTCTTTAAACTTTCACAGACTTCCTAAAAAAGTGTGCAGATTTTCGCAGATTATTTTCAAACCAGAAAATTCGAGTAGCCGGAAAACTGCTCGATTTTTCCGGTTTTCGAGCAGTTGCAGACATTTTTTTAGAAAATATGGCATCTCTGCTGTCACATGAAATAGATGCATTCTAAAAAATCGGCACGTTCATTCACCGGAATAATTTTGGAAACATCTTGTTTGCCGTCGGCATGCATTTCACTTATGTTTAAGAATAAAGTAAAAAAACTTACTATAAAACTTAGATTTTTAGATAAAATGGCTTATATCTGGCTTTAGTTTTCAAAAGGTCTCATAACCCATGCAAAAGAGTTGATTATGCGACCGCCGCTGCAACGAAAGTTTTAAGTGAAAAGTTCGGTGGATGAAAACTGCGCGGATGAAAGTTTTTACGCCAGTTGTAGATACAAATTTTTTCATAGTGCATGCAGAGTGTCTTTGCATGCGCAAATGCAGATTGGGTGCTCGTGTGCTTCCATATTTTGTGATTTTCTGCCAACTGCGGAGATATATTGACGGAAAGTAAGCCGGATATTGATGTGCTACAATTAGATGCCTCTAAATCCTGCATTTCAAGTGAAGTGAATGGCCGGTTTTGTTTAAAATATTCAAGTAAATGTGTTACGCAATGAGGTTGGTGTTGTGCGTGTTTTATGCTTTATGTTTTATGCTGAGATAATTTTGAAGATGTGCTCATAATCAGTTTTTTCGTCAGAAAAACATTTTTGTTAATGGAACTAAGTGGCATATGAAAGATTCGCCTCTATTCTACATACCGATCGGAGCCAGAGCCGGATCCGATCAGAAATTGCGCTTCGATCGCAATACAGTGGACCCCCGTTCGTTTGAACGATTCCTCATGCAAACTAACGGGGTTCGTTTTTAATTTGAACAACTAGCAACCCTAAATATGCTGAAACTTGTATGAACTGGCCGCCCTGCTCTTTGTTATTGTTTTGGTGTTTTGATTTAGTCTCGTTTAGTTGGTAGTTGCAAGCAGCGAATATGTTATTCTCCGATCGGATTTCTATCGTAATCGTTGGGAAACGAAATGTGAAACTGATTAAACTAGGATTAAACACGCTAGATCAGTACAAACAAATCGTGTTTATGTGCATTGTCTGCGAAGGCAAATGATGCCATGTTGAGAATGACATTTGAACTATTTTTAATTTGCACGTCGTGCAAACCAGCGGGGTTCAAATTAAAAAGTGTTCAGATTAAAAACGGTCAAACGAACGGGGGTCCACGGTACATCGTATTATACCTATTATAACATACGTTGATCGGAACAAGCCCGATCGGAATGCAGAATCGAGGCGAATGTTCAATTCAAATTTGGAAATACTTTACTTTTAATTCAAAACTGTTATTTTCTTGATTCAAAAAGAATTTTGTTTTGAAAAAACAATATTTTCGGGTTATTTTGAAAATATTTTATTGCTGAAGCTTAAAGCAACAATCATTTTGTTTGAAACAAGACGGATTTTTTCGCTTCGTGTTGATGTACACATTATTACAATAATTAATACCACTTGGCTTGTATGGACCCCTCGGTCTGCACCAAACTAGCGGCAGCGGGCGAGGAACAAAAATAAAGCTATTTATTTATCTTCAATAATCCATTGATCTGAAATTTCAATTCAAATTCAATTATTATGCAGTTTTAACAAAATGTTTGGCATAAATGTCACATAGTAAAAGAGTGAAAATTAATATAAAGTCCATAATAAACCGGCTAAGTTCAAACAACACTCCTTATAAAATCGTGCGCCAAAAATTTGGGATGGCACGCGTAAAGTAAGATGCTGTTCTATCTAAAAACACTAAAAATCAGTTGTTTGGTTGGACAAGGCCGCCACTTGCGTTGGCAGTAGCAATAAATAATAAAATGGATACGTTGTTTACTTTTTATTTCCTTGCTAGTTTGTTGTGGTACTAGAGATAGAACACTTACCCTCCCATCTTGAGGTTATTCAACTCTTCGATAATATCCATGTGCTTGAATTTTTCTGGTTCATTCGTGAATCTCTCCAACTGTGCTAGCTTACTCTTGCTCTGCTGGCTGTAATAAAGCTGAAGCTGATTAGCTAGACATTGCGCTTCTTGTCCGGAAATGACTTTTGAATCATATTCCCCTCGCATCAGGATCAACCCTTTATCACGAAGCTCTGTGTACATAGCTACGTTCAAGCATTCCGGTGCGTTTTCCTTGTGAACCTATTGCAGAAAAGCAGATTGTAATTGTGTACCGATTTATCCTATATTCATTTTACCTGATAGTTGATCAGTGGAGTGAAGTGCACCGTATTAGCGAAAAACTGCAACATAATAAACTCATAACCCTGGCTTCTGGGAATCGGGAGGATAAAGATAGGATACTTTTTTGCACGTTCCATCATTATATCATACTGTTCTACTGGAATAGCTGCCGAAATTACTTCCTTTCCTGCGTGATACTTCAGCCAAATTTCTTTAATTTCATCAGCGCTACGTTCCTGTACTAATTCCATCTTCATAATGTCACTTAATTTTTTCTGTATTGCACCTGTTTGTTGCGAATCTTTTGCATTGAGAGGAGCTTTCGGGTTTAACAGCTCCGAATAATCGCGAGTTGGTTCCGCGGCACTAAATTTCGGTTTAGCCTTCTTCTCCACATTTTCAAGTCGCGCTAAAAATTCCTCCGGTGAACTTTGCTGGACAGCCGCTATTTTACTCGCATACTTATCGAAATAGGGATTTGATTCCTTCAGTTGCTCCAGGACCTTTTCTGAACGCTGCCGGGCAGTCATTCTGAACGACCGGAAGTTAGCGACAGCTGGAAGTTGGTTGCAGAGAATTACACGCAGCAAAGATTTTAGTGGCCCAGTGCCCTGTTGTATGGCCATCTGCATATAAGTAGTGGATACGAACTAACGAAAGCAACTACCGAACTATTGCAGTTACAAAGCACTGATAACTTTTGAATCACAAAAGGTGCACAGTGCGTACTTTTCCGAGTTATTTATCAGTAAATTCTTAATTTGTTTTTAACCAAATATCACTGGAGGAAAAAAGTCGAGAAACAGCTGTGGATGTCAAATTGGAAAAGTTTACATAAGAATGAAGTATTCCACCACGCACACATATAAAGATTTTTTGACATTAGCTGAGGCCCTCGCTGACAATGAGGTTTAAAAAGGTGTGGCAAATGAAGACATTTGATGGTATTAGTAGCGAAAAATCAGAAAACGACGTCAAACTACAAAAACAAACCGCGTCGGACAATGGGGTTTGTTTTTGGAGTTTTACGTCACGCTTCATCGGGATTGGTCGATTTACGATTTCACCCACACCATGATGAAATTTCTTCATTGCACTAACACCACTTAACCAACATTGCCACACCTGTATATAACACATTGCCTCGCTGAGGCTGTTTGCAGTAGGAGTAATATCAACAACATCAAATTCCAAACTCCCGGATCCTCTCCTCCACTCTTTGCTCCCCTCTCACTCCCAATGTGTTATATACAGGTGTGGCAATGTTGGTTAAGTGGTGTTAGTGCAATGAAGAAATTTCATCATGGTGTGGGTGAAATCGTAAATCGACCAATCCCGATGAAGCGTGACGTAAAACTCCAAAAACAAACCCCATTGTCCGACGCGGTTTGTTTTTGTAGTTTGACGTCGTTTTCTGATTTTTCGCTACTAATACCATCAAATGTCTTCATTTGCCACACCTTTTTAAACCTCATTGTCTCACTCCTACATAAGCGATCCTCAGCAAATGTCATTCTCGTTGGTGACGAAACCGCAAATTACTTCATTATGTAGGTATGTATGTATGTATGTATGTATGTATGTATGAATTATTCAAGCAGATGCAGGGGATGCAGTTATGACCAAAGCAGAGATGCCAGATTTTAAAAATTGTTAAAAAAAGTTTACGACTACACAAAACGCACAAAACCAGCGGGGTGCTATCCGTATCTTAACGAACGGTGTTTGACAGTCCACTTAACGAAGGGCGCTATTTCAAAAAATGCAAGAAATAGCGCCCGTCTGACAGGTACATTTGCTGCCAACCTTTGTCGAGATGTGCTGAGATGTTGGCAACAAAAACATGGCACCCATCGCAAGCCCCTGCACAAAACCGACAAAACCAAGGCCTTGCTAGGCAGCCATGTTTTTGCAGTCAACATCTAACCATTTGCGTAAATGAAACAGCATGACTCCATTATACGTCCTGTTCGTTTCACTCTGCAAAGCCGGTATGCTGGCAGATGGGTATTATTTTCAAATCTTAGCTAGATTTTTGCAAATAATACCCACGCCGGCAGTAGATGTTGGCTACTGTCAAACACATAGAGTAGGGATAGGGTTGCCAGTTCCTTGGACAAAACCAGCCAAACCAGGGGGGATCTATTGCTGTCAAATTCCATACATGTGTGCGTTACCGCAGATGGTGTTTGGTCCATGACGTTTGTACTGTCATGGACCAAACGACGTGTGATTGATTTCAAGCCAGGGGACTCGCAACTCTATTTTTGTCTGCTGCAGTTGACAGAAACTCAAACCCAAACACGCAGCGCAATTATCGTTTGTATTGTTTTGATCCCGATAATGCATTTATCTGATTTTTAGCGTAAATAAAACAAACTAAGAAACTTTTCGGAAGCTACATATGCAGGCAAGAGCAGCAAATCGGTGAGAAAAAAAGTAGCAAGAGCGGCATTGAAAATTATGGTCACCTGCCTGCCCCTTCACATGTGAGTTTCACAATTCCTTTCCGATAGATTCCCCCTGAGCCAAACTACCCCATCGGCAAGCAAACATCTCCGCCAACATCTCGTGTTTGCGCAAAGTCCGTTCTTTCCTTACAATCTATAAGGTAGAAAACTGAGGTTTTTTTGTTGTCTTCCTTGTTTTCCATTTAAGTGATTTAAGCTACGGGGTGAAGTGGCTGTCAAATTCATACATTTTCGATGTCCCACGCATAGGTACCAAAATGTTAATTTTGACAAGAACCAAAAAATTTGCTGGGACTCGCGTCACTTTTCATTTCGTCCAATGTAACAAATGTAAACAAATCCGGTTTATCACAACAAATTATTGCTCTTTTTAAACTCTATGTTATACAAAAACACCTGCCCAAATAGAATTATTTTGAGGTGAAAAAATTAGCATTATCAAAATGTCCAATGTGCACATTCGAATTACGAATGACTGACTGTTACTTCGGTCGTTCTCATCTGATGTCCAAAGTGCAAAAAAAATCAAAACAAACCCAATCTGTACATTGGACGTTTAGCAAGTGAAAGTTTTTTTTCGCATTATTTATGCATTTTAAGTGAAACAAGCGGTCTAATATTGAAAAATAACCTCGAAAATAGCGTAGCACGGCAACGCACGTATTTTACGGTGATTTCGCTTAATTTATGTGCAATAGCCTGGAAAAATCAAACCGTCCAAAGTACAGCATGAGATGGTAAACAGTCCAATGTAACTTTTTCCATAATAAACCAAAACTGCTTAGTTTTAATTAGATTTTTAAAATCTCCGTTAAATATTGAATGTTATTATTCATCAACCACGTTGAGTGAATGACTGAAAATTATTTCATTTTGAAACAATTTAAAATTCAATTCGAAGAACTTCGATCTCGTTTTTCTCAATATGGTGGAATTGTTACATTGGACGAAATCAAAAGTGACGCGAGAATTCCCCTTTACCGAGGACCATTTGAAAGTTGCTCTCTTCACTCCCACATGAGAAAGAGATAGCATCACACCATGCCCTTGGATTTAAGTAGAAGGATTTCGAATATTTAAAAAAAAGTATCTGGCATCTCTGGGCCACAGTTGATAACATTACAAGTCCTTGCATAAAAGATAAGAGAAAAGGCGCAATCAGTAACTTTTATTTTTGTTTATCCTTCTTAATCTTGTAACTTGTTTATTTAGTTCGTTTTTTGTTGTAACAAAAACCGTTAATAATTAAATTACCTTAATTTTTCGTTGAAATCCATTAGTTTTTTTTCTAATCTAGTTCAAAATGTCTGGAAACGCCAAAGAGCATGCCGCAGAAATCGATGTTAAACTGCGAGCGATACGTAAACAGGTTGCGGCCTTTGCATGTGGTTATAGTGAAGAATTTAAAAGTTCTCCTGGTAAAGTTGCAGAAGCAAAACAGTTTCTAGAAAACAACAGAGAAGATCTTACCTTAATACAGGACGAAATGGCTGATTTCGACAAGCAAACCGAAGAGCTAGATCAGCTTCTACAGGAAGCGGATGAAAATGCAGACAAGATTTATGCATCATTAAGCCAATACTACGCCGCTCTGGGTCTGGCTATGCCAGCAATCGATGAGGATGCCCTTCCAGTTGGAATTAACTTTGAGAAAATGGCACTACGGAAAGAACAGGAAAATTCCCCGACCTCGGCTTCGTTCAACGATTCCAGCTCACAAGAACTGTTGACTAGTGACGACAGCATCGGTACTACTGAAGAGGAATTCGGAAGCAAAGTTTTCATCAGTCGTCCAACCGCAGAAGTTGGAGATGGAGCGGTTGCCTGTACCCCGATGATTAAGGCTCGGAAGAAGTATTCATAAATTAAATTGTAGGTATATGATTTTATTGGTTGACGGACAAAAAACCGCTCTAGCATAAATTCCATTACAGTAACGATGTTCAATGCAAATACCGTGAGATTACGGTGCCACCGAAGATGTAGGGATTTTTATTCTATTATTAACAAATAAACAAAATAAAAAAGATCAAGCAATCCACTTCGCGTCACATGCAGTCCAGCGCCGTGATAGCTCAAACCCAAATGTCTCGCATATCGTCCTCAATCAGTGGACCGGCAATGCCCTCCTGGAGTTGCCGGTGTAGCAGTTCAGCTGTCCGGACACTAATAAACGCCATTGATGCTAGAATGCATTGGGTTATTGTTAGGTCGATTTTGGATTCTTCGCCGAGGGTTGTCGCTGGTGGTGATCTTTTCCGCTTCCAACCGGCCGGAAAGAAAGACTGCTACACGTTCCTAGCGGGTGGTAAAAGCGTGAAAGTATAACCGTTCAATAGTACAACAGTTCTATTACTACATGCTATGGTTAGAGTATCAATACAACACAATGTAAAATGCAAATTACCAATTTTAAAAGTATCCAATGAATTAAATCATGATGAGTGTGAATTTGAGCAAATGATAACTTTCTATGCTGGCGGAGTGAGTGATTCAAAGTTTGCGAATTTTGCTTCAAACCAGCAGACACTGGCAAACATATACTGTCAGTTCTTACCAAAGCTAGATTTGTCTGATTCTGTAGTTCATCGTAGGTGTGTTGAAGTTTGTGCACTAATCCGGTTGCCTCTGAAATAGTTGCATTTTTAGCTTTCTCCAGATGAACCGCCTGAAGGTAGAGGTTTAATCAATTTTGTAATTTAGGAACAAGAAACTTGTAACAGATCTTCTACCAACCTTTATTAGTCGATCGGTAGCGAACAAAAAGTGATGTAACAGCTCTCGAGTTTGGGAACGAATTGTTTTGGGGATTTTGGTTACGGTGGTGGTGGTGTAGTTGATCAGATGCACCATCTTACGCGCAGATTCGCGCGTTAGTAGTACAACCAGATGTTCAAGATTCTGCGGTCGTTCCTGGTTTTCCGGTTCGTCAGCACTTAGATATTTCCAGAGCTCGATGCCCTTTTGCAACGCCAACCGCGGATTGGTGGCAACAAGTTCAGCTACGTAAAACACCACGTGGACGGCTTCAGTGCTTTGTTTCTTCAAAGCACTCAGCTCTTGGCGGGTTCGGAAGGTCAATCGCCGTTTCAACTTGCGGGAAATTCGTTGTCCACGATGAATCGTTTGTATGACGTGAGTTTCGTTGGAATCATCTGCCTCTGGAGAGGATGATTTACCTGTGAGAGGTTTACATCTTATAGTAGTATTGTAATTGCAACGAGCTTCAGAATTAATTTAGCCGGGAACTATAAATCCCCTCACACCTTAGTATTAAATGAAAAGTTACGCCAATGTTTTTCTTTTCTTGCTTATTATCAGTATCACGCGTCGAGCATACACAAGGCAAAAGGTCAATAATGCATGCCAGATTAATGGAAACGAGTGTGATTCCGATTTTCGGACCGGCAATGAGACTGATTAAGCGCCGCTCACTGGGGTGTACTCACCGTCCGGTTGGTCCTCGGCTGGTTCAGCTGGTAAAAATCGGTCGACATATTTGTCGCAAACATTTAACGCACCATCCAGCCGGTTGGCTGCGTAGTTTGAAACACGAGAATCCAGCACAGCGTGGCCAAGGTGCTTCATCGAGTTGGCTCGACTGAGCACCGGTTTGACCAGACGATCTGACATGTACTCCTTGGTGTTCCAGTACATCTAAGAATAAAAAAGCGTAATCTTAAAATCGATTCTCGTCACGTTGTTAATTACACGGCCACTATTGCAGCGTAATATATGTACATATTTTGGATATCAATCTGTTATAACCTTCTCATCACTCACCATCTCCGGTGGTAGATACATAGATGGTACCTTCTGCTCGACAAAATCCAAACTCAAACACATGAAATTGTCCAACCGATGAAGTGGCCCTTCAATCAATTTGGCTGCAGGACGCAGAGAATCCATCAGAGCGTACGTAAGGGCTTCCGCAGTTTCAAAACCCCAGTTGAACAATCCATTACTGGTCTACAAAGCACAATAGAATTTTGATTAAAAAAAATGGATGAACAATAGAGTTCGTTTGCTATCGTACCTTCACCCGGTGATAGACGGTTCCCGCGGTTTTGATGCCTGTCTCAACGACGGGAATGCTGCCGAAACGCGATATCGACTCCATTTGGGGCAGTCCCGAGTTTTGGCGCTTCAACTGCTGCTGCACTGATATGATAAATTTTAGAGAACAATAGTAAGCGGTTGTTTGGAAAAGGATCATGCTGTGTACGTGATTGATAACGATAACAGAAAAAGTAATCGGAAAGCCGATATTTTTGCAGAATCGATTTTCATGCGATGTTTTATCGAAATTTGCGGTCAACGAAAATGCGAAGCGATGTGAAGTAGTAGAGGTGTGGAACAACGTACCGTTTGTTTGTGTTAGCAGCGCAAATAATGTAAACAGCAAGGGTGACGTCAATCTCGCCCTATTCTTCTGCGGGCATAAAAAAAGCCTAAACATTGTGCCGTACAACGATGACACTAACACACCTATACTTTTTAGCATATTACGAACACAAACATGCCGCGTTTGCCGTGCCTAAGTAATAGTGTGTATAGAATGCGAAGGAGGCATTGTCCAAAAGAAATATTCATTAGAAAGGTATTTCGACTCGACCCTGCATTAGTATTGGTGTCCATTGTGACGTATGAAAGTTCACGTTTCCTGATACTTATATGGAGATTTGCACATTTTTTAAAATTTAGCCTAAAATCAAAGAATTTTTTTTTCGATTTCCTATATTTTGAATTTTTATGTTATAGCGAATATATCGACATGAAAAACCAGTGGTTTTTATACAAAAAAACACACATATCCCTGTTGCTTAAATTTGTTGTACGCTTATCAACTTGGCAAGGACATTTATTGGCAGGGCGGTAGCAACAATTCCGACGATTTATTCCCCAATATTAGAAGATTCTGCATCAAAACTTTATATTTCACTAACTTTTGCGATAATTTTTAGTTGGTATTGCTTGAACCTTGACCAAACTCGTGACTTTAGTCATGACCTTGAAATGCGGTCAGGCATATATTAATATTTATTTTTGAAACGATGATTCTACAATTGATGAAGGGACGGTAAGGGAAAGTAATGAAGAAGGATTTTTTTTGGGAATGAAGGGGAAGGGTGGAAAGGAAGGGGGGGTAATAGGTAGCTTTGCTTAACAAGTTGTCGTTGTGAATACTATCTTTTGTCCAATGCTGGAAGGTGCATGGGTCGAACCAAGCTGTAATCAGAGATTATAACCGGATTTGAACCCACAACACCTGCCAGGGCGTGTCGCTCACTGGTACCCGTGTACCTTTGAACCACAGAGGCGCTGGACCAGTCATAAATTTGCACAATCTTCAAATCGCGCAACGTACCATTCTGCAGATAAGACATGAAACCGAAAATCAAAATCGTTTTTAAATATATAATAGTTACCCTTATTAACCCATTTCCTCCCAGAGTTGCGAAAACTTTCATTCGTTTCTAGAGAAGGCCCGGTTGAAGATATCAACTTGGACCCTGAGAAACAAAGAAAGATTGGATAAAAATCTAATCGACCTGTTTTTGCTCAAAGGTCAGATGTTACATGTAACATAATTATAGCTGTGACAAAACAACAGGTTTTGCTATTTTTCAGACAGTTAAGGAAAAATGCTCATAAAACTCGATTTCACCTCTATTAACGCCTGACCTATCAATCAGTGTTAGTAAGAATCGGTTGCTTGCCAAAAAAAGCTTTGTTTCAAAATTTTGATTATTTTTGTAATTTTAAGATAGGTTTGAAGCATTGCGTTGCGAAAACGCAACGCTAGGAAGTAACGATATTCAAAATTTGCAACGGGAACGTTTGTTTTCGTTCATTCGCTGCGGTGTTTGATTTGATGTCGTTGCTTTTTAGTAAACAAATGAATGTAAATCTTATCTTTCGCTTATTTAAAACATCCCGGAAACATTATAAAAGTTTACATAACATAGAATTCGCAGCTTCAAACACTGATGGCTGATGGAGAAGCCGTTGTGATAAGACCGTAATAAAATTGTTAAAGTACCTATGCCTCCGGAATATCTGGAGGAATTGAGTGATGGCAACGACAGTTTCATGGACCCAAATTTAATGTTACAACCTTTCCGGAACGCGTTGGTAGGCATTTAATCATCTGCGATGACATGCATTTGGCATTCAACAAACTGCTTACTATGCGTCTAGTGCAAAGATGGTCTCCAACCCAAATGTTTCGATATCTATCATAAAACATAACATGTAATACTCTAAGTCGTTCATTTAATCTTTATTAATACTCAAAATAAAAAAAAAAATCCCAAATTTGATTTAACGGTAAAAAAGTATGAAGCACTTATATGCATAATAATGAAGGTATGCAAAAACGGTATACCCTTAATGCCCAGCGTTGCGTTTTCACAACGTAGCGTTGCGAGACACAGGGTCAAAATTAAAAATACATGTCAGCGGCTTTTTCTTAGTTGACCTAAAAGAGAATTTTCCTGAAAGTTTCAACTTTCTATCCCTGCTGGGAAAAGTGCGGGGCTTAATGGGTTAAAGACAACAGTCCAGGGGTTTGACGACACCTTCCTCCACCAACGGAGTCTGCGAGTTGGGGAGTGTACTTAAGATGTGGTGGGGTTTAATAGTGGACTTTGTTGAACGGAAATGCAAACGTATTCGGAAGCAGCCGAACGCTAGCGCGATCGCCAGTGTCATTTGTTAAGCAACCACCAGGAGTGCCAAGATTGGCCAAGAAAGACTGGAAAAGAGAACTGTCGCAGAGAGCTGAAACCGCTGAGATAGAACAGCATTGTCAATAGTGGCATTGGCGAAAACCAGTGCAGCCAAGGGAGAACCCAGCAAGGTGAAAGGCAGCTGAAGAGGGCAAGAATGTCCCCAGGAGATGCAAGACCAGGTGACTCTAAAAAGCACAAGGATACGCCTGATGCTAAGTAGAACACAGCCGTCAAATGAAGAGACCACTGACGGAGACAGTACTCCTTGGCAAGTTGTCGATAACGGAAGTAATGAGAAGCGCTGAAAGAACACGTTGGATTCATTAAGGGGTGAAATAAAGGCGAAGCGCTCTTGGTCAAAGCCAACGGTGATTCGTATGAAGAGGTTCTGCGTGCCAGGCGGAGTAAGCCGGAACTCATGGAATCAGGCGCACCCGCAATGGAGAGGTGAAAGCTAGCAGCTCCTCTTACAAAGCGTGAACAGAGAGTGCCGTGGTGACACGGTGGACGTGAGAGCTTTGCGACAGAAAGCGACCCTTCAATGCAAAGATTTGGATGAGCTGACTTCAAAAGAAGAAATTAGTTCAGTTTTGTAGGAGCAATGCAGGCCGGCTGTCTGCATCACCTGATTGTAAAGATTTGGGATACGGAACGGCTACCGGAGGAGTGGAAAGGCGGGGTTATCTGCCCTATCTACAAGAAAGGCGATAAGCTGGATTGTGAGAACTACCGAGCGATCACTTTCCTGAATGCCGCCTACACAGTGCTGTCTCAAGTCATCTTCCATCGACTATCGCCAGTAGCGAATAGATTTGTGGGAAGTTACCAAGCCGTCTTCATGGAGGGTCGATCTACAACGGACCAAATCGTCGCACTGCGGCAGATACTCCAGAAGTGCCACGAATTCCGAGTCGCCACGCATCACCTGTTCATCGATTTCAAAGCTATTTCAGAGCTATGGAAAATTTTGGACGAAAACGGCTTACCGGGTAAGCTTATCACGGCTACGATGGATGGGATCCAGTGCTGTGTGAGAATCTCGGGTGGATTATCCGACCAATTCGAATCTCACAAGGGACTTCGTCAAGGAGATGGATGGCTATTCAACATTGCGCTTGAAGGTGTTATAAAACGAGCGGCGATCGAAATGCGGGGCACGGTTTTCAATAAATCCAGTCAATTTATGTGCTTGCTGACGACGTGGATGCTGTCAGCAGAACATTTGAGGCGGTGGAAGATCAGTACACCAGACTAAAACGCGAAACAGGGAAGATTGAATACGTCTAAAACGAAGTATATGCTGGCGGATGGGACCGAGCGCAACAGGGCCCGCTTGGGCAGTACCGTGGCAATCGACGGGGATGAGTTCGAGGTAGTCGACGAGTTCGTATACCTTGGTTCGCTGGCAACTGAGGACAATACCAGCCGTGAGATTACAAGGCGTATTATCAGCGAAAGTCAGGCCTACTATGGACTCCACAAACAATCTGAGCCACAGTACAAAGTGCACACTGTACAAAACGCTAATTAGACCGGACACGAAACATGGACATTGCTAGAAGAGGACCTTCGAGTATTCGGAGTTTTCAAACGGCGGGTGCTAAGAACCATCTTTGGTGGAGTGCAAGAGAACGGTATGTGGAGGCGAAGAATAAACCACGAACTCGCGCGTCTCTACGGCGAACCAAGTATTCAGAAACTGGTTAAAGCTGGACGGATACGTTGGGCAGAACATGTTGCTAGAATGCCGGACAACTATCCTGCAAAAATGGTTTACGCATCGAATCCGGTAGGAACAAGACGAAAAGGGGTACCGTGAATTCGGGTGAAATTGATCACTTTTTCAAGTATTTTTTAAATATCTTTGAATAGAAACATATTTAGGAAGATTATTCAATTTTAAAATAAGTACTGTAGTGCCGGCTACACGACAGTATCATCTATATCTTATATAAATAGTTTTATTTTAGATAAAACTTAATGTAATCGTGAAATTGAAAATTTACAAATAACGGGTGAAATTGATCACGTAGAAATCAAGACGATATTGCTATTAATAAACCATACGCTCTGAGAGCAATAACCTGACGTGCAGTATAAAATCTGGCGTAATCGAGATATTGCCTGTATGTAGGCAACAATGTCGCGTACAGCAACTAGCACAAAAACCAAACAGTCAGCTCTACATTAGCATGGTTGAAGCATCTGCTAAATAAATATGAACGATAGAAAAGATATTAAGCCAATTTTAGCATCGTAATCGTTTGTTTTTGTTTAAACATTGCTGTATATATGTGTAAATGTACGATTTTCGTATAAGTACAATCTTCACCAATCTAGTTAAACAAATAATTTAATTCTCCTCATATACGGGAGCTTCACTGTCTCTTTGAATGTGTAGTTGCATTTCGCTATGTAAGCACAAACCGATCTCTTGCACTCTCATGCAACTGCCATATGGAGCGTTTGTAAAATTTGTGCGAAGTATTGTCTGTCTTTTGCACCCTTTTATAAATCTCCATTCTGCTTCACAGAAAGAATAAACTTTCGCAGGTGGCAGCTCCATTTCGCACCCATAGCGATCTAGAAATCTATGTTGCCTCAGTTCATGATGTTATCAATCGTTTTATTTCGTAAAAGGTCAAATCAAACAATTTCTGTCGCATAATTTTATTCTTGGAAATTATCAAAGTACAGCCAGATAATTAGAGAATCGAATTAGTTCTATCAAAATTTCCTTCTGCAACGAAATTTGTGTTAACAGCAAGGAGTTTTATCGGGCATGTTGAAAATTGCGATTCGATCAAAATAGTAAATTTTAAAAAATCAAGCCATTTACAAGATCAATCTTGCTGAAAGCCAAGTGACTTTGACCTGTAACTCAATCTTTATATGGATGGGTGCATATTCAGCTTTATGAATCAGTATAAACGTAGAATAAAGAGTTTTTTACTCGTTGGTCCAAGGTGATCAATTTCACCCGAATCGACGGTACAGCGAGCGAGGTGACAAGACCAGATGGAGCGAGATCTGGCGAGCACTGGGTGCCCGCGGAAGTGGAGACCAGTTGCCATGGACCGAAACAGATGAAGAAATCATACTGCGCAGGCCTTGTCGTAAGACGTAAGGCCAATTAAGTAAGTAAGTTGAAGAAGCAATGTGAGTTGGGTTGGGAGAAGTCCAGATGACCATCCGCATGATTTCGGTACGCAAATAGCTTCAAGCAAACTTCCAATTGAAGCAGCCAATAAGTAACTGAAGATTGGAAAAATTAAAGTGGGCTGGTCGGTGTGCCCTTTGAGCGTTACAAAACAACCAGAAGTATGCGTCAAGTGCCAAGAGTTCGGCCACATTGCATGACACAGCACAGGGCCCGATAGGAGCCATTTATGCAGAAGGTGTATGGAAGAGGGTCACAAAGTCCATCATTGCAGGAAGCCGCCAAAATGCCTGATCTGCATAAACCTCATGACAGGAGGACCAAGATATCCAGCGTCCAAACATACGATAGCTACTAAATTACAGTACAGGTGACGCAAATAAGTCTCAATCACTGTGAACTAGCACAACAACTGCTTCGGTAGTCCGTGCTGGAATCGAAAAATGATGTAGCTGTCATTTTGGGAACCATATCGAATCCTATTCGGGGATGGTAACTGGTAACTTTGTAATTGCTAAAATTAACGGAGTCTTCATCTGTAGTTCCTACGGGTCTGCCCGATGGACGATTGAGCAGTATAATTAGATGCTAGATAAGCTGATGGAGCAGCTTGTTGGCCAGTTGTTATCGTCGGAGATTTTAACGTATAGACAACTGAGTGGGGCAGTCGTCTTACCAGTTTAAGGGAGCGCAATCTACTAGAGACCCTAGCAAAGCTGAATGTAGATATAGCCAACAAAGGGATTACCAGCACCGGAACCGGGAGTCCATCATCGATGTCACCATCTGCAGCTCTGGCGCAGAAACTGTGAACTTTAACAAGTCGGTATTCTTTGACGCGCTCAGGTTGGAACGCATCTTCCCGAATCTAAGTAGGGAAGGATTGACAGCTATATTAACACGAGTATGCAATTCGACTCTGGCGAGGATAAGGAAACCGCGAAACGATCGCCGCTCAGTCTGCTGGTGGAACACGGCGGGTACCGAACTACGGGGAAGTTACCTCCGTGCCAGAAGGAGGAATCAGTGTGGCAACGGGCTTTCGGTTGCGGATGGAACGGTTAATTCTACATTGAAAGCACCAGCTTAAAAATGACAATCCGCGGGTCCAACAATGACCTAAAATTTGAAACCAGTTCCTTATGGGCAAATTTTAATTATTGATTAATCAATCCTACACTTTGGTTCGGAAGCTGAATAAAAACAAATTTTGATAATCTGCAGAACTACAGCACTCTGCTGCAGATTGTTTTCGACACATTGCAATTTCAGTTTATCACTGTATTTTAATCTGTATCTCAACTAACCCATTATTTTTCCTCTTTCGGGAAAATTTAATCAGCAGCACCAATAATTCCACACAGCAACTAGTCACAACACTTTCAACAACACTTTGGCTAACACAGTTTCGTTTTGCAGCTCTTTTTCGGCGGTCCGATGAATTCCCAACTGAACAGTTGGAAGGTTGTACACAAACTGACAAACCATTTGCCAGAATAAAAGCGAGATCCGTTATCACGCTGCTGGCCGGTTCGGTCGTTTTGATATTAAAAATTGAACTTATAGGACGCGCCATTGATTAGCACAGCGCATCGTTATATGGCTTATCAGCTGGACCAGACGCGGTGAACGCTGACAGCGTGGTCTTGCAATGCCGGCATGATTCGTCAGTGCAGTGGAATATGGTTCCTCCTTCGTTTTTTTGTGATTGTAAAAAAATATGTTTTCTTGCCTTACAATAGATGCTGTCCTTGATACACGAAATTAAACCGTGAGCCTGGTATTCAACTGGATTCCGATCATTAATTTCGTATAGCCTAGAATGTGATGTAGAATTACATACTACCGGCGGTATAAATTAAAACATCCAATCAATGTTAAAGATCAACCGCTGTTTGAGATTCATCCGTCGGTGAATTCGTAACCTTTGGACGGATGCAGCGCGTGCAGGCATCAGCAGTTTGTATTGAAAAAAAAATATGACGAGGCTTTCAAAACAATTGAAATTAAAAACATTATAGTAGAGTTTGTATACGCAGGGGATTAAACATCCATACGAAATCACAATGAGGATGATAAGGATTTTGTAGCTTCTTCAACGTGTATGTTCGGTAAGTAAGTTGATGCTGAGCTTTTTTTTCGGAATTTCTTTGTAGAGTCTCCCCTTTAATTATTATTTTTGAAGTAATTGTCGTAACGTGACGAGGTGGTGTGATAGTTATAAAAATGTACACTTAAGTACGATACGAAACTAAAATATTACTATTTTTTGTTGCGCCCTCCACTCTCCCCCACTTCAGAAGGCTCGCAGTGTGATAACCGCCTGACAGTGGTCGCAACTATTTATTACTTTATTAACAAAAAAACTAAGAAGATACGATTTTGGATTACTAATACAATGTGACAGTATACTTATAAAACAATGATTTTTTTTCTTCTTGAAGATGGTGGATTATGGCAGCATCAAAAACACCCCCAGTGAGATTGTTCTCTGTGAAGGGAGTGACGTAAATTGTGGCAGCTATTTTCACCCTAGTTCATGTTATGTAGCTTTCTATGTTGTCTCCTATATGCAACGTGATCTGTTTCTTGAAAACTAGCACCCTTCGTTCAGTTGTCAATTGAACGGGTAACGCATTACGACGGGATTTACCGTAATATGCAAAGGATTTTTTGATGGCTGCTGTTCGTGGGCGACTGATCGCAAAAACTGGCTGACTCCTTAGAGGGTAGCGACTTGCTGTTCGTTGCAGATTTTGGTTGTGCACAACAACAGGATTGGTTAGCAGATTATGCATCTGAACCAAACACTGTTTTTCCAGAGGAGTGAGGATGGGTAAAACCGAATGAGGAGCGTCTTTGTAGCGCTGTAAAGTTGGGTATAGAATCGGACGCTTGAATAGGATTTTCAAGCAGCGGGTTTGGATTGATTGCAGTGGACGTAGCGCGGTGTTTCCTTTAGACCGCGTTTAACTTTGGGCAAAGCTCCCAATATTGCAACTTGGAATGAACAAACGCGTAGTAGATAGTTTTGAGCTCTTTCGTTGGTAGGTATTCCGATACTCTCCAAATTATACCGCATGTAGAGCTTAACTCACGTTGCAGAATGAAAATATGGTTGCACCATTTCAGGTTTGCATCAAAAGTGAGCCCAAGGTATTTGAAAGTGTAAACTTTGTCAATCCTAATTGAGTTTACAGCTAGGTCCGAATGATGTGGAATTTTAAGATGAGAAGAGTGGAACAACATATACTTCGTCTTAGACAGGTTTAAAGATAAAATATTCTCGGATAAGTATACTTGTAGAGTTGTTAGATCCTCTTTCATCTACTGGATAACTTGATTCGGATCGGAGTTTTGATAAGAAAGTGCCGTATCGTCTGCGAATAATCGAGGCTTTCCGTGAAGTTTCAGGTTTACCAAATCGTTGATGTATAGAAGAAACAGTAGAGGGCCCACATTACTTCTTTGCGGAACGCCCACGGTTACATACTGATTCGAGCTTATAGATCCATTGATTGACACATATTGCTTTCTATTTGGTAAATAACTCTTAAACAGATCGTTGGATGTTCCTCTAATGCCATAACAATCCAGTTTATGAAGTAAAACTTGGTGATCTATCGTGTCGAAGGCTTTTTTTTAAGTCAACAAACAGCACTCCTTCTATTTTGCGCGATCCTATGGCATCGTGGATCTCATCTACCAGTTCGCCTGCCGGCGTCCATGTGCTAGATCCCTCTCTGAATTTGTATTGCCGGCTGTAGAATACCTTGTGCTGTCGAAGAAAGTTTACTACTCTTCCACTATGGGCCAGAAATTGTAATATCGGGACAAATATATTTGCGGTTAAACGGCGTGTCTCAGCTCAATGTAGTCTTCGGCAACTTTTTGAATGAAAAAATGATGCATCTTTTGAAGGGGTCGTCCAATATTTACGTGTTACTTTAACAACAATTTAAGTAATAACTTTTTGAGTAAATTTTTTTTCACCTTTTTGGTTTCAGAATATTAAAGATAAACCAATTTCAAGTATTTTTTCTAAAGATATCAAACTTCTACCTTTTACCCATTTTCAGCAATAGTGCTTTGTTTATAAACGACCCCTCAAATCACATTTCTTCTTGTAACATGTTTATTTCAACAGACAGCTCAATGTGATGTTCTAGACAACATTTTGCACATAAAAGAGGAATATTTTTGCTGGAGACCGTTTCGCTTTTTCTGCAATAATTAATAAGATATATAACTGTTTTTAGGCTAAAAACCGTTTGATGAAAAATGTGTATTTTTTCAAGGGTGGTGTCTTCGGAGAAGTAAAATAATAAAATATAGCGCATCTTTCTGCATTATTTGGGTGACCATGAATTCACCTATTAGGGTGATACAAACTTTTGTTTTCTTAAATAATTTTAAAAACAAGGTTTTTTCTCCAAAAGTTGCAGAAAATACTAAAATAAGCAACTTTGCTGAATAAAGTAACTATCAATCTCTTACCGGTTACGAAATATAATGATGTGTTAAAAAAGAGCATTTGATAATCAATTACACTCAATAACTTTGCACACGCTTATTTTATTGCTTACAAATGTTCTACAAAGCTATTTAGTATGTTGAAATCCATATTTTCTGTGAAGACTGTTTGACGCTGGGACGCATATTTATTAAGTTATAAAATGTATGAAAAAAATCCGCACTATTCCCAGGTATTCCCAGCCATGGTATTCCCAGGTATTCTCTGAAATACACATTTGGGCAGATAGCGTTAATAATTCCCTACAAATTGGTATGCAAACTAATTGCAGATACCTGCAGATGGCTAAGATATTCGGATTTTTCGTCAAACGGTTTTTAACTTAAAATCAGTTATATCTTATTAACTAATGCATATAAAGCAAAATAGTCTTCAGCAAAAATATTCCTCTTTTATGTGCAAAATATTTTCTAGAACATCACATTGAGCTGTCTGTTGAAATAAACATGTTACAAGAAGAAATGTGATTTTAGGGGACGTTTATAAACAAAGGTCTATTGCTGAAAATGGGTAAAAGGTAGAAGTTTGATATCTTCACGAAAATTACTTGAAATTGGTTTATCTTTAATATTTTGAAACCGAAAAGGTAAAAAAAAGTTTACTCAAAAAGTTATTACTTAAATTGTTGTTTAAGTCACGCTTAAATATTGGACGACCCCTTCAAAATATGCATCAATTGTTTATTCAAAAAGTTGCCGAAGACTACATTGAGCTGAGACATGTCGTTTAACCGCAAATATTTTTGTCCCGAAATTTTAATTTCTGGCCCATAGTGTCTTCCAACTAGCAGTTGTTCTAGCACTTTACTTAACACCGACAACGTTGAAACCGGTCGATAGTTATTAACGTCCAGCTTGCTGTCACCTTTATGGATAGGGATTACTCTAGCAATCTTCAAACAATCTGGAAAACGTCCAGTTGAAACACATTCGTTGAAAGAATCTCGTAGGAGTATTGCAAAAATCTGGTGATGCCTCTTAACGAATTCAGCTGAGATTCCATCTGTGCCGCAGCTTTTGCCGTTTACTAATTCCTTGATTTTCACAACAACTTCTTGCTCAGTGGTTGGTTAAAAGAAGATTGAATTGCAGACCGGACTTAAGGTTTCATACTTGTTTATGTCACGTGCACGTGCACTGTTAATCGAACTAGCAAGCTGGGGTCCAACTGAACTGAAGAAATCGTTAAAGGCGTTTGCAACAGTGGGTCAATGGTTTGTTTCTTGTCCATTCACCGATAATTTTACAACATCGTCCTCTTCCTTGCTTCGACCAAGAAGCTTGTTAATGTTGCTCCACACGGTCTTCTGGTTTGCTTCGGTAAACAATTTTCTATAATAGTTTTCCTTGGCAGAATTCTTTTCCTGCTGAACTCTCCTGGAAATATGATTCAACAACTCCTTGTAATGCGTATTAAACGAATACCTCTTATGGCCTCTCAAAACGTTATCTTTGATTTTCATCAATTTCGATAGATCGAAAGACATCCACGGACATAATCCTTTGACTTTCGCATCAACAGAAGATATTTTTGTTAAACCTTGCTTCAGTTTTTGGTAAGTGATAACAGCAAATTCTAGCCTAGCTTCTGCAGTTCCTTCCGGTATGTTCGCAATTGCGTGCCGAAAACATTCATTGAGTTGCGTGTTGTTAACGACAGATTTTGTCAGACATCGCTACACTACAGGTTTTCTCAGAGTAAATGTAGACAACACACGACAGTGACCGCTTATGTCAGAATAAAGGGTCCCATTGAATACTAGAGGTTGGAGAGACTCCGAGCAGACGACATGATCAAAAATATTTCCTCTTAACGGCCTTGTAGCATAAGTATTTGTGACCTCAAAATTATAGCTTTTCAGTAGATTTGAATATTAATTCACGATTTTGCATCCTGTTTTATTAATTGGGATGTTTATATCCCAAATAACAATACTAGACGAACCTTGTCCTACGCACGAAAGGACCCTATCCAGCTTCGAAAAGAAGGTTGCATGTTCAAATGACGGCGACCTGTATACTGCATGTAAATGAAATGGCGTTTCTCCAATATCAAGACGAACGTGCACGTGATGAAATCCATTCTCATGTACATGGGATATTTCATCGAATGAGATTGCAGCTCTAATATATACTGCTAGACCGCCACCTTGTGAATCTGGTCGACATAAAAAAATGTTTCGGTATCCATTGATACCGTAAAGTTGC
Organism: Sabethes cyaneus; assembly: GCF_943734655.1. Classification (NCBI taxonomy): domain Eukaryota; kingdom Metazoa; phylum Arthropoda; class Insecta; order Diptera; family Culicidae; genus Sabethes; species Sabethes cyaneus. The sequence goes on from NC_071353.1 coordinate 18,144,773, forward strand.
TTCCGATCATGCTTGACCCACGTTTCGCCAACCACTAAAATGTCAACCACACCAGTATATAAATCTAATATTTCTTTCATTTTATCGAATTTATCCATATTTTTCATACCTCGTTGCTATGTTGACTTGCATTACTTTCAATTGAAAAGAAGCTCCAGAGCTACAAATATTTTTATATAGCAGATCTATTGTATCATAGTAAAAATTATTCACGAATACTAGAAAAAAAAGTTCACAATCAGTTTTAGGTATAGATACTAGCGCTTAGGTAACGGCTCAGCTGGAGGTGACGATCCTGGAGATTGAAGAGATCGCTTATTCCTAGTGGGGGCCGATTGGTACAACTGCTGCTTGCTGCCTATTTGCTCAATTTTGCCTCTATCGTGCCGCTTCAGCAAAATCTTTGCTCCTCTTCCAGGCCAAACATATTTGGCATTCAACCGTTCTTGGCAATTCGCAGTAGCTCTCTTCCGTGAGCTGTCATTTCTTCTCGAACAGTAACCGTCCGCTTCGATCCGTTGAAAGCATTGCTTATTCTAGATGCGAGTAGAACACCGTATGACCGCTTCCTCAGAAACAGTTCCTGTTTGTCTTGTTCGCAGCTGAATGAAACCAGGATTGGCGCAACTCCATTTTGCTGTTCATTTTCCAAGCAGACATTTAGCTCTAACGATCACAGGTGTATTGGTAAAACTACAATTTAGGACTTCGCAGAGCTTTGAAATCAGATCTGGGGTATTTTCATTTTCGATCATAGGAAGGCCTAAAACAACTGCACTCTTCGACAATGATGCTCGATTAATTCGATCCAAATCAACTTCCAGCCGGTCGACTGTCAATCAACTCTCCATTCTATAATCTTTCCAAACATCAAATAACTTTCGATTTTTCGAGTTCCCAGCCTTCACGCCTGCTAATTCCTCTTTGAACGACTGAAAATCCGCCTTCAGTGAATCGAACTGACCAGCCAGAAATTCTTGGGACTGTTCTATTTGCTTGCTCGTAGTGATGATCACAGTCATTTGCGCTTGAGTTTGTTCAAACATTTCACGAAACTTCGCTGCCTCTTGTTGCACTTCTTTCACAGATGATCCAAGTGATCGGAGTTCACGAATGATATCGTCATTAGTTGCCATCACTGCCTGTTTATTGCTTTTGTCAGTCATTTCGCTACAATCGACAGAACAGAAGTACGGTTTACTTTTGACTTTGGCGATCACGTTTCCGGAAAAAATTTTACATTTAAAATGGGCCTTTTTTCCACACTGAACACATTCGATCAACAGTGTTGAGACTGACTCAGATTTTTCGAAAATGTAGCAATAATCACCCTCACCATTGTTGGGCATACTACTATTGTGCTTTGTAGAGGATGATGTTGAGCTTTGACTACTGGATGCTGCGGAGGCTACGGGCTGACCTACTGGTCATTCAGGTGGTTGCGACGTAGGTGCCAACACAGGTGATGAAAGGTGTGGTAGCTTCCACTCATTTAGCAGAATTTTGATTGGTAACTGCTCCGATGGCTTATTCGTCTGCTCCAAGACTGGTCTTGACGGAGTTCGGGCCTGAAGCTGGTTAATGTAGGACCGAATCATCTTCTTACTGTTTAACCAGATGTTGTACATGACCTTGTCGTGTGCGTAGACTTTGGTGTACACAGCTACCTTCGGTACGAACGCTCTCGGTTGGTTGGATTCAGCTTGATCTTCACTGTCTTGAACCTGTGGAGGTGCTTGCAATGGCTTTCCGTACATTGCTTTAGCCGGCGATTTCCCATCGGGAACGTTCGGATTGGGTGTTGTCCGATACGAGAGTAGAAAAATGTCCAGTGCCAGCCTGAAGTTTCCTTCTCCCTCCTGAATTTTGCGCACTGCACGGTTGAACGTGTCCACAAATCTTTCGGCCTGGCCATTAGATTGTGGATGGAAGGGTGCCGTGGTGACATGTTGTATTCCCGAATGACCATTGTGCAGTTGAGTCAAGCACCTTTTCCGGAAGATGGCGGGGATCACGAGCCTGTCCCCGAACATAATGCAATCCTGGACGATGAAGAGACCTTGTTGATGATCGTGGAATCGCCGCAGCTCGCTGTCTTGCGTGTCGAGTTTGGATATTGGCCAACCGTCTCGAACGAAGCTGTAAACCTTCCGAAAAACTGGATAGGACTTTGTAGCTTGTTTGAATGCCCCTGTTGCAGCCTTTACTCCGGGTGGCAGCCTGTTGTATTGATACAGGCCCCGGTGATGGTATGTTGAGTATTCGTCGACTTCCATTCGCAGAAACGCGTCGTACAAGTCGATTGTGCTGAACCCGGGGCAGCTGGTCAGCTTGGAGAAAATGGGCTCGTAACGGACATACCAGGCAGCAAAGGTATACTGGGTCTCAGGATCAAACTGGAACTCCTTAATAATATCATCTTCTAGTGAATCCAAAATGGGTTCTCGATTTTGTGCAACGATGGCGTTGATCAACGACATCGCGTTCCGGAAAAGAGCGTCCGGCTGGTGCGGAAAACTCTGCTGCTTGTGGACAGATTCGCGCTGCTGCTGGAAAAGCTGGTTTGTTGCTGCCTGCCGTTGCTGGAGCTGCTGTAATAGTACTGCTGGTTCTAACCGGGTGGATTGATTCCCGGATGCTGATTGTGATTGGACAAACCGTTTCCCTGATTCTGATTAATCGGCTGCTGGTGGTACTACCGGTTTTGAGCAGGTAAATTGACTCCCGAATGCTGATTTTAATTGAGTAAACCGCTTCCCTGGTGCTGATTAATCGACTGCCGCTGATCGTCCATTTTGTTGCACATACGCTTCCTTTTGTTCGGCGGCGGCGTCGTGGTTAGAATTCGATCATGATTTTTCTACGAGATTTTTTTGATGAAAAAACACTCACAACACGTTCTCGTCGCCTCTGTCGTAACGTGACGAGGTGGTGTGATAGTTATAGAAATATACACTTAAGTACGTGACGAAACTAAAATATTACTTTATTAACACGACATGTTAAAAGCGTGCTGCTTGCTCAATTGTCGGGAATGAATAGACACTGTTGTGCTTGTGATGACACCAGTGAGCAGTGACATCAATCCGTATGACAGTTACCTGTCAACGGTGAGCCCCTGTGGTAACTTGCAACTATTTCAAACTATGCATTTCTTTAGAATTAGGAAATACGGTATCTGTGTTATTTATTTTATTTTTCTCTACTAAATATACACGGATCAGAACAATTTTTAATTCTTCTTAACAGTAACGGGCCGAAACCGTACAAACTGGCTCAACCGGTTCCTGGTAGCGAGTCACAGAATAGTAAAAAACTATGTCTTTTTCGATATAAATTATATTCGTCTTGGACGAGAGAAATCTCCTATAATTGGATTAGTTTGTTACTTAAAACGATATCAACATTCACACTTAAAATAATTTCCTATTGTTACGTGGGCCTTGGCTAGGTCGGAACTACTTAAAAACAACAATTCCAAGCCAAAACGATGGAATCTGGCTGCACTCCACAATTCCGTTGATGGTCTTGTTCGTTCATATATTTATATTCACGTACTTCCCGTTTCGGGCGGTTTAAGACATCCAAAGCGCTCGATTCCGGTGGCCTAGAAGGCAACATTCCGACCGCACGGTTTAACAGTTTAGATAGGTAGGTATATCATTAAAATTAGAATCACATCTTTTTTTCCATAAAGATTAGACTGTCCTCACGGGAACGGAGGAAAGGATTAGCTGGCATCAATCACGGTTTATCTCAATCTTTGAATATCTGCGGAGGACGAAGAAAAAAGAAAAGATTTTTTTTAAAAAGACGCTCCATCCTGTCGAGAGAACTTTACGAATAGGTATCAAAACCATGCTACTACAAACAGTTTGTTGGTTGCATAATAAGTATTTGACGATTCAATTAGTACTTTAATGAAACTTAACCCTCTCTGTCTCAATGGAATTTGGATGATTTACAGATTTAAGTCATCTGAAGAAGTTATTAATAAGCAATTCGTAAAGAAAAACTATACAGCTTATACAATAATATTTCAACTACGTTCGGAGATAGATATATCCATATTGAAATGCCATAAAAAATTTATCGACTGATGTTAGCATCGCAAGTCTTAGGTCATCTGTGCTACCATGGGATAGAGAGGGTTAACTGTTAATGTTAACGCAGAGTTGTTTTGTTACTGGTTTCCTAATATGCTGTTGTTTTGTAATTTGGTAAATACTGGAACACTGTCCATAAAACTGTAACACTTTTCGCGAATTAAGAAAGTTTTCAAAAGGAACTGCTAACTTGAAGTGAAAAATGATAAGAAACCAGTTAAAATGGCTTGCCGTAGGTTTTACAGATCTGACATTACGTTATTGTCTAGTATAAATCTAGTGGTTAGTTTACGAACAAGATATAGCAAAAAATTAGGCCAAGAGTGTAATTAAATGCATAGATCCCTATATGATGAGCACAATTAACAAAGCTTGCTTGCTTATTTAGTAAACCAGCTTCCTGATATGTCAAAAAAGTGAAACTGGTTTCTTAAACTGAGTGGAATCATTTTTCTATGCCAGTCCAACAAAGGATAATTATTCACATGTTAAGAAGAAACGAGTCGTCATTGATTCTGTAAATTTTAAAAGCAGTTTTTTTGTTTGAAACAAAAATTCTGTTCATGAAAATATATTAGCTGAGTTCAAATTGACAAAAAGTATGTAGTCAGTAAATATATTTTTTAAGAACAGAACCCTTGTTTTGGGCCCAAAAACTGCTTCCAAAATTGAGTTTTCCGACGAAAAGTTTACGACTGCTCATTCCCCTTAAGCAAGATATGCGATCATGCGTGATTAGTGAAACTAACATCAACATTTCGGTTTCAGTTCTTGATGGTCATGAGAACCTAACTCGTTAAATGCAATGGCACTTAGTTAATGTATGTTTCTTTTAAACCAATCAAGTACACTCAAAAACGTTAGAAACATCTAGTGAAAAACGGAAATCTGTTATCGTTTTATCCAAGTACCTTTCTAGCGTCCCAAGATGATACAGTGTTCTCTACGACCAATAGACTTCTTCCATTGTGAGATTGTGCATTGGTGTATGAATTAGTTTCTGCTAGTGCGGATGAATGTAATAATTAATATTAGATGGATATGTGTCTGCGTGTTAAACTATTAGCTAGTATTGGTCGCAATCCTAGAGGTGCAGTGCGAAATTGTTGCCTAATAGAGTGGACGTTCAGTTCACAGAACTGCACAAGCTACTAGCTACGTAGTACGTTTTGTTTTAAATAATAAAGACTACTGTTGCACGCCACCGTGATTGTTTGAGTGGTTGTTGTTGTTGTTGCCGCCGCCGCCGCCATTGCTGCTACTGTTGTTGTTGTTGTTGTTGTTGTTGGTTTTATTAGTGGCACTGCGTTTATCGCCCGTAAATCTAATGTTGTCTAGCTCGATATCGGAACAGTTATCCGAGTTGGATAGTGCAGAATCCATGGATGTTATCGTATTATTTACTTTTTTATCGCTGTAGCCACCGTTAGGTCCCTTCGGCAGGAGTGGGTCCTCTGCGCTACTGATTTCCGCCTCTGTGAATAAGGTACAAAAGAAATTGAATTATTATTAGCGTACTTTAATGTGGTAGAAAATGTATTTAGAATCGTCATCAATATTCTCTAGAATTTCGCACAGGCTCGGCTAGCCGTTTCTTTCGACTATTTTGAAAAACTAGTTCAACCAGCTTGGCTTCTCATAAAATCGAATAACAGATTATAAGCAAAACATTTTGGTTGGGCACTCATTTACATACAGTTCACATTAATTATGTAGAAGCACTTCTACCTTGGTTAGAACACAGAGAACCTGTGGTTAGAATTCGTTACGAATAATTTCTTACAGTACGTCACTATAATCGTTTGAAGCGAAAGCGTCCTGTCGATGGTTCCTAGTTGAAGTAAAAGCCAAAATGACCAAAATGTACTTTTTCGGTCCTACGCATTCTTATACGTATTATATATGCCCAACACTCAAATAACATGTGTTTGTTCGAAAATATTCGATAAATTTGGGAAAATATAGCTATTCGGCTAATGGTTTCATACGGACAAACAAGACACAAAACATATGGATGATATGGATCTTACGTTAAGCAAACAAATTTATAAGTTAAAATGGTTTCACAGTTGACGTACCTCCCCGCATAATCAACCAGCAGAGTAACCTGTTTTTCAATAGCTTTACGCTAAGTTAGGAAAATTATTGTTCAACAACCAGTCTGTACATTCGCATAAACAGGCGTATGCATTTTTTATAGGTGATGGGCACGATTCCGCTAATCCACTTACAGCTAATTAGCTCAGTTAACATTTTGGTTCGCGGTTAGCGTTTTCGCTAATTTTTATAACCGTTAGCGTTTTTGTAAGCTTCCGCTAAATTTTTGTTCCGCTAAATAAACCGTTAATTGTTTTTGCTTTCTCGGATATCACTTTCTTGGGCATCAATATCATAACGTTTTTTCAACAGCCAAGGAAAATTATTATCTGCAAAATAGTTTTTCACAAAAGGAAAACTCAAAAATAAACTTAGAAAAACTGTACCGTACCATATGAAAGTTTTCAAGAATTTTCAAAAGATTAAGAACGTTTCAATTATATCGTTCGCTAATGCATGCATAACGGGTGGCAACTAAAATTTGGGAATTTTTTTCTCAAGCTGTTAAAAAAAGACAAAGATGCATGAAGAAGATCTGATTTACCGAAATTAAAGATACATTATCCATTGTAGAAAAAAAAATTAGTGTGCATTTGAAAACGGTCCGTAATCGGCTGTTCAGCGAAGCTTCCGTTTGATGTCCGAACAGGAGCGTTGTACGGCCGTCATGTCAACTTTGCGAATGCATCTCTTGATTCTACCAATCAACTGTTTGCAATTCGTGACTCTCCAGTTATTTTTGTATACCAAGGAACTCAAAATACCGAAGAAATCTTCGATTGGGCTCTGAGACAGATTTTTCGGGTTGTGGTTTTTGGATAAAAATGGGATCGAATGGGTATACAGTAACGATTGTATTTTTTGGGCGTAATGCGATGATGCTCTATCCGACCGAAACACGTATTGTCCATCTGCATGATGTTTTTGTAGAAACGGGATCAAAATTTTTTTCAAGCATTCATCTGGTGCATCTTTTTTTTATTCTATATTAGAGAGGTTTTCAGCCTGCGGCTGGTTCGCATCTTAATTGATAGCCAAACCAGAGAACTCGTTGTTGAAGAAACGAGAAAGAGAGCGATGTCCTTCTGCGTCCATAATTTTCGCTGGTCTTCCACTACCTTGCTTGCGAATAGTTGTTGTGCATCTTAGGATATGGTAAACAGTCGAAGCCGCAACATATTTGCTTTTTAAATTTTGTACCGTATACTTTTTGCCGAGATTTCTGTTGCTGTTCGTAGAAGTGTACAACGCGCTCCCGAAATGTTACTTGTTTCGACGCCATTTTTAGCAATACTGGGCAAGCAAAAATATTAACAAAAAGAGGAGAGAGAGCTAACACATACATACTCTCATTTCTCTCAAGCTCGTTTGTTGTTGAGCATAAGTGAAAAAAAAATCCAAAATTTTAGTTGCCACCCGTTATTTATTCTGATTTCTCTGTATTTTTACTAAAAACTTGAAATTTTATTACTAGATGCGCCACTACTAGTACGCTTACCCTACTACTGTGTGTGAATATGCATCTCAGATCTCAGGTATGTACACTCTTAAATGATTCTACCTGTAAATAGGTCGGATTTAGTTAAAGCTAGGTTGAAACTACTCAAAATGCCCTTAAAGTGTACAAACTCAAACTTTGGGTAAAAATTTCAACCAATTTTGGCTACTTGCTATCGATAATTGAATTATTCTCTATAACAAATAACGCACTTTTAAGTTCCTACTACCAATTTTTTGGTTGAAAAACTACTCAAAATCTGAATTTGTACACTTTAAGGGCATTTTGAATAGTTTCAACCTAGCTTTAACTAAATCCGACCTGTTTGCAGGTAGAATCATTTAAGAGTGTAGTATGTAGTAAAATAAAAAAAAAATGAATGAAAATGTAAGTAACCTTTTTTAGTAATTCAGAAAAAAGGCCGAATCTCCTATATTCTACACAGGGCCGACGCTTCCCTTAAGCAAAACAAGCAGCTGCTTGGAGTGCTACAATCCTATTGATTCTAACAGCCTCCCCCAGTCGAGATTTGAACATACGACGACTGACTTGTTAGACCAACATCGTACCACGGAGCCAACTTGGCAGTTTGATAACGTTATAAATGCAATATCTATTCGAATAAATCTCCTTTATTTTTACGACTAAATACTGGGGGCGCCATTTTGAGGATTTGCGTGGAGCGACAAATTGGCTAGCGCCGGCCCTGATTCTACATACGATCAGGCCCGGATTTGATCAGAAATTTGGCTGCGATCGAACTACAACGTATGCTATAACGGATGTCGATCGGGATGTTTCTGATCGGAACGGGCTCGACCGGAATGTAGAATTATTTGGAAAAGCTTTCACAAGATTTTTCACATTCTCTGTGGTTCAGATGGAAAACTCCAATGAAAAATCGAAAGTCCTGCTACATAAAAATCTATACCTATAAAAATGGATTTCTGTCTGTCTGTCGGAATGTTCCTTATAGAATCGAAAACTACTGAACCAATCGGCTTGAAAATTTGCATGTAGAGGTTTTTGGGGCTAGGGAAAGTTCTTATGATGGTTGGAGACTCCTCCCCCCACTAAGAGGGGAGGCTCCTATGCAAATGAAACACAAATTTCAGCACAACTCGAGAATTAATCAAGCAAATGGAACAAAATTTGGCATGTGGGTGTTTTTGGAGACAAGAATTTTTTCTACGGTGAATTGAGACCCCTCGCCTCTTTAGAAGGGGAATTATGACTCCTCTCCCCTTTAAGAGGAGGCGCTTCCATACAAATGAAATATAAATTTCCTCATAACTAGAGAACTAATCAAGCAAATTAGATGATTCAGGGCGAGACGGACACTGCCCAGTCAGCATTTTCATATGTATAATTACATTGCAAATAAGAGTTACGTACTGATATGTATCCAACAAAATCGTATTCGACGCGCAAAAGCCGCTTATTTGTACCATTTTGGAGGCGATATACGCGCTGAGGAATAATTTTGAGCGATGCACTTATATAGGTATTTCAATACGATAATATCCGATTAAACGCGACCAGTTACATGCAGCTATACAACTTTATGCTGAAAATCGTATGTTTGTCAACTACTAGCATTATAAACGATAGAATATCAACTTGTGCGCGCTTTATTAGGCTTCATTTGCGAATGCGAATTTGTTAAGAGATATTTACGATGATCTTCGTACATTGATATACGAGTTGGTGCTGGCTGGGTGGCTGAGAGTGTTCCGTGAAAATGGTACATCCTGCGTAAGGTTTTTCGTGAAATAGTATTCTGCGAAACTCTATATTTCGCGTAATGGTCAACCGAGAATTGGTGTTCCGCAAAATGGTATTCGGCGAAATGGTTTGTAATGACTGCAAATGTTTAAATGCTATCCGCTTTATTTTATCAGGCTAAGCAATGGGGGGAGTTGTTTTACATTTTACTGTGAGGAAAATTTGTATATTAAAACACCCATGAACTCCTCAGAAACTTGTAAAACTCGAGATTGTGATAAAGGTCATCCGAGATTCAGGATTTATGTACAACACAGTTTAATTTGTGGCAATACGAAGTTTGTCGGGTCAGCTAGTATACAAATAAATATATAGCATTGCTAAATTTATAGCATCTTACTCTGCGTAGCGCGAAGACTGCACCAGGTGATGCTAGTGTTTTTTCCAAGTTTTAGGGGTGTCAATGAAACGATGATGTTTTGTTAGAAAATTTGTTCGAGGTGTTACGTCTGTTAGTCTGTGGCTTTACACTTTATTCAAAATTGTTTACTTTCAGAACATTAACGTGGTCTAGGAAATAAACCAGTTGAGATTGGAAAATTATGTCACTTTTTGCTAAAATAGAATCGCAGGTCTTTAAGGTTGTCATACCGGCTGGAACTGCTTACATACCAAGTAACATTTTTGTTGTATAATAGCTTATTAAACTATTGCACAGCTAATTCCCGTGTAATAAGTGCATATGTAATTGCCTCATTCATTCATTCTCAACAGTGGCAGATATTCATGCTTATTTCGTTACATGTTCATTTCTGGTACAGTTGACTTTTGCTAATTGAACTAAGCTCTTAGCCTGCTTAGTTAAACACTTTCGTTAATTGGGCTGAGATGGATAAATCGTTTGTTTCTGTTGAAATCATCGCAGAAAGGTTTATAAAAATATATACCTATATTAAATGCGAAATTAAAGTGAAACTTAATCATTTCATTGTTGAAATTTATTTCTAGATTGTTTAACCAGTACTTAACAGTAGAATTTCATACGACAATGTTACCATATATTGCCATTTTTCACTGATTCACCGTGATGGGAGGGTTAAGTTCAAAAACGATCAGAAAATGTTAAATTATTGTCTACAATCGAAATAGTTCATTCTAGAGCCCCTTGGATGAAAAAAAAAACACTGTTAGAAGAGACGTTTGACTTCGTTTCAGATGGGCTGTACCCCAACTAACGAGGGCCCGATTAAACGCAGCACACTTAAGGAGAAATGAGTCGTTGATTCTGTAAATTTTAAAAGCAGTTTTCTTGTTTGAAACAAACGTTCTGTTCATGAATATATTCTCTGTATTCAGATTGGCAAGAAGAATGCAGTGAAAACATTCCTAAAAACAGAGCCCCTGGTTTGGGCCCAAAACCTGCTTCCAAAATTGGGCTCTCTGATGAAAAGTTAATGACTGCTGCTCATTTCCCCTTAAAGATAGTGCAATGAGCGAAAGTTGACTGTACTTCTATAGTTCATCCCAACATAGTAAACAAGTTCAACGTAGTTCTACGTTAAAATGATAAGCTTGTAAGGAACAGTGAATTTAGAAATTTATAAAAGTGATTTAGGAAGTACCGGCTTCCGTTGCTCCTTTTCTACTATAAGTACGAGGATCTGCCACTGATAATGTTGATTCTGGCTGTTTGTTTGTGTCGTCAGGATTTCAATTTGGTTCATGCCACAATAGCTGACAGGTTGCTAGTGTTGAAGCCGCTCCTCTGATGAGTAAATCCGCAGGATTTATCTCACTTGCAATCTACATTAGAGCAGTAGCTCTACGCCAGCGTTTCTCGCAGGTTTACTCGTAGTGCTGCTTTTACCGTTTTCAAGGAACCTACCGTTTTGAGCAAGAAACGCAGCAATTCCAGTCTGGGTGTCGTGTGCCAATTAATTGGTGCTACCCCTGCCTTGGAGCGCAGAAGTCGAGAGCTAACCTTAGCGGTATTTCCGATGACCCGCAAGTAGAGAACTGCACCGGAGTTCGGAATCGTCACAATAACCATGCAAATAAATACGTGTTGGATTGTCCAGTCCAGTGCAATGACGCGGAACTTTGATTTCCACAAGAAAGGCTCCCCAAAGTTGGTTAAACGGTATCCGGAAGAGCCATGACCGATACAGTCCCGAGCAATCCTAGAGAGTCGAAATTTTTTGCAAATACCACTCGCTTGAAGGATCTCTGCGTAGGGTCGACATCTACGTTGATGGTGAACAAGTCTTCTACTACATGCCACACCTAACGCCAAGAGTTTTAATGTTGATTCTGGATCGAAATAATGAACTCTTTTTGCTGCTGGAATTTCCGCCATAAGTCTATAGTTGTTAGATGTCCACTTTGCATCAACACTGTAATAACAAAGCCTCCTCGACGCTGTTGGCCCCAGTCAGGCAATCATCAACGTAAAAATCCTTGATTCCTTCCTTCCTTCGCTATGTGAAGCTTGTCTTCCTCATCCTCTGCTAACTGTTGCAGGGTTCGGGTAGCCAGGTTCCTGCCACAGCATCTGGATGAGCTTGCTGTCCTCACTGGTGACCTTAATTTGAAGGTACATTTTCTCGATGTCAACGCTATGCAATGCGTTCGGAAGCTTACCAGAATATTGTGCAGGGTATCCTGAACTACTTGGCCAGTCATCACGATATCGTTGAATGCCAACCCATCACTGGTTGACTTCTGCTAGTCGTTGAACTCTATCCGAAGTTTAGTTGTACTGCTGTCTTCTTCGAGAATGCTGTGATGTGGAAGATATATTACTGTCTCTGGATCCTTGGTAGCTGGTATGCAAGATGCGTATTCTGCTTGGATATACTATAAAATGTAGTCGCAATAACGGTTGCATTGGTCGACATTCTTTTGCACTCGTCTTTGTTGGAAATTGAATTCGTGCAACGCTGTATATCCGATTTCTCTCAGATATATGCTTAATGGATACAATTTTTCCAAGTCCCACTTGGAACTCACTTGCAGAAGCAAATCGATTTCTCCCGGAGAATTAAAGCGCTCGTCTGCCAGCGAAAAGTCTTCCTTTGATCTCCAAGAGGAAGTGTCCAGAAAGGCATGTGGTAACTGTTCTGAGATTTTTGGTAAGACGGCACAAACTATATTTCCGGTATAAAGCTGGGTTGTCTGGATTGGAAAGTGATCTCGACGGCGTAATCGAAGACCGGATATCTCGCGCGATGGCGTGTGCACGGCTTGTGGGATTAATTCGAGTTACTTAGTTACTTTGAAAGATTGGTGAAGGAGTTTGCTTGTAATGCTGAGTCTAGTAGTGCTCGCGCAGAATGAAGATTGCCTCCAATGTCGCACACGCTAACGACTGTAGTGGCAAGGAAGACTGATGAAAATAGCTTCGTTGATAGAAAGATTGCTGATAATCCGGTCCGTTCAGTCCTTCGTGAAGCAGCGTGTGTTGTCGTTCTTTACAAGTTCGTTGCAGATTCGGCAGCTTCTGTTTTCGAGAGAAATAACGGACACAAAGTTGTTGCAGTTCCTTCGTAGTTCTGCTCTATTTGTTGGTTGATCATTTTTTGCCAGAAAAGAATAAGACATTTCTATGGCGTTTAATCGCTGTTTGTCAGCCGTTTCATATATACGTGAAAGGGCACCAGCCAATGTAGCGGGAATTGATGGATTGCCAAGAAAACATTATAAATGATGGTTAACGATCTGATACCTACTTTCTATCGAAACGTTTCCTAAACGCTCCGTCGTAAGCGCTATCCGCCACTTTCATTTGAGTGCTGCCGATGTACGTCCGGTCGTGTAGATTTTTAAGTCGTCAATCGTCAGAGAATGTTGGAAGAATTTTTCCTTTGGGTAACAACCTGCAATTCTGGTACAGCTGCACTCGTGTATGCAGAGTTTGATCCTGGCTGAGAGAACGTTCATGGGGTTCCCAGAATAACACTGTTCCGCCTAACGAATTTGCAACGGAAGTCCGAAATCGCGGCTCAAGCAAGCCTTCTAAATCGTTCACTTGTTGGATAGCCTAGTTCGCGGTGCCGTCGTCTTCCGGAGTGCCCTGGCTCTCATGGTGTATAGTCCAAAACTCCTGCCATGCTTCTAGCAAACTGTCCATATCGGCTTCCAGCTTGTCTATTCGCACGGTGGCTACTCGCACTTTTGATTGACTCGAACCACAATGGTATTTATCCGTCCTTCCGTTGCGGACCGTCGTACAAATCTGTCCATTGTCTATCGTGTGGATCACTGGTTATCCTATCTACAGCGCCAAATGTTTTCGCGGGAAACGCTTGGTTCGAAATAACGGGAATCGAGTTAAAGAAGCGAGATGATTTATTCACTTTGGATTTATTTCAAAGACTGCTGGCCTTATTTATAGGTCAGCTTATTGTAGTGTTGTGTGCAATTTACAATAGATTTATGCTGTCGAATAACGTGCAGCACACAGCCTAATAATTTTCGACAATAGACTATTGTGATTGTTGGGTGTCTTATATTGTGTATCCTCAAAGGGGAGATCGCTTGATCAGATGGTTTTTATAGCACGTAATAGATAAAGAAATCAATATATTATCAATTTCCCACCCTTTCGTACGCGATGAATTATAACCGTCGCGGGCCAAACCGTCGCCAGAATCGTCGCGGGGGCAAATATCGTTTATTTTGTCAAGTAAATCAATAGCTTACGTGCTAGACAAGCATAATATTGTCAATTGCAAGGAAAATTGTACCATCCAAAGTGCGATATCGCTCATAAAAGTGCTATTTTGCATTAAATCGTTTCGGTATCTTCGGCGCACTTTTTCGTTATCTTCCAAGCAATAAGTGCGCTGAAGATACCGAAACGATCTAATGCAAAATAGCACTTTTATGAGCGATATCGCACTTTGGATGGTACAATTTTCCTTGCAATTGACAATATATACTTATAACTTACATACAGCCAAGCAAATTCTCTCTGCGACGATTTCAAGCTATCAAAAAAGTGAGCAGCGCGTTTTGTTACCAAAGAAACGGACAATAAAACCGCTTAGTAGCAGTTTGATATTGAAATTAGTCTGCTTCACGATGCCCATCTGATCGAGCGTCTGATTGGTATATGCTATACATTGCTCAATCAACATCAGGGATACCAGACTTGCAGATTTGTCTGCAAATTCTAGATTTTTGGAACGGTCTTGCAGATCATTATAAATTTGCAGATATTTGCAGTTTTTCTGACTTTTAATGTTTTGGTGCAGATTTTTGTTCGAAGCTCTTTAAACTTTCACAGACTTCCTAAAAAAGTGTGCAGATTTTCGCAGATTATTTTTAAACCAGAAAATTCGAGTAGCCGGAAAACTGCTCGATTTTTTCGGTTTTCGAGCAGTTGCAGACATTTTTTTTAGAAAATATGTCGACTAACATTTGAAAGGGGCGTATAAGCCAACTGTCAAACAGAACGAGTGAGAGTTCATTTTCCTATGCTGCTCCAGCAAAAAATAACTCTCACTCGTTCTGTTTGACAGTTGGCTTATCCGCCCCTTTCAAATGTTGGTCGACATATGGCATCTCTGATCAACATGGTTGTTGACGGTCATCAAGGATATTTATTTTTCAGCATGTTAACACATCATTTCTGTCCCAGGTCATGTCACTTCTTCGTTTGTCTACTCAATGCATGACTAGATTTTGCCGCGTTTCGTCGAATCCGACTCTCATGCATTCAGTAACGGATTTCGTTCCACAGTTTGTGCAAGACTTTGGTATAAATGTCTTTAAGATTTGATCCTTCTAGAACGACAGACTTCACCGCTGACTGATAGAGTACAAGCCAGTTACGGTGCTAGTGCAACGATCCGACTATTATGACGATTATAAAACAGAGATTGAGAGCAAAGGTTTAGTAACCCTACCGACAAAACCATTCTTCTTTAAAAAAACTATAAAATTATTATGAAAAATCAACTATAACGATCAACTAATAGTCAATTTTTCAGCCAAAAGGTGAAGAAATGGTAGAGCGATATATAGAAAAAGGTAGATGCATGATGAAATGCTAAGCAAAATGATATTCCGGGGATGACGACGTTTGATACAAAAAAAAAGGACCAAGAACAGTAAACTATCAATAAATTTCAATTCGAAGTTTTATAAGCTCCTGAAAAGGCGGAGAAGCCATATAGTGTTTTCAAAAGATTCAGACGTAAAGAACTGTAGACACGTCTTGCGTTGCGATTTTAGAAGCGAAGAACTTATTGCAATATCAAATACTGAATCAAGCAACGGGAAGCTTTCTGATCGAACCAACCAAATTATCCGAAGACCCGTTTGTGCGAAATTAGTGTTAGCAGATTCCGATTGATCTAAGTATTATTATAATGTGGTGTAAGCAACGAGTGTGAATGAATGGTTAAATGGATGCTGAGTTTCCAACTATGAAAATGATGACATTATAGTATTCGTTTTCATTTATTTTTCTTTACTTATATTTTTTTTCTACACACTATCATGTTAGTGACGGAAACTAGCTGGGGTGCTGTTGTGCTCCAAAGCTCAATAGAATGAGACAAATGCTTCTAAATTGTATGTATTTTTTTATTTTTGAGATAGATTATTGGGCTATATTCTCATTAAAAGAATTTCCCGCAAAGGAGCTGTTTTTGAACTTCGGCTGATCAGCCCAACAAAAAAGTTTATGGAATCTTATACTGCCGATTACTATCGTAAACCGCACTTGTATCGATTGGTTAACAAATTCTATTTATTTTCACTAAATAACAATGAACAGAAAACAATTCCATGCAGTTTACGTTGGGGTACCCGTTGGGGTCTGTACCACGTCAAAAAACTTTACTCTATTACTATTGTAATCAAAGGACACTCTCATACTACACCTACCTTTGGCTCTGGCTTCCTCCTCCTGTTTCTGTTTCACCGATTCCGGTGTAAGCGTGCCGCTGTTCACATTCTCGATGGCCACCCTCAGCTGTAACACAGAAACACATCGTGAGTTGTTGACCTTAGAATCACTCTTAGAAGTCTACAAAATTTACCTCTTTCAGTGCCACCACACCGACCAGTCGGCCAACGTTCGTCACATACGCGTGGTTGATACCCACCATCGAAAACAGTGAGTGAACCTTTAGAATTGAGGTACGTTCGACCAGCTGGAACGGCGCCGGATCAATGTGCAGGTTGTCTACGTCGATTGGCTTATTCATTTCCTCCAGTTCCCAGGCTTTCTGGTCCTCTGGTGACATGTCGATGACTCGCTCCCGTGGCAGTTGCACTTTCTTGGAGATTCCCGGGGTCAATGGTACACCTTCGGTTCCACTGATACTTGGCGTACCGATGGAACCGATTTCAGGATCGGGAGTAACATCCTGTAGGGTTGCCGACTTGCGGAATATAATTTCAAACGCTGATCGAATCTTACTTTCCGTCCCGGTGATGGTTGTGTATGGCGTTTGGACCGGACTGTGTGCTGATAGAGGAGTGGTACCCTTTAGCGTGAATGAGTTCGTTTTTTTCAGGATGGATTTTTTCGGCTGCGTCCCGAAAACAGGACTATACTGGAGTGTCGTTTCTTTTTTCGCCTGTGGCGGTAGCATTTCGTTGTTGGCTCGCTCACGCAGTTTTAAAATGTCCGGCGCTGGACTGACTTCGAAACGTGATGGACGGCGTGTTTTCTGCAGCTCTTCTGCCTCCCGCTTGAGTCGTTCTTGCTCTTCGCGAGCTTTTTCTTCGGCTTCTTTCATCCATTTAGCTGCCACTTCTAGACGTTTCTCGCGACCGATATGTTTGTCGATCAGTTTGATCAGTTCGTACCTTTGAACGCTTCCTAGCAGAACCTTGTTGTCCGGGCAATCGACGATCGGTAGGCTTCTTAAAGCTTTATTCGCTTTCAGAATTTCCTTCAGCTTCTGGTAGGAGATTCCTTTCCAAATGTACCTAACGTCTCGTACCATGAAGTCTTCGACGTAGATGTTGTACATTCCGGAACCACTAGGTAGCAGATCTGGCAGATACGGCAATTTCTTAATTAAGATAATGCTATCGTACATGGACGGCTGTAGAAGAGCGGCGACCGCATTCGAAACCAGCGAAGCAATCATTACCGGCACGATGTGCGTAATTTGGCCGGTCATTTCGAACACTATTACACCCACCGAAACTGTATGGGTGACGGCTCCGGAGAAAGCGGCAGCTCCCACGACCGAATATCCACCGGGGATGATCGGTGCCAGCTTGCCACCGTAGCGCACCCCGTAGGGGAACCACAGATGCATTCCCTCGCCGACCAGGCGACCCAGGGCAGCGCCGATTTTGAACACAGGAATGAAGATACCAGAAGGAACCGGAATGGTTGAGGTGATGATGGAAAAGAAAAACTGTAAAAGACGGTATTGAGAGATTCGATAAAATTGTTAGATGGCAATGTGATTTACCGTGTATAACAAATAAATAAACAAATTGGCGAAGACATCTGTATAGGCCGTCCGCCAGTTGGACACGATAGCAGCCTGTTCTACGGTGAGATCCTGTTTACTCCAGGTGAAGTTGGAAAACAGCTGCAGTACCTGCTCGTGGGTACTCAGTTCCCCGGCAATGTATTGGCCGAAGCCGAGAGGGAATGAAAGAGTGGCCACGATCAGCGCCAGAATGCCGGGATACAGGAAACGACTGGAACAGAAAGATAGGTGGTAAAAATAGTTATCGTTTTGGGTTTTGGGCTCACGAAATGATTTACTTTTTTTGAAGAAATTTGTTCATTCCTTTATTGGATCGCATGAAGAATACGTATTTGCGATGAACCCATACGTACAGTGCACCTCCAAGACCACTGACAAGGCTATCAAAAGTAGAAAAAAAAGCGTTAACACAGTTATTAAAGCAGAGGATTGAAGCAAACTGTGAATGAGAACTGAAGTGTAATTTGCGGTGAAATAGTTACTGTCCAAAAGCATAAAGTGCAAATTTATTCGATTCAATCTAAATGTGAATTTCATCTGATCGTTAATTTATTCAGTTGTAACTTGTAACTCAGGAACATAAAATAACTATCGTGAGATTCTTGTTAGGAAAAGATTAAAAATCGGTTAACCAAAAAATAACAAATTTTCCATGAGATAGAACATAGTTTTATCGATTTTTTGTTGAAGTTTTTTTATCACTGTGAAAAACGTTTTCAAATAATGTTTTTTCAGGATTGCGGAGAAAATTTTCTCACATCTATCTATCTTCCATCTATCTATACAGGGTGTTAGGTAGCTTAGTGCAGATATTTCAGGGGGTAATAGAGGATCATATTTGACGAAAAAATCCTTCTAAGCATATAACCAAATCTCAATCGTTACAGAGTTATTAAACTTTTTTAGTTTTCGGTTCTGTTTACCCTAAATTAGCTCTGGTATAAAACCTATTCTAGCTAGCTCAATTCTGTTACTTTCATTCGAAAGCTAAAACTTTTGTATTGAAAATTGATCTTAAACCTCCTACTTGATGATATTTAGTTAGAAGCAAAAAGCTTTGAAATAAGTGTTTCTCAAGGGATTTTTATCGACTTTCTCCTAAAAATGTGCGATAAAACTGATTGCTCTTATCCATCAATTTAAAGCTCTAGTACCGTTCTACAATTCGCTCTTTGACGCAAAACTACTATCTCTTTTAATTTCGTTGCAATTTCATTTTAAACGTATGGTTTTGGGTATTGAATTAATATCTGAAAACTGATCGAACTCATACATCACGCATAGCACACTAAATCAACGCGTGCGACGGACACGATTAAACGCATATGGAAAACAGTTTCGAAACTGACTTCTGATTACTAAAAACGATTGCTGTATTAAAATGTATTCTCCGGAAGGACTCGCGGACATTCACCTTTGTTATGGCTGCGCTAATTGTGTAGCAACGACATTCCAGCAGGAGTATGGTTGTAGATTTTCTGACCGTCGGCTACCTAATGCAAATAAGTGTACACAAATCAAGAAGTGTTCGTTTTGTTGCACAATGATTTTAATTCAGAAACGTCTATGACAACGCGCCGTCGCTTCCGATAAGGAACGTTGTTTTCAACGAGGCTTCGAGGGAAGCCTGAGCCTCCATAGCAAGTGGCGTCAGTGATAGACCATACAGTTTTGCGAATCGTGGGAAATGATTTCAAGACAAGCACAAGGCAAATTGCGGCACTGTCCCTTGTCACCATGGAGATGTGGAACGAGCTCAACCGGGTAAAAATGCATCCTTTCCACACTACAGATTCAAGAGCTGTTTCCAGCGAATAAATTTAACCGTTATGTGTTCGACAGGGTACCCGGGTACCTTTTCAGCCTTCAAAGTACGAAATTCTAAAGTTTTCTTTGATCAAGGATACTGAAACTCTGTGACATCTAAGAACTAGTTAAATTGCAACTTTTCATAAAATAAGTTTTCATGTAGCACTTAAGGAGGTGGAATGGGGGGGCTTCGAATTTTTTTACCCCTTAAGTGCTCGACAAGGGTACCCGGGTACCCACAAATTGAAACGCTTGTAACTTTGGCAATTTTTGACCGATTCGGACACTTTTACCACCAAAAGATTCAGGAACTTATCGACTTCCAGTGTGGTTATAACAGAGCTGGAAGTGGTTCATCTGGTTCCCGGAAATCCGGAAAGCTGCAGAAAAATAAATTTTTTATTTTACTTTTAGGGGGATTATTCAAAATTTGAATTTCACCATACGATAGAACTTTTAATTTCAAGAAACTCTCCCAAAGGTTCCATAAACCTAAAATCAAGTTTTCCCACTCAAAACTCTAATGCGCACATATTTTTGGTTTTGGACAACTGTGAAGCCCCACGGGAATATGTTCCGGAATGGCCATGCCGTGCAAAATCATCAGATAGAATCAAAATAATGAAAAATGACCTTCTGGAGTAATTTCATGAATTTAGACACCCATATTGCCAGTGTTGCAAACCAAACAATTTTATGGCCACAGGAGGTCCCACGGGAACTTGTCACAGAATGGCCATTCCTAGGATATATCATTATATTGTTTTAAAACAATGAAGAATGACCTTTCGGAGTAATTTGAAGAACTTTGGACACCCATATTACTATAATTACATCCAAAAATATAAAAAGGGCTTTAATTCCGGAACACATCCTCGCACTGCCGGATTTCCGGGAACCAGATGAACCACTTCCGGCTCTGTTATAACCACACTGGAAGTCGATAAGTTCCTGAATCTTTTGGTGGTAAAAGTGTCCGAATCGGTCAAAAATTGCCAAAGTTACAAGCGTTTCAATTTGTGGGTACTCGGGTACCCTTGTCGAGCACTTAAATGTGTTTTTTTTTGTCGAACACATAACGGTTAAGCAGCTTAAGTTTTGCAAGATTATGCAAGCAAAAGTGGCGGCGAATCCTCAATTGATGAAAAACATTGTTGTTGTTTTTCATACGTGTCAGAATGTGTTCATCGCATGCGGTAATCTAGTGTGCTATGCGTGATGCAGTTTTCAGATACTAATTCAACACCAAAAACCATACGTTTAAAATGAAATTGCAACGAAACAAGAAGAAATAGACGTTTTACAACAAAGAATGAATTGTAGAACGGTACTAGAGTTTTAAATTGGTGACTAACAACAATCAGTTTTATCACACATTTTTAGGAGAAAGTCGATAAAAATGCCTTGAGAAGCACTTGTTTTAAAGCTTTTTGCCTAAAAAAATTACTAAATCTCATGAAATAGGAGGTTTAAGATGAACTTTCAGTTCAAAATCTTCTCAACTTTCGAATGAATGTAACAGAATTGAGCTAGCTAGCATAGTTTTTGTATCACAGCTAATTTAAGGCAAACAGAACCAAATACTAAAAAAGTTTAATAACTCTGTAACAATTGAGATTAGGCCATATGCGTAGAAGGATTTTTTTCGTCAAATATGATCCACTATCACCCCCTGAATCACCCCATCTGGTCAACTAGGCTGCTCGACTGGACTGGTCGACTCACCTGCTCAACTGAACTATTCGACTCAACTGCTCGATTCAACTGTTCGACTTGACTACTCGATTTAACTGCATGACTTGACAGCTCGATTAGACTGCTTGACTGAACAGCTTGATTCAACTGCTCGACTAGATTGCTTGACTCGACGGTTCGACTCGAATACTTGACAATACGGCTTGACTCGACTACTTGATTCGCCTGCTCGACTCGCCTGCTCTACTCGATTGCTCGTAGCGATATCATTGTGCCATTCATTTCAATCGGTTCGCGGCAGAAAATGAACAGTTTAGAGCCACTCACACAAAAGAGCCATTTTGCCCCCCTGTGGAGTTAGCACAATTATAGAGATAATTATTATTATTAGTATAGAATTATTAATCAGCAAAAATGCTGGAAACTTTCACCTACCCTCAGGCTTCTTTATGCCAAGAGAGGTTAGGCACTGTGGTTCTCATTCACATTTTTTGTTGTTGTTACGTCTGCTCCAGTTGTGTTTAATTGTGGTGATTCAGGAACCTCCTCGTAATATTACAGGTTTCAAGAACCACCGCTTTTTGGATATTGTCCAAATTTTTTGGAGCTCTAGCTCTTCCAGGGAACGTTGTAGGTTACAGGGCACTACTCCGGTGGCTGAGATGACCACCGGAACTATACGTACGCCCTCAAGGTGCCACATCTGCTTTAACTCCTCGGTCAAGTCGTGGTATTTCGTTATTTTGGCCGAGAATGTTGACTGGACATTGCGATCCAGCGGTACAGCGATGTCTATGAGGGTAGTGTGCTTCCTCCTTTTGTCGTAGATCACAACGTCAGGACGATTGGCTCGTATAAGGACGTCCGTAATAATCTCACGATCCCAGTACAACTTTATGCAGCTATTTTCCAGAACCGGGCTAGGCAGGTACTTATAGTAGGGTACGTAACAGTTTACCAAGTTGTGCTTCAAGGCGAGTTGCTGGTGCACAATCTTGGCAACTGCATTGTGGCGTCCTAGGTAAGCCGTTTCGGCTAAGGCTGGACAGCCTGCAATCACATGCTCGATCGTTTCCCCTACTGAATTGCACTTTCGACAACGGTCTTCTATATCTTCGTGCAATATGTACCTGCGGTAGTTCTTCGTCGTAATAACACGATCCTGAATGGCTACCATGAAGCCTTCCGTCTCCGAAAAGAGATCACCTCGCACCAACCACGCGTTCGATGCCACTTTGTCTATATGCGCTTGCTCCAATTGATGAGGGTGCGTCCCATGTAGTTCCTTTGCTTTCCACGTTTCGACCTTTTCTGGTACGGTTTTTAGGTCGCAGTTCAGCTGGTAATGCTCCTGCGCCAGATGCAGGGCGCTGAACCCGTGGTCTGCTTCACATTATTATTATTATTTATTATTTATTATTTATTATTTATTATTTATTATTTATTATGATGTATTCTTCGGATCATCTGACAACAAGGTCTACAGAAAATAAGAAAAACTACTAACTAACAAATTAAAATGAACGATTACGATTACGTAAACGACACTTGAACGTTTCACTGCTAATATTAAAATCAAACAAGTAGAACACAGAATTAAAAACTGCACACATAGCGGTAACAGTTTCATTTTGACCAGATAATGTCCGATGAAATGGAATTCTGAGAAAGTCAGAAGAGCGAAGAACTCTCGAGGGCACGTTCATACTGTCCCTTGCCAGAATCCAAGAGGCATCAATTCTTCCACATAATATCTTTCCAACAAATACAGCACGCATATCATCCCTTCTCTTTTCCAATGTGTCCATGTCCAGCAGCTTACACCTATGTTCGTATGGAGGCTGTTTGACGGTATCCGTCCAGGGCAGATCCCGAAGGGTGTATCTGATGAACCTGTTTCGTACAGATTCGATCCGTGCAGTCCAAAGGCCGGTGTAAGGGCTCCAAACAACAGCTGCCGTCTCCAATGATGAGCGTACAAGTGCGTAATACAAGGCTCTCAGGCAGTATGGATCACGAAACTCTTTTGCAATTTACATTGTGAACCCTAGGTTCTTGTTTGCTTTGGAAATGATGCTATTATAGTGGTCCTGAAATGTAAGCGCGGTATCCAACAGAACACCAAGATCCTTGACGACTGTTACGCGTGCAATATTCTGGCCGTTTATGGAATAACTGTATTGGACTGGAGCCTTCTTTCGGCTGTAACTGATTACACACAGCACTAATGGAGACACTGATACTGAGCCGATTGCATGCGCACCGACCATAAAACAAATCGATTAGCTTTTGTAATTCGATGCAATCAGCGACTGAGCGAACTGCAAGCAAGAGTTTGAGGTCATCAGCATACACGATTCTGCATCCAGAAAGATAGCGGTTTTCAAGAAAAGATTTCAACCACCGGACAAAAGCACCAGAGGCACCGAGATGCTTTATTTTAGCAAGCAGTGTTGTGTGGTCAACTCGATCGGACGCAGCTTTGATGTCAGTATACACCGTGTCGACTTGTGCTCCACCTTCCATATGTCGTAGACAAAATGAGCTGAACTCCACCAGATTTGTGCTGTTCGAGTGACCAGGAAAAAAGCCATGCTGATCAGGTGAGATGTATTGTGCAAAACTTCTGTGCAACGAGCCACCAATAAGGATCTCAAATAATTTCGAGCCAGCGAAAAGCGACTTAGTTCCGCGGTAAATGGCAATATCGGTTTTGTTTCCCTTTTTGAGCACAGGAAAGATATAGGATTTTTTCCAGCATATTGGAAATGTTTCCTGAAGAAGCGATTGGTTAATAATAAACTGTAGAGGTTTCTAAAGAGTAAAAGCAGAGCAAAGCCTAGGTGCTACATTCCGTTATCGAACCTTGACCTTCTGTTTTCATACGACAGACTTCGCAGCCGGCTGTTAGAGTGCAGGACAATTGCAGGGCCAGTTGCTACGATTCTATTGACTCTAACAGCCTCTCCCAGTTGAGATTCGAACATACGACGACTGGCTTATTAGACCAGCGTCGTACCTCGAAGCCAACTGGGAAAGAGTAGATGCACAATTTTTCAGTACAATCGACGGTATTCCATCCAGCCCGGGAGACACCGATGATTTCAACTGCTTCAAGGCAGCTTCAACTTCATTTTGCGTGAAACCCGTTATGTTTATATCGCACACGTTTGCAGGAACGAGCTTCAGCGCTTCCTGGACATCAAGGGCTGAAGCACTGATACTGGCGAATACACTAGAGAATTGCTGAGCAAAAAGTTTACAGATGTCTTAAGTATTGCTGGCAGATAGATCACCTAGTGACATTTCCCTACTAGCACGGTTGTTACAAAGTAGTTGTGGTCACCGAAGTATGACCATTTTCAGTTGTAATCCGGTTTCCTTGCGCTTCTCGTTAACGAATGACCAAAAACGTTCTGTATCGACGACTGGCTCTAACAAACTCTTGTTTGATGATCGCGTTCCGTAAACGGGAGCACTTCTTTAGCGCGGCAGATCTCTTACGTTTTAAACGACGAAGCCACGAATTTGACCAGGGTGGTTTCCGTTTAGACCTGGGTCGAGGGACAAAGTCGCGAAAGAATGATAAGAGCAGTTGGTTAAAAAGGGATACAGCCATATTCACATCAACCCCATCCAGGAACGGCCAATCCGTTGAATGCAAAGCTTCGTTCAGGCCAGAAAAATCGGTGCGATAGAAATCAAACTCTCGTTCGTCAAGTCCAAGTCCTGGGCCCGGTCACGGTTATTCGTGAATGGATTTATCTGCTGCATGTCGAGTAATGCCATACCATCCACAAGCGTACTGTTTGCAGCAGTGAATACTGAGTTAGTCTGATCGATTCGAACTTTTCCAGAAGCTAGGCAATTCCAACGAAGACCGGGTTGGTTGTAATCACCGAACAGTAGGTGAAAGTCCTAGTTTCTCGGATATCGTGAATGCAGAATCTATATGTCGCTCGACGCACTTCGGCGAAGTAGAGAAAACGGGTGGAATATAAACAACGCCGTTCGGTTGCCTCCATTTAAATTAACCCAAAGCTGTTCAATCTCACGATCATCGACAATTGCTGACTCAGAAGAACTGTATCGTTTTGAAGCTGCTATAAGCACACCCCCACCTCTTGATTTGCCCGAGCCAAGGGGGTCGCGGTCATTGCGGTAAACATTACATTTCGTTCCGAACAACTGCGGTGAATGGAACCGGTCATTGAGCCGGGTCTCGGTGAGAATCACCTCATCAAATTCAGCATAGCTGACTGAGATGAAGCAGTCGTCGACTTTGGTGCGGAGTAAGCTCTTACATTTTGATAGTATAGGCAAATACAGTCAGATTTTGAAAGGGTGTCCACAGTAGCAGAAGGAGGGTAGCAGTATTCCTCCACCGCAATGCCAGCAACTGCCGATGGAGCCACCGTGTCGCTATCGCCATTCCGGCCATCCACAGCGCTAGAACCATGAGACAATTCAGGAGAAGAATGGCTCGAGACTTGATCGTACTTGCCTTGGGTAAAGCGACGGAAAAATTGTGAATTTTTTTTTCAGTTTCAGGTTATGACTCTTTTATGTACAACTTCTTAGAGCTACATTATTATAATCGTAAAATCTTTGCATGTCGTGATGCAAATAAATTTAATATGAAGCTAATACAAAGATTAAACATCTTCGCAAACACTGGTAAATGGAATTTATCCGCAGTTTTCTTGACAGACATTTATATTTTCCGGATCGTAAGATAAGGGCTCAACTAGTTTTAATAATAAATGTTTACTTGGTTCCTGAGATATAAATTTTTCAAGTAGCTCAAGCTTTAACTGCATAAGTCAGCAACAACAAAAAATGTTTCCGTAAAGTTTTTATCGCTAAGATTAAAGATCGGTGAACAGGAAAAAAATATATTGAAAATGTATAACTTTCAACTTTTGTTCGGAGTTTTCCGCCGCTGTGGAAAATTTTGTGAAGTGAAGAAAACTTACCCGATCAGTGCAAACACAAACAGTTCCTGTGGATCGAACGGAAAATCGGCAGTGAAATTGGTGGCGAACAGAGCCGTCACGGTGTCCGCCTTCTGGAACCAGACCGCTAGCAACCGGAACACCGTTGCACCGCAGACGGCCGCGAAGAAGCCCCGCCAGTAGTTGCGCACTGCGAAGTACGTCGTGGTGACCTCGATACTGAACAGCACACCGCCGACCGGGGCCGCGAAGCAGGCTCCCACTCCGACGGCACAGGCCGCCGCCAGCATTTCCGTATTGCGGGACTCATTCTCGTAGATCGATTGGAATGATGTTATGATTTTACTTAATAATTGTGCTACTATACTAGCTATATGTACAAAGGGGCCTTCCTTGCCAAGGGGCATTCCCGAGCCCAGGGTTGCCGTCAGGCCTATCACTTTGGCGACCAGAGTCTTGAAGGTGAGATATTCTTTCAGTGCTACGCCCCGGAGAATGGTCTTCATTTCTGGAATACCGGAGCCTATACTTTGCGGTGCCACCAGGTGGACGAAACCGGCGGAGAACAAAATGAGTACAACGGGCAGGGAAACCCAGGCCAAATACTGCGCCACCGGATGGTTAGTGAGATCTCTGTAGAGCCATACTCGTGCTGAAATTTACAAGATCAATCAAAACATCGCTGTTTGTTTGGCTGGTTGGTTACTCACAGTTCGTGCACATAGCGATGCCCTTATCCATCACGTAGGACAGCAACGCCATGATGATGCCGAGCAGGGCCAGGAATACCCAGTCCTCGCCCAATCTGGCAAATGTGTTCCGCCATAGCCAGGAACCGGCTTTGTAAAATCTGTTATCCCGCACTCCCAACAGTTCCTGAAATGATTTCCATCTGTTTTTATATTTTTAAATTTTATCGCGCGAAGACACAGGCATGGAGTTGCATTTTTTTTGGTCGAATTTCATATTTGTTGGAAGTACGTAGTAGCAGTAGTAGTAGTAGTAGTAGCGTGTAGTGTGTAGTTTTACGAAAAAGGATGAGAAAAAGAAAACTAATCATCAAATTTCGAACAATTTTAAGGACTGGAGCAACAATTTTTGTATGACTTTTAACGGTAGTGTTGGAATAGGGAACGAACGCGATAGGTAGATCCGTCTGGTAGTTACCTTGTTCCTTGATTTATCTTCTTTTTTTCTTCTTCGTTCAAGAAGTCTGAGTCTTCTCGCTTCATCTTTGGCGTATTCTCCTAGATCTTTGGTATAGCGGCCATACATCTGTGGAAATTGCATAAAATAAAGTGAATTTCATGGTTGATTTTTGTCGACGGGTTCGAACGACCAGAATTCATGCAAAACGGTACACCACAATAGAGCATTCTGCAGTTGCGAAATATGTTAAAATGGCATGCAATATGGGTGTGATTATATTGTGAAAAACATTTACCTAAAGTATCGCTGAGCATAAACCAATTGTCGCATGTCAGCTGTGCATCTGGCACCACTGGCAGCCAACCTGTACGACAAATCACGAGAGTACATTGCTACTAACGGCTTCGCACGTGAGCGGCTATCAAGCAGTGTTATTTTCAAATTCGAACAATCATCGACGAGCAAAGTGAGATATTATTTTCAAAACATCTGTAAAACGGATTGGGTAAATATTTACAAACGAAAAAGCTGAAATCGAGAAGTGAGAATTTCCCGGGCATTTAATTTCGGCCAGGGGCCGGATCAAATCCAGAGGAAAATGATTGATCTTGACAATCAGCATTGAGCTGTTGGATCATCTTTGTACACCTACGTGTGTACCGTGTGTGTAAGATCGTTTCGCTAATTTGCTAGGTGAATACATTTGGCACTGAACCTAAAGCAGAGTAGAGGCATGTACACTTAAGTGGCTTTTTACGCAACGGATACGTTCCGCATAAATTCCAAAACTCCCGTAAAAATAAGCGGCGTAAAAATAAACCACGTAAAAGACGACTTTAGTGTATTTGATTTCAATTTGTGTCCCACTAAAAATGGATGGGCCGATTGCCAACGATTGCCATTCTTACTGTGACGGGAGTGTTTTGCGACATTGTCTTCACTGCTGTTGACTGGGGTTTTGTTTCGGTGAGTGAAGATATTAATCATGTAAGAATGATGGGATAAGATCACAGTTCGACCGGCGAATAATTAGTTAAGTTCAATGGGCTGAACCGTTTGATGAAAGTATACATTTTGTATCAATTTATGGAAACCCGTTGGTTCCTAGTCTTACATCAGTGTACAAAACAACTGCTCAGGATATGGCCTCCGTCAGATTTCTATAAAATACCGATCACATTTGGATTCGATGTTATAGGTTGCCGTTCATGATATCGGATTCCTTCAGTGGGCGAAAGGATGGCACCTTGTTGAAATAGAGTTGGCGTTGATGCCACGGCTGGCCCCGTTCCGTTGAAACCTGATAGGCCTTCATGATATGTTCAAAGCTTGAGCAATTCTAAAGTAAATGCGTACGGCAGCAATTCTCTAAATCTCAATCCACAGCAAAACTATCCCTCTCGTGGCCAAAGATCCAAGATACACATTGTACCGGATAAACGCCCCTTTATAGGCGCTATTTAGGCTTCAAAAGGTCAGCTTATAATCGCTGATTCGGCAATCCTCTCGAACATCAACTGAGCGTTAATCATCCTCGACAGCGCACATCTACCGGATTCGGAATCTGCTTCGGAGTATACGGCCTCACCCTGTTTCTCTAATGAAAATGGTTTTGGTTGCTCTTTCGTCGAACATTCTGTCTATGTGCCCAGCCCACCAACCTGCCATTGTACTACCTTCACTATAATAGCATATTTATGTACTTAATACGTCTCGAGATACTTCCAAGGATAAAACCTCGTGCCGTTGAAAACCGTGCTCTAGCATGGCTAGCTTAATCGCACGCTGCTTTAAAGTCAACATACAGATTCAGGTGTAATCCATCACGGAGTTACCTTTACGAAACTTTGTTGGCAACGAAGGACTGCGGTACCGATTTCAGTCTACAGAATATGATACAGGAAAGCACCCCCCGTTGTGCTCCGATAGTTATTACACTCCAGTAGATCCAGTAGTCTCTTTTGGAAGGCAAATATGCCATTTGTTCTTTGACTCTCATGGCTAAAAACTGTGCATTCCGAAGCCGACGATGTGGTACATTCCAAGGTATTTGGTACAAAAATTCTCAGTATCCCATATTACCTGTAATAAGGTCCAAGATAAACAGACGCTGCTGTGTGCCGCGCCTGGCTGAGAGGATATCCAGGTTAATCAGCTGGCAACTGTCTATGATAAGTGGGAAGACGGCAGCTGACGTAAGGCGAATAACAAAAAGTTTTTTTGAATGAGAAGAAGTCCAAACCGGAGAAGCATACTCTAAAATGCTGTGTACGAGAGAGAATACAGCGTTTTGAGGCGATAAACGTCAGTGAATCGCATGACGCCGCAAAAAAACAAGCACTGTGTATGTCTTAGAGGTGACTATACTTATATCTTCGTTGAACTTCAATTTCGAGTCAAAAGTAACGCCTAGGTCTAGGATAAAGTTAATACATTTCAGGCAATCCACTCCCTTGTTGTATTGATGGAGAAAAACGGTGTTGCAGCGACTGTACGATATTACTTTGCACCTTTTGCTGTTACGCGCATCACACCCGTTATTACTGCACCAGACCAGCAGTAACAACGAAATTTTTTTAGATCATCGGCAAAAGAAAATTTCGATGATGAAAACAGCTCGACCAGTTCATTGATATAGATTACAAAGATGAGAGGGCCAAGCACATCGCCTTGAGGTACATCAGACGATACATCAATTATTTTAGAGCGCACGGAGTTTACTGTAAAGAAGGCTTTGCGGCAAGCTGCTGTTTCTCCACCGATAGTGTTCCGGGGACATATTTACCCCGAAGGATTATTGGCCGCCGTCAACATCGGCCGCGGTACTGCCACCCAGAGTATACTACTGCTCGCCTAGAAACCACGTGGGAACTCTCGACCGCCGTTGGATCCCGTGAATGCGGATGCGGTAAGAACTCACGTTTGAGTTCCAAAGAGAGACGAAAAGAGCAGTTGGTTAGAAGTGAAACACAAAATAGTTAGTGGCGCCAAAGAAAAAGTGAGATAGAATCTGCACAAATTATTGGTTTCGGGTCAAAATTCTACTGTACAAATCCGGGGCGATTCGCGATTAGGGCGCAACTAACAAAATGTAAACAAATCGTTTTATTACACCATCAGCCTTAAAAAGATTTATTAATATCCATGGCAAGATTCCTTTCTTCTGTTTTAATCGATAGAATTTTGTAAAAAAAAAGTTTTTAGTGATGGGCGATAGAAGTGCTTAACCAAAACAAAAGACAATTTGCAGTTTAGCCCTTTGCTTTGTTATGAAGTAGCAGACTCATTTGCAAATCGTTTTGTAAACAGGCGATAGTAAAGAGCGAAACTACGTTGTTTTCAAAACACAGGCGAAACTACATAAAAAATCAAAACAAGACGAAGCAGCACCGGGCGAATCTCATGGTCAAAATGCTTTGAGGCTCATTTCAAGGGGTTCAACTAGAAAACTTAGATTTTGAGCATGAATGCACAGATTTAGTACAGTATAGTTAGGAAACTATATGATTGCTTTATTCTACACCAATTTATGTCTTTAAATACAATCTTTCTCACTTTTATTTAAATTACGACTTGAAAATGTACTTGCAAATTATCACAATTATTCTCCTCATTGTATACATTTTGCTAGTAGCGCCCTAATCGCAAATCACTCCGGAAATAAAACACGTAAAATTGGGAAAATCATGAAAGGCATTTTAAGCGAATGTGATAAATAGTTGGCGATAGTGCGCCTTCATTAAAGTGATATAAAGGTGAACGTGATTCTGATTTGGTCTGGAGTTTGATAGGACTTTCGTAGTATTTTGCTAGGCTTTCTGGTTTGCATTTAGTTGCACCCGCCCGGTGGTAAGAGTCTTTGGCCGGACATTGACGTACTCTAGTGGCCTTCTCTGTCTTGGGGAAGTGGCGCTTAAGTCACTAGAGTTTAGTAAACTGTCACAGAGTTCCGAATACGAACGAAAGGCGAAGTTACAACTATCAGGGAAATCCGATGTGGTTCAGTTTTTCAATAATCAGATTGTGTGGTACGCTGTCAAAAACCTGGATGTTAAAGATGATCGATGCAACTGACCTGTATATACATAGTTGTATAGATCAGTTTCTCCAATACTTTACTGGGGCTGCAAAGTATGGATATGCCACGATAATTGGTGACCGATTTGAAACTTCCGGACCTATGAATCGCCACAATGGATGCCCGATTTAAAACAGCGGTATTCGGCATTCCAGGCGAAACTGTGCAGTTATTTTAAAAACTCTGCAGGTAGGCCGTCGGTCGTCAAGGGTTTTCCGAACTTCGTCTGTAGAAAACGACACTAGTAGTACACTAATATTGGAGAGCTGAATATGCTCGAAGCAGTTCTGCCTCTGGACAAGTGATGCTTTACCAAATACGCCATCGAAAAACGTAGCGAAGAGATTGGCTACTTCAGAGGTAGAGAAAAGTTGTTCCCTCAAAATTGACCTTGAAAGAACACTGTTGCCAGTTTTTTTTCTTAACAAAGTTTCAAAAACACGTCATTGTTGAACGAATAACCGAATCCTCTGCAAATAGCTGTCATAGGTTGTGGTAAAAGCCGCTTCGTACTCTACCTCACGCTATCGAAGTTTAGCTCTATCAAATTCGCTTCCAATAAAGAAATATTGATTGTGCATTTTTCAGAAATTGTTACGAAGGTTTCGAAGCTGAGGAGTCTATGATGGTTGCTCGAAACTGGAGACGAAAACTTGTCCTTTTTTCGGTACATGTCGAGTGATAACACGTAAGGCTCCGTACAGAGTAAAAGCGACTGCGACGCGAAGCGACTTCGCTGTCCTGGTCCGGGCGAAAAAGGGCTGCGCGTATAACTACAGCAAGAAATGTCGCGTCGCGTCGCAGGTAGCTTGCGCAGATCCAAAATTAAAAAGATTAGGTTTAGATATTGTCTACACCAGTAGGAACAACCGAATCAAAAATAGATCGGGGTCTACTAAAGATATAATTGAATTATTAAACAGCGCAGGGGTTTACAAAATTGCTTGTAGCCACTGTGAAAAAGTTTACATTGGACAAACTAAAAGGAACTTGGGTATTCGTTCTAAGGAACACACGGCTGAAGTTATCAAGGCTAACAAAGACGCAGCAAAACGGATACCTTTTCATTTTAAGTCCAAAGTAGTGGAACATATATTTGAGAATATCCATCCTCTAACCCCTGAAAACATCCATCTTCTCCGCCCAATCAATGCACCGTGAAAGTTGGATGTTGCTGAGTCTGGAAATATATAAACAAGAATTTTCCTCGTTTCTTAACAATAACGGAGGAAACAATTTTACATGGCTCTTTAAGTTCATTCCAAATCTAGCACGACATGGGACGGATCACTTTTCCATAGAATCCGCCGATTCGTCTAGGTAAACTTTTTTAATTTTCAATTTTCAATTCAATTTTTAATTTACTCATTCTGGCATTCTTAAAATTTACCCACCAGCCTTATATATATATATATATATATATATATATATATATATATATATATATATATATATATATATATATATATATATATATATATATATATATATATCTTTGCTTCTTCATTCCGATCGTCAAAGCACTGAAGAAGGCTGTATGTAACAGTCGAAATACGTATTTGCGATTCGAGATTCTGCTAAGACGCTCAACGTAATAACTTTTAATTATTTAAATCACGTTAAATGCTAATTTTTTTTTCAACGGGTTTTTCAATTAACATGAGGGACTGTAGAAGAAAGTAATTGTTTTCCCTTCATCTGGCTAAAGTCTACATGAACAATAGTTTTTATAAAACATTGTAGCTTCTTAACCTCTGTACAAATTTATGCGATGGTTCGTTGAAATTAAACAATGCTTCCACATTCGAAAATGTTCTAACACATGCAGTAACGGGTTCACTACATACGAATGGTGGAATGGAGTTTGCAGTAAGCCGTTGCGAAGCACGAAAATCCAATAGGGATAAGTCTGGCAGAATCGATTTCACCGTTAATGACTCTGGTCACGAATGCTGCCTGGTGAGTTTTTCGTCGATAATTTAGCGGATCTAGATTAAGTAGACGGCAGCGTTCAGAATATGGTGGGAGACTCTCGGGATGACGCCATGGTAGATGTCGTAGAGTTCAGACCATCGATATGGTAGTTAAAAAGAATCAGGCTTCTCATGCGTTTAAAACTCATAACCTCAACTTTTGTCGCCAGGCTTCTGCCGTGCTTTGAAAAAATCTCAATTCTTGGCGTTTTATTGGCAAAGCGCAGAAGAAGAACCGATATGCTCTCTTTCGGTCGGATGTTATCTTCTCCGACAATCGATGAGTTGTTTTGCTTTTGTAGTGTTTTGCTGCTTTGCTATGCCGCTGGATGACCGTCAGTTTTGTTTCATCTTTCTTTTTCAGCCGGAGCACTACCCAAGGCATGCTCTCAAGGTCACGGACCAAATCGTTTCAGTCCATATAATTGCCTACCCGATATTCTCCTTGGGAGAGTAGTAGCCTCTTGCCTCCAATGTGCGAAGAAAAAATTAGCTCTGCTTGTAGCTGTGCTCCTCCAGCGCAAGATAAGTGGTTGTAAAACAATACCGAATTCAGGCATCATTTAGACTTCATCATTCAACTCTTGGTCGTCGAGAGAAGCAGATTTCTCTTTCTCTGTATGTCTAGGATGTGCAAAATCAAGCCTGGTTTCGTTTACACTAGTCGACAAATGTTTCGAGTAAAGCTTGCAGTCGTCCGACAGTCGTCCAGTTTTTCAACAGCCAGGAACAGTTACAGATCATCAGCGTACACAAATGTGCAACCGATATCCAACATCTGACTGATGTTGTTGAAAAATAGTGAAAACAGCAACGGTTCCATATTGCTTCCTTGCGGGATACCAATGGAATTGGAGAATTGCGACAATATACAGGAACCAGGAAATTGCTGAGATATACCGGGTCGGGAATGTTTACGCAGTAGAATTGTAGGTAATGTCGTGAAGGGGAAAGAGTGGAAAATAAGGTGAGGGGGTAATTGAAGCATTTAAGAAGTTGTTTACCGCTCCATTTTGTCCAAGCTACTCCCGTCCAATCTACGAACCCACTACTTCTTCCTAGGCCCTAGTAGTAATGATCCTTTGAACCATAGCGAACTGGACAAAAGGGTGGCTTCACAACCCCTTTAATAAGTGTGCAACGCACTTCAAACTCCACCAATACTGGCGGGTTGAGTTATTTTTAGGCACAAATTGTGCCTCTTCCTCCGTTAAATCGCTGGACGAGAAGTTTAATCTAACTTGTTTTGGAATCTCCCTATTGTCCAGTTCGCTATCACCAAGCTAAGCCTAGCATTACCTAATTTTCCGCTTCACGCTTCCCTTCACGCCGTGTCCCGTTTTGTTTCATTACTTGCTTCATCCGTTCCCTTCGTTAAGGGGGCATAGTACGTTTGCGTTCGATCATGCGAAAAGCCAATCGAATCAGGTTTTTTTGCATTCAAAACATGACATTTTATACTAATATTTATAATTTTGTTTTCATATGGGAACCTCTTCCCCTTTCTCCTACGGCTCCTTGAAGATAGTCATAAAAAAACATGAATAGCGGTACCATGGATTGGCGCTGGGGGGCTTATCCGAATTGAAAAATTCTAAAACGACATGAAAGTATATTAAATTATCTCGTGTTTCACCTATGCTTTGTTTTTTTTAATTCGAACGCATAACAAAATGGCGGGCATTCAAACATAAAGGTAAGGTTTTTAGTCGAAAAAATTGACTTTAAACATTTCTAAAAAAGTACAAACATTGCAATATCGAAAAAAGGATGGGTCAAACACTAAATAATTTTATTGGCTTTCAAACAAAAAAAGAATCATGAGAATTGCTTGAGCCGTTCTTGAGATATTTCTCGGGTACTTTTTCATTTTGACGTATCTGCAAATAAGAGATTCTCTTCGTGTCTTCTCTCTTCCGCTGTTTACGGCGATACTAATACATTTTGACACATCAGCTTTGCATGAATCGGTTGCCGGAATCACTAGTTAGCCAAATGCTTTAAAAGTTTTCTTTTCAATGCATTAGTTTCGCCGCAAAAAGCTGAAGAGAGGAGCCACGAAGAGAATCTCTCATTTGCAGATACGTCGTAATGAAAAAGTACCCGAGATTTATGGCTGTAACCTTGTCAATTTTTGGAATTCATCCAAACGACTTCAAACACATATGGTCAAAATGTTAATCTTTCGAAATAATCAATAAAAAAAATTTCGGTTTTTACAAATTGAAAAAGTACTATGCCCCCTGAATTGTAAAAAGCTGGCGTCATAAAAAAATTAATTATATCTCTGGCCTAAGGGTAAGTCGTTGAGAACATTCCGTTCACCTCATTCATAGAAATTTAGTTCAGTCTGTGCTTTACTGTGCCGCTGAGGTGCTGTTCGTGTGAAACCTGTCAAACTCGCCTCCGCCCAGCCAGACTGTTTTGATTGTTTTAACAATAACAGACATTGGCAGAGCTGCCAATTTCTAACATTTCGAAATTTAAATGTCAAAAAGGTGGACCACAGTGTGCCATGAACTGTGAAATGAATATACCGCAATTGTAATCAATGAGGTAAGCTGTTCCCTACATTGAGCCTGCAACAATGTTCTAAGCGACTTACCCTTGGTCTGACCTCATTAAAAGTCAAGCCACGAAATTGGTCTATTTTTTCTTATGTTATTGCAAAGCAATCGAGATGTATCAACTGTAAACGAATTTTTGACTGTAAGTTAAAAGTTAGATGACCAGAATTTGCCTTTCATTTAAATTCGTATGTTTATGAGAAAACAATAGAAATTTTCAATACCAAAAAAACAATGTATTTATTATAGACAGGATAAAGACCTTTTGACAGGAGGAACCTCTCAAGGATTCTTCAGTATCCAAAAGTATATCCAGAATTCAAAAGTATATCCAGAATTCAAAAGTATATCTTAATATTCAATACACGTTGTCTAACTCTTCCCGTTTATTGGGGAACAGTGAGACAAAATAATACCTTCACATTTGTGGTTACAACTACTTTAAACTATAACCAAAACGACTGAAACTTTTTTTGGACAACTAGAAGGGTATACCTTTTGAATGGATTGAAGAAAACGTTGGTAGCTAGCATCAATTTTAAATGTTTTAAATTTAATTGTGGAAAAAAGTGTCTCATTGATAGACGTATTTCCCGATATATTTAATTATTCCAGTGTCTCGCGGAACGAGCTCAGCGCAAAAAGACGACGCAGTACCTGTGCCTATTTCTAAAAGTTTTGAAACAAAATTTTTTTGTTTTGTTAGCAACCGTTTGCAGAAGTCTTCTGCAAATTTCAAAAGCAGTTTTATTGTTTGAAACAAAAATTTTGTTCATAAAAATTTATACGCTGTGTTCAGATTGGCAAGAAGAACGCAGTGAATACAATTCTATAAACAGAACCCCGCTTTTGGGCCCAAAAACTGCTTCCGAAATTGGGCTCTTCTATAAATTTTTTAAGCTTATACTTTATCGGTATCAAAAACTGGAAAATTTTGATTCAAAACGAATCGGTCTAAGACACACTAAGTTGAAAAAATAATTTTTCTAGCATTTTTTCTACAAAATATGCATTTTTTACATTTTATAATGCGATTAATATGAAATATTATTCCAGTGATTCGCGACTGACAGACAAGTGGTTGCGTTTTCGAATGTGTGCTAATCATAAGTTCTCGTATTTGAGAAAACTGCAGCTC
This sequence comes from Sabethes cyaneus, assembly GCF_943734655.1. Taxonomy (NCBI): domain Eukaryota; kingdom Metazoa; phylum Arthropoda; class Insecta; order Diptera; family Culicidae; genus Sabethes; species Sabethes cyaneus. The sequence goes on from NC_071353.1 coordinate 18,182,031, forward strand.
TCTACTCTTCCCCGGGCTCGAAAACTGTATCCTTCCTATTACCTAAACGTTAAACTGTTGGTCAAACATTCTCACTGCCAGTGTCAAGGGTGATCGCGGAGCGAACCGTTCATAATTATAAATATAAATAAATACAACTCTCGGCGGCAGATTCGAAGAGTTTCGCAAATGAAATACAATATAAAATCCATATTCAAGCGGCAAAAACAAAAACCACACTTACACACATTGTACATCAAAATGAGCCTGAAATAGACGCATCATCTCGGGGGTCGTTTTAAAATGACTGTCTAGTGATTTCAAAAAACAAGCTGCGGTTAACAGTGAATAGTCTAAATAATAACACTAAGCAGGCGTATGGTTTTTAGTTCCGGATTTTAATTTTCAACAACCATTTCCCCATTTGCAGCGTCATTTTTCAACGAACCCTTACGATGCTGAGCTGGGTTTTATTTTGTTTTTGTCTGATGCGGTTTGTCGCCAGGGGCAAAACGTAGATTATATGGTAGAAAGCGTGAAAAGTCTGGCGGCATTTCTCGCCAGATGTCTGAGCGCGGGTTTGTTTGTTGGGGTGTGTGCGTGCGGTTGTATGTGTGCGTGTATCATATGTGGACAAGCAAACCACTGACTGTTGGACTGATAATTGCAAACAGACTTAAAATAGAATTAAACAAAAATAAGAACACAGTTTTGACGACAAGGAAATCTGTTCAAAGTTAAACGATTCTTGAGTTCAAATTTTGGTTTGATAAGGAACCTCAAAACAATGCAAACGTAAAACTCCACCCATTAGTGGCAGAGCAGCTCGCCGACTTACGTAGTAGAACTCCTCTAGTTCTACATCGACTGGACTGCGTTGGATTTCATCCTTGTCGTCCGGATCAAGTTCGTCATAAACGGACTGTGCCGATGGTACGGTTCGAACTGGCAATATCGAGGGAGTATTACTGCAGTCAACAATGGCGCTTGTCTGTATTTGCTTGAGTAACTTCCGTCGTTTGGAACGTTTTCGATTCTGGTACTTATCCCGTTGTATACTGAGCGAGTCCCTGCGTTTCAAGATGATTTCCGGCTCGAAGGAATAATCGCGCACATATTCATCCTCGACGTGCTGGTGCATTTGATAGGGGCAACCTTAGCGATTAGCGACAGCGGTTTCAGGCTACGAACACGACTGGCCAGTATTTCCGGAGTGACGTCTGCATCAGACGCAGTTTTCGCATTGTTGCACTCTTCGCCGCCGCGCAGGTTACCGGAAATGATTGTGAATTATTCTAAACTCTAGTAACTCAAGGCAGAACTCATTGAATTACCTTAGGACAGGACTTGCCAAATCGTATTTCGTGTTCAATAAACTTTCATCAAGGAGATTCAAAAGTTTGAGAGAAGTTTGACGTGATTCTTAAAGCTTTTTTAGACACGTCAGAGTAGGAAAACTTTAAAACGGGAATAGAAACACGAGGAGAAGAATAACAAGAAACCAGTTGACATGTCCTGTTCTAGGAGTTAAACATTTGTAACATTTTATCGGGTTCTTTCAATAACAAAACTTAAAATTAATTTATTTATAACTAAGGTGAATCGGGCCATTCTTGTTAGGGCTTCTTTTAATTTAGGTGACAATCAAAATTACATTGGAAATCATTGTTTATAAGTCATCCGTAGAGTGTAGCAAGGTGTGATTAAAATAAAATTACTTGTAAACATATTTGATTCGTTTCGAAAAGGATCGTAACGTACTCATCAACGCTGTGAGGCCACCTTTTTTATTTTATAAAGAAAACTTTCTACAATTCTCGTAGTCTGACATTTATTTCGCTGAACAACTGAACCAAACAGGAAGTGTGAGACACAGAAGATTACAGTTAGTCATTATACAGATAGTAAGTATACTCAGGAGACAGACAGAGAGAGAGACAGAGCAATCAAATTTAGATCGTTTTAGTATGCACAAAAAAATCTCGCCACATCCGTTAAGCACCGACAAAAACACTCAACCACCACCGGCTATAAGGTAGCGCTTTCTCTCTAGCATCTGCCAACTCACATAAAACTGTTTGCATAATTTGCCAAGAACTTTCTCTTCACTAAATGTTCCCCTCAGGGTGTGCACTCGTTGCGTCCTAGCTGAATGGCCGGCTGCATCGGCCGCCGTACCGCCGCGGTGCCGCGTGTCGTGTCTCGCTTTTCTGCTTAATTTACAATTTCATTCTGTTTGTTGTAGCACACGGAGCGACCGCACTGCTGCTGCTGCTGCTGCTAAAACTGGTGACACTCGGCGGCGTTAAACAGCGCGAAAATCACGGTCACTGCCAAAATGTATCTTCATTAATATCACTACTACCACAACCACCGGGGGTGCCGCGTACTTGGCAGATGAACTAAGGATGCGATTGGCGTCATCACTTTTAAACGTAGAACACGGTTCTCTCAGCGGTGTTGAGCATAGCTCTGATTGCTGTTTGATTGTTCAATCACAATTGAATCTGCGGTTTCAGAATCAACTGCAGTTATGACATTTCTGGCCGAGGTTAGCTTAGGATAACGTGGATTTCAACAGGACCGTCGAAGACTATCTTTATTTAAGCCTCATCACCTGTATTGCATATTCCAAGATAAAAACTATCACTATAACCATGCCAACAGAAACGATTTATTCCATGCATATCCGCTTCGTGGTGACAAACGGTGTCGAACAATTAGAAGCTTGCTTAAAATACTACCCGCGTCCTATTTATAAAAGAAACGCACTTTTTTTTAATGTTTTGAATGTTAGTCTAAAGTGTGATGTTCGAAATACAAAATAATGCAATTTGTCCCTAAGATTATCGAGAAAAAAAACATTTGAAATTTACCAATCATGGTAGCAAAAATCGCTGAAGTTTTTTCGATGCGGTGAAAAATCAGTTTTAATGGAGACACGTGGTATGCAAAATAAAATCCAAAAGCGAAAATAAAACAACGAGATACAGATCAGACCCAGTGTTTAGCTGTTTGCTCGATCCCTTGTAGGTACAACTAGAACTCGATCGATGTGTTCTTATTTTATTTATTGCGGAAGACTGTGACACCAGACTGACTCGTCATACAGGAGTCCCCTTAAAAATTGTAACGGAATTTAAAGGTATTCTGATTTTGTTCGATTGTTGTACAGGGGAATGTCGTCGTGGTTGGCCCACCTTTTGGCATTCGCCCATAACTTTCGTTTCAAAAGAAATTCCGGATATCTGAATACATCGTTGCAAAGGTCCAAGAGTAAGGTATATATCTGGAAAATCTTGAACTGATTGCTTGAAAAATAATAAAGTTGTAGGCATTTACGTGAAGACAAAAAATGTTGTCATAGTCATAGGTTGGGTCATCGTCGCAAATCCAAGAAATACGTATTGAAATTCTATGTAGGCACACGAAAAGAATGAACTCCGCGGAAAACGACCCATATAAGTACAAATATCCTATTTTTAATTACGTTTTGGCGAATTTTTGGCGATCTTGCAAAATCAATATTTCTACAATCGCCTTTCCCGAAGTGTACTACTACAATGAAAAAACAAAAACAATCTATGTTTTTATTGCATTAGTTTTGCATTATTTCATCACATTTCACGTGACTGACGTTCTCTAGCGAATAACGCGCTTGTGAGCTTAAAATTATGGTGACCCAACCATGACTACACAAGTGGCCCGACCTTTACAATAAGCGCTTTGGCAGTATTTCGCCTTATCCTACCCAAACACTTTACTGGAGGGGATTTTTCAATAGCCTTCGTATGCAGCACAACACACTTAATACATTTTCAATCGCTGAATTCGGTACGTGTGTTTTGAATACACGATTAAAACTCACAATACTGTGAAAAGTTAGCTGTCACAGTAAGAAGTTTTACAATGCTTGTTAATAGATGCCACGAGCTACTAAAACTGAAAAAATCGTGGTGGCCCGACCATCACAGTGGTCCGACGCTAACGACATTACCCTTCTTGTACATGTTCGGAAATTTTTCTGATCAATACATACTTTCTATTTATTGTTGTACTTTCTATTTGGCGCTTAGAGTACTTCCTCCCAAGTTAGTGTGGTCCCAGCCACTAGCGTGCCCAGACATAAACTAAAGGTGGGGCATCTGATCTTTCAGAAGAATGATTAAAATAAAGTGATAGAAATAATAAATTCTGGAAAAATCGAATAATTGCAGGGTTGGGAATCTATTATTCCTTATCACAAAAATACCAGCCGATTAAAGCTTGTTTCATTTAGAACTGGAACAAACTTTTGATCATATTGTGGCGCTCTTGGTGGACAGATTTGGAAATTCTTAGCGCCCATGCGTCGGAAAATTTGTTAGCTTCACCTATGTATTTTTGACGTGCCGCTAAACGACCGTATTTTGCAAACAAACAACATGGAAGCCGAAAGAAGGGAATAAATTGTGCACAGTTATTTGGAAAATCCATTTTAGTTTGCATCTAGGCTAGCTGGTGCGTTATCAAACGATATATGATATAACATTGACGGACGATTCGGAAGCCTCATCGGCTAATCATCGGAGTGGAACTGTCGACCGGAAACTGCGTGGTAAGCTTTTTTGAAGACCATCAAGAGGAATTCCAATCTGTCGGACCGTGATTTGGCCAGAAAACTCGGTGCTGCCCATAGTACCGTGAGGAGAATTCGACTCCGGGAAGGAATCAAGTCGTATTGAGCTAGCAAACAGCAAAACCGAACCATAAAACAGAATAGTGTAGCTAAAATCCGTGCTCGAAAGCTATACGACCGGGTGCCAATCCTGTTCGACGGGTGACTTCTGATGGACGATGAAACCTATGTCAAGGCTGACTTCGGGCAAATGCCAGGTCAAAAAGTTTATTTGGCAACGGCTTGGGGGATGTTCCAAGCAAATTTAAATTTGTTTTTGCCGACAAATTCGCAGGAAAATTTATGATATGGCTGGGCATTTGCAGCTGTGGAAGAAAAACGACAGTTTTCGTTACAAATAGCACAACGGTGTCGGAACAGTACCAAAAGGAGTGTCTCCAAAAACGAATTTTGCCGTTCATTCGATCCCACCACCATCCCGTAATGTTTTCGCCAGATTTGGCCAGCTGTCATTACAGCAAAGTCGTTCAAGAATGGTATGCAGAAAAAGTTCCACCCTAGTGAGAAATGCTGAGCAATCATGAAGAGGAGACTCAAGGCAAAGGGAAAAATTGTCAAAGACCTCAATCAGATGCAGATGCAGATGCAGATGCAGAGCTGGTGGAATAAGATAACCAAAACAATGGACGAAGAAAGTGTGCGCCACCTAATGAGCCATATTACAGGAAGAGTTCAAGAATTCCTTCGAAACCGCGACGAATAATTTTATCCGTATTTTTTCTTAAAAGTATGAAGAAAATGCTACATTTGTGTAAGAAAAGATCTTGAATTCAATAATAAATAACTGAAATACACGCAATTGTTTTTGTTCTAATACTATCTGAAGCAAGTTTTAGGTTGAAAACTCCGGACCCTCGAGTGCTATTGAATTTTGAAATCAAAATTGAAATTGGACCTAAAATTGGACCTGGAATCGGAATAGTAATTAGAGTTGAAGTTGGACATGGCATCGGACTTGACAAATGGCATTAAATTAGACTTGAATTTGGACTGGACTAATTTGGGTTAAAACTTTGCTCCCCATGGAATTGGAAATTGGATTTGAAATAGCATTTCAATTTGGAGTAAATTAGATTGGAAGTTTCACTTAGAATTAGACATTGATTCGAGCTTGAAAGAAAATTTGAATTTTTTGTTTTAAATTGGATATGAAATTTTGCTTGAAATTGGAACTAAATTGGATTTGGAATTGGATTTGAAATTAATATTGAAATTGAGCCTAAAATCGGTTGAAATTAAAATTGAACTTGGTTTGAAAATGGACACGAATAGTTTATGTCTTACTTTCTTACACGTTTTACATCTTTTCTGCTTCCTTTATTCTCTCTTCCAGTCTTGTTTTCCACTTTTTGTTATTTTTTGTTCTTTTCGTTTCTTGCCCTCACTTTTCTTCTTATTCCTTCCGTTTTTCTTGTTATTCTCTCGTTTTTCTTTTCTCCTGTCGCGAGTTTCCTGTTTCATTATTTGTTTTTCTTAGTTTCCTATCTCATTTTTTCTTATTTTCAGTTCTGTTTTTCACTCATTTTTTGTATTTTGGTTTCACATTTTCTATCTTTTTTTCCCCTTGTTTTCGTTCCCCATTTTCGTTTTTTTTCTAAATCTTTTTATCTCCTTTGCTTCCCGTCTTCTTACCGCATATCGTTTTTCCTCTTTTCGATGCCTCATTTTTTCGTCTTTTTCGCTTCCGTTTTAATTTTGCTTTGGTCCAGTTTTCCTGTTTTAGATTGACTCGTTTTGTGTTCCATTTTTCCATTCCATTTCCATGTCCAAATCCCATTTAATTTCACGTTTGACTTCTTTTTCCTGTTTTCATTATTTCCTCCATCGATCACTGATCACTAGGTTTTTTTTTGTTTTCTGATAAGTTTTCCCATTATTGTCTCATTTAGCCTCTTTTACTTTTCCATTTACCTCCCTTTTCTGTCACATTTTTTTACATTTCTGTCCGGTTTGTTCTCTATTAGTATCGTTTTCCCTCGTTTTCTCTTTTTTCACTCGTTTTTGCTCTTTTCTCAACACTGTTTCCTCGTTCTCTTTTTTCTCGTCCCATTTTTCCTGTCCCATTCGCCTTTTTCAATCTTAATTTTTATCTTGTATTTTTTGTACCGTTTTCCATTAACACCTTTTCTATTTTTCCTGCTTTTCCTCCGTATCCGATACTTCTGCTTTTCTTTCCTTTCCATCGCATTTTCACCTTTTCTCTGCTCTCGTATTTTGTCCTTTTCTTTTCCACCTTTTCTCTCCCGTTTTATACCTTGTTTGTTCCGTTTTTTTCTGTCCAGTTTGTTCTCATTTTCTTTCTCGTTTTCTCTTCTTGCTTTTTCTTCCGTGTTTCTTTTTTTCGTGCCATTCTTTGTTTTCTGACCAATTTTTCCTCTAGTTTTTCCGTTTATTTTTCATCCGCTTTCCGTTTGTCCCGTTTTTCGTTTCTAGTTTCGTTTTTCCTTCTTTTTTGTCACGTTTATTCTGCTCCCATTTTTCCCTTTGCTCCCTGGTTTACCTTTTTTATCTCCCATTTTTCTTCTTTTCTCTACTATTTTTTCCTTTCTGCTTTTTGCTGTCCGGTAGTTCCTATTCTTTTTTTACATTTTAATCTGTTCTGTTGTTATGTCCTGCTTTTCCTGCTCTAGTATTCTTTACTTTTCTTTTCCACCTTTTTTCTCCCGGTTTTTACATTGTTTGTTCCGTTTTCCTCTTTTTCTGTCCAGTTTGTTCTTATTTTTTTCTTGTTTTCTTCATTCTATTTATCATTTTTTCTTATTTTCTCTCTCACGTTTTGTCTTTTTTCATGCAAATTATTGTTGTTTGTCTCATTTTCTCCCTAGTTTTTTGTTATTTTGTTTCCGTTTTCCGTCTTTCCTCTTCCCTCTGCTCCTTTTTTCGCGTCCAAAGGTGAAAGAAAGTCCAATGTTGAGAGTCTAAAGTCGAAAGTTCAAGCTTGAGACTCTAAAGGCAATAGTCGAAAGTACATAACCCGCATAGTCAAGAGTTTATCAAGTCAGGAGTCAAGAGTCTATAAAATTCAGAGTCCACTAAACCCAGAATCCATAGATTACAGACTTCGCAGAACCTAGAGTCCACAGAGTCCAAAGTCCACAGAGTCCAGAGTCCAACGTTGAGAGTGTAAAATGGAAAGTCCACTCTTGAGACACCAAAGACGAATTTCGAGAGACTAGAGTTTACAGAGTCCACAGTCTACAGAATCTAGAATCAATAGAGACCAGAGTTCACAGAGCCCAGAGTCCAGAGTACTCAGAATCCAGAGTCAATAGAGTCCAGGGTCTACAAAGTCAAGAGTTCACTGAATCCAGATTCTACAAAACCGAGAGTTCACAGAATCCAGAGTCAACAGAGACCACAAAGTCCAAAGATGAGAGCCCAATATTGAGAATCCAAAATATCAAGGCCAAATTTGCGACTCCAAAGGCGAGAATCCAGAGCACATAATCCAGAGTCCGGATTTCACAGAATCACAAAATCCAAAATCCACAGAGCTCCACAAAATCCAGGGTCAACAGAGTTCATAGTCCACTAAATCCAGTCACCAAATCTAGAGACCACTAAATCCAGATTCCAGAGTCTGCAAAATCCAAAGCGCTCTAAGTCAAGAGTCGACAGAGTCCAGAGTCCAAAGTCCATAAAATCTAGAGTTCACAGAGTCCAGAATTAACAAAATATAGACCTCTCGGATTGGGTAACGTTGGGCGTTCATCGGTTTTTACTCCTCCTCGCTGTTCTTCTTTTCCCCTTTGGTTTCTCTTACTATCTGTGCCGTCATCCATCTATTTGTCCCGTTTCCCCACCATTACTCTCCTTTTTTACTTTTCTGTCCCGTCTTCCGTCCATTTTGTCTCGTTTTGCCTCCTTTTCTCTCCCATTTGTCTTTTTTCTGCTCTTGGGTACCTTCGTAGGTCACATCACCTCCCCTTCTATATTCAAAGGAGATGCTCTCAAGAGTCTTCTTCAAAACAACGAATTGGATATATGCATGTATCTCCTGTGTGAATCCGATATCCTTGGCATTATTCCGTTTCTCTTTCTCTTCTTTCTCTTTCTCTACTCCGTTCTGCTTTTCCTATTCCGTTTTTCGCCCTGTTTAGTCGATTTTCCTCTTGTTATTCTCTTTTCTGCCCAGTTTTTCCTATTTTGCATCCGTTTTTCCTCGTTTTCATGCAAGTTTTTCCTCTTTTATTGTTTCATTTTTCTGTCTCGTCTTTAAAAGCAGAAAAACAAACAATAGTAAACAGAACAGAGAATTAGAAATGGAGCTGGACCTTAACTTTGAGACCTAAATTTTGTGACTTAAATTCTGGGACCTCAATTTTGGGACCTTATTTTTGATACCTCAATTTTGAAACCTCAAGCTAAGGGTCTCAATTTGGGACCTTAATTTTAGGATCTGAATTTTGTAACTTGAATTTATAGTCCTGAATTGTGGCTTGTAGCTGAATTTTGGGACCCTAATACGGTGGACTCTTGGAAAAGTAAGCTCTCAGAAAAGTTAAGCGAATATTAGCTTTTATGCAGCGCTGTGAAAAGTTAGTTTTTTCCTTAACTTGTCTCGGCTTTTGAATTAATTAGTAGTTCATTAGCATTCGTTCAAACACATGTAGTTTCCTTTTGGAACCGCAATTTTTGAACCTCTATTTTAGGACTTGAATTTTGAACTGGACTTAGGATAAACCTGGATTCGAGTTCTATATCTGGACTTGCGTGTAATATCGATTACATTAACAAGGAATAGGACACCGCCTCCTCTAGTTTCTGAGAATAAAGAACAGAAGTTGACGCTAGTGTCTCATCATGCACCATGCGTTTCCCTGTTGTATACAACAGGTGTCGGTACTTTGCAACGCATATTGTACATATTGAAAACAACCCAATTTGGTGCGACAATAAATTTACTCGGCGCAGCAACAGTTCTCTTTCATACATCTCAGTTTATTTTGTATTTATCGCCAATCGCAATATAACATTCGACACCTGAACCAATAAATAGTTGGTAAACATTGCTTTTATTTATCTCGCTCATGTTGCGAAAATTAATTTCTTCGAATTGAAATGTCGCAAACATATTCAGCTCCCGATGCTCGTACGGTATCAAAATCACTTTCCCGGGCTCACGGAAGAATCGTAGTAAGATGCTATGGAGAGGTAGAGGAAAAGTTTTTTTTTATCAAAGTTAGGAAGAAGTTATGAAAATTAAGCATACCAGAGTAACTGTACGGCAAATAAAATGTGATTAATGATTGTTTTTTAGCTAGGTAAACATAGATAAGTGAGAAATTTTGATTTTACTACCACTAGAAGAGCGCCATCTCTTGAAAAGCAACGGTTCGTGTGGTGTCCTATTACCACACTTACCAATTTTTGAAAGTAGCTGAAATAGCTGGACTTAGAATCACAGTTGTAATTGGACTTGAAATTAGACTTGAAATTAAACTTAAAGTAGGAATCGAAATGGGATTCAAATCGCACTTGAAATTATATTTAGAATTGGACTTGAAACTAGGCTTAAAATTGGACATGATATTAGAATTAAATTTACGCAAGAAATCAGGCTTGAATTAGGTTTAAAACTAAACTTGAAATTAGACTTGAAATTGGTACTATTGTTAAGGCAATTTCCTTATTATGAAAATAGTGATTAATTAATAACTGCGGACGTCTGGGTTACAGAAATTAGTTTTAAAGAGAAGATGGGGCACGTGCCCCAGTGTGCCCCAGCTTGGATACGCCGGCGCTTGCCGGTTAGCCGAAAATTAGCTAAGAGCTTAAACTTTGAACTCATGGGAACAAGCCGTGTTTGCTCTTGCACTCTTCTCGAGCACGGAGAGTTAGGGTGATATCTTTTTTGCGGGATTAGTATTGCGACCTTGTAGGTATCTTGTAGGCAAACCATTACAAACGTTTTATATAACAGATTATGTCCGATGTATTTGGATTTTTGATTGCAGCAAATTCCTGATTATGTACAACGTAATGTGTCGTTCAATTCTATAAAGCACAATAAGCAATGGTAATTTGTCAGCAAAATTGAATGACATAATGTAGACTTTCAAAGCACAGATGTCCAACTGACAAGAAGAACGTGTCATTTGGGGAAAAACAGAAGTCTGCCAGCATAGGTCAGCACCTAGTCTCGAAACATAAACGTAAAAAATATATAGGCAAAACAGCAGACGACGTCAATCACCTCCGAGAGAGTTTAACATCTTTCAAAAAATTATACCGTTCGCTTACTTCAACTAGATTACTAAAAAATCCATGATTACAGAATGGTTGATTGATAAAAACTTTTTGAGGAGAGTTGAAGGCCCGTTCAAAAGATAAAAAGAAGATGCATATAAATTTCGAATCGAACACAAAGGCTGAAGTGCGGACTATCTTCGCTTTATTTACACTAAGTATTCTAAGGTCCTTGATTACTTTGGAAGTCTGCACAATTGTTTTGGTCATTCTACTAATTAATTTTCTAGCAAACTTTTATTCTAAACCTTTTGCTATTTATAACGCGCAACAGAAACGTTATAATACACATTAGTTATCGGTGTTAGGCTTTTCCAAATCAAACCGAAATGGTAACGTTAGTTGGTTAGTAAAACTGCAACGATAGTTTTCGGAACCCACATTTAGGCTAGGATGAGTTCCAGACAAAGCCGAACAGCTCATTTTTTCATTCTCTTCGTCCTTTCAATAGCGGAAAAAGTTTACCCTATCAGAGAGATAAATAAAAAAAGCAAATCGCGAGTAAAACTTTTGAATTTGTCACCGTCTACTTCGCTATTTTTTAAGCAACGGAGACGCCTTACTCCCAACAAAAGATCGTGAACTATCATAAGAATGAATAAGGACTTTTTAACAGTGAAGCTGGCAAATACACTATTTCACAACGATGAAACCGTCAGACTAAGATCACAAATTTGTTGTAAAGACGTGCAAAGAATTTAATTCATTCTCCTAAAATTGTCGAATAATACTCTACGTAACAATGGCAGCTCTAATCTACATTATACTTTTTCTTTTTCTGTTTCAATAGGCAAACCTATAATTATTTACCGAGAACAAGATGCAAACAGGTACAAATTGTATGTCGTAGAAATTGCTAGCAACCGCAAAATCGCAGACAGCATCGCTAGTTCATCTGCCAAATGGACCCATTCAATCTACGTAAGGAAACGTAAGCACTTTCAATTTTTTCGTACGGTCATCACGTATGTAGTGAATTCACGCGCGAGTTTTGCTTTCAGCTGTTGTTGTTACTCGTAGAGCGCCTCGATCACATGTTCCGGACGTCGATCTATACCCGTGAAGCCGAAAGTCGTGAGATATTGTAGTAGACTACCATCACAACCATCGCCCGTCAGCAATTATGCACACATACACACGCTGGGAATAACAATTGAATTTTTATACACTGTACTTGCTGTTTCCCAGCTTCCTTTTTTCGCTTGTACTACGGTTTATTTATACTTTTTCATACTATCCACTCTCTTTTGTCACTGAATTATTCCTTTCAACCAATCACCTCAAACAAACGAAGCCTTTATTATCTTTCCCAAATCGAACGAAAACTTTTATTATTATTTGTTTTTCCACTTGTGTGCAAATTACGAAACAATCGACAAATCACGATCGAACGCGGTCCGCTCGCTCACCTAGTGCCAATATCCTCGCGAACAATGGGGTGCACCCGTCCGTCTTCCGGGATGATTCGCGACGACTGACCGACCTGGTGCGGGCCCGTCCGTCCGTTTGGTCAGTCACTCAATCGCGCCCCGAGCGATCATCCACCGACACTGAGACTGTTTCGATGGGGAAAAGCTTCACAACATGACAACAACACACAACAACGGCAATCGGGCAAAGACGTTTGTTCTGATGAACCACCCTCACCCACCCAGCAGCAGCCATCACGGCGGGCGATGCGACGCGACGCGATGCGATGGGTGTCATCATTCCGTCATAGAGCACACAATAATGGTAATTACGGCGAACGACGGCACCTTGCCACATTTCCTTTCAACATTTTCCACCCGATCCCGGCTTGCTGGTGGAAATGCGCTTTGTTACCCCCACAGGCACGATACTCGAGGAAAGCTGGGCTGAAATGTGCCGTATAATTTTCATGTTTGTGATAATATACCGCGCGATCATATGCCGAATAAATTGCTCGCTGGTGCTAGTGTTTGCCAGTAAGTTGGAAATTTACATTTTACACGCGACTGCCATGTGTGTGTGTGCGTGCTTGCACTGACTGTGTTGACGATGAAAAGCGTTCCGGTTAGTCAAATGCGAAAAAGTGGATTCTACTATGGCCAGCCCGCTATAATGGAGACGCATGCTAATTTAACCCATAGTTGGTTGAAGCAGCGCGTGTCCGCACTTCACAGTGTGTTGATTGAAAATTGGTCGGCTGGAGGAAAATTTGCTCGAAAGCGAGCTTTTTGATGTTTGGTGTTTGGTGATGGGAATTTTCGGAATGACAAAAAATGACACACACATTCCTCGGGTTCATTTCGTTCACCTCGTTGAATCAAATAAATGAAATTGAAACGCGATTCGATTGAAACATGATTAGATTTGTTTAATTTCAAGAACTAAACTTTCAAACTCGATCAATTAGGTAGAATACGCGCTACTCTAAGGAGCCTCTTTAGGCTAACTTAATTATACATTAACACAACAGTCAGCGTGAAACTGTTAGAAAGACGTGATGCAGATATGTTAACGTATAATTATGTTTGGTAGAGTGGCATTTTTTTGTCAAAAATTTATACCTACTGGAGGGCGAATTTTTTCACGTGAACAAAGTACCTAAGCATCACGTGAGAAAAGCAAAGCAAAGTCCTGGCGCTCGATTTCATTTTGGGAGTTTGACTCGATTTCGTAGCAAACAGAAACGCTTAACAAACGGGGCGACAAGCGACAGGCGACACGCCCATTCGTGCCTGGAGGCCTAACAATTGAATATGCAACGAGGAACTCCATCGTCAATGTCATCAACGACCGATAGCAACAGAAATTCGTGAACGTTGGTAAAAGTGGATCGGACACATCTTGAGGAAAGGAGCGAATGAGATCTCGAACGAGAAGCACTCGACTGAAATCCGCAAGGATAACGTACCAAAAGCAGACCCAGAGGCTCATGGCTACTCAGCATAGCCAATGCAGTCCGGGATGTTGAGGAGAACCTGTCCGAGCGACAGGTGAAAGCCGTGGCGGGTAACCGTCGGCAGTGGAGTTCTCTGATTTCTTCCCTTCGTTCTGCTAGTACGGCAGAAATGAACACATAAAAAGTAAGTAGCGACTATTAATTGGGGCTTCGATGGCGGTAGAAACTCGGAAAATAAAATAGAGACATAATTATTCGTATATACCTGTATTCTACTCCGCCTCCAAGAACATGGCCGTACGTAGTACCTTTTTCCAGCACAGAATCCATCACAAGTACACCTGAAGGTCATCAAATCAGACAGAATCACAAATCGACCACGTTTTGATCGTCAGTCGGCACTTCTCAGACATTAACGACGTCAGATCCTATCGAAGCGCTAACGTTGACTCGGACCACTACCTAGAGATGGTTAAGATGCGTCCAAGACTCTCCGTTGTGAACAACATTCGGTACCGACGCCAGCCTTGGTTAGATCTCACACGGCTGAAGCAGCCAGACGTCGTCGCAAACCACACGCATTCACTAGAAGCTGCGCTGCCGCAAGAGGACGAGCTGGAGGAAGCCCCTCTCGAGGACGCGGAGAGCTCCAGGGCATGCGACCCGGAATCAGCGGAACGATTGGTTTGACGATGAATGTAGGAGGGTGATGGATGAGGGGAACGCTGCGCGGGAAGCCAAGATACGCAGTGCCACACGTCAGAACGTGGAAAGACACAAACAGAAGAAGATGCAGCGAAACCACATCTTTCGGCAGAAAAAGCGCTGCCTGGAAGAGCACCAATATGCAGAGTTGGAGCGGCTGCATCGTTCTCAGGAAACGCGAAAGTTCTACCAGAAATTGAACGGATCCCGCAAAAGCTTTGTGCCGCGAGCCGAAATGTGTCCGGATAAGACTGGCAGTATTCTGACGGACGATCGTGAGGTGACCGATAGGTGGAAGCAGCATTTCGACGAACACCTGGATGGCGCCCAGGCGGAGAACCATGGCTGCGGAGAAAGCGATTTCGACGGTGCAATAAACGGGGAATAGGTGCCAGCCCCAACGATAGGCGAAGTTAAGGAGGCCATCATGCAGCTAAAGAACAATAAATCAGTTGGAAAAAATGACTCCGATAGTGGAGCTTATTAAAATAACATCAGAAAATCTGGCCGTTTGTATGCATCGGCTAATTGTTAGAATTTGGAATATGGAACTGCTACCGGAGGAGTGGAAAGATGGGGTGCAGTTGCCCGATCTATAAAAAGGGCGACAAGTTGGACTGTGAGAACTATCGAGCGATCACCGTTCTCAATGCCACCTATAAAGTGCTGTCCCAAATCATTTTCCGCCGACTATCACCAGTTGCGAACAGATTTGTGGGAACTTATCAAGCCGGCTTCGTCGAAGGTCGGTCTACAACGGATCAAATATGTACACTGCGGTAAATCCTCCAAAAGGGCCGTGAATACAGAGTTCCCACGTATCATTTGTTCGTTGACTGCAAAGCCGCATATGATACCATCGACCGGAAAGAGCTATGGAAAATCATGGACGAGAACAGCTTCCCCAGGAAGCTCATCAAACTGATTAAATCTACGATGAATAGTACACATTGCTGTGTTCGGATTTCGGGTGGATTGTCCAGTTCATTCGAATCACACAGAGCGCTTCGTCAAGGTCTTTCATGCCTGCAGTTCAACATAGCGCTACAAGGTGTTATGAACCAAGCGGATTGTTCGCGCTCGAGTGTGAATTACCAACAGCAATAACCGCAACAAGACATCGAACCACCGCTGCTAAATGAGCCACACCTTTTTTTCATCGTCTTCCATTCTACGTGTTTCGTGCGAGACGAGCAGCAACGGCAGCAGCGAAGAAGAAGAAGATTCCATGCTATATAAGCAGTGAGTGCATTACGCGATCATTCATTCATTCATTCGAATTTGTCAACCTTGGCTCACTGGTAACGGCGGACTATGATACCAGCCATGAGATTCGGAGGCGTACTATCAGCGGAAGTCGTGCTTACTATGGGCTTCACAAGCAATTGCTGTTGAGCCGACTAAGTTCCCGTACAAAGTGCACCCTGTACAAGACGCCTATTAGACCGGTTGTTCTCTACGGGCATTAAACATGGACAATGCTCGAGGAGGACCTGCGAGTGCTCGGAGTTTTCGAACGACGAGTGTCACGAATGATCTTCGGCGGCGTTCAGAAGAACGGAGTATGGAGACGGAGGATGAACCATGAACTCGCACAGTTCTATGGCGAACCCAGTATCCACGACAAGTCGCTTAAGTAAGTAAGTAAGTGTATTCTACTAATAGCAAATTTGTTTATTCAGTCCGGGTTGGAACTGGATGAGTTTTATCCGTCAGATAGGAGCAAATGAATATAAAAAGTTCATCCAATTTCAAGCCAGATTTAATAAACAAATTTCCTATAGGTTATGCTGTCCTTCACCATGGTTGAACAACGGTAGTTTTAAAATAAACACTATAAAATACGTTGCTGAAATATGTATAGTAATAAGCCATAAATTTTACAGCTAGAGACGCACGGCCTAATCGTTCACTCAACCACGATGGATGCGAATGGTTGTTTGATTTATTATTTGCTCCATCGCCACTCAGTGGGCGATCAATCACCGACTGAACAGGTTGCCAATTTTTCATTATTGCCTGATATGCATCCGATGGATCGAGGTAGCTACCACAGAAAGCATAGACTGGAAACAACCGCTTGACGGACGATGGTTGTTTTGTTAGCGAAGTTTTACCTATTGCAGGGTTAATAGTTATAACAATTCTGCTACATACATGGTTTTTCATAATGGGATTAGTTCTAATTGTTTGTCATATCAACAACGTGATATATAGCGTGATTCATCTATTTTGGACAGTCACGCGTACGTTATTTTAGACACTTCCATTTGATTTTGATTTTATTCAAAATAGAGTACGCGTCCAAAATGGATAAATTACCTTACTTTTTTGGAACAAATTTCTTTCTATCCTTGCTGGCTATGAAAAAGCAAAACGCATGCAATGCGGTCGCAATTCCGACTAAATGCAGTTCGCGTGCTGTGCTATTTCCGTGTGTGTGAATAATGACGGCCGCAGCAACATACAAAGCGAGGGCGTCTTATCAGATAATTGGATTTTGATCTGCGCCTCGCCGCCCGATCTATATAAACATTTATTTATTTATATCAATGTCAGACACTAGCAGCACTAATTATTGTTAATTGGTAAACTGTGTGTAATACTTTCTTGCACTTGAAATTCTAATCTGTTGGTCGTTATTTGCGCGATATCTCTCTAGGTATATGTGTACTGTTCCACCTCTTGTTAAGGCCGCAAAATTATTTCACAAGTGAGTTTTTGATTGAGAACAAAACTACACATATGGGGACAGAGCCAAGTTTGATCGCAATGTCAAGGAAACCGTAAACCGGGTATAAAACTTTTTTAAACGCTTTAAAGATATAAACGTAATAAATAACCATACAATCCCAATGTAATTTAAATATCGTAAAACATTCATCTAACGTAAATCATAACAATGTCTACATACCCACAATAGTCACATGCTCACCGACCAGTTAGTTTAGAATCGAAATTGGACATTTGTTATGACAAGTTTATCACACACTGATAACAATCGTGTTGCTGGTAGATATTACATTATTGGTAGGTACCTTTATTAAACTTATTATAATCCAAGGCGCCTTGTATGCCATCGCCGACGGACCAACGTTTCTGGTGTGATACAATATCATTAAAACGGTAAAATATACAGAATGTAGCAGTGAAATTGTTGAATCATCAACCTTTACGTTCTCGACATCAAAAATTAGACTTCCTACTTGAGATTACAATGCAGGTTTCTATCTCCGATCATTTTTGTTGGATTTTCATGTAAGGCTTATACAAATTTGAAAAAAAGTTTATGTCCTGGTCTCAAAATTTTGTTGAAGGGGGGGGGGCAAGAAAAAAATAATAACATTAAACCTTCAATAACCAAACAAAAGAGAAGAAACCAGCGTTTATTTACCATATTATTAAAATTTTAATACAAATATTTTGTACAGTACTTAAATTTTAGTTCAACCCTTTCAAACTTCAAAATTTTTTGACCCGAGCACATAAAGTAAGCATCCTGGTAGAGATGAAGCAGTTTGATAATAGTGGAGTGCCACAGGATCACCTTAGAGAGCTACAAACGTATAACTTGACCTTCATTTTGAACCTCCGTGTCACTCGGTTAGTTACCTTGCTTTTTTAATAATTGAAATCCGTGTCACTTACTAGTTCAGAACTCGGTAACCACGACATAGTATCGTAATCTAACCATAGTGTGAAAATGGCAGTATAGGTCCCTGCCACTTTATTACTTGGAACACTTATGCTGTGCTATCGACATGTTTTAAGAAAACAAATCTCTGAAGCTATTCACGTTTCTTGGTCAACCTTTTAGTCATGAATATCAGGCCTCTCCTTTGTATATTAAGGAAGCACACCGTTTCGAAAATTTCAAGTTTCGAACAGTTCAGTGACATCCTGCATGCTGCATGCATGCAATGAATGGTAAAGACTGTATCGTTGAGTTTTACGTCCCTACCTCCAAAATTAGGGTAGTTACTTGGACATTACGGAGTAAAACGACCAATTTTGAGCCCCGAAAACCCGAAAAATTGTGTTTCTATTTTTATCTTATCTAGTACCTTTGAGGGAAAAAAATAATCCCTCTGCAATTCAAAAATCGGAATACCTCCGTCAAAAGCGGTACCAAATTTCACTAATATATTGTTTAATTGATTGTTGCCTCCATCTAATTCTTTTAAACAAGGTAGATTAAAATGGAATCAAGCCGAAAGTCTGATTGCAAGCACCCCAATTTTCGACGTCGGGAACTTAAAGATTAAGCGCAATAGTTGCCTGTGACTTGCAGCAGAATCAGAAAGCTTAGTTGGTGAAAGAAAGTTGATCGAGACTAACGAGATAACTAGAACTTTGCACATATTGGATAATTTAGAGATGTTAACTCATTGAACTGTGAAAAAATCCGCTTGTCACTAAAAAATGCAACAGACTAATGTGACACTTTATTTTTTTGCCCCTTCACGTTTCGAAAATTTTCAAAGGGGGGGGTGACATAAACTTTTTTTCAAATTTGTATAAGCCTAATTTGAGATTGAACTAAATTTGTGCTCAAAGAAAAAATATTTGAAGTAAAACTTAAAATTATCAGTATTGAGTATCGACAGTCTCTAAAAACATGCAAGATTGGATCCCCTTTTGGCGTATTCCTCGAGGAAATTGAAGTTTTGAGTGCCATTAGTACGGTTAAAGCATGTACCAGAGTGTGCAGCCTGATCCAACGCTCTACGATAGTATCTCTCGGACAGTGACAAATTCACTATCATTGAGCGAGGACGGAACGAGTAAGAGGATTAACGAAGTTGAAAGATATTTGTTTCTATTTCCTATGCTACTAATGATGATGTGGAAAAAAACTCATCTGCAATCCAGAATATCACTAGAAATGTGTTTTCATTGAGCCCCAATCTAATTCGTTAATTTTAGGACAAGTTGAATAAAACTCAAACAAAAATCAATGGAAATAGGGCTGAAAGAATGATCGCTAATACGCTTATTTTTATGTCGATATCGTTAAATAATGAATTTTTATGAATTGCGCACTTGTTTCTCAATGTTCTTGACAGTGAGTCGGCATTTTCTCTTTTCGTTTCCTTCAACTTCAAAATACTTCTGATATATATTATTATATTTTTGCTATATTTGCATAAATGCTATGAATGCTATATGCATGTCTTTAAAAATTACTTTTAATACCCGCTCGCCCAGTTAGCTCCGGAGTACGACGCTGGCCTAACAAGCCAGTTGTCGTATGTTCGAATCTCGGCTGGGAGGTGCTGCTATAGAGTCAGTAGGATCGTTGCACTATAGCCCCGTAATGGTTCTGTACTCTAATAACCGGCTACGAAGTCTGTTGATAAAGAAGGGTCAAGTTCTCAACAAAAGGTTTATACCCATTGCTTTGCTTTGATTTACACTCTTAATAATTACACTTGAAATAGACATTTTATTTCTTCTATTCCCCCGCTTCAGTCGAGCAAAATCATCAGTAAATTCCTACTTATCTCGTCCATGACGAATGACGATATTCATCAAACTTGTTCGAGCGATCCCAGTCGTTCCGGTCTGGAAGTCGAGGATCAAGAAGTGACCTACTCAGGCAAGTATCGGCACTGTTTGAATTGCGTTCCGTTCTCCAAGCCTCCAACTGTACTATCAGAATGTTGGGGGTATGAAGCCGTTTCTTTGGCGAGTACTTTCCTGCCTGTTCAGACGAATTGTTCGTTGTCATCGTTTTCACGGAAAATTGCCTCTGTGAGCGTATCTTGTCTTGCTAAATATTTGGACACTACAACGAAGTTTTTCGGACAGATCGGAACGCACAGAAGTGCACCTTTTTAGAGTCCTTTAAAACTTTGCCTCAAATATATGTCTGCTCCGGTATCGAAGGAGAACTAAGTTTGATAGAAGATTGTAAACCTCATAGAAAAATAACTTGGAGTTAATGCTGAACAGATTCTTGAAGAAGAGAGCATCTGTGGGTCAAATAATTGAAGTTCTTTATCCCGTTTGAGGCACAGTAGAGCATCTTTGCTGTAAACATGTTTCATTGTACCATTCTGACTCAAACTGCGAACACTTCAGAGTAAAATACTTGTTAGTATCGCTAATATAATAAAATATTATGCCTATTCTACATCGACCGTGTTCGTTAGAATGTCCCCTATCCGATGAGGTATGACATTGAACTATAGGACTCCTTGTTAGAAATCAGCAGGCGCTGGAAAAAAAGTCAGAATTTAGATTTTCACTTGGTTCGCATACTCTTAGCGTTTCGTGCAAAAGTAGCTTCCCACTTCGTGATTATTAGATAAGTGCAAGCTATGTATGTACTAAAGCATAATTAAAATACAATATTTCAAGAATTATTTCAAAGATATTAGATATATTAAAGTGTTCGAAGTTTGAATCACGTTTTGAGGAGTGATTTTCCAGGTTTTCCTACGGGAAAATGAATGGTCTGCATTGTAAAGCTGCACAAAGTCAACTTGCTTTAGATGTGGTACACGGAGTTTGAAAATTTTAACAATTGACTGCAGAAGTATGGATTGAAACTAATTATTGTGTAAAAAATTGATATCACACTGCTTGGTGGATTTAGAAAGGCAGTGTTTTGAAAAAGGATATAATTTCACTCATTTAAGTTGAATGACTCGAAAAAAATTAATACTTATCAAAGTAATACAAGTGTTTGATGTCTGAGACTAAACTATTCGAACTTTGAATGTCGACCATGAAAGTGTTCGAAGTGTGAATCAAAACCGAACAACAACTTTTTAGTGTTTTTCAGTGTAAAATAACATTTTATCTTAATTTTTAAAATTTTCCCGCGAAAATAAATAAATTGTCATGCTGTTAAACCATTTATGGCGGAAGAATGAAGATATTTTCGAACATTTTACTTTGAAGAAAGTTTCAGCATATCTTAAGTGTTCGAAGTTTGAATCAGAACGATATACGCCAGACGCCGTGTTTAAATTTATTTTCAAACAACTTGATATACAAAGCCAGGAAATTATTCTAAGGAAACGAGATCAGAATACGGGGAGCTTTGCGCTTTTTGAGCAATCTTGCCATTGCAGGATCTGCCAGGAAAAACTTTGGAAATATTTTTCAAGTCTTTCGAGTGATACATTGATCACGCAGATAAAATCACCAAGCGCCAGAAAAACAGAGAAGATATTTGCGCACGATTACGAAGAGCATGATCCGTTTGGATGTGAAAGAAAAATTCAGGAAAAGACTGTAGGAAACCGAGGCATTCATTTGCATTCAATTTTTTCCAGAATTTAAACAGACAAATGCAACGTCAAAAAAATGTCGAGTAACGTCTTTATCTGCCTACGCTAAACTACTACGCTAAACTAAACGCTAATTAGACCGGTTGTCCTCTACGGGCACGAAACGTGGACATTGCTAGAAGAGGACCTACGAGCACTCGGAGTTTTCGAACGGCGGGTGCTAAGAACCATCTTTGGCGGAGTGCAAGAGAACGGTGTATGGAGGCGAAGAATGAACCACGAGCTCGCGCGTCTCTACGGCGAACCAAGTATTCAGAAAGTGGTTAAAGCTGGACGGATACGTTGGGCAGGACATGTTGCTAGAATGCCGGACAACTATCCTGCAAAAATGGTTTTCGCATCAAATCCGGTAGGAACAAGACGAAGAGGGGCACAGCGAGCGAGGTGGCAAGACCAGGTGGAGCGAGATCTGGCGAGCACTGGGTGCCCGCGGAACTGGAGATCAGTTGCCATGGACCGAAACAGATGGAGAAATTATACTGCGCAGGCCTTGTCATAAGAAGTTAGGCCAATTAAGTAAGTAAGTAAACTACTATTTGTGAGTTAGTTTAGATATAGTAAAATAAAATCATTTATTTGGAAGGAGTAAAAAGCAATAAAGCAAAGCCTAGGTGCTACATTCCGTTATCGAAACTTGACCTTCTGTTTTTGTACGACAGACTTCGCAGCCAGCTGTTAGAATACAGGTCAATTACAGGGCCAGTTGTTACGATCCTATTGATTCCAATAGCCTCTTTGGAAGGAGTGACATGGCTCATTTCATTATAGTTGCGTTCCTTTTACCTTAAACATATGAAGGATGCTACTTGGATTGACACAGTGTACACCCAAGCAACACAAATGTGTTACTTCTAGCGGCGGCGACTTATTTATAACCAGAATTAGTCATATAATCAGTTACCGTAACAGCCTTGCCCTGTTAGATCCTGTGATTTCTGCAATAAGCTTGCTGTTACACAGGGAAGCACTTTAGGACCATTAATTTTGCTCATTTACTTCAATCTATCAGTTGGTTTTGCAACCTGCAGAGAATGCCATTTGTTTAACCAAAAAATAAACCGTTTACTTCCGTTTTGTGTGGATTTATCAAATTTACTTTCAAGGATCGTCACATTCAGCATGGTGACGTTTTTTGCGTTTTAAATTTTTTAAACTGTATAGTGCTAGTTGCGGCACTTCTCTGGATAATTTGAAAGATTTGGGAGAAGGAGAAACTACCGCAGGAGTGAACGGAAGATGGGGTTTGTAATTATCGCGGCATTACGCTGATCAACAACGCCTACATGTGCTCTTGCAGATTTTGTTACGTCGTCTATTCTCAATAGCAAGAGAATTCGTAGGACAGTATCAGACGGGTTTCATGGGGACCCGTGCTAGTATGGATCAAATTTACACTTTCTGGCAAATCGTACAGAAATGTCGGGAGTACAACGTGCCCACGCATCGCATTTTCGTGAATTACAAGTCAGCATACAATACAGTCAACCGCGAACCGCAGTTTTCTGGACAAACTGAAGCGATTGATCAAAGCCATCCTGGAGGGAGTGATGCGCTACGCGCGTATTTCGGGGGGACTCTCGAATCCCTTTGAATCGCGTAGAGGGTTGTGGCAATGGAATGGACTGTCCTGTATGTTTTCAACATCGCGATTGAAGGTGTGATCCGGCGAACGAACATCGAAACGAACGGAACGATCTTCAATAATACTAACCAGCTCCTAGCCTTCGCAGATGACCTCGACATCATTACTAAAAACCTTAGGACGACGGAGGCAATCTACGCCAGACTAAAAACGGAGGGTAGGAGGATGGGGTTACAAACGAATGCGTCGAAAAACAAATATATGATAGAAAAAGGCTCCAGAGAAAACAACGTTTGCCTTCCACGTACAGTGACTATTGACGGCGATGAACTGGAAGTGGTTGATGAGTTCGAATATTTGGGCTCTCTGGTCACCGCCGCCAATAATACTAGTAAGGATATTCAACGACGCATTCAAGCTGGAAGTCGAGCCCACTTTTTCCTCCGCAAGACAGTTCGATCAAGGAGCATACGCCGCCGCACAAAGCTGACGATGCACAAAACGCATATCAGACCGGTAGTCCTCTGCGGACTAGAACTAATATGAATTTGTTTGAAAATAACCAGTTTCCTAGGTGTAAGCGTTATGAAATCAACAGTCCTTTTTGTTGTGCGTGGACTCATCACCGCGACCAAAGCTTAGATCTATTGTGATAACAGTTCTTACAAATTACTTGTCATGAATGAATTAAATGGTTACTCGCAAGCCTTATCGAAGCCACAGACAGCCAACATTCAATTAATTTTGTGCATCATCATTGACAGATAAGACCCGGTCTGCTTGCGTCGTGTCGTAGATCGTCGACTCGTCAAGATCAAGGTTCTACTGAGCGCAGTTCATCAACTTTCGCAGCGGTGTTCAGTCATTTCCGTCAGCTCATGGATTGTATACATAAGCACTAACGCAAACATTTATGTTCTTATGTTCTCTGAGAGCTGATGCGAAGATGGTAAAATTATTTAAAGTGATAAGATAAAGTTAATAAATATTTAGAAAACAAAACGAACATTTTTTGCACTCAAGAAAGTATTGTTATTTTCTATAAAGTAAGTCCAATAAGTAAAGTCAAAACTTTGGATTTCCGAAGACGTAATAGACATAATTTGCCCTGAATCCCCTCTTTCTAATGCAACATACTCAATCAGACATTACGTAGTGGACCCATCATGCGACCAAAGAACAAACCAAATTAAAACCACCGTAACAATCTTTTGGTTGTCTCGTCGACGCAAATTATCAGGGCGTTATATTCTTTGCCATATTGCCAAAAAGGCAATGATCATATAAGTTTATTGTTTCTTATAGTATATGATTTAGAGGCTGCACCTCTGATGTTCAAACAGTGAAAAAATTTCTGCGTTTCTGAGACGTAACCGTAAACTTAGGGAAATATAAAGAATAGCGTTTAAAATTAGGGAAGCATGAAACGTGTTTTATTTAGTTACTAGCTGACCCGACAAACTTCGTATTGCCACAAATTAACCTGTGTTGTACATAAATCATGAATCTCGGATGATCTTTGTCACTATCTCGAGTTTTGCAAGCCCCCCAGTGGGCGGCGCTTCCGACGGCGGGTCACCGGCAACACTCGCGACCGGCTCGTCCTGAATGATCTAGTGTTACTATAGATAGTTTTTGTGCTCTTGTTATTGATTAATGTTTTATGGAAGAGTCTCGAATTTCTCGAGTTGGATTAGTTTTTGAGTTTCGCAAAAATTTCTGTTTTATTTGTATGAGAGTCCATATCCCCCTACCACAGGGATGAGAGGTCTCTAACTATCATAAAATAAATTCAAGACTCAAAAATCTCCTACATGCTAAATTTGGTTCCATTTGCTTGATTAGTACTCAAATTATAAGGAAATTTGTATTTCATTTGTATGGGTGCCCACCCTCTTAAAAGGGAAAGGGGTCGTAATACACCACAGAAAAAAAATTCTGCCATCTAAAACTCTCACATGCCAAATTTGGTTCCATTTGCTTGATTAGTTCTAAAGTTATGAGCAAATTTGTATTTCGTTTTAATGGGAGCCCCCCCCTCCTAAAAAGGTAAGAAGTCCTAATTCATAATGGGAAAAATGGTTGCCTCCAAAAACACCCACATGCCAAATATGGTTCCATTTGCTTGATTAGTTCTCGAATTATGAGGAAATTTGTATTTCATTTGTGTAGAAGCCCCCCCTCTTGAAGTGTGGAAGGATCCTAATTCACCGTAGAAAATATTTTTGCCTCCAAAAACCTCCACATGCCGAATTTGGTTCTATTTGCTTGATTAGTTCTCGAGTTATGGGGAAATTTGTATTTCATTTGTATTGGAGCCCCCCTCCTAATGTGGGAAGAGGTCCTAATTCATCACAGAAAAAATTCTTGCCTCCAAAAACACCTACACGCCAACTTTGGTTCCATTTGCTGGATTAGTTCTCGAGTTATGAGGAAATTTGCATTTCGTTTGTATAGGACCCCCCCTCCTAAAGTGGGGAGGGGTCCCAATTCATCATTGAAAAAAAAATTGTCTCCAAAAACACACATATGCCAAATTTGGTTCAATTCGCTTGATTAGTTCTAGAGTTATGAGGAAATTTGTATTTCATTTGTACAGGAGCCCCTCCTCTTAAAGTGGGGAGGGATCCTAATTCACCATAGAAAATTTTCTTGCTCTCGAAAACCTTCACATGCCAAATTTGGTTGCATTTGCTTGATTAGTTCTCGAGTTATGAGGAAATTTGTTTGGAAGCCCCCCCTCTTAAAGGGGAGAGGAGTTATAATTCCTCTTATAAAGAGGGGAGGGCTCTCAATTCACCATAGAATAAATTCTTGTCAACAAAAAAACACCCACATGCCAAATGTTGTTCTATTTGCTTGATTAGTTCTCGAGTTAGGAGGAAATTTGTATTTCATTTGTACAGGAGCCCCCCCTCTTAGAGTGGGGAGGGGTCCTAATTCACCGTAGAAAATTTTCCTGCCCTCGAAAACCTTCACATGCCAAATTTGGTTCCATTTGCTTGATTAGTTCTCGAGTTATGAGGAAATTTGTATGGAAGCCCCCCCTCTTAAAGGGGAGAGGAGTTACAATTCCCCTTATAAAGAGGGAGGGGTCTCAATTTACCATAGAATAAATTCTTGTCACCGAAAACACCCACATGCCAAATTTGGTTCTATTTGCTTGATTAGTTCTCGAGTTATGAGGAAATTTGTATTTCATTTGTATAGGAGCCCCCCCTCCTAAAGTGGGGAGAGGTTCTTATTCATCATAGAAAAAATTCTTGCCTCCAAAAACACCTACATGCCAAATTTGGTTCCATTTGCTGGATTAGCTCTCGAGTTATAAGGAAATTTGTATTTCGTTTGTATAGGAGCCCCCCCCACTTAAAGTGGGGAGGGGTCCTAATTCATCATAGAAAAAAATTTTGTCTCCAAAAACACACACATGCCAAATTTGGTTCCATTTGCTTGATTAGTTCTCGAGTTATGAGGAAATTGGTATTTCATTTGTACAGGAGCCCCCCCTCTTAAAGTGAGGAGGGGTCCTAATTCAACATAGAAAATTTTCTTGCCCTCGAAAACTTTCACATGCCAAATTTGGTTCCATTTGCTTGATTAGTTCTCGAGTTATGAGGAAATTTGTATGGAAACCCCCCCTCTTAAAGGGGAGAGGAGTTATAATTCCCCTTATAAAGAGGGGAGGGGTCTCAAATTACCCTAGAATAAATTCTTGTCACCGAAAACACCCATATGCCAAATTTGGTTCTATTTGCTTGATTAGTTCTCGAGTTATGCAGAAATTTGTGTTTCATTTGTATGGGAGCCCCCCCTCTTAGTGGGGGGAGGGGTCTCTAACCATCACTAAAACCTTTCCTGGCCCCAAAAACCTCTACATGCAAATTTTCACGCAGATTGGTTCAGTAGTTTTTGATTCTATAAGGAACACAGGACAGACAGACAGACAGACAGACAGACAGACAGACAGACAGACAGACAGAAATCCTTCTTTATAGGTATAGATTTTCTTTTAAAATTCCGAAGGACTACTTTTGCCGTTACCCTAATGTGCACTGCACATATATGTCACCACTTTGTGAGCGGGTGACCGACAATGGCCCCTTGTCCTTCTAGTAAATCGCTTTCTGGCATGCACTCAAAGAAGTAAGCGCTGCTAGCTAGCTACTGATGAATAAACGGCGTCAAATTATAGCAATAATTACTATTACATGCCAGAGATAGGCGGACAGAAAAGAGTAAAGCGGCATGCGTCGTCAGTGGAAGCTTAAAAGTGTCGCAGGCAGGCAGTGACAAAGCCATCCATTCCAAGAAGTCGAACAATGTGAATCCGCTTACGAGGGTCGTAATGTACCCATCCTCATCGGTATCGTAGGCTTCATCTTCATCGCTAGTGTTGGTCGAGATGCTGTCCCGATCTGCCATGTCCGACATGCTCGGCATCGGCATCGGATAGAAGGCATGATTGCGACGTCGACGGGATTTTTTCTTCTGCTGAATGTTTTCCATGGAAGCATTCAACAATTGCCGCTCGCGAAAATCTCTGAGAAGGTATACACAGGCCACTCAAACACAGACCACCTCCGGAAATAGGAAACTCAAAAATGCAATTACCTCAACACTCGCTCGAAACTGGCCCACTCTTCATCCACTAGTTCCACATTTTCCTCCCCAAATTCTTCATCGTGAAAGATGCGCTCGGTGTAATCCGTACTGCCGGTGCGAAACCGATCCGGAGGCACCGGATTGGGCGGAACACTTCGGCCAATTTGGCCACGATCCTTCTGTGAATCACTATTCTTCTTCCACATTGTATCACTGTTTAGTTTCCTTCGTCCACTATCCGGTTCCTATCACTGCAATGAAAAATTCATCGAACCACAATAACAAACAAAAACGGTGTATTTGCTGTGCACTCGACGATCTGTTTCGTATGATGAAAAATCGTCCACATTGCCAGTCAGTCGGTGCGCGACTGGATTATCTTCGGTGACGGTAGCTCGCATCGCACATCACTGGGCAGGAACTTATTTAATTTAGAACAATTTACTTCAATCTAAGATTGATAGCATAACACGGAAGACCGTGTAAGAAGAACCGGCTGAAAAGACACGCCAAAGGAAAGGTGACGCCAGTGAACTGGCGTCGCATGGGGCTCTTACCCCAAATTTTGAAAATGCTATGACGATTTGAGACGAATTCTAATCAACTATTTGAATCTGGTACAGTCATGAAATTAATAAAAGCGTGTTTTAACAGTAAATCATGATTGCTTCTGGGGAATTTTCTAGATGTTTATGCCTGGAATTTTAACCTATTTTCTTACAAAACCGTTAAACAAGAAGGAAAACTCCATAAAATAGTTATTATCACAAAAACCACACGAACTTCACGGAACAAAATTCAGGAATTTCTCTCGCACTTAACACCACACCATATACGACCTGGGTTTGCTAAAACTGTCCGGTAAACTTCGAAACAACGTGAACGTCCGCACAGTTCGGTCACTCGCACTCTAGAATGTTGCCGCCTCCAGCCGCTGCGGTGTGCCAATAATCTAAGCGAAAAATGCACGGACTCTGCTGTCCTGTTTTGGCGCAATCTTGCCCGGTGCAGTTAAACCATATGGCATACCGGTTGAGCAAGCAAGCAAGACTACACCGCCCGGTTCGCAGGTTTTCTACCAGACAAAGAACTCAATTCGATGATGAACTTTAATGGGTAAATTGCCGCTCATCATTGCGCTACCTATACAAACTCTTCTCAGTGATTGTACACACTACTGGCAGGTTGAATGAAACGTCCATGTATAAGAAAAACCGGCGTACGGACACCTTACGGATTCCTCCAGATTTGTGACTAACCTCAATGGTGGAATATTTGCTTTCCCACAGCAGCGGATGGTGACGTCTGGTGCGTTCCTTCTTCAACGTCTCCATGTGAACCATGGTTGAACGCGAATTGGATCTCGATCCAAAGGACCAACAACTGAATGTCCAACAATGTTCCCTACACAAGAAATTACTAAAAATCCCAACCGGTATCCAAAGTGCTTTATAGATTCCCACGTTAAAAAACTCGCAACGGATGCCCTTTAAGTGAAATCTCCGGTTTGTGATCTTATCGAATGGGTAAATATTCGATTCCAACGGAACGCGGTGTTTTCGTTAATTAATTAATAACATTACGGCCGCCAGCCCAGCTGGATCGCGCATAGTAGAACAAAGTAATTCTAATGTTTAACATCGTTATACTATCAATATTTGCGGTGATAAAATCGGAGAAAAACTTTGATTGTAAAGGTGCCGAGTTTTGTTTGGTCGCGAGCACCAATTTTCGCGCGACAGCAATCCAGTGACGCACCACGGTCACGTGTGCTGGCGATGCGATGGCATGAATGCACATCCCGAATGAAACCGTAGAATTGGAACAAGTGACCGCCAGTTTCGCCGGGGGTTACCAAAATAAACTGACATTCGTAAAATACCGCCATCCGGGGTGACATTGGGCCACGGGGGTGAGATTGTGCCAAAAACCAAAAATGTTTATTTGTGAAAATTTATTATATCTGTAGAAACTGGTGACTTAAATTCAAAATGATGATGAACATAACATATTTATTCATAACTTAGAATGGAACACAGATCATATTAGCAAACTATTTAGCCTAAACAGGGTTTCAAAGTTCGCGATCAAAAATACGCGGAAATAACGCTTGTAAAAAATGTCCCGCATAAACCAACCCAAACAAGAAATCGCATCAACTTGCTATCTTGAAGGTATATAAACTAATCATTTACAATGTTTTGAAAGGTTATTATGCGTTGGATAAGTTTTGATTACGAAAATAATATTTTTCGAAACTTTGTACTTTTCGAGCTTTACGGGGGTGAGATTGTGCCAAGCCATAATGATCGATCCAATTTGTGGATTTCACATACACAACAAAAATACGTCAGTATACACCAGCACACTCACATTATTTTCTATTGAGCACAATATTTTGACAGATTAGATTGCATCATCCATTTTGGAGCACACAGCATCATAGGTCTGCTAAATAATGTAAACTAATTTTTATTTTTTATCTGGAAATTCCAGATACTTTGAATAAACACTCTAATATAAGACGAACATATTATACCGTGTATAAACTGCCAGTTTTAAGGAGGGGGGAGGGGGGTAGGATAGACACATGTTCTGCGGCCGCGGGTTCTTGAACGAAATAATGGTTACTTTTGTTAAATAATCAAATAGGTATGCTTCCTTAGGATACACCCCTTCATATATCTCCCCCTTGTTAACCCTAGAAAGGCTACTGGCTATATAAAGGCTCTCCATTGACTACGAACTCATTTTTAGTTATTTCACACCCCTCCGGGTTATTTTCGTTCATATTTTTTATATGATGCGTTGTTTTTGGCCGGCCCCC
This sequence comes from Sabethes cyaneus, assembly GCF_943734655.1. Classification (NCBI taxonomy): domain Eukaryota; kingdom Metazoa; phylum Arthropoda; class Insecta; order Diptera; family Culicidae; genus Sabethes; species Sabethes cyaneus. The sequence continues at coordinate 18,212,820 of NC_071353.1, forward strand.
TGCCCCTAATAGTCCACTTAGTTCATGGACGGCCCCATGTGAATTACTTTATACTGATCTTTATGTGTATTGTTTATAAACATGCTAATATTCACTGTTTAGGTTTTTAGCCTAACTTTATGTTTTTGGCACAATGTCACCCCCTAGAAGGGGTGAGATTGTGCCAAAGTTGATGCACTTCCAGTAAAATTAGGTTTCATTGTAACTAGACCATCTCTACGGTAGTTGTTAATTGAACAATTTAGTATATATTGACAGCTTCGAAATCAACTTAGTTCCTAAATTGTGTGTATACTGAGCTAAAGAACAAAAATATATACTTTTTTGGCACAATCTCGCCCCGGATGACGGTATACCGATATTCTTCGGCGCCACATTTGCCTGTTCCTGTTATCTCGGTTCGATGAAAGAAAAAAGCTTTGCAAGCAAACATCGCAAACTGGAAAAAAGCGTATTGAACCAACTTGGTGCAGGTTTGTCCAGCAGCGCAGCGCGCATCATCAGTCAGTAGCTTCAGTGCGCTACAGTTCACTAGCAGTATATATTGACAAAATTTCCATGAAATATAAAGCATTAAGAGCATTAAGATTAAATTTTGCGTTTTGTTTCTTTTCGGGAAATTTTAGACCTGTATTATTGACGTAGCACTACGTCTTACCGCAGGATGTAATTCCATAATCTAGATTCTAGCTACCGTCACGGGACTAGGAACGATTTCGAACGGAACGCAAATAGCTCTGTCAATTATGTATGGATTTTATTGGCTTGGATATCGATTCGATTTATAATATTTAGAAGTACACATTTCGGTAATATCACATAAATGGAATATCGCAGATCATACAAAATTACGTGTTATTTCACTTATAGGCTTACTAGTTGAGCCCGAATTTTACGATCCGGAAAATATAAATGTCTGTTCAGAATTCCGAAAACTGCGGATACATTCCATTGGCCAGCGCTTGCGAAGATGTTTAATCTTTGTATTAGTTCATTGAGATCTTATATTGCATAATGGAGCTCTAAGATGTTGTACATAAAAGAGTCATAGCCGGGAACTGAAACAGGTAGATTTTGATCGTATTGGATTTTATTTAACTGAATAAAAACTTCTGGCTGTTTGCAACATTTATGTAGTCTGATTAGAGCAAAATGTGGCTTAGAAAATTCTTGATTGTTTGCTATCATTAACTAATTTTTTAAAATTTTGCGACTTGATCCGGTCTGATTTAACACCGACCATATGATATCGCGACAAGCAATCGAGTTGAGCAGGCTAGTCGGGCAGTCGAATCTAGCAATCGAGTCAAGCAGTTGGGTCGAGCATTCGAGTCGAACAGTCAAGTCGAGCAGTCAAATCGAGCAGTATAGTCGAGCAGTTGAATCAAGCTGTTCAGTCAAGCAGTCCGGTCAAGCAATTGAGTCGAGCAGTCCAGTCGAGCAGTTTAATCGAACAGTTGAATCGAGTAGTCGAGCACTTGAGTCGAGCAGTCAAATCGAATGGTTTAGTCAAGCAGTCGGGTCAAGCGGTTTAGTTGAGCAGTTCATTCGAGCAGTTGAGTCGAGTAGTCCAGTCGAACAGTTTATTCGAGCATTCGAGTCGAGCAGTTTAATCTAGCAGTTAACTCGAGTAGTCCATTCGACCAGTTGAATCGAGTAGTCTAGTCGAGCAGTTGAGTTGAGCAGTCTAGTCGGGTCAAGCGGTTCAGTCGAGCAGTTAAGTCGAACAGTTGAGTCGAGCAGTTCAGTCGTGTAGTCCAGTCGAGCAGTTGATTCGAGCAATCGCGTTGAGCAGTTGAGTCGAGCAGCCGATTCGAATAGTCCAATCGAGTAATTGAGTTAAGCAGTTCATTCGAGCAGTCGAGTCGAGTAGTCCAGTCGAGCAGATAAATCATGCTGTCCAGTCAAGCAGGCCAGTCGCGCAGTCGAAACGAACAGTCCATTCGAGCAGTTAAGTCGTGCAGTTAAGTCGAGCAATCAGGTCGAGTAGTAAGTCAAGCAGTCGAATCGAATAGTTAAGTCAAGTAGTCCACTCGAGCAGTTAAGTCGAGCTGTTCAGTCAAGCAGTTAAGTTGATCTGTTCAATCAAGCAGTTCAGTCGAGCAGTCGAATCGAACAGTTCGGTCGAGCAGTCTAGTCAACCAGTTGAGCAATCGAGCAGTCCAGCAGTCGACCAGTGAGGTGACTGAGAATACAACCCATTGCTACGAAAGCATGACGTCTTGTCAGGGACCTGGTTTTAATTACCGATAAACCTCTTATGACGTCGTCAGAGACCTGGTTTTCAGTACACAGAGCCTATATGGGCCTCTTATATAAATAGAAATTTATTACATTTGACTTATATTTAAAGACGGTTTAGACCATGTAATGGAAAAATATGTATATCGAATTTTAGTTTACGTCGAATGTGAGATTCATTTTTTCGTTCTGTTCTAAGAATTAGGCCTTTACAAATATTTAATAAAGTTTTTGTCCTTCCGGTCTTGGGCATTTGAGGGGAAGGGGAGGGGGGGGGGGTTGTTAGATATTTTTAATCGAGCAAAAAAATATTCGATACTAAAATCTCAGATCGAAGATTCTTTACGACGAATACACCTCGGCCAATTTGATATCTGTGTTCATTGGAAAAGCAATGAAAAGAGAATGTATTGTGGTGTGGCAAGGATGTGCTACTGATAAAAAGGTATCGAATTGTTATATCTCTGCCGACCAACATGGATTCTTTCCAGACTGATCGACAACCACTAACTTGGCTCAGTTCACATCAAACTGCATCAAACATATCGAAGTTGGTACTCAAATTGATACCATCTATTCTGGTGGCCAGGCTTGTTATTTTCTCACTCATTGTGCACCAAGTGCAACTTGCATCTTAATCACAATGACCAGAACTGTTGAAACAGTTGTGAAACTCATCCACATAAAGAGAAAATCAACAAAACTCAAAGAGAAACACTTTTATCTATTACTCCATACTCACAAAAACCGTCGTGTCAAGAAGCAGTGGCACGGCAGTCGCATGTTGTCATATCCATCATTCGCTAAAGAAAAATGCTACATCGAAGTTTTCGAAGTGTTAACACTTTGTTGCTCCGGAATGAGCAGATTGACAACGTACAAGTTGCTCAAACAGCCGTCTGTACGAAGAGTGACAGGGGCTTGCGATGGGTGCCATGTTTTTGTTGCCAACATCCTCAGCACATCTCGACAAGGTTGGCAGCAAATTTACCTGTCAGACGGGCGCTATTTCCTGCATTTCTTGCAAATAGCGCCCTTCGTTAAGTCGACTGTCAAACACCGTTCGTTAAGATAAGGATAGCACCCCGCTGAAGAGTGAGCGGGGGCAAAATAAAACGGAGAACAACGCTCCTCTTTTTTCCTCTGAGGAGGAACCATCCCTGCTGGTGGCATATATTGCCCGATTGGGAGTTTCTTATAGCTTCGTCAAGTGGCTTAGATCATACCTGATTAATCGTTTTCTTCGTCACAACTTACAACTTCGTCAGCTCATCAGGTTTACCACAAGGAAGCAATCTCGAGCCCAATGGTATTTCCTCCCTAAGTGAACCGTTGTCGCTTGCTTAACATCAAAACGCTTGCCCAAAGGCGAGCCATGGCCAAAGCAATTTTCATAGGAAAGCTTTAAACTGGCAAAATCGATGCTTCTAATCTTCTTGCGCAAATTAACATCAATGCCCCCACCCCCCACGATCGTGGGACATGCCTGCCAGCGCACCAACTACGCGCAGAATGAACCCATCCGGGTAATGTGGATTTTTTTTAATAGATTCTATGTCACTGAAGTCATTTTCATGTGACGTTTATAAGAATCGCTGAAAAAGACTGATTATTTAAATGTTTAGTTGTAAGCAATAGACTATAAGCTTGACAATTTGATATCTGTATATTATAAGCGTGAATTGTAATTATATTTGTAAAGAATCTTTTGTATTTTACATCAAATAGGTGTTGGGGATTTGGCTCCCACTTGAGGTAAGCTAATCCTTAATTGGGCTTTTCCTCGTCCTATTACAAATTCATGTTGACTGCGGTCAGATAGATTAAACAATTAAATAAATGACTACATATAATAAATGTCTTCAACTTCCCCCACGATTTGGTAATAAAAACAAGCTTTGGTTTCTGTAAGGTCACTGGACAGTGGTTGTTATGTTCTTGATTTTATTAAATTGATTCCAGACGCACATTTTCGCTAGAGCAATTAAGATATTTTCGCGTGGTTTGGGTTGAATGCATGCATGAAGGCTCAAGACGACGCGAGTTAAATGCTCAAATCCAATGCTTGCTATGATCTTCTTGATGGTTTGAAAAATTTCAACTGAAGACTCTTTCCCTGCTACTTACTGGGCTGTAAACAGCGAGTTTGGAAGACATAAAAAGCCAGTGATTGATATATTTTCTCCTCCGCTGGGTTTACAATAAACCGTTTATTTTTTTCGTTGGGTTAATTCATGCTCCAATACTCTCCACGTTCTGTTATGTTCTTCTGGATCTCGGAGGTTACCTTCTCCATAACAATGATTAATAATAGTTTTTTTAGCCTTTTTAATATTTTTTCTACATTTTTGGAATGTGAGTCATAAAAATTACCGATAATTTAGTATTTATAAAAAAACGATGGTCAGTATTATTGTTTTATTATGTTTCATGCAAAAATAGGGTGCAGTACAAACAGTATTTTACATAATTTTGGAGCAGACTAAATGGTTAAACAGAAAAGGAAACTAGATGTCCTAGGTTTTAAAAACTAGGTATCAAATGGGAACATACACACCAAATTTGAGCAAAATCAGAGTTAACCTCGTAACATCATTGATTTTTGATTAGTTTTTTGCGTTAGGTTGATAAAAGCTTGCCCACGTATCACATCTTTATTGAATTCAAGTCAGCATACGATTGAGACCAGCTATGCAGATAATGCACGAACACGGTTTTCCGAATAAACTTACGCGACTGATTAGAGCTACATTGGATCGAGTAAGGTGTTTCGTGCGCATCTCGGAGACAATCTCGAGTTCGGTCGAAACCTGGCGAGGAGACAAGCGAGGAGACGGCGAGGTGACGGCTAAATCTTCATGCCGTTCAACAATGCTCTTGAGGGATTTAACTACGATCAAGAAAAATACAATGCTTTTGGGCAGTTTTTACGTTATTGACATTTAAAAACAGCAAATTTTTTAGGAAAAAATGTCTGTTGTTTCAGAACCAAAGGAGATAGCGAGTTGATTCCTTTGAACAAAATGTGCGTTTTTAATGGGCGTAAAAATGCTCGAAGGCATGATTTGTGACAAACAAACACGGAAGAAGATATAAAGAAAAAACTGATTTTTAAGTTCACCATGAACAAAAAATTTAAAATTGCTCCAGCCCATCGACCATAAGAGATAGGACTTTCGTTTCTTTAGCAAAATTACTCAAAATTTATTGTTCTTTAACTTTGCTTACCATTTTATTCACCAAACTTAAGCCACAAAAAAGTTTATGTTTTTCACGTGCTTACTATGATGGCCACCCTAATGTGATGTACACCAAAAAATGCGGAAGTTGAAATTACAAATTTTCACGGAAGATACTATATACCTAAGACTAAAGGTTTTAGCGTAATTACTTTTGTCCACCTACATTTGGGTCGTACGTAGCTGACGTTGCACAAAACTCTTATTAAACTATAGTAGCTCTTTATGGACTTGAAGCTCTGATGCTTCAAGGGAGGACATACGCGCCGTGAACGATATTTGGCGGAGTAAAACACGAAAGTGGAGAGTGGCGGAGACGTATGAATTACGAGCTATAGGCACTGTTTAGAGATATTCCCATCGTACATCTGGCGAAAGTCAGTAGACTACGGTGGCGGTGGGCTGCACACGTCGTAAAGATGCTGGACGATAGTGTGCAGAAAACTATTCGCTTCAGCAACCCCACCAGCACCAGGAAGAGAGGACTCAACGTGCAAAATGGCTCGACCAGGGCGAAAGTGACTTGCGACTTCTGAGACTGCGGGGAAATTTAGCGACGAGTGGTCCAAGATCCAGTTGGATGGAGACGACTGCTTGAACTTTCGCTCGTTTCCTTTCATGTATTGTGCGGCCTTAAGAGTACTATAAAACACTTTTGTTTCGTTACTTTCTTCCTACTATTCTCTTCGTCTATTCCCTCAGACTACCGTTGAAAAAAATTGGAAATTATGGTACATTTTCACATTAGGTTGTTGACAGATTGTTTTGAGATTGCACATGATCAGAAGACTACCCCAAGGACAAAATTCTTAAATTCTTCTTAATTGATATAACTAACGATTCATATCTCAAAAATATTTATAAGTGTTTAAAGCCCGTTCCAACCAACCTATTCAACAATGGGTTAGCTTTATTCCTTTGTAATTTTTTTAGAAAAAAGAAAGAGCCCAGCGAATGCAATTAGAAGCTGCGAAAACTATACCTTACATTCGGCATTGCGCTGCGGTGAAGTGAGGTTGACACAGCAAGGAATGCTAGTTTACTCCCAGTGAATATTAGAAAGCGACATAAAATCACAAACACTAATACAACACTGTTTTTGTCTTCAACAAGCGGGTCTCTTACCCACAATGGTTTGGTAATGTCATCATTAAAAAGCAAGCATTATTGTTGTCTCTGATACTCATTAAAGCTCACTAGCTTTAATCCGATTTTAACTATTACCGGTTAATTATCTAGCCAACGGATGGTTGCTACACGAAACAATTGTCGATCGAACGGATTTACCATCAGTTCGGACAGTTCGACTCGCAGCTGGTGGGCTTAGATATGAATCGAACCGCGTGCTTCGTTTATCGCAAAAAGTAAGATTAAGACCTATTGATAAAAAACTACTATAACATCGGAGCGAGTTCCAACTGTGTTCTTTGTGATATACTTCTGGAGAATGGTGATAATGCAAGATTTACTCTTCCTTATTCGAAATCATTTTACTATGTTTTGATGTATTTCTAATACCAATAACTAATGTAGACAGAGAAGAAAATTCTTTGGAAGTGATCAAATGGGTTTCCAAAGAATAACTAAAATGCCTTAATACCAGGGCCTTATAACTTTCCTCAGTTTCCAATGCATTTCTTCAGCATGTCTGGCCTGAATTAAATTTTGAATCATCTTTCAAAAAACTTCAATTTCAGTTAAATTTCATTGAACTGAATTTGAAAGATTCTTCCGGTGGTGAATTCAATATTTTTAAACTTTATTTACACTATGCTTTTCGTTTTTTCGTTACAAACTTGCTGTTAGTTTTGGAAATGATGAAAAATTAAATTAAATTTTTTCACATTGACCGAACAGCAAATAAGTCGAATGAAATTGGTAATAATAAAGAGCTTTGTAATAAAGAGCTCTGCGAATTCTTACCAAGGACAATTATTATTTGAAAATATACATAGAATATCACAATTGAAATAGGATTAGGTGTAGCATGCCGCGGATGGATTAAAATCTATTTGGTATTCAGAGATATTGAATACCAAATAGATTTTAATCCATCCGGCATGTTAGAGCTAATCCTATTTCAACTATTATTGTTTAATTATCCATAGTCTAGACATTCGTTAAACAAACGACAATCATTAAACAAACGAATTTATCGACAGTTAGGATAATTTAATCTATGCGGGAGTAGATATAAATCGAGCAGGTGATTCTTGTTTATCGCTCACGGTGGGATTAACAATAGATAAAGATCTACACATCGGGTCAAGTTCCAACATACATATTTCGCGGGTCTACCGGGTCGTCGCTGCGAAATTTAGTCTTCCCCATTGTATTATTACCAAATGAAAACAGGAAATTAACTGTAATTATGAAGCAATAAATATTTTTATCAGTAATTAAATTCAATCCATTTAATTGAGGTCTGATGTGCGTAGAGGAAGAGCGTTCCTTTGAACTGCTTAAATGGATTACTAAGAAATAGCTAAAGCGCAATAATTTCAATGTGCAGTTTCAAGTTTTAAAGACGCTTCGAGACGACTACATGCTTATTGTGGTTCTAGACAGGATTGTTTCTTGCGTTCAAGCTTCAAGGTGAATGCATAATAGCTTAAACGATTTAGACCAACCCCGTGTTTTTGTCTAGACCTCAGGCACATAATTAATTTTTTAAAACGGTAGTTTTTACAATCGTTGGAGGGAACGGTAGAAGAATGTAATAAAGCAAAGGTTGGAATGAATTGGAATGAGCGGAAAATTAGGTAAACGCATTGTCCCATTCTGTTTGGACATTATCAACACCTTCGTTTTATTACTTTCTTCTACCATCCCTTCGTACGATAGTAAAACTACCGCTAAAAAAATTAATTATTTATTATCATTTTCATCCCGAATGTTTTAAAGGATACACTAACCAAATATTTTTGGCGAGTCTAAGTTGATCTAATATGCTGGTCGACATTTTGAAAACATTTTCCGGAAGGGTGGTTTCCTGCACCAACATTTGAAAGACCTTGATTGATTGTATTGTATGTATTATGCCTGTTCGACTTCACGATAACGACTAAGGAAATCTCCCTAAGCTGCTAAATGGCAAATACGTTTTGACGATATCAGCACACGCTAACCTTTGGGAACGACCGGCTCTGTTTATCTCATGAGCCGATAGATGTTGTCGCCTGTGACCTCCCGCGTCATACTGTCTTTGGCTTTTTACTTACACACTCAGAAAAAATATTTTTGCGAAAAAAACAATAACATTTCGTTTTTTTTTGTTCGACAGTACAAAGAACCAATATAAGTTTGAGATTAGCAAATAGTCACTAGAAGGTCGTGAAAAAAGAACGTTAGAAAAGCGACTTACAGTGTTCTCATTGCTGTCCATTCCATGTCCCGGGCCTTGGTATCCCACTTCAGACAGCAAATCTACCGTTAACTGATTCAGTTTCCACTCACGAGAGGCCGACAAACGCGATCGTCGATGTATTCTTTCTACGCCCATTTGAGTCTGATTATATTCAGATAAAACAACCCGAAATTCATTCACCGCTTAAAGCTTAAATTGCCTTTCCAGTGAGAAAGACATATAAACGCCACCAGAGCGATGGATGGTCCGTTTCCTGTTTCGACGTACAAGCCCAAACCCAACCAAAGCTGTCCGATCCTGTTGGTTACTAAGAGGTAACTGCACGGGTTCGTCCACTAACAGAGGACACATGCCGGCCGCGAAACGAAAAAAACTGCACCGGCATCGATAATGTTCCACCTACATTCTGCGCCCGAATCTGGTCCGTTATCAGTTCAGAAGCGAAAAAATCTAAAATGACTGATAAAATCTTGCCAATAAAAGTGCAAAAAAATCGATGACGAATATTTATGTCAGCTGAAAATCAGTGTCGCAAATGGAAGATGCTTTATTTTTACCACGAAGGGATATGATAAGAGTAGTCAGGGCTTTGCTAAATTTACTGTCGGCATATCTGTACTTAGATGTTTTAGTATCAGCAAAATATGACCCGCGCGAGGCAGCTAACTTTTCACGCCCACATTCCACACGGCCATATCCTGGATATTGAATCGATAAAAAATGTCCATTCTTTGGTTGAAAATAGTAAGTTAGGATTGTGCATGCTATCGTTACAGTTTGTGCAACGAATGAAAATAAAAATTTGTTGGAAGGAAAAATTGTTGTAGTCACCGTGAAATTAATATGTTTATATGACTGAAGTGTCGAAATACCTGCTGAAAACATCATTAGTTTTCATTTGTCATTGAAAAAATCAACAACAATACCTATGGACTTTTTTCATGTATGGGTTACGTCTTTGATCCTGGGTATGAAATGGGGAAGGCAACTAGGAAGAAGCGCCCAACATAGCTCTAGCCATCCCAAGCCCCTACCTAGCGCCTCCACGTGGCCATACCTGGAAATACCTCAATTTGTATAATTGAGTAGCCAAGCTAGGAGGTGCGGGGTCGTGCGGTTTTCAGTTCTTAACCTTACAATTGTAGTTTTAGGTAACCATTAAACCACACGACTTTATTTTCAAGTATTATATGATTTAAACTAATATTTTTGGCAAACTAATCTATTTTCAGAGAGCGAAATAAGGCGCTATATCCGCTATATAAGGCGCTATAGGCCAATTGCAGCCTGGCTTCTGGTCTAAATACCATTAGTTCATCCCTGAGGGTCCGGAGTATCACTTAACCTTTATTAGCAAAGATACTCCCAACGATTGTAAATAAATCATTATCTATGTATACGGGAAGCGTTTGGTACGGGAGGTCCACGCTTTCTTCCTTTCCCTTGATTTCAAGGAGTTTAATGGAATTAGATATTTTTTCTGGTTCCACTTGATTCCTTGGAATTCTCTCTGCGGTACATGCTGCGCAGTTGGCCTGGCCGTTGACAAGAAAAATGATTGATTCAAGTAATCGTCATTTTCCAGGATGCCTTCAAGAATTGGCTGCGTTAGTGTGAGATTAGATTAGATTAGATTAGTATGGGTTACGTCTTTGATCCGCAGTAGGGTTTATTTCTAATTCCCGTCGTAATAAGGAAAGCCACTCTAATTTTCATCATTTCTTAGGTGGATTTAATGAATAATCTAAAAGCTCTGCTGCTGATTTGACTCAAATACACTTACCTTCCGATACGTGCCCTTTGAGTTCACTAAAAAGCGATTAATAAAGCATTTGATTGAAATGACGCAACTGACTTTATATCTTAACTTCGTCGTACCGTTTTAAAATCCGTCCATCAAAATTTTTCATCGTCCGAACTAAAAATCACAAGAATGTTTACGAAGCCAGCGCGCATGTGTTTGGGTAGGACAGCATGACAAATGTTATTCTGCAAAATTTCTGTAGGTTATGCAAGTTTTCCCGGCTGGAGAATAACGGCAATGCGTTGCGTGAGTTATTTTCATTTTATGAATGACGGAAACGACCTTTTCTTCTTCGTCACACGAAAAAATGTTGAAAATTTGGCTGCTAGGAATTCTTTAATGAAAAAAAGCATTTAAATAGATCTCACACAGCTCACTTAAATTGATCGCGTATGAGAGGCAACAAACTAAAATATTAGGGAATAACTAATTTTGCATTGTGTGTCATAAAAATCGCTGATATTTTTAATAATTTGTGTTGGATAGGACGGGAATAGGCAATTACAACGAACCAGCAACATACCCTAAGTATATTATTTACGTGTAATTTTTATTATGAAAGAGCGAAACGGAAAATACATTCAGAAACGGTTTTATTTTGCGTTTAAGCAAACCACTGCAGGACAGATCGCGTTTGGAATAAAATGTGTGCAAATCATACCGGTAGAGATAAGCCTACACCAGCGCCAGAAGCGAGTGGCTAATATGCGAACAATAACGAATGTATCAACGCACGTGCGCGAAACAACCAAACAGTTTTTTTTCTGTCAATTTTTGCGCGCAGATCTCTTATCGTCGTTTGCGCATGCGCTCATTGCCAGCGTCAGTTGCCTAACTTTTGGCGATTTCCCCCTTGAATGTAGAAAAGTGGAATGCCAAAGCATCGTTTTTTTTAATGTGCTCAGTAAACTCTTACGCTTCTCATCCTTCAGAGCCTAATAATAAAAATTGCAAGTTTAACAATTTCAAGCTTTGTTTTTGTTTACGTAACGATGGGTTACGTTTTGTTATTTGCGTTAAAATACTTCCATCAATGTCAGTGACGGGTTGTGAAATCCAAAATCAGTTCTGAGCACAAAATATTCGTTCGATCGCAGAAGCCTTATGTTAAATCCAGTATTGCTCGATGCATTCTCATTTTGACATAAAAAAAACTACAAGGTATACAGCCCTAAGGGTTGTACGAAAGGGTGACGTAGGACTATATCAGATCATTAGATCACAGACTATCAAAGCCTTAGCTGACCTACTGCGAATATACATGTTATTGCAACAAAACGATTATCTACCGTTTTATTCATTTATAACGCATAAGCAGCTAATATCGATAACAAACGATTTTTTGTAAGTTGTGCTTTTGTTATTGCATTTAACTTGTAAAAACTTGCACAAATAACAATTCAGTTTCACAATAAAATTATTACGTACTACTGGCACTTGAAATATAACGCATCCGTGCCCCTTGTATTCGCTAAAAAGCGATCATTAAAGCATTTTATTGAAATAACGCAACTGATTTTATATCTTAAATTCGTCGTACCGTTTTAAAATCCGTCCATTAACATTTTTCTTCGTCCGAACTAAAAAGCACAATAATGTTTACGAAGCTAGCGCGCATGTCTGTGTGTAGGACGGGATGACAAATGTTATTCTGCAAAATTTCTGCAGGTCATGCAAGTTTTCCCGGCTGGAGAATAACGACAGTGCGTTGTGCGAGTTATTTTCATTTTATGAATGATGGAAATTGAAACGTTTAGGGTATGTTGCTACATCGTCGTAATTGCCTATTCCCGTCCTATCCAACACAAATTATTCAAAATATCATCATTTTTATGATACACAATGCAAAACTAGTTATTCCCTAATAATTTACTTTGTTGTCTATCATACGCGATCAATCAAAGTGAGCTGAGATCTATTTAAACGCTTTTTATCATTAAAGAAGTCCTACCAGCCAAATTTTCTACGCTTTTTCGTGCGACGAAGAAGACAATGTCGACTAATCGTTTTAATTTCCGTCATTCATAAATGAAAATAACTGACGCAAGGCATTGTCATTATTCTACAGCTAGGAAAACTTGCCTGACCTGCATTTGCATGGATCATGCGACGTTCTGAAAACTAAAGCCAGAATTGTGTGTGACCCATGATTGTGGACTGACTGTCCATATATATGTATTTTGATGATATCAAAAAATTGTTAAGTTGAAATTGCTTGGCTGTGTTGCAATTTTTGAGAAATTCAAATTTTTGCAAGTACCTTACTGTCTTATTTATACGCTCAAATGAACATTGGCATCTCTCCTGCCTGGTCTTGTCCATCATTTTCGAAAGAAATTAATCTAAGTATAATGCTTGACTATTGGAACTATGTAAAGAATTGCAAGTAATTAACTGACGCAAAGCAGCAAAAGAAAGTTTCAAAACTACTCTCGGCTAAAAGAGGCGCTGATTTTGCTCCATCACGTCACATGCATAAATATCCCTTCCGTGCAAGACAACAGTTCCGAACAAATTCTTGCAGTACCTATACAGATACGATCTGACAAAAGAAAAGGATGACCGCTCACTTTTCTATGACGTTTCACTTTCAGGACATTAATTTAGACTAGATTCAATGTTTAAAAAATAACCCGGTTGAAGAAAAGGGGTGGTTTTATATTTTGACAAAATAGTTTACTCCAAATCATAACATCGGTCAAAGAAAAGGGGTGGTTTTAAACTTTGGCGTACTTCCCAAGCACAGATGTCAAATTGGTATGGGTTTTCTTAAAGAATCTTCGACCTGTTGGGACGGGGAGTTTCTGTCACTTTTGTGCAAAAACACGTGCAAACTTCGAAGACGCCTTTTCCAACCAATCAGGATGCGAGGATTTCTAGTTGGATAATGCTTCATTATTTTTAGTTTTTCAATAGTGTACACTTACGCAATAATTCGGGCCAACTCTTAGAAAATGTTCCGTTCGATTGCTGCAAAAATATTTAAAATCGATCGGAAAACCGCTTAATTATTAGCGTACAAAATCTGACCGTTTTTCGAGAAAGATTTTTTGGAATGACACCCTATCTAGCCAAACATTACCGTAAGACGTAGTCCTACGTCAAAAATGTTGTAATCTGGCGCTGTACTGTTGCTATTGAATATTCGAGAAAATAGCTCTGCATACGCTGGAAACATTGTTTTTGAATTACGCCTAGAATAGGCCTTCACACCATAACATCACTTGACAGTAAATCCGTGTGATGTACAGCTATTATTTAAATGTATTCTGATTATTCTTTCTCGAACGCAATTTATTGCTTCCCGAGAAACAGCTGGTAGAAGGACTTTGTCCGTAAAGTACCTACTCACCAAGCAGCAACAAACCTCTATTTAAATAAGATTAGCATAGTTGCCTAAACCGTTTCTGAGGCAAAAAACTGACTCTTGTTGATACTGATGCTGTAGAGTTTTATTAACGGTTGCTTTTCGTGAGAAAAGCATAGAAAACTTATCGCGTTTCTGTCTGGGGGATTCCATTAAACGTAATCGAATCAATACTACAATCTTCTTATAATCGGTTTATTAAGGGGACATGGCCGACTAAAAATTTTGTAAAAATTATAATTGTTTCATCTCAGATTTCGATTCTGCAGTTGCATTTCCGTTCATTTTGATACTAATTTTGTAATGATCCGACAACGGGAAGTGAGTGAAACACAATCATAATTCAAGTTCTAGCTCTACCAGCCTAGAGCCGGAGTGGCCCAGTCTCCCAACTTCTCCTAGAATTTCTCTCGTGACTCATCCATTTGTACCAGTGTTGGGAAGTCCACACTCGTGTGGTTTAATTTTCTCACACACGCGTACTCATTCTAACGAACACGCCGGCATAAGCATCGCCTTAAAACTCCCGCTCTTATTTCTTCATGCACTGCAACGAATTTTTTCGAGTGTGTGTTTAGCTAACAGCTGCAGTCGTCGTTCGTCGTTGCAGCCCGATCTGCTGATACCGAAGATTACTCACGACGGCACAACGGCCCCTGAGTAGAATCGAGGACAAAAATGAAGAAGAAGAAAAACTAATGCATAATTTGTATCCCAGTGCGCTAGCAGTCTCACAGGAAGCTGATTCCCCGCGAATTTTTTGACTCGGAATCAAGCTATGCAGGAAGACGATGTGAAAATGTGCGTGAGCGAGTGTGTGGGTAGCAGAATATCTGCACACAGCACCGATGGCTGTTTCTTTTACGCCTGCGAGTGCGGTGTAAGCGTTGAATGCTATGTTTCTCATACTCTTTTGCGTGTAAGTAGGTATGGTTGACTTCTCGCTCGATTCGCAATATTGGTTTGTACTCCCCTAAGTATAGTCCGCCACACTTTTCATTCAAATACGGCAAGCGCCCGTATGTCTTCCGAAAGCAAAGTTACTGTTTCAAGTCCGTAGAGAACTACCGGTCTGATGAGCGTTTTGTACATCATCAGTTTTGTGCGGCGGCGAATGCTCCTTGATCGAAGCGTCTGACGAAGGAAAAAGTGAGCATGACTTCCTACATGAATGCGTCGTTTAGTCTTCCTACTCGTATTACTGCAGGTGATCAGAGATCCCAAATATACGAACTCATCAACCACCCCCTTGTCGAAAACTTCTGCGCGATGCAATGGGACTCCAGAGTGCCCCCGAAACACGCCCGTAGCACATCACTCGCTCCAGGGTAGCTATGATCAACCGCGTCAGTTTGTTCGGAAAACCGTTCTTGGGCATTACCTGCCATAGCTGTTCGCGCTTCTCTGTATCGTATGCTGCTCTGAAATCCACGAAAATATGATGCGTAGGCACGTTGTATTCCTGACATTTCTGGATGATTTGTCGGAGAGTAAATTTTAATTTTACTAAAACTACGCCTGTTATTTTTTATTTTCTGTCGGTAAATATTGATATCTTGTGCTTAACGTAAGAACACTAAACATCGGAAAAACAAGACACAACACTTATGGTTTTTGTTTTTCCGAAGTTTGAAGGTAATTGGATTCTTATTTTTTACACTTCAGAGCGATTTAAAGAAACCGAACAAGGAAAAATTAACTCTATGGATGAAATAAGTTAATCCACTTCTGTCTTCTAGACATTCACAGTTAGGAAAACGATGATATTCCGAGAAAAAAACCCGACCATTTGCAGACTAGTTGAATTATCGATCATTATAGACTAAGCTGCCGTGCAATTCGCACGGGAGAAATCACTAGAAACTGGAAAGAACGGCCCTATACCGGGTTGAAATCTCCCAGCAACGAACGGTGGTCCCAATAATTTCCCCTCGAGCAACATTTCGCAGGCACTACGGTCACGTGTCTCACGAATGCAGCGAAAATCCCCACAAAACCGGTCATCACAATAATATACATATTTACAGCGTTTTGAAATGATTGGCGATATGATAAAATTGCTGTGACGCATCAAATTGAACTTGTACGAAACGACACATTGGCGTAGCAAATTGTTTATTCCCCAGGTATGATTGAAAATGACTAATTTCGAAGTGCACAATGAGCAATGTAAACTTGTTGACCCCTCTTTTGAAGCCATAAAACCACGCCAGCGGGTTTGTTTTTCAATCCGGTCGATGATCGACCGGTGAGAAAGCACGTGATTTTCGATCCACCGCCTACAGTTTGGGGGATTAAGTTAAGAATCGTCTGCTTGGCTCAACTAGAGGGCAGACGAAGTTTATACTGCGACGCATGTCACGTGATTCTTAAGGCCAGTTGAAGTCGGTGGTGGCGCATTCGGCGCAGTGTTGTGAAGGTGATGAGCCGACAAGAAAGATGACAGTGCATAATGCACTGTGCGACCGTCGCATTCTGTACGCGGCAGCCCTTGGCTTTATTTACAAACATGATGCAGTTTAGGCTAAGTGGCCATGCCGTTTGCTGTGCTTAGCCGTGCGATAGTGCAGTTGCGCAAAACCCACTCGGTGATCGTGCGGCACGTGCTGCATGCACTTGCTGGATGAACAATAAACCACTGTACTGTAAGCTGCAGCTTACTAAAACGAGGTAATCGATCAGCGTTGAATGGGAGATATTATATTTCCTTATTGGAAAATAGACACCCCTGTTGGAACGTCCTGAGAGTGCTTGTAAAAATCATAGATTCTACAGGCTACTATGATCGGGCCCCGTAAGTAAAAATTTAAACGTTTTCTGTCTAAGTTTGTCTTAATTATACATATGGAATAGACTGACGACAAAAATGATCAACTTAAATTATAATGAAAACGCAAAATTTCGGCCTAACCGAGTAAGAGTGATTCAACGTTTAACATTATGGCACCGTCTTGTGAAGTATTTCCGAATCTAAAAATGTGATAGAATGAATCATAAGCTTCGATACAGAACACGCTCCCGTTTCGTGTGTTTAATGAACGTCCATAGCACTGTAAGAATAACGGCTGTTGGGTATATTTGTAAATGCATTTTTGGAATCGGTTGATCGGGGTGTTGACCCTATTTCAAATAATTGGTTCGTAGCGGGGTTGGAAGTTCTCATATGCCCCATCAAGAAGGGCCATCGTCTCCCATGCAGCATTTTTGCTTATAAAATTCTACCCCTCATCTCCTATAGTTATGTCGTTACAGGATATCTTTGGAACCTTTGTTATACCATTGCAGTTTTCGAGAAGAACGCCCCATAATGAACTAAATATTTACTTTGCAAAAGATCCTCGACAAATTCTGAGAGTTCAGCTCGCGGACTCATCATCTGTTCACTAACTTTAAGTGGGCGTACGATTCAGTTAAACGATTCACTTGAGCGAAAACTCTGCACGGTACCTTCATCGTAACGAAGCTCCACATTCTGCTAGGCATCGCAGACGAAAGAACGATGTGAGTCGTAAAGTAAAGAGGCGAGTAGTGGCTGCAAATATCATTTTCTGCAGATTGCGTAACCAACTGAGGTCCCGCAGTATGCAACTTGATATGAAACTCACTGCATAGGACACCATAATTTTCCCGGTGGTACTCGACGGGCATAAGCGACCGCCGAGCGCTAGGCGTTTTCGAGTGTTGTCACCGATAGCACAAGGTTTTGTAGGGAATTATCAGGCGGGTTTCATGGGGACCCACCAAATTTTTACTATCCGACAGAAATGTCGGGAGTACAACGTGCCCACGCATCACATCTTTATTGATTTCAAAGCAGCATATGACACAGTCGATCGAGACTAGCTATGGCAGATAATGCACGAACACGGTTTTCCGGACAAACTGACGCGACTGATCAGATCTACATTGGATCGAGTGATGTGTTTCGTACGCTTCTCTGGGACACTCTCGAGTCCCTTCGAGACGCGGCGAGGGTTGAAACAAGGTGACGGTTTATCCTGCATGCTGTTCAACATCGCTCTTGAGGGGGTGATCTAACGAGCGGACATCGAAACGAGAGGCACAATTTTTACCAAGGGTGGCCAACTTCTGGGCTTTACAGATGATTTCGATATCATAGCCAGGAACTTTGCGACGGTGGAGGCAATCTACGCCAGACTGAAAGCGGAGTCTAGGAGAATTGGGCTAAAAATAAATGCGTTGAAGACCAAATACCTGAAAGGAACAGGCTCAAAGGAAACAAACGCGCGTCTCCCACGGACGGTAACCGTTGACGGCGGCGAACTAGATGTGGTAGAGGAGTTCGTGTATTTGGGACCGCTGGTGACCGCGGACAACAACACTAGTATACTGAAGTTTTTGGGGCGTCTTAGTAGAATACGAAACCTAAAAATAAAAATAACTCGTTCGAGTTCGAAAACAGACACTGAGCAAGCCTGCAAGTCGTAGGCGAAATACGTATCTGTCATTGAATAAAATACACATAGTAGAATTAAATTGGAAAAGTTTTCTTATTTTTATTTTTAGAACACTAGTAAAGTAATCCAGCAGCGCATCCAAGCGGAAAATCGGGCCTACTTTACCCTTCGTAAAACGCTACGATCAGGAAGCGTACGTCGCCGCACGAAGCTAACAATGTACAAAACCCTTATTATACCCGGTAGTTCTTTATGGACTTAAGCCGTGACGCTGCTCACGGAGGACATACGCGCCCTTGCCGTGTTCGAGCGGAAAGTGCTGCGGACGATATTTGGCGGAGTACAAACTGAAAGCAGAGAGTGGTGGAGGCGTATGAACCACAAGCTACAGGCACGGATTGGGCAGACTCTAGCGAAAGTTAGCAGACTACGGTGGGCCGAACACGTCGTAAGGATGCCGGACGGCAGTGCGACTGAAATAGTCCTCTTCAACAACCCCACCGGCACCAGGAACAGGGGAGCCCAACGTGCACGATGGCTCGACCAGGTCGAAAGCGATTTTCGACTTCTGAGACGACTAGGACATTGGCGACGAGCATCTGTTATCTGTCTGCGTATGAGGGCAAGTCATCAGGATTTCTCCAAGCGAGGTGTAGCAGCGCTAATCGGACAAACCTTCGTTGCACACGTGCTAAGTTAGCTGTTTTGGAAACCAAACTAGGCTGCAATTTTATAATAGCGGACGAACAAGGGCGCAATACGACGATTTAAGACAGTGGGCATCCTTGAAGTTCCGACCAATCTTAAAGATGAATCCGAGGATCGGGTTTTTAATGCGGTGAAAGCTCATAACTTCACATTTGGCAACGTTTATAATCAGCCAATTTTGTTTGCACCAGCTCGTAAACAAATCAAGTAAACCCTGCAGTCGGCGGCAGTCGTCTATATTTCCTATCGAGGCAAATAGCTTCAGTACATCGGCGTACGCTAACCATACAGCCAGTACCCAAAAGCAGCGCAATATCGTTGAAGAACAACAAGAAAAGCAATGGTCCCAAACTACTGCCCTGAGGAACTCCAGACTTATTAGTAAACACAGATGAAACAGTGGATCCAAGTTTTATACGAAGCACTCTGCCACTGAGGCATAAGTTCAATCATTTAACCATTTGTTGAGAAGCACCGAGTTAGTTTCCGCAAGAGTATTGCATGGTCAATTCCATCGAAAGCAGCTTTCAAGTCTGTATAGATGACATCAACTTGTTTCTTGTCTTCTGAAATACACATTTACATGACATGTAAAATCTAGCAGGTTAGGGCATACAGACCTACCGGCCCGGGCATAAAACCATGATGAGCCGTTGAAATGTAATTCCTAGTGCAAAACAGCATCACGCTACTCACTATTATTTCACCAGTTTTGATGATGCAGAGAGACTGGTGATGCCACGGTAATTCCTCACATTGTGACGATCGCCAGATTTGAATACCGGGAACATAAACGATTGTTTCCAAATGGCGGGAAATTTTCCTTGTTCAAAAGATTTATTACAAATGGAACATAACGGATTGGCCAACACTGCAGTGCAACGACTCAAAACTACGGCTGGGATACCGTCAGGCCCCGCAGAAAAGGAGCGCAGTTAGTTTTTTGGCGGCAGTTATCACCATGTCAGTAGTAATGGTAAACAAACCCAAGTCCGCCAAATCGGCCGGAACAGGTGCAGCAGCAATTCCAGCAATACTATGGGGAGCAGTTTCATCAGCGAAAACTGAGGCGAAGAGTTTCGCAAACATCTCATTATATAATTAAACAGGAACAACGTTTGAACTCGTTACAGGTATGAGTTTTCAACATACAATGTTCTACAAAAATATGTCTTTTGATAAGAGAAACAGCTTTGTAAAACATTATGATGCAATAAAACCATTAAGTTTGAAGTAATTAGTGAAAAGGTGATTTTTGAGAAGTCTTTATATAAAACACCCTGTGAGATAGAAACTATACAAGATACGCCTACTATTTCTTTGACAAAGTTACTTACATATTCTTTATCTACAACTTTGTCGAAGAAATTATTCTTCTATCTCTTTCCTATGAAAAGTTATGATGTGTTATGTGTTTACGAGCCAAACTGGAACTTCGTCGTCGTCGATTTCACATTAATAGTCTTTTAGAGTTAAGCAACTTTGCTGAATATTGTGGCGAGCTATTTTGAACCACAAAAAATTTTCCAGTTTCCACTTAATTTTCGCTGCTCGACCACTCTGGAATGGTTTCAATATAGTTTTCGATGAGAAGTTCATAATTTGATAAAACTCTGGAATCTTTCGGCCCAAATCTATACAATAATTTTGAAAAATAATTTTGCCCGATGACAGAATATTCTTTTTTTTCTGAGAACACTAGTGAAGAAGTCTTGTACCATAACAAATAAACTTGAAAACGGACAAAAATAATAACAATTTTCAAGAATTTCATTTTAGAAGTTTTTGGTATTTAAAAATAGAACAAAATGTGTGAACAGTAACGTTGACAACGTGGATATAATGCTTCTAGTATATTACTGCTCCATTATAATATAATGGAGAGTAATATACTAGAAGAATCAACGCATTTTTTCATAACTTTGTGGTAGCCAAATTAGTAGGAAATTATCTACATTAGATACCTATTTGGCCAGATTTTTTTAGCAAAACCTGTTTATTACTTCTTATGAATATGCAGGGCGTTTTACTTGAAAGTAGATTAAAATTTCACAGAAGGGATAATATTTTCATTCCTCATGAACATTGATCACTTTGTAGATCCACTAACTACTGTCCAATTCAACTGATTTTTGTTCACAGGCCTAACGAATATTCAGAGTTGTTTCGGGATTACACTGATGAATGGCACATGCATCAAAATCATTGAAATTTCTTCTGTTTATACTATCATTATCAACAGATCATCATTCGCTTTGTTTCGGTCGAACCACTCTTCACACACACTACACATCTCGGTCTGCTAAAATCAAGTATTGTTTTCGATTCGATCGCTAGCACTCTACCTGTTCGTCGAGCATCATGAATATTCACTTCAGTTCGAAAAAGCCCGCAGCAAACCCGCTACTGTGAACAGTATCCAAACGACTGCTCCCCGTAAGGACTTTTGCCAAATGTGCGAATATTACAAATACCTAAAATGAGGCTCGCTTTTTAGCACCTTCCAAAAAGTGTGTTTAAATATAGTCCCAACATATTAGAGTAACATTAGCTCGTCGAGTTCAAAGTGTTTAAATGCCACGCAGATCACTTTTCACGGTTGTTGTTCGCAATTATTAGCATCGATTATCAAGATGTTCGACATTAGAAAAGTCCACCGCACAAAAACATATCAAATGCATAAAATATTTTACTCAAGCACTGAGCAGACGATGTTTGGTTTTGCTTCAGCGATACTCGGTGCGTAAACGTCATCAATTGATTGTTTTGTCCACTTACCAGCGTATGCGTGTATCCTAGGCCATCATCCTGATCGTCCAGATCCAGATCTTTGGTTCCCGCCAGGGGCTGCCTTGTGGGTATGATCTTGGTCGGCACCATAAGCCGATCCATCTCGCCTAATTTTTTCTCGTTGAACATTTTCACCCGCACTCACTAATCAGCACACACAACGTACCGGCGGTGATAAACACGCAGCCCGACCACCAGAAACACCAAACACTGAATACTTTGCCGGCCGATTCGCTAGTGATCGACCATATTCACCCTTCACTATCCAGTGCGGACGGAATTCTCACCAGCATGTGAATCAAGCCCGAGCAGAAACTTCTGATACTCGCGGAAAACACCGTCACCCGTCCGTCCGGGATTTTCCTGTAAACGAGAAGTGAGAGTAGAGAGGAAATCTGTGTGAATATCGGTCTGTAATGATGTAAGGAATTTATGCTAATCGTATATAATGTAATCTGAAAAGCAACTAATTACATCGGCGCGAAATGACACAAGTCACGAGATACGTCCGATCGGTAATGGCGGATATGTTCCGCAGGAAAATTGCTGTGACCAACTAACTAGCGAGGTAGTTTCGTTAATTAGGTATTCAAATATTGCAAACATCCATCGCTGACATTTCGAATGTTGTGCAGTGACGCTCGCGTTGCTGGAAACTGTGAGTAAGGTACAATTTCATGGACAAACGGCGAAACAGGAAAATGTAACGGTCAGCGGAACATTTGTTGGTGATTTATCTAGATTTATTTGGATGTTTGATTAAAAGATATTGCTGTTGATTTTGTAGCACTATTTTTTTTTTGTCTTTATGCTTTTACTTTTCTTTGACTTCTTATTTCATTAATAACGAGATACACGCGTTAATCCCGGCATGCCTGGGTTACTATACGGTCACTGGTTACAATAAAAAAAATAAAAACTAATTTTATAAAAATTTAAATAGATATGATTATTTTCTCTTCAATTTAACTGTAAATTGAATGCAACTAATTACAAAAGATCAGAATCAAATGCAAGTATTGATTTACTTTAGACTAATAAAAAAATAAGTAGTCAAAACTTAATTGCTGGTGAGACAGGCATTGAAATCCAAACTGACGGGTGTAACGGGTGGCATCTAAAATTTTGAAATTTTTTCGAGGCCCGTATGCACAACAACAGACGAGCTCAGAGAGAAATGAGAGTATGTGTTAGCTTTTTCTCTCCTCTTTCTGCCAGTATTTTTTTATGCTTGACAAGTTTTGCTCAAAATTGCGTCAAACCAAGAAACATTTCGCGAGCACGTTGTACACTTCTACGAATTGCACAATGATCTCGGCCAAAGGTATACGGTACAACACTTTAAAAGCAAAAATGTTGCGGTTTCGACTATTACCGTATCCTAAGATCCCCAACAACTATTCGCAAGTAAGGTTGTGGAAGACCAGCTAAAATTATAAACCCAGAAGGACTTCGTTATCTTTCTTGTGCCTCAAACAACAAGGATTCCGTAAGCCAATGGGATACCGAAAAAAAGTTCAACTGTTTTCACCAGTACATCTGCAAAACATTGAAAAGAGTCGGAATAAAGTGCCGAAAGAAGACAAGAGCCTCGGAATACACTGAGGAACAGATTGCGATGCTGAAATCCCAATGCCGCTGGTTGATAAAAATCGTTCCGAGAAATGCTTTGTTTTGGACGACGAAAGTTACTTGTTTCTTTCGAAGACGCACATGGTTAGTTTTACTGCATCTCCGAACATAAAATACAAGTTTAAACATAAGTTTGAACAGAAAGTGATGCTGTACATTGCCAATTTCGAGAGAGGTTATTCTAAGCCATGTTTCAAGCTCTGGTTTGGTTTAAAATATGTACTAGAACGAATGTTTAAACAAAATTTTGATGCCGTTTCTACAAAAACATCATGCAGATGGACAATACATTTTTTTTGGCCGGATAAAGCATCATCGCATTACGCCAAACAACGTAATCGTTCCTGAATACCCATTCGATCCAATTTGTACCCAAAAATCACCTGAAAAATTCTGGATCAGTGCGCCCAATCGAAGATTTCTTCGGGATTTTTAGCTCCTTGGTGTACAAAAATAACTGGAGAGCCACAAGTTGTAAATAGTAGATTGTTAGAATCAAGAGATGCATTCGCAAAGTTGACATGACGGCCGTACAACGCTCCTGTTTTGACATCAAACGGAACACAAACTATGGTAACTACACTCAGAAGCTACAACAATTGGTTTTATGCATTCGAAATCGCGCTATCGTGCAGAAAGATTGCACAGCGACACTTGCTGGCTTCAAAGTAAACTAAGATTACAAACTTAAATGACACATTTCAGAAACATTCAGAAAACATTCAAAATTCTCCATTTCTACCAATTGAATCGTTTGTTTAAGAAACCCCACAAATATGCCATATTTAGG
Source organism: Sabethes cyaneus (assembly GCF_943734655.1). Classification (NCBI taxonomy): domain Eukaryota; kingdom Metazoa; phylum Arthropoda; class Insecta; order Diptera; family Culicidae; genus Sabethes; species Sabethes cyaneus. The sequence continues at coordinate 18,237,176 of NC_071353.1, forward strand.
AAAATTGTACATCAACTTTAAAGCATGTAATTTGAGTTTAAATCATAATTTTGATCGCAAGGTAAGTAACAGTTCTTCTTCCAGCAGCATAGAGCATTCATCACCAATTCGTTGAGCGTCTCAACCCCTGCAAGTCGTCTATAAACCTAGTCGAGCCATCTAGAATATTGGGCTCCTCTATTCCTGGTGTTGGTGGGGTTGTTGAAGAGAACGGATTTCACTGCACAGTGTCCGGCATCCTTACGATGCGGCCGGCCTACCATAGTCCCCCAACTCTCACAAGGTGTACGATGGGAATCCCTCCAACGCCGCTCTCCGCTGTCCGTTTGTACTCCGCCAAAAATAATCCGCAACACTGTTCATATACGGCAAGTGCACGTATGTCTTCCGTAAGCAAAGTTACTGTCTCAAGTCCGTTACTGGCTTGATTTGCGTTGTCCTTCGAAGGGAAAAGTAAGCCCAACTTCCAGCTTGAATGCGTCGTTGAATCGCCTTACTCGTAATATTGTCGGCGGTGACCAGAGATTCCAAATATACGAACTCATCAACCACTTACAGTTCGTCGTCGTCAAAAGTCACTGTCCGTGAGAGGGAAACTTTACTTTCTCTGGATCCTCTTCCTAGCATACTTACTTACTTAGGTGGCTTGCCGTCCTAAGACAAAGCCTGTTGAACAAAATTTCTCCATGTAACTCGGTTGAGGGCTACCGCTCTCCAATTCCTCGGACACCGAGTACTCTCCGCCAGATCTCGCTCCACCTGGTCTAACCATCTTGCTCGCTGCGCTCCTGGTCGTCTTGTTCCTACCGGATTTGAGGCGAACACCATCTTTGCCGGGCAGTTGTCCGGCATTCTTGCAACATGCCCTGCCCATCGCATCCGTCCAGCTTTAGCCACCTTCTGGATACTGGGTTCGCCAAAGAGCTGTGCGAGTTCATGGTTCATCCTCCGCCTCCATACTCCGAAAACTCCGAGCACTCGCAGGTCCTCCTCGAGCATTGTCCATGTTTCATGCCCGTAGAGAACAACCGGTCTAATAAGCGTCTTGTACAGGGTGCACTTTGTACGGGGACTTAGTCTGCTCGACCGCAATTGCTTGTGGAGCCCATAGTAAGCACGACTTCCGCTGATAATACGCCTCCGAATCTCCCGGCTGGTATCATTGTCCGCCGTTACCAGTGAGCCAAGGTAGACAAATTCATCGACTACCTCAAACTCATCGCCGTCGATCAATATACTACTGCCCAAGCGGTGTCGTTCGGCCTCGGTTCCGCTGGCCAGCATGTACTTTGTTTTAGACGTATTTACCTTTAACCCAATCTTTTCTGCTTCGCGCTTTAGTCTGGTGTACTGTTCAGCCACCGCCACAGATGTCCTGCCGATAATATCCATGTCATCGGCAAAGCAGACGAATTGACTAGATTTGTTGAATATCGTGCCCCGCGTGTTGATATCCGCTCGGTTCATAACACCTTGTAGCGCTATGTTGAACAGCAGGCATGAAAGACCATCACCTTGACGAAGCCCTCTGTGTGATTCGAATGAACTTGACAATCCACCCGAAATCCGAACACAGCACTGCGTACCATCCATCGTAGATTTAATCAGTTTGATGAGCTTCCTGGGGAAGCTGTTCTCGTCCATGATTTTCCATAGCTCTTTCCGGTCGATGGTATCATATGCGGCTTTGAAGTCAACAAATAAATGATGCGTGGGAACTCTGTATTCACGGCCCTTTTGGAGGATTTGCCGCAGTGTAAATATTTGATCCGTTGTAGACCGACCTTCGACGAAGCCGGCTTGATAAGTTCCCACAAATCTATTCGCAATTGGTGATAGACGGCGGAAAATGATTTGGGACAGCACTTTATAGGCGGCATTGAGAACGGTGATCGCTCGATAGTTCTCACAGTCCAACTTGTCGCCCTTTTTATAGATCGGGCAGATAACCCCATCTTTCCACTCCTCCGGTAGCTGTTCCGTATCCCAAATTCTAACAATTAGTCGGTGTAGACAAACGGCCAGCTTTTCTGGTCCCATTTTAATAAGCTCCGCTCCGATGCCATCTTTTCCAGCTGACTTGTTGTTCTTTAGCTGCATGATGGCCTCCTTAACTTCGCCTATCGTTGGGGCTGGCACCTCTTCCCCGTTTGCTGCACCGTCGAAATCGCTTTCCCCGCCGCCATGGTTTTCCGCCTGGGCGCCATTCAGGTGTTCGTCGAAGTGCTGCTTCCATCTATCCGTCACCTCACGATCGTCCGTCAGAATACTGCCAGTCTTATCCCGACACATTTCGGCTCGCGGCACAAAGCCTTTGCGGGATCCGTTCAGTTTCTGGTAGAACTTCCGCGTTTCCTGAGAACGATGCAGCCGCTCCAACTCCGCATATTCCTGCTCTTCCAGGTTGCGCTTTTTCTCCCGAAAGATTTGGTTTCGCTGCATCTTCTTCTGTTTGTGTCTTTCCACGTTCTGACGTGTGGCACTGCGCATCTTGGCCGCCCGCGCAGCGTTCTCCTCATCCATCACCCTCCTACATTCATCGTCAAACCAATCGTTCCGCTGATTCCGGGCCACATGCCCGATGGAGCTCTCCGCTACACTGCTGATGGCTGTTTTGATAGTGTTCCAACAGTCCTCGAGAGGGGCTTCGTCCAGCTCGTCCTCTTCCGGCAGTGCAGCTTCGAGTGAATGCGCGTAGTTTGCGGCGACGTCTGGCTGCTTCAGCCGCGCGAGATCTAACCGAGGCTGGCGTCGGTACCGAATGTTGTTCACAACGGAGAGTCTTGGGCGCATCTTAACCATCACTAGGTAGTGGTCCGAGTCAACATTAGCGCTTCGATAGGATCTGACGTCGATAATGTCTGAGAAGTGCCGACTGTCGATCAAAACGTGGTCGATCTGTGATTCTGTCTGATTTGGTGACCTCCAGGTGTACTTATGGTGGATTCTGTGCTGGAAAAAGGTACTACGTACGGCCATATTCTTGGAGGCGGCAAAGTCGATAAGTCTTAGGCCCATTTCATTGGTTCGCTGGTGTGCACTGAACCTTCCAATCACCGGTTTGTATTCCTCCTCCTGGCCGACCTGAGCATTGAAATCCCCGATGACGATCTTGATATCATGTTTTGGGCAGCGGTCGTATTCACTCTCCAACTGCGCGTAGAATTCATCCTTGTCGTCATCGGTACTTCTGAGGTGAGGGCTGTGCACGTTGATGATGCTTATGTTGAAGAATCGGCCCTTGATTCTCAACCTGCACATTCGAGGATTGATTGGCCACCACCCAATCACACGTTTCCGCATCTCGCCCATCACTATGAAAGCTGTACCCAGCTCGTGTGTGTTGCCGCAGCTCTGGTAGATGGTATGTCCATCTCTGAACGTACGTACCGTTGAGCTCTTCCAGCACACCTCCTGCAGCGCTACGACGTCGAACTTGCGGCTCTTCAATACGTCGGAGAGCACTCGAGTGCTCCCTTGGAAATTGAGAGATCGGCAGTTCCACGTCCCGAGTTTCCAATCCATAGTCCTTTTTCGTCGCGTGGGTCTATTCCGATTGTTCCAGTAAGAATATATTTGTTCTTCGTTCCATGCTTTAATATTTTTCGTGGTGACGGCTTGCAAAGCCTGCTACACCAACCCCCTGTTTCGCCGGAGGGCCAACGAAGCTCGAAAGAGCCCTCCTTTCCTGTCAGCATACGACCTTGGCTTCCACCGGGGTTGGTTACCCGATCTCCACCAAAGTTGCTCGTATCCCGGCTGGTACCACGAGGCGGTAGGAATAGGAGTTGCTGAATAAGAGGCTATGAACCACTGTAGGGTCTATTTTATGCCTACACGTGCACAAGGCACCGACGGTACGCATTATGCAGCCTCTTCCTAGCATATGTTTTGTTTTCGACGTATTGATTTGTAACCCAATACTCCTAGCCTTCGTTTTTAGTCTAACTAAAATTGCGTCCGCTGCCCCAAGGTTTCTACTATAGATATCGAGATCGTCTGCGAAGCCTAGGAGTTGGCTACTCTTGCTGAAAATTGTTCCTCTCGTTTCGATGCTCGCACGCCGGATAATACCTTCAAAAGCGATATTGAATATCATAGAGGACAGTCCATCCCCTTGCCGCAACCCTTTGCGTGATACGAAGGTGCTCGAGAGTGCCCCCGAATCGTGCACATAGCACATCACTCGCTCCAGTATTGCTTTGATCAATCGTGTCAATCCGGAAAACCGTTTTGGGGCATTATCTGCCATAGCTGTTCGCGTTCAACTGTATCGAATGCTGCCCTGAAATCCACGAAAATATGATGCGTGGGCACGTTGTACTCAGATATTTCTGGAGGATTTGTCGAAAAGTAAAAATTTGATCCGTAGTAGTACGAGGCCCTATAAAGCCCGCCTGATACTGGTCTACGAAATCTCTTGCTAGGTAGGGATAGACGACGTAACAAAATCTGGGAGAGCGCCTTGTAGGCGGCGTTGACCAGTGTAATGCCACGGTAATTACAGCAATCGCACATGTCGCCCTTTTTGTACAAGGGACTTACCGCACCTTCCATCCACTCCTCCGGTAGTTTCTCCTCCTCCCAAATTCTTAAAATTATTCAGCGAAGTGCCGTTGCTAGCGGTTCTTGGCCATTTTTGTACAGTTCTGCCGGGAGTCGGCTCTATTATTCGTCAGCTGACCAATTTGTATACAATATGACTATCTATTTATAAAAGTGAAAGTATGTTTGTATGTTCCGCTATAACTCCAGAATACCTTGTCCACCCTTGTCCGTTCTTCACCAAACTTGGCACACATTGTTTTTGACATAAAGAAATCAGCGTAGGGGGTTGACAAAAACGGTCTTTTACAAGGGGAAAGTAAAGTAATGGTATAGATGTCCTTAAGAACTTGACCCTTCTTTACCGACAAACTTCGCAGCTGGTTTTTAGAATATTACGGACAGTTACGCGGCCAGTGCAACGATTCTACTAACTATAGCAGAACCGCTAGTCGAGATTCGAACATACGACGACTGGGCTGTTAGGCCAGCATCTTACCCCGGAGCTAACTGAGCGGGCTTGAAGGGAGAAAAAAGGTTCAAATAGGTAGAGAGCCGTGTTTCTCTTGTATTCGAAACGCTAGTAGTTGTACAAGTGGCTGGACGACAAGAGAGGATTTCTGAAAGAGGGGAATAGGGTGGTCATTGAGAAGGGGAGGTAAAAAAGCCTTTGTCTAGTTTTATAGGAATTAGTGAAAAGAAGACAGTTTTACAATGATTACAAAAATTCGCACTACCAATCTGTCAAGTCCATAATTTCCGCAAAACAACACAGCTTCATGAAAAACCATTCGACCACTACAAACTTGCTAAGCTATGTATCGACTGTTGTGGAAAATCGAAAAACGACAACAAATCGACGCTGTGTATGCTGATTTTGGCAAGGATTTTGCCAAGACTCCACACATTCTGGGGGTTGAGAATTTTAGGAGAATGAGTCTACCTAAGTGGCTGACATAAGGGATCCTTCCGTATCTGATGGGGCGTAGCTTAACGGTGAGAGTTGGCAGAGCATGCTCCACTCCGTTACAGATTCATTCCGGTGTTCCTCAAGGCAGTGTCTTGGGACCTTTGCTGTTTATTCTTTTCATCCAAGATCTTCGTAGAAAATTGAAATCCCCGAAACTATTATACGCTGACGACCTCAAATTTTACCGTGTAATCACAACACTAACAGACTGCTGTGCGCTTCAAATGGATGACGCGCTTAAGGAAATTTGAGGAACATATCTCTACTGTTGCTGATATGTATACTGTAGCCTGCACTCCGTACGAAACTCGCGCTCTATAAGATAATTCTTCCGGTGGCAAGAGCGTTTTGTCTCTAGCATTATAAGAATTTTCGTTACAATAACAGATGTACAAGTGGTTAAGAGACAAAGGGGCCCAGAGTAAGATCGGACAATCAGCTAGTAGTTGGATAAGTTATTACAAAAAGGTTTGTTGGTTTATATCGCAGCTTAATGAAAAATATAGAGACACAACTTGAACAAATTGCCACAAATGCAACAAAATATCCTTCCAAGACCTCGTTTTAAAAAATCGAGTAATTTGCTGCGTAGTTTCTTATATTTCAAAAGAAGCATAAGAAATATTCAAGAAATAAAATTGATATTCGAACGCTTTAGAATTGAAAAAAAAAACGCGAGTTTGATAAGTTGGCAAAAATGTGTACATAAAGAGCTGGGTTTTCGATATTTAGAATATCGGATGAAAAAGTATCGATGTCCTATAATATCGCTTGGAATAATATCGATTCCGGTTACTCGATATATTGGATGAAAATATATCGATAAAATATCGCACATCCTTAGCAAGTGCGAGAACGTAAGCTCTATTGTTACTGATGTCAGCGCTGAAACTTTCGCTGTGCCAAATATATCGCGCGTTTCAATTTATTTCAACTTTCTGTGCAAATTCTGGAGACAAACATTCACCCACAGAAGTCGTATGGCCATAGAATCTAATCAGTATAACCATCAGTACACACGAATACGTAATACGTGATTGTGTCAGCCCATCACATGGTCGATAACGAGCGTTAATTGTCTGAACTCGAGTACTGATTGTTCGTGACAATCAAACAGCCGCTTACCATATCTGTCAATGTCAATATCCTTCGAATGGCAGACATGACAGGATTGGGTATTAGGTTGGTTTATCCGCAGAATGCTTCAGATCGAGATAATGATAAAAAAAAATTTGGTTCAGTTCGCGGAATCCGATCTACTTTTGGTCCAGCGATTCAAGGAATCAGTCATAATTAAACCGTGTTCTGTGGGGATAAAAACGCTTTAATCTCTAAATATTAAGTCATGTCTAAATGTCATGTTGAAACATCGACTGAAAATAGAAATTTGGACTCTAAGGCATAGTCACAGTGATTCAGTTTAGGAGGTCAGAAATCTAATTGTTGGTATCACCGTTTATCGTGTAAAGCGATGGTTACTCAATACAAAACCTAGCAAAAATCACCTTGTTTTAGTCAATGGAAATAAATAAATACGTGTTCATATCGTACTGCTCAGTCTGATTGCTGTGCATGTGCTTATAGCTAACATTAACTAAGTAGCTTATGATCGTGAACAAATCGGTTATGAGTATGAGTATCTCATTCTGAATACTAATTCGGGCAGCCTACTGTGAAATTTCACGTTTATCCCTTTCATTAGCATGCAATTCCTCGCAGCGGGTACTTTTCAGTGAGCGCGGAACTCACCTCACTTCATTATGTATTCAACAAAGTTGTCGTTTGTGATGTCAACAAGTTACAAAATGAAAATGGTAGTTATCAATTTATCAAAAGCATCAATAGGATCTTTAGAATACAAAAGGTTTAAACAGTTTTTCAGAGTAATTAATTTAAAAAAATTGGCAGCCATTGAAAGTTTTTCCCAAAGTAGTACATGTTGTTTTCCGACAAAAATGATTAAAATTATACCAACGTCAAGTAGAGGATGCAAAAAATGACAGATACAATCAATATTATTCCATAAAAAGCTACTGTGCGCACTGTCCCTGTCCCACTTCTCTATCCCCCGATTCCGACTCCACCACGGAAGCTAGGCGGCAGTGTGCCGCATCACATCGTACACCTAGGACCTAGGTGACAAAATTGGTTGCAAGTTTTATTTGCCAATGATAAGATGTGACCGTGATGTATTGACATTGGCAATTACATGCAAAGTGATAAGCACGGAGTTCCATTCGTTGATAACGACCCGTGTGATTGATTGGATTTAGAGGGAGATCGTGGATCGATCGAAAAAATAAATCTCTTTATGATACGTTCCGACCAAACACGGACGCACACTATTTGCTCTCTTAATTTGAACATTAAGAAAGAACTTCGAATGCGCGACTTTATGACTAAATAGAAGTGGCCAACGCCAGTCGCCGTGTAGCATTTTCCTACCAACAGGAACCACGGCTGCGACACGATATCCACGTTTATTTGAAGTGTTTCTAGTTCGAAGAAGATTTTTCCACACAATTAAAACTTACAAGGTAGCATCACACGACTGCCAAATCGCCATCGAGTGCCCCGGAATGCCGTTTCCGTCGACATCACTGTCTTTTCTCATCGGAGGGAGCTCTAAAAATAAAATCAAAAACTAAGAGAAAAGAATTACGACCGAATTGGAGGCCGTTCTCCAAACTAATTCGGCTTTGATTTCATCTGCGAACCGACAGACGGTGTTACTTTAGTCTACTTAACCTATATTTTTGTTTCGGTTTGATTTTCTTATAAGTGAAGCACTTGATTATTCAGAAAATATGGTCGAAGTGGCAAAATCGGTAGAATAGCTGTAACGAAAATCTTAAATTTCGAAGGTCAAGTTTAAACGGAATAATAGCGAAAGCCAATAACTGATCAATATGAAGGATAATAATCATCAATTATTTTATTTATCAATCAAATCAGTAACTCAGGATAACACATTCCGCCTATAGACTTGTTGACTTGTTGTATATTGTATTATAAAGAGTCCAATCTACATAACTTGCTGATAACAGCCATTGGCGGAACTAGCGCTCATTTCTAGGGGGGGCTATAGCCCCCGGAATTTTTTTCAACCGTTTTATTTCGTCGGCATATTAAAATTTAATGCACATTAATGCCTGGAATCTTATAACAGTTACGCAAATAAACTTTACTCTGAAGTTTTTCGTACCTTTAGTTATCTAACTATTGGTTTTTCAAAAATTAAAAAACTTAGTCAACTTTTCTAGGGGGGGCTAAATCTTTTCTAGGGAGGGCTTAGCCCCCCCTAGTTCCGCCAATGATAACAGCCTAATCCTTTGGTGAGTTATCCCTCAACAGAACCAGGTATCCACCTATTATCATCAAGTGATCAAACATTGGTCTGGTAGGTTGTTTTGTATTATCCTTTTAAATTGGTTTTTAATCCCTATTGTTCTATTTTACCAAATAATTTTACTTAATCACATATAATCAGTTGAATTAACATATCGTGTTTATATTGGGCGCTCGAGTGCTTGAGGATTAACCGCGTTGCTGTACGTATGGAACACCTAGCTGCGTCACTACAGTTCTTTACTTTACTTCCAGTGGACATAATTGATTATAGGTGATGGTAACTTTTTATTTCAAAACTGCTCCTATCCAAGGTTCACTGAATTCAACTAGATAATAAAAACCAACGCGAAACAAAAATACCCCCATATTCCTAACAACTTTTCTTCATAAAAATTACTCATCATCATCACCAGTCACAAAATATTCTGTGCCGATCGCACGATTTGATTGACTCGATCGAATCCAACATTTTACTCTCCTCGTCCGCAGACATATTTGCAGTTCACGAATTGTTCCAAACACTACCATCCACCACTGTAGACTTGTTTCGCTAAGATTCCTCAAAAGCTTTCAATGGGATTCATGTCCGGATTATGAGCTGTCCAGTCCAGTCCAGTTACATCGGAGAACTGTTACTGTGCGAACTAAAAAACTTCAGACTCGCCTGAAGGTGCTTTGGCGTAATCTAGTTACGTTTTTTCCTCGGATTCATAACCAGCGCCGTAGCGAGCGTTTGGCCAGACTGGCGCTACCACTTGAGTGCGCCGAAAAGGACAACTTCGCGACAACTTCCAGCAGGTTCAGCTTCCCGTTCTTCGCAAACCCCGAAGGATAGAAAAGCGGTTTGCTCCTTCCATCCTTGTTGATCGTCAGCCACAGAAGGAAATTTGGTGCCATTTGGAGATAATTTCGACGTCATCGTCTGCATCGCCTCATCGTCGAAGATGTTTACCGCTTACGCCGCCCTTACTAGGCGATTACTTGCTGCTCAGAAACGTCCAGCCTCGACGAACGCTTGACATAAAAATGTCCATTTTGGTCAGGTTCTTCTTGACCATTTGGCTCTCGATCTTTCTCTTAAGCTTCGGTTGCACTTTACAATCGCACTTCACCGTTGGGTGGCTGGAACCAGACTTCCGCGGAACGCTCTCACCTTTCTCTAAAAGGGAGGGGATGTTGTAAATGTCGGATTCAGCGGACACGAAGAGCCATACGATATCCAACTTTTTCGCTCCGCTCCACCGCGGAATACGAATAAAGTTTCGAGCGTAGTTGCTTGAAAATGTTTGCCATAGCAGTTGCAAATCTTCTGATTACGCTGTTTTTTCTGTACACAAGTTGCTACGATTGGCAATGCATTGATGGATTCACCGCTAGGTGGCAGAGTAGAAGAATAGAAACGCATGGAAAATCGCTAAGATCATCTCATTTTTTTTAATGCATATATAAAGTATAGCGAAGGATGCGAAGTATATTTGTATAAGGGACACTCTACGAATTGTGCACGATTATACAACACGAAAAACGATAAATTTGGAAGGAACACTGAATTAGCATACAAATTGCGTCATCGCCAAGGGTGCCACAATGTCACGCTACGGCTTCTGTGCACTACAGTACTTATTTCACAACCTTGGGCTTGAACCCTTATTGTATTCAGATGTGCGAGCTATCTGAAGCTTTCTCTGCCAAGTGTGTACAAGGCTAGGGAAGTGAGGTTTCCGAAGTTACAATTCGGTCGCGGCATTATACGATAACCGTCTCACTATATCCGCGTCGGGACTCGGGAGTGTTAATTGGTTTTATAATTGCTCCAAGATGGTCCCTGACCATCATCCTCAGGTCGATAGTGAATATAAGTGTGCGAAACTGGAAACACGTGTCCACGAAATTGGATTGCCAACTATTAGTAGGCCGACACAGATACACATCGCGACACAATACCCAAGAAACATTTAAGCGCTGATTAAACATGTTAACAGCCATTGTTATTCAGCCATAGCTGAATATACATCAAATAAAATTTATTTAAACAATTCTACAATACTTATTCATCCGAAATTGGAGAACTTATACAACCTGTTTCATTTGAGGCAGAAAAGACAATTGTTAAGCAGTTACATCGCCCTTTATATAACCTCTGTGCGCTTTGTTTCCAGCTTTTCGCAAATTGGTTATTTAAAACCACACATATGCCTCTATACAGCTACATTACAGCTTCAAAGCAGCTATTAGCAAGCCCGAAGCTTAACTTAGATGTTTAAGAGCTGAAAAAAGGTTTTTATTCCTAAAACTAAACCATAGTTCAGCCACAGGTTGAATAAATTCAGCTATAAAAGCGTTTGATCAGCTTGAAATTGTCACTTGGGTAGCTACTTTCAAAGCTGCAATGGAGCTTAATAGAGGCTTTTGCGTGTTTTAAATAACCAATTTGCGTAATACTATCAATTCTATTTTCAGAACGAGAAATAGTTTTGTAATGCTTTTTCAGTCGCTTAATCAACGTCTCATCAACCTTTATGCAGCCAAAAAATTATCATTATCGCGTCATATTTATTTTGCTATGGCATCGAATGCTATACTTTTAATTTCGAACAACTTGAATTCGTATATGTAATCTAATTAAAATGCATGTCGTCATCTTTCGGGAATTGAACTGTCATCTTCTGATTCATAAGCACTCACCGTATGATCCGCCCCATCTGCAGAACAGTGAAAGACAGCAGACAGTGCAGACAGTGAAAATATCTTTACACTTGAAGCAGTCGATAATGTCGATAACTTACATATATTTTGCTGCCTGTTCGAATTGCGAAATTCTGTGATCTGACAGTATGTGTGCTGTGAACCGAATGAAAGCTTGGTATTAGTTTGTAAAGCCACTTTAACACCCTTAAGCAGCTTTAAAGTAGTTTGAAAGCTGTGAGCCTAATGAAAGCCTCTACTGGTTTATAAAGTCACTTTAACACCTTTAAGCAACCGTAAAACGGTTTGATGTTTATGGCTATTAAGCTTGTTTATCAATTTTGGAGGAAAGCTGGTTTGGAAAAACTTAAAGTAGCTTAAAAATCGCTTGGTCAAACACCATTTGAGTGCTTACTTTATGCAGCTTGGAGCGCCTTAAACCAACTCGTGAACAGCGATTGCTCTTGCTGTTTACGAGTTGGTTTAAAGCGATCCAGTGTACACGATTTTTCGAAAACAGACACTGATGAAGCCTGCAAGTCGTAGGCGAAATACGTTTCTGTCACGAATAAATGTAAATAGCAGAATTTAGCAGTTTTTAATTTCAGAAGATGACGGTTCAATTCCCGAAAAATGACGACATGCGTTTTTAATTAGCTTGCATATACGAATTCAAGTTATTCGAAATTAAAAATATAGCTTATGACGACAAAGCAAAATAAATATGAAACGTTCCATTTTTTAAATTTAAAAATATATTATTTTTTGGCTGCATAAAGGTTGATGAGACGTTGGTTAAGCGACTGAAAAAGCATTGCAAAACTATTTCTCGTTCTAAAAATAGAATTGATAGCATTGCGTAAATTGGTTATTTAAAAACACGCAAAAGCCTCTATTAAGCTCTATTGCAGCTTTGAAAGCAGCTACCCAGGTAACAATTTCAAGCTGATCAAACACTTTTATAGCTGAATTTATTCTACCTGTGGCTGAACTATGGTTTACTTTTAGAAAAAAAACCCGCATTAATCCACCTAGCGGCGTGACCTAGCCTTTCTACTGCCACAATAATCATTATTTAATTTCTCAGGAACATCTATAATTAACTTGACTATATTTTTAAATATCCGTTCCGTATTCCTCAAAATCCTTATTTGCCAGAAAAATTCACAACGTATTGCGTAGAATAATTATATTTTCTTTCCTTGAGTGCGTAAATACTTTAAGCGTCATTTATGTTATTTGATGAACACCTTATTTAGTTTTATAATCGGTTGGCCTTAACTTTCGGGTTTCAGAGCCACATACGAAACTTGTTTCGAACTGACAATATGAAATATGTGTTCATAGCAGATTTTTTGATATTTTTTTTGAGTGGTTTTTTTAGTGGTTTTTTGGGGTAGATTTTTTTGATATTTTGATATTAATACCATGCGTTCGAAAGTTAGCATCTTTGAAAAACAAGAGTTCAGAAAAATTATTATTATACTTCGCTTTTTTCTTAGCTGGCGCTCCATCAGATAATTATTTTTGCATGAAAATCAATATTTAAACTTCTTTTGAATGTACTTTCATGAAAAGATAGTCATTAACTTGATCACATCGTTTTACAATGTTAGAGGGTTAGGAAAACAAGAGGTTCGACAAGATGAGGTCGAAAAATAGTGCAAAAACTGCGCCATAAACATGCTTGAGAATGAGAAATATGATCAATATGATTTCCAGTGCTTGTCATTTTTGATTTATTAATAAAATATGATACATGACATAAGACATCTGTCCTTTAAAATGTCACTAACGAAAACAAATCTTACAAAATTACTACCGTGCACCGTTTACTTCCTATTTTTCATATAACATTTCTAAGCTCTAGTATCTATGGATTGAAAAGAGCATCTATTAATGCGCAAAATTTGTATGAAATTTGTATAAATTTATTTGGAAAAATCAACTCACTAGTATTTTGATCCTATACACCACTATATGTACTTATATACTTAAATTAACTGCTTTTCTCCGCTTTTTGCTTTTCTTGTAAAATTGTGAGTAACAGCAAGTGAAGAAAATGACTATTGAAATCTAAAAAAGAAAAGAAAAAACTTTTCGATTGAATTCCACTATTTAATATTTATTTGCGACAGATACGTAGTTCGCCTACGACGTGCAGGCTTCATCAGTGTCTTATTTCAAAGCGTATACGTATCTGTCGCGAATAAATATTAAATAGTGGAATTTACTGCCCATGGATGCATAGTCGACGTAATGACCAGCACCATGATTGTTGAGAAAACGCATTTTTGTCGTGAAATAAAGCCATATAATCTTTGCTATAACCTTTTTCAAACGAATAATCTGTCTATTTAGTAGAGTTTATTAATCAAAAGAGGACTGATGGGGTTTCATGATTCATTCCTCATTTATTGTGTTTAAAAAATGCGAACCCCAGTTTATGTGAATAAACAGACTGGTTTTTGAACGATTATTCCCATAACTTGGCGTCAAGCTTCTAAAACAAATAGGTTACTATGCTGATTGATTATGCAGGAAATTACGTCAACCATTAGCATTACGTGAAACCAATAGCAGAGTAACTCAATTTTTCTAAATTTCTCGAATATTTTCGAACAAACATATGTTGTTTGAGTATTGGGCATGTGAACAACATAGTTAAGAGTGCGTAGGACCGAAAAAGTACATTTTGGTCATTTTGGTTTTTACGTCAACTATGCATCCATGGGCAGTTTAGTAGGTTAAAATTTTTTTTTCTTTTATTTCAGAGTTCGTATTCCACTAAGAGGCTTCAAAAACTTCAGACTATTGACATGTTTCTCACTTTTCTTGAATTTCATAGCAAATTGTCGTCACATATATACATACATACATACATACATACATACATACATACATACATACATACATACATACATACATACATACATACATACATACATACATACATACATACATACATACATACATACATACATACATACATACATACATACATATATACATACATACATACATACATACATACATACATACATACATACATACATACATACATACATACATACATACATACATACATACATACATACATACATACATACATACATACATACATACATACATACATACATACATACATACATACATACATACATACATACATACATACATACATACATACATACATACATACATACATACATACATACATACATACATACATACATACATACATACATACATACATACATACATTGCACACATTGAATACAATCAACATTTGATTGATATGTTTTGATTTCACACGTTTTAACGGTTTAAAATACGGTGCTTAAGTGTTAAAGTTTGGATAACTTTTGAATGAAGCGTCCGATTTTCAATAACCCGGTTTCGTTTGATAGATCTCAGCAGTAATTTTCAAATAATAATAAAATGTGTGATGTTTTTCATTGAATTAATTCTTAAATGTTACAAAAATAGGTTTTAAATACTATTTTTTCACATTTCTTTATGTAACTTTCAAACTACAAGTCCAATCGTCATGAAATTTGGAAGTTAAGGGTTTGTAAGGCTCCTCTTTCATATGCAATCAATTTTGTTCAAATCGGTTAAGGGATCTATGAGATAATGGAGTCCCATATTTTTCGTATTTTTATACATAACTTTTGAACTAAAAGTCCGATCAGTATGAAATTCAATAGCGACCAATGGGACACCTAGACCTTTCATTTGACACTAAGAACATTAAAATCGGTCCAGCCATCTCCGAGAAAAGTGAGTGAGATTGAAAGCGTTACATACACACACACACACACACACACACACATACATACACACACACAGAAAATGCTCAGTTTTCGAAACTGAGTCGAATGGTATATAACATTCGGCCCGCAGGACCTTCTTTCCATTTTCGGTTTTCCAAGTGATTTCTATACCTTTATACTATATATTTATATAGTAGAAAGGCAAAAAACTTTTTTTTAGCTCTTAAACATGTAAATTTGGTGATTTTATCAAGCTTCAGGTTTGCTAATAGCTGCTTTCGAAGCTGAAATGAAGCTTAATAGAGGCCTTTGTGCGCGTTTTGCCTTTCTACTATATAAATATATAGTATAAAGGTATAGAAATCACTTGGAAAACCGGAAATGGAAAGAAGGTCCTGCGGGCCGAATGTCATATACCATTCGACTCAGTTTCGAAAACTGAGCATTTTCTGTGTGTGTGTATGTATGTGTGTGTGTGTGTGTGTGTGTGTGTGTGTGTGTGTGTATGTAACGCTTTCAATCTCACTCACTTTTCTCGGAGATGGCTGGACCGATTTTAATGTTCTTAGTGTCAAATGAAAGGTCTAGGTGCCCCATAGGTCGCTATTGAATTTCATTTTGATCGGACTTTTAGTTCAAAAGTTATGTATAAAAATACGAAAAATATGGGACTTCATTATCTCATAGGTCCCTTAACCGATTTGAACAAAATTGATTGCATATGAAAGGGGAGCCTCTAAAAACCTTAACTCCCAAATTTCATGACGATTGGGGTTGTAGTTTAAAAGTTACATAAAGAAATGTGAAAAAATTGTATTTAAAACATATTTTTGTAACATATAAGCATTAATTCAATGTAAAACATCACACAATTTATTATTATTTGAAAATTACTGTTGAGATCTATCAAACAAAACCGAGTTATTGAAAATCGGACGGTTCATTCAAAAGTTATTCAAACTTTAACACTTAAGCACCGTATATTAAACCGTTAAAACGTGTGAAATAAAAACATAACAATCAAATGTTGATTGTATTCAATGTGTGTGATGTATGTGTGTATATATGTATGTATGTATGTATGTATGTATGTATGTATGTATGTATGTATGTATGCATGTATGTATGTATGTATGTATGTATGTATGTATGTATGTATGTATGTATGTATGTATGTATGTATGTATGTATGTATGTATGTATGTATGTATGTATGTATGTATGTATGTATGTATATATGTATGTATATATGTATGTATGTATGTGTGTATGTATGTATGTATGTATGTATGTATGTATGTATGTATGTGCGTATGTGAGGACAATTTGCAATTTTTAAATTTGCATTGAAATTCAAGAGAAGTGAGAAACATGCCAATTGTCTGAAGTTTTTGAAGCCTCTTAGTGGAATACGAACTCTGAAATTAAAGAAAAGAAAAAACTCTTTCCGAATAAATTCCACTATTTGATATTTATTCGCGACAGATACGTATACGCTTTGAAATAAGACACTGATGAAGCCTGCACGTCGTAGGCGAACTACGTGTCTGTTGCAAATAAATATTAAATAGTGGGATTCAATCGAAAAGTTTTTCTTTTCTTTGATTTCAGATTTCAATTGTCATTTTCTTCACTTGTTGTTACTCACAATTGTACAAGAAAAGCAAAAAGCGAAGAAAAGCCATTAATTTAAGCATGTAGGTATAGTGGTGTATAGGATTAAAAATACTAGTGGGTTGATTTTTCCAAATAAATTTATACAAATTTCAAACAAATTTTGCGCATCAATAGATGCTCTTTTCAATCAATAGATACTAGAGCTTGGAAATCTTACATGAAAAATAGGAAGTAAACGTTGCATGGTAGTAAATTTGTAAGATTTGTGTTCGTTAGTGACATTTTAAAGTACAGATGTCTTATGTCATGTATCATGTTTTAATAAATAAATCAAAAATGACAAGCACTGGACATCATATCGATCATATTTCCCATTCTCAAGCATGTTTATGGCGCAGCTTTTGCATTATTTTTCGAGCACATCTTGTTTTCCTAACCCTCTAACATTGTAAAAACGATGCGATCAAGCTAATCAAGACTATCTTTTCATGAAAGTACATTCAAAAGAAGCTTAAGTTTTGATTTTCATGCAAAAATAATTATCTGAAGGAGCGCCAGCTAAGAAAAAGTTCAATTTCTCTTTTTCATATCTAATGTTCTATTCAGTTATTTTTTCTAATTCAGTTATATTAGGCCGTATGAATAAAAATTTAGAGCAAATGCTCCCATACGATTTAAACTGGAAAAGCAAAGTAAACTGTTTTATTCATACGGCCTATTGGAAAAGTGAAGCCAAGCAAACTTATAGTAAAATTTTGAGATTAGGTAATCATTTTGTTGTCGACATCCTTTTTCTTCAAAAGCGAAGTATAATAATAATTTTTCTGAACTCTTGTTTTTCAAAGATGCTAACTTTTGAACGCATGGTATTAATCAAAATATCAAAAAATCTGCTATGAACACATATTTCATATTGTCAATTCAAAACAAGTTTCGTATGTGGCTCTGAAGTCCGAAAGTTAAGGCCGACCGATTATAAAACTAAATAAGGTGTTCATCAAGTAACATAAATGACGCTTACAAGTATTTACGCACCCAAGGAAAGAAAATATTATTATTCTACGCAATACGTTGTGAATTTTACTGGCAAATAAGGATTTTGAGGAATACGGAACGGATATGTAAAAATATAGTCAAGTTAATTATAGATGTTCCTGAGAAATTAAATAATGATTATTGTAGCAGTAGAAAGGCTAGGTCACTCCGCTAGGTGGATTAATTCGGGTTTTTGAATAACCAATTTGCGCACAGCTGGAAACAAGGCGCACAGAGGTTATATAAAGGGCGATATAATTGCTTAACAAGTGTTTTTTCTGCCTCAAATGAAATAGGTTGTATAAATTCTCCAATTTCGGCTGAATAAGTATTGTAGAATTGTTTACATAAATTTTATTCGATGCATATTCAGCTATGGCTGAATAATAATGACTGCTAAAATGTTTAATCAGCGCATAAATGTTTCGTGGGAGGGCTGTTTATTCGGATGACAAATCGTTTATTCAGCTAGTATAGCACAATTATTGAGAATATTGACGGGTTGTGGAGAGATTGAAGATGCGCCTAATCTGCTGGTGACACTATTATGTGAAGCAGCTGATTTACACCGCATTCGTTCGCTGCTTAAACACTTATAGAATACAGAGGCCTTTGCTTAAATTTATTCAGCGTCTACCACCTGTATTCAGAGTTAAATCAGCTGTAATCAAATCAGTAGCATTTTAATTCAGCTTCGCAGTTTGTTGGGTAGAAAATGGTGTAAAATCCTGACCACTGAAATACCGCACGAAGTGCACGAAGTGATTGGGGGCTCACCATGAAATCAATTGGTCTAACTTGATATACAGTGCGGCACGAGGGAAGGGATAATTTAGTGCGTTTGTGAATCTACTCTCGAGAGATCGGAAGTGTAGGCCGCCCCTGAGGTCAAGGGAAAGTCTTGCAAGCTCATTCTGGATAAATTAAACCCTAACTTACTGGTTTCCACGTAGAATTTCAAAAACACACGCTTGCCAGAAGGTTGGTTCTACAAAGATGGTCCTACGTTGTGCCAAACGGTGTATGAAGTTCGGTTCACCCGGAATTTGAATTAGCGCAAGTGGCTATGGTGAAAGGTTGAGTCGTAGATGACAGTAGCGCCCCTGAGGTGATTTCGGATCACGGACAGCAAGGAGAATCCCTTTTATATTACACACTTAGTTTATTTTAATTATACTAACTATACGATGACAAACAATTTGGGGTTTTATATAAACTTTTATTAACGAAGGGATCTTTTATTCTAGCATGTAATCGGTATGCGATCTCGAATGTGACTGAAGGCTAACTGCTGAGTAGACAGATCGGTTGGGTAGTTGGCTAGACGATCGAGTGAATGTGGCTGCCCGAACGGCTAGACAAACTCGCCTATTGCGCGCCCGTTAGCACCAGCTGCGAAGCGAGAAGGCGAAACCCCACTCCGTGCTACCAGAACCAACACATACTTTTTCGTCACAAGAAGGTTAAGTTTTTGTTTGAATATTTAAGGTATTGAGCTTTATCTAATGCGTTTTCAGTCCCTGTATGACATATTTGACATTTTCCAAAAAACGTCTTATTTCTTTATTCAAGAATTCATTTAACTATAGTCGTCCGGCATCCTTGCGACGAGGCCGGCCCACCGTGGTCTCCCAATTTTCATCGGCTGTACGATGGGAATCTCTCCAAGTAGTGTCTGTAACTCGTAGTTTAATTTGACCTTTGATTTGATCATGAACTGAGACAACATTGATTTCTAAATCGCTATGGGTGCGAAATGGAGCTGCCACATGAACAGAATAGAATAGAATAGAGATTTATAAAAGAGTGCAAAAAGACAGACAATACTTTGCACAAATTTTACAAACGCTCCATTTGGTAAATGTATAGCTAACATAGCGTAATGCAACTACACATTCTCTCGTATATGGGTACACAAACTCCCGTATATGAGGAGAATTAAATTATAAGCTTCACTAGATAGGTGAAGATTGTATTCGTAAATCGTACATTTACACATATATAAGGCTATTTTTAAACAAAAAAAAATGCAATAACGATAACAGTTCGCCCGGAAAACCAATCTCGTGCATTATCTGCCATTGCTGTTCGCGCTCGACTGTATCGTATGCTGCCCTGAAATCCACGAAAATGTGATGCCTAGATACGTGTTCCCGACATTTGTGGAGGATTGGCCGTAGTGAAAACTTGATCCTAAGTGGCATGGGCCCCCAAAAAGCCCGCCTAGTAGTGTCCTATAAATTCACTTGCTATTGGGGATAGACGACGTAACAAAACCTAAGAGAGCACCTTGCAGACGGCGCGGCGTTGACCATAATGCCGCGGTAATTACAGCAATCTAACCGATCTCTGTTTCTGCAGATGAGACAAACTATATTCAACAAAGTTGTGTATTTTTACTATTTGAACAACTTTGTAGAACATGAAAAAGTCGTACAACAACTACAAAAAAAAATTAAATTAAAAAACTGAAAAAACACTTGATTATTTAGTTAAAAACCATTATTTCAATTTTTACTACTAGTTGGTCATTTATTGGGGGATACTAATGAAAACATCTGGATTTAGTAGATTTTAACATCTAGTTTCTTAACAAGTCTGTTTAACTTACCGCCGTCTGCGCATAGTCGAATAATTCGGGGTCAAAGTAGGGGTATTTTTGACTTTAAAAGTTCTACAGTTCCTAAACTAGCAAAGACAGACGTATACAATATTCAGCAAAGTTGTGTATTTTTATTATTTGTATAACTTTGTAGAACATGAAAAAGTCATACAACAACTATGAAAAAAGCTAAAATAGAAAAACTGATTTTAATGATTGATTTATAAGAAAAAGGATTTTTCTATTTTCGATGAAGAGATAGAAGATTAGTGTCTTCAGCAAAATTTCTTGTAATAATGTGCTCTAAAACTTTGCAAAACACATCATGGTGCTAAATTGAAACTAAAGAAAAATAAAAATTTTATTTCACTTTTAGGGAGATTAATCAAAAATTGAACACCACCAAACGACAGAGCTTTTAGTTTCAAGAAATTCTTCCAAAGGTTCTATAAATCTAAAGCTAAGTTTTGCCATTCAAAACTCTAATGCGCACGTATTTTTGCTTTTATTCCACTGTGTTCCCAAAATAGCAGCACAATCGATTCTTCCCTGCAACATATCAGCAGCGAACAGAGGTCTTGGGACGTTCGTTCACACCGGAAGTGCCTCCAAATGGATTAACCAGTAACCAAACTCTCGTAACGAATTTCGCCATAGCGTCATCTACCAAGCAAACCGTAAGAAGCAGCGTTAAATCGACTCAATCTTGGCCACCCCGTTATAATAATACACGGATGCCAGACAATGAAACTGTATTCGTGAGTCGAACGGATGAGTGAGTATTATAATGCCTCGCGACAATACACGTTGGTCAAGCTGTTAGCGATGCGGAAGATGAATCCCAAAGTTCTGGATGCTTTGTCCACAATGTAGGAAATATGCCCTCTGAACGATAACTGATCGTCCAAAATAACGCCAAGATCCTTCACTTGGTCCACACGTTGAATTTCAGTAGTCTAAAATCACATGTTAAGGATTCGAACGAAAGAAATAATGGAGCATTTTCAGGATTCACGAGCACGCAGTTCAAGTAAAACCAATCCATAAAGGTGAAGCTCTCGTTGAAGACAATTTGCATCGACCTGTGAATCGTTATGTGAATCTTAAGATCGATGGCTTTTAAGAATGTGGCCCACATCATTGAAGTACAGCAGAGAGATTAGCGGTCCCAAATGACTGCCTTGTGGTATTCCAGTCGAAGCCGGGCATGCAAGGTAGGAACTAATTCAACGCAGCACATTCCTGCTGATACCGAGTCTTTCCAATTTAGCACCTGCAATAGCATAATTGATTTTGTCGAACGCCACAGACAAATCATTATAGATTAGTATAGATGAAATTCGTTTGAGCAGGATCCGCTAAGCTTTTCGCAACTTATAATGTGAGACACAGGAGATCGTAGTGGATAATCTACGTACGATGAATCCGTGTTGTTCATTGTTTGCAGTTTGACAGCAGCGGAGACATAATTACAAGCTCGAATAACTTGGAAGTGGCACACAATGATGAGTTTCTTCGGTAGTTATTGATGGCTTGTCGATGCATTTTTTAATGAACAGCCAACATACGGGCAGTTTTTCATACCGACGAAAATACTCCGCTGGACAGTCTAAACATGAGCCGAAGGGGCATAAGCAGGTGAGCAAAGGTGCTTCTTCAAAGACTCAGACCAAATACCATTTGGGCCGGGCTTGGTCGCCTGAATTTATCAGCAAATCGTTGGAACCTCACCATCGAAGGTTATGGTTGAAGGAAGGCCCGATTCCTTACGCTGATCGCTGACCTACTTCAAGAAAGTTTTCGGCTTCATCTTCAAATCATGCTGAATGCTTTGCAGTCGTCATCTAAAGCACTCCCGATTGGTTTTCTTGTATACAGCGTTCAATCTTATGTAATGCTGACGCAGTGAAAAGTAGCGAAACTTGGAGTATGTCCTATAAGTGGAAGCACTCCTAGTCCAAGGTTCTTCCATTCTATCTCGTTCTGTATAAATATATGCACATGTAGTGACTAAATTGTAAACAATAACGATTGATTTTGATGAACTTGGAGTTCTGAAGAATAGAAATTACAAATAAAAACAAACTAGCGAAATAAAAAAGTAGACTCACTTGACGGAGAGATGCTTTTTTTCAACAAGAGATAAGCAGAGATAAAGCTACCTCGAGTGTTCAAGGTTGCAGGTTTATAACGGTTGAAAGTGCTCGTAACCAGTTCAGGCAGACTAGATGTTCTAGTTTCCATGAGTCCGTCCAAACTTGTTTCACAAGCTTGAAGAAACATGAATCATGACGAACTGTTTTACTACCCATTAATACCAAATTACATATAAGTTGGTTTAAACATAATTTCGAAAAAAAAACTCACCTGAAACACAAAATACCAAATAGTATCTTTTCGCTCACAAGATACCAGATTCACAACGCAAAGCTACCCCCAACGATGATTGCTAGAGCAGCTCCGTCCGAGTCACTTCACTTGTAAACTAAAATTAGTCCGCACGCAGAACGATTAGACGCTTAGCTTTTACCGAAGACAAAAACCGATCAAGCGTGCACACAACAACCTCCTATACTTAATAAACCTGTGAGGCTCACATCACTTCCTAAACGATCTGCCACGGACAACAGTGCGTTCCGTTATACCGGATTAGCAAGATGACACTTTCCTAGGGGCAATTCGACTGTTTTGAACAGACGGGAAGCACACAGGAAAATATTGACGATAACTTACAGTCCTTATCATCTACGACAACAGACGCCGATGGCCTAGTTCCACATGGCGAGAGTATATTGACGTGCAGCCTTCGGCGGCGCTGCTGAACCTTGGTTGGTCACTAGCGGTAGTGTACAATCAACTCACGGCCTATAGCGAACCAGCACTGAAGTGCACGCCAATCAGACTTTACGGCACTTCCAAGTATAAGCGCTAACTCTAATCACAATTAGAATCGAACTTCAGCAATTCTAATTATTCATCAACTGAATAAAATTTACAACACATTAAACGCCGCGCATTGCTCGTACGGTGCACCCAACGGAAAAGTCGTTCCGCACTTTATGTCAGCTGATTAAAATTCGCGCGACTGTCGAGCAAAATTCGAAGTTCCGCATGAACGCCGGCCAGCGGAGGCGATCGAATTTTGATCAGTCAGTCGTCTGAAACCGGTCGCCAGAGAAGTGTGTGATAGAATCAGCTGTTCATGCGCTGAGCCAGTTAGGTTAGTGATTCCGATTCGAGCTGGAATAGTTAACAGTCGGGAAATCCGAATAACGCCACATCTGTGCAAAGCACGTTGCAATACTAGGAATTTGAATGTCGACAACACAACGATGACGATAGATAGAGAAAATATTTATACACGCAACGCGCGATTATGACTAGAGGAGTCCAGCCGAACCGCACTGTCTGCTAGCTAGCTGAATGACTGACTACCGGTCGAAACGGACTAACTGCAGCTAAGTCGACTGGTTGGGCGCCGCCGGTGTCACCAGCAAGCGGCTCAAAGTAACCGCATACTGCTGACTAAGCGTGCTCGCGAAGCGCGAGTGATGAGTCGCGGGTTGAGAAAGAGCAACAGAGAGCGAAAGAGACTTTCCAGCACAGGTAAACAACATTGCTATCGTTTTCGCAGGACTGAACAAATGCCCAAGCTGGGAATAAGCGATATGGTCTACTTTAACACTACTTTAACAGTGCGGTGTGACTTTAATTGCGACTGATCGATTGTTCGGGTGCGAAGCACGTGCAGTTATCGCGCAATGCATGCTGTTGTCGGTATCAAATGCACCCCGAGGTGACGATCGAGTTAAGTTGCGTCTTAATTACGAAATACGTGAAGCTTTTCCCGCTTGGTTGGGACTTTTTTCTAGTCCACAGATTAACCACTTCTGGTTCTATTGAGGCATTCCATTCCTCGTTCGTGAACTACAAGGTGTATAGCCAGTAGCCACATCGTAGCATGTAGGAGAGGGTGTCGTACAACATTGCCTTATCTATAACATATAGGCCCGATTGGCCTTTGTAACTATTAATCATAATATTAAATTATAGGTAATCAAAAGGTATTTCAGTTTATTTATTATAGTTCGGACTGGATTATCAGAGTGTTCGCCTGTATTTTATGCATGTCATGATTTTGGGCCTATGGGTATCGTAAATATTTTGACGTAGGACTACGTCTTTCAGGAAGGTAGCTGGTATAGGGTGTCATCCCAAAAAAATTTTCTCGAAAAGTGGTTTTGAATGCTAATAGCTTAGTGGTTCCCCGATCGATTTTCAATATTCTTACACCAATCGATTGGAAAATCTCCTAAGAATTGGCCCAAATGAAGAAAAGTATGAATTCTTGTTGTTGAACTATTGAAAAATTGAAAATAATAAACCTATGTTTTACTAGAATTCTCGCTTCGTGATTGGTTGTTGGAAATGACGTCATCAAAGTAGAAACGCGTTTTCACGCATCGGCTTATAATTCAGTCAATTTTCAATAGATTTCCAAGATATTTACACCAATTGATCGGAAAATCGAGTTGGAAGATATTGAAAATATAGAAAACTATTGATTTTCAATGCGCGTCGTTGGCAAATTGAAAAGAACTCCAACTCGGTCGTACTAGAAATTGTCGCTTTGTGATTGGTTGGAATAATTTCCAATTATTATCGAACAAATCTTGGTACAAATCAGGAATCAACGAAAAAGTCGATGGAAAATTCCGTTTAATTTTACTATAACAAAGTTACAATAGAACTAAATGAAATTCTACTATTTCTCCTTGATTGCTATTTGCCTTGATAATTCCTTATTGTGCTCAATATTCAATACCCGTCACGTTGAAAAATTGTCTGCCGTGAATAAGTGATAGCAATTAAAACCAAGTTAACACCAAATTAAACACTGATTCGCCGCAACAAATGCGCAGGAAAACGCATTAAAACTAAACCCAATGTTTTATATTAATAAATGCTACTGGCCAAATAAACTTTATTGTGATCAGCGGAGCACAATAATCTTTTATATCTTCATAAAAGCATGTTTTCATTCTTAAAAGGACGGTGTCTGGTAATTGATCCAACTGTTAGAATTATCGGCATTCTTCTCACTTTTCTTGTGCAATACAACAGCTTGAATGTTTGAACACCTCTAGTAACTCCGAAGAAAAGTTTGTTCATTTCTCCGTCGATACGAACAGTCAGCTGCAGATTGGTCTTCTCGTCACCACACAATCTGCCCGCCTGCGTGCGGATAAATCCAAAATTCCAGCTGCGAAATTACTACGACTGGTTTATGGGCGCACGTAATTTTTCTTTGGCAGCAAAAGGCGAACGGCTCACTGGTAATTTTGCTCTTTTGTTCAGACTGAAATTGAAATGCTCCATTTTATTCAACGTAGATGATAGAATGAAGGACCACGAAAAATAGGCGGAACCGATTCTTGTCGCTTGCTCTGGTACATAACACGAGGTAAGCCGGCGAACAGCATTATTCAAACGCTAGCTGAGCTACTGCCAACATCTTACTGGCATGTCTGGATGCGACAAAGGAGAAAGCATCAAGGGCAAGCGAAAGTCGCGCTCGAGTCGTGTACGTCTGCAGTTTCCGGTCAGTCGTATTCATCGGCTACTGAAGAAAGGAAACTATTGAAGCTGGAGTTGACTGCCATGATGGATTAATTAACAGCGAAAGTGCTGCTCACGACAACAAAAAGACCAGAATTATCCCACGTCACTTGCAGCTGGCCACCTGGACTGGCATTTCATCGTGATTCATGACTATACACGAACGGCTTCGTCGATCGCATAGCTGCTGTGGCTTTCCGGTTGGTTTGTTGCAGCAAGCCGTTTACCGAAAAGAAAATTACGTTAAATGCCTTAGTGCAAGTTTATTGCAAGATGGAGTTATGATAATCAAGCAATCGGTTCTTTTAAGGACTACACAACAATTGAAAAGTTTATTCTTTTTTCTTGTCCAGTAAGGCGTGGTACACTAATAACGTAACGCAAAAAATCTCATTTTTTGACCCCCTCCCTCCCCTATGTAACAATAAGTAACGCTTGGCATAGCCCCCCTTTAAATTACGTAACGTTAACTAAACCTCCCCCCCCCCCCCCCTATCATTGAATGAAAATCGCACAATCCGTTCAATTTTTTTTAGTTTTGCAAACACAAGAAATGCATCGATTCTACATTCCTATCAAAACTACTATGGTCAGAATATCAATTCTGAATTCTGATCAAACTGTATGATTTAACACAACCAAGTCAAAGTTCAGAACAAAAATTTTGATCAAAATGGATTTGATCAAGTGGAAATCAAGGCTAAAATAGAGTTCTTCTCTTCTCCTCTGTTGGGTACTCTTACCACTGCACCCATTATTTTGAAATATTGGGGTATGCCCCGTTATTTTGTTTTACTATACGCTTCAAGCTTACCTGTCACTTATTGAGGAAGTGACAGGCTGGTAGCTGGAGCGAGACATGTGCCAATCAGGGATGACTAGGTTTATGAACCTAGTACCCTGATCGGCGACGCCAACCAAATCTCCCCTTTTTGAGATACTGCAGTCTGCGTACTATTTGTGCTCCACGATTGCAGAGCAAGGGTTCCGAGGTTAAATAACATCTTGTTCGAAACTGAGATTCCGAAGATGATATTTACTCGGACAATATCCTGTCGCAAGACCGGTAAGCTTGCTGAGATCTCTCTTATTGAGACTCAGCAACTTTTGAGTAACCTAGGAGTGGATACTCGACGTTATATATTTATTTAGATTGTTTGAGCGATTGTACAGCCATCCTACTGGCCATAACTGTTCCGCTCTCCTTTTGTTTCAGCCCACCCTCCAGCACACAGTCAGAGATCAGGCAGAGTGAATCTCGACCCGTCAGTAGAAAGTTTTGGAGCCACATCTTCGTTTGTCGACTCACAACGAGTCGGCGTGTTGAGGATAGACGAGGATCAGGACAGAACCCCTGCTAGCGCATCGTTCAAGTTCTGCTCCTCCCCTACTCTCCTCTCCACCTCATTCGTTTCTTTGTTTTTCGGCAGAGAGCCGCAGCTTGTACGGTAAGAAATCGTCCACTGCATCAGTGACCGGCTTGATGCAGCAAGGGCAAATTGCTGTGGAGGGCGCCCTGATACTCCACAGGCTCCGTTGCGTGGAGAGAATTTATAGAACCCCCTCCACCATTCATCCCTAGGCACGGGTCGCGTCACACCTTGGATTAGGGGTTTATCCATTCAAGTTTTTACATAATAGCCATGGATAACAGCTATTACAGCCATCTCCTTTAGGGGCTTTGGACCCTCTGCTTTGGTTTCTGGGAGTCAAGAGAACCGTCCTGCAGGCGGAGAGTTTACACTTCAGCCTTCGCATGAGTGCCCTCTGTCCGCATACGACCCTAGTTTCCACCGGTTGTCCGATTTCCACTAAGGAACGTATCCCGGATGGTATCACGAGGAGGTCGAGATAGGAGTTGCTGAATAAGAGGCTGTGGAACCTCATGGTGGTTCTGGAGCGCATTATTCAACCATTTATCATCCAAATAGAATCCTTAGATAGTTACACAGCTGAAACAGCAATTACGCATCACCCCATGTTGCATGTTGGGCCAAACGGTTTTCAGCTGCTCAGATTTATTCAGCAAAAAATAATTCCGTATTTTTTCAATTTGATAAATTTGTTACGTAACTCTTCTCCAGACTCCCCCTGTAGCGGCCGACACCTTATACTTACCACAGTGGCCAACCCATCTGGCGGGCCAACGAATCTGAAAAATAAAAATACTTACCTTGATGGTCAACCACGTTGGTTGACCAACGCATAGCAACAATTAGACACCCGATCAGACGGGCATCCTAGAGCAGACTAAATTTCAATATCAAACCGCTATCAAGCGGCGATCAGATAGATCCCTTTGTCTATTACTTAAAATTCTATATAATATAATTCTATATGGCTATAAAATTCATCCGATCAGGCGATTTCCCATTTGGGTAGACACAATAAGACACCCAACAATCGAATCAATAGTCTATTGTCAAAAATTATTAGGCTGTGTGCTGTACGTTATTCGGCAGCACGAATCTATTGTGATTTGCACACGGCACTACAATAAGCTGACCTATAAATAGGGCCAGCAGTTCCATCCCGAGGATCAGTTTTGAAAATAAATTCAAAGTGAAATAATCTCCCGCGTTTTTTTCTAATTCGATTATCGTTATTTTGAACCACGTGGTTCCCGCGAAAACACCCCCTCCTCCCTACGTAACAAAAAGTAACGCTAGCTTGTTCTCCCACCCCCCTCCCTCCCTCTGAGCGTTACGTAATTTGTGTACGAAGCCTTAATACGATAATAACACAGGCAATGAGGGAAAAGTAGAATTTTTCGTCGTTGTGGACGACCAACAAATGGCGGGAATAAGTTTACCGGTCACGGACGGCATTTTCTAGCACTTCCAAAACGTCTGCAGCTTGTAAATCAGTGTTCTTCTTTTGTAAGCCGCAGCAAGGATGGAAAAAGTCATTCACTCAAGTGAGCATTGCTGATTTACGATCATAAGCTGTCGAATGCATAAAGATTACTACCACTAACGCTCAGCAGTGATCCAGTGACTTTACAGATTCGCTCTCGCTGTTAGCTGTGCACGAACCAGTCTCGAAAGAGAAATGATTCAAAAGGGATATGAAAAAATAGTGATTGAATCAGAACCGACACAATAACGAGACGAACGTAAGCGATAGGAATCGGTTTGAACTTGGTTCACTTACGCTCACTGATTTTCACACTTCTGCTATTAAAATATATTGTAATTATTCTCCATATAGTTCAAATATTCAAACACTTTGTAACTTATCCAGAAGTTACATAACTTATTGGAGCAAAATTAGAGCTGATTCAAATGATGACTGCAATCGTTTTCGGTTCATGAACAATTGAGAAGATGAAAAGCAAAATAAAATCGGATCAGATTCGCTCAGCGGCAAACATTTAGTTCGCTTCGTTAGTGTCAGAGAGTGAAATAAACAGAGTAGGCATGATCGCAATCATTTCAGCTCATATTTGGTTCGTTTGCCACAAATGATGCAATCTGCTATGAGAGCACGGCTCTCAGAGTGAGCATATAAAAGGTGATGGTTGTGTGAGTTGAATCGGTGATTGAGTATCGATGACAACATTTTGATGCGATTTTTGACCATGCCTGGCCGCGAAAAGTTTTGCGTAAACTTTTCAGCTCGTTGAAAACTAGCGCGTACCGCAGCAAAGCACTGAGGAAGCAAAAACCTCGTCGCTGGTCGGAGAAGGTAGGCATCAGAGAGAGAGAGAGAGAGAGAGAGAGAGAATTGATTTCTGCGCTTTGCCAGTAAAATGCCGAGAATTGAGATTTTTTCAGAGCACGACGGAAGCATGCCCTTGGCAAGACGATTCGATCAAGGAGCATCCGCCGCCGCACGAAGCTGACGATGTACAAAATACTAATCGAACCGGTAGTCCTATACGGACTTGAGACATCAACGTATGTGCACTTACCATATTTGAATGTAAATGTTGCGGACTATTTTTGGCGAAATACAAACGGATAGCGGTGAGTGGCGTAGGCGTATAGTCCACGAGTAGCAGACACTATTTGGAGAGATTCCCATCGGACACCTGGAGATGCACGGTAATGTAATTAATCAGGAATAGAAATCCAACCCTTGAGAACTTTTTTGGAACACTGTGTTTGAGTCTTGAATCTTCGCATGATGGAAGCTGTAAACACGCTCTGATATGCGTTGTCAAGTGCCGGCATTCAGATGAAAAGACGATGATACCTATAGGTAATGAGGTCAGTGAATCCCACTATTGGAAGGTATGTCTCTAAATTCGTCATTGCTATCAGAGGCTGTTTACCGTCTCTGATTAGGTATAATGTGTTATGCAAACAGAAAGGAAAACATGCCCGGCAAAGGAATTATTTATTTCAAACAGTACAGCAACAGATTGCAATACTTAGATGGAATACAAAACCACTGGGAATTGAATAGCTTTAATGTTAAAAAAAATTGATTTGTCTGCGTAAAATCTCTTCCGGATTTTCTGTGATTACATAACATATTTTTCTATCTTGACAAACTGTTTTGTTTTTTAACTTTATTGCGAGTGGCAACAAATCTTTCGGCGGACTGTGATTTTGCCATGGGAAAAAGTTTGTACAAGACCGAGTGATAATACAATAAAAAACTGAAAGCGAAACGCAAGCCGCATCTGCTCTTATCACAGAAGCTTTGTTTACTGTAGGCGTCACCGTTAGTACAAACGTTACTTTACTACTATCAGCAATCAGCAGGCAGGGCAAAAATTCCGTACACTTTCCGAGCTGTCAAAAGTGCCGTGATCGAAACGGATCTATTGTCAGTATGGTTTCAGCCGGCCCATAACATTTTTTTGAGTATTTTAATTTTTTTGCTGTCAGCTGCAATTTATTACACTATATAGGGCATTCAAAATAAAATTGCACCAAACGGCCGACAAATTCCAGTAATTTCCTTCCTTCCTCCACATAGTTGCAAGCTTAGGGACTAACTAAACTACAAGCACCTACAAGTGTTTCCCATTGCTGCTGCTACTACTGCTGTGGTAAACTGGTCTCTACTAGCAGTGTATTATATTACCGTTAATCGATGCAATTACACACATCACCACGGAGGTAAATTGGCTGCGACAGGGCTGTTGGACGTATGTTATTTATTTGATAGTGAGATTATCGCGCCGCTCATTGTCTCGGGTGTGTGAACTACTTATTAGTTTATCAATTGGCGATGATGAGTATGACTGGGCTGGAAATACTCCTGCTTCTCATGAAGTATTGCAAGACTCCACAATGGCCTCAAGGTTCGAATAAGTATTAAATGTAAACACAAAGATAAGCTACTGCAGCAGGAAATCTCAATTTTTGCAATAGGTTGTAAACAATAGAGTACAGAGTGATTAATCTTCATTGATTGGATTAAAAGACACAAAGAAAGTTCCAATATGAATCGGACCATTCAATTTTGTCGGCTTTTATTTGTTTAGTTTAAATAGTTTACTTGTAAACTAGTGAATAGATACCTACCGCACAAATGCGATCGTCAGCAAGCACTCTTCGGAAATAGCTCGCAGGAGGCCTAATCACATCACATCACTTGTCAGTAATTAATTCCTTACAATACACTCAACCCCGGTGACTTTTTTCAATTCGCAATATAATGTCATTTATCAATTGGGAAATTACAGCACCGCTTCCCTTCCCTTGTTTCACACTAATCACACACGAGCAACACGATCCCGAAGCCACCGAAGCAGCACATCTCTATAAACCACACACGAATGAAGCTCACTTTCACAAAGACATACCGCGAGAATTTGGTAAGCTAAGCACAATATCTAGGTATTTTTCCATATTTTTTATTTTTTTTTGCAAACTGCACTCTTTCTCCGCTTTTTTATTTGTAAACACAACCCGTCCGACGAGACGTGACTACCAGCACCGACTGACACCTGATCGTTCTAGCGGAAAACCGCAGGCAAATGCAGCGGAGCCGGTTTGGAATATTCCTCCTAACCACTGTCGTTGAATCGATCGGATTCCTCTCGAAGACGACGCAGCGAATTTGCGGTATCAGTCTCTCACATCTCATCCCAGCCTTAACCTACGATCCATCAACACCTTACGAGTTACGACACCGGCAAGCAGAACAACCGCCCGGCTGCACAAGCCATTGATTACTGTAGTATTGGCCAGCAAAGCGAAGCAAACCCGAAAAATTATAGAGTTCTTTAGTCTTTTCTTCTGCTTCGGTCGCATCTTCGTGAGGTCGTCTCGATCGTACGGTGTCGCTGGCTGGCTGGCGATACGGTGCGATGACTGTACCCGTCCCGCCAGTATCCTCCGCACGGGGACGGTCCGGAACGAATGAAAATCCGAAGCGATCGCGTAAAAATTCTTAGCCGTTCGACTTTGCGGAAAACACCCTTCGATTTTGAGGATTTTGACCACCTTTTGAAGCTATTCAACATGTTGTCAATATGCACATAAAAGTATTTCTATAGTCAGTCAAATTAACTTTCAAGTATGTATGTACTAAATTCATTCAACAAATTTAGTTCCGCGGCCAGTATGCTATTATTGTAATTGTATGAAAAAATATTACGTCAGAATGGTTATTCATACATAATATATCAATCAGAAATAAAAAAATATACACAAAATTAAAAAGAACATTATTGCGCCTATTCACTGATAACATTCTACAGGGAATCCAAGTATTATTTGTACAGACTTTGACAGAATGCCTCTACTACACAGCTCATTTGGCTGGGAACTTCAGAGTTTAAAATCTTGATCGACTTTGATTTGATTGATTGACAGTTATATTCTAAGCTGTACTGCGAAACTCCGGGCTGACTCAGTAGCTCCCTGGATATTACAGCATTTCGGCAATAATGGTTGGATTTTCAGCAGGATCAGGCACAGCAATTAAAAACCGCCTTTTCCTGTGGTTTTTGACGAAAGACGAATGGCTTTCCATTCTCTCACGTCGAGGACCCAGGTTCAAATCCCAACCCAGCAGAAGTCGCAAACGACCCAAGCTGCTAAAGTGACTACAATCATACAAAAAAATGAATGGCCTTCCAACTCCCCGAACGAAAACCCTTCATAAGCAAATTTTCTTGTTCTGTAAGTCCCTGCCTCTCATAAGTTTTATATTCGACGCAATTATTCACCGTCTTTTGCACGAACCTTTCTACTTCATCGTCGCCAAATTTCTTAAAGCTTGCTTCAGATAGTATTGGAACAAAAACAATTGCGTGTATTTCAACTATTTATTATTGAATTCAAGATCTTTTCTTACACAAATGTAACCTTTTCTTCATGCTTTTAAGAAAAAATACGGATAAAAATATTTGTCACGGTTTCGAAGGAATTTTCGAACTTTTCCTGTAATATGGCTCATTAGGCGGCGCACACTTTCTTCGTCCATCGTTTTGGCTATCTTATTCCACCAGGTCTTCGTCTGATTGATGTTTTTGACAACTTTTCCCTTTGCCTTGAGTCTCCTCTTCATGATTGCCCAGTATTTCTCAATAGGGCGGAACCAGACATCGTCATATAGCACAGAGACGTGCAGAAAACAAACGTGTATCTACGCAATTTGTCTATGTCTCCTATGTTCGCGCCTGAGCAAGTGTATGTTTCGAGATGTTGACTAAAACTGAGAGACATGCCTTTGACTAGCACTCGCACATAGTGAGCAGTGTGTTTGAAAAGCTCCTAGCAAGCACCGTGCAATGCACTGTGCTTATTAAAGCTTTTTGTTTTGCAAATTTTAACCGTTAGTATGTTTATTAGATCCTCTAGTTCTAACGATTATAATATATTTCGTCAATCATAATGCAACATTTCGATTCACTGAAATACTTGGTCAGGATACTGAATTTTATATTTACATAAACATCTTTTAAAAACGGTAACTAAAACCTGATAGCGATTGCTAGTAAATTACAGTCCAAACATTACAAAGTATTAAGAGTTAAGTTTTCGATTAGGTTATAGATCGTCCGTGTCCATCCTTCACCAAATTTAAGTATTCTTCCTAAAAACTTCTAGTTTCGTCACTTAATTCCTGATTAATACCGATGTTTCTTGGGGGAGTACCACCTAGTTGCATATTGAAAAACATTAGCATTTTACAGAACACCGATTGAAATCCGTTACAAGCTTGGATCGAAAAGTAATTTAGCACTTATGATGTGACTTATATGAGTTTTCGACAATAAAGCTATCAGTGTCCATACCTAGCTTCTACAAGAACATCCGATATCCTAAAAAGGTTCTTCCGGAATCGGTTCCAGAACTATTTCACAAATGACCAAATCAATTTTCGATAGCTAATACAACAGACAGCAACAGTGCTCATTTAATATCTTTCTAAAAAGTTACTGGTGCAAATTTTACGTCTCCTGAGGATCATAGTTCTAGATCTTGGGTAGGTTTATTCGAAACCTGATCTAAAACTTTTAAATACTCACATTCAATGCCATCAAACTATACTAATATCAAACTATAGGCGAAAATCCGTAACCAAGTGATCATTTAGTCCATTAAGTTATCTTTCTGAAACATCTAAAAATTCGGAATACGTCGTTTCCGCTAAGAAGCTGTTTAAATTTGGTGCCCCATGGTACAGACAGAGCAATTATAGATTATGGCTGGATTTGACGCACCATACAACACGTGAGTGTCCACCAATTTTGGAATGAATCATATGGTCTTCCAAAAGCCAAGGACGGACACCAACAGCTTAGCTGTTAAAAATGTGATTTGGTATGTCCCGCATACCTATATGGTTATTTCTTTTCTACAAGCCCACAACATATGCGGTTTCCACGGAAATGAACGTTATTGTGGTAGATCCAAGCACTGTGCTTATGAAGGAGCTACTCAGAGACATTTCTGTGCGAGAGCATGTGCTGCATACTTGGATGTGACTACGCTGTTTTCAGTTATCCCTTGCCTTGCAAAGCACAGCGCGCGACTGTCTCTTGCTTAAAGAAATAGGCGCCTACTAGTCACTTTAAAATATATTGTGCAGTCTCGGCAGACCGTGTGCTGCACTGTAAGAGAATAGTGTTACTCCCAATGTCTGGGCGGAACTGGGGGCAATTGGGTGGGTTAAGGTCTTTCTGAATAAACTGGACCCTTTTCCTCGCATACCATTCTTGAATGACTTTGCTGGTGGGATGGAATGGACGGCAAAATCCGTTTTTGGAGACACTCCTTTTGGTACAGTTCCGACGTCATTGTCGCATTTGTAACAAAAACTTTCGTTTTTCTGTCACAGCTGCAAATGCCCTGCCAAATCATGAATTTTCGTGCAAATTTGTCGGCAAAAACAAATTTAAATTTGCTTGGAACATCCCCCGAGCCGTTGCCAAGTAAAATGTTTGACCTGGCATTTGCCCGAAGTCAGCATTGACGTAGGTTTCATCGTCCATCAGAAGACACCCGTCGAACTTGGTTAGCACCCGGTCAGATAGCTTTCGAGTTCGGATTTTGGCCATATTATTCTGTTTTATTGTTCGATTTGACTGTTTGCTAGCTCGATACGAACTATGGACAGCACCGAATTTTCTGGCCAAATCACTGTCGGACAGATTGGGACAGTTCCACTCCGATGATTAGCGTGACGTGAGGTTTCCGAATCGTCGTCAATGTTTCCTTATACCGTTTTATAACGCGCCATACGGTATTTCTGGGCAATTCCAGCTGTTTAGCTAGCCTAGATGCAGACCACAATAGATTTTCTTGAATAACTGTGCACCAGTTAAAAATGGTGCACAGTTATTCAAGAAAATCTATTGTGGTCTGCATCTAGGCTAGCTAAACAGCTGGAATTGCCCAGAAATACCGTATGGCGCGTTATAAAACGGTATAAGGAAACATTGACGACGATTCGGAAACCTCACGTCACGCTAATCATCGGAGTGGAACTGTCCCAATCTGTCCGACAGTGATTTGGCCAGAAAATTCGGTGCTGTCCATAGTTCGTATCGAGCTAGCAAACAGTCAAATCGAACAATAAAACAGAATAATATGGCCAAAATCCGAACTCGAAAGCTATCTGACCGGGTGCTAACCAAGTTCGACGGGTGTCTTCTGATGGACGATGAAACCTACGTCAATGCTGACTTCGGGCAAATGCCAGGTCAAACATTTTACTTGGCAACGGCTCGGGGGATGTTCCAAGCAAATTTAAATTTGTTTTTGCCGACAAATTTGCACGAAAATTCATGATTTGGCAGGGCATTTGCAGCTGTGACAGAAAAACGAAAGTTTTTGTTACAAATGCGACAATGACGTCGGAACTGTACCAAAAGGAGTGTCTCCAAAAACGGATTTTGCCGTCCATTCCATCCCACCAGCAAAGTCATTCAAGAATGGTATGCGAGGAAAAGGGTCCAGTTTATTCAGAAAGACCTTAACCCACCCAATTGCCCCCAGTTCCGCCCTATTGAGAAATACTGGGCAATCATGAAGAGGAGACTCAAGGCAAAGGGAAAAGTTGTCAAAAACATCAATCAGACGAAGACCTGGTGGAATAAGATAGCCAAAACGATGGACGAAGAAAGTGTGCGCCGCCTAATGAGCCATATTACAGGAAAAGTTCGAAAATTCCTTCGAAACCGTGACAAATATTTTTATCCGTATTTTTTCTTAAAAGCATGAAGAAAAGGTTACATTTGTGTAAGAAAAGATCTTGAATTCAATAATAAATAGTTGAAATACACGCAATTGTTTTTGTTCCAATACTATCTGAAGCAAGCTTTAAGAAATTTCCCCTTCTTTCTGATTCCATGTTGTTTGTTTACAAAATACAGTCGTTTTTTGGCGAATCTAACAAAATTTCCGACACTTGGGCGCCAAGAACTTCCAAATCCGTCCACCAAGAGCGCCACAATATAAGCAAAAGTTTGATCCAATTCTAAACGAAGCAAGCTTTACCTCCTTCTTACTTACTTATTGGCCCATTGGACCCACATCCTCTTACTTATGGAGGCTTCAATCAATTGGGCACTCAGTTCCTTTGAAAAACCAATGAAGTCTCCAGGTCCGGATGGCATACTACCCATCGTCTTACAAAAAGCAAACGAGATTATAATGTCCGAGCTGATCAACTTCTTTCTTGCCAGCTTTACGTTGGAACATGTCCCGAAAAGCTGGCGGAAAGTCAGGATGGTTTTCATACCTTCATACCAGGATGGTGTTCATAAACATTCGTAATGAGTTCTTAAAGAACTCCCCTCTACATGGCAATCAACATGCTTACCTACACGGTAAATCTACGGAAACCGAACTTCATTGTCTAGTGACGTTGATTAAAAAGTCGCTCCCATGTCAAAAGACGGCACTTTGTGCTTTTATTGACATCAAAGGCGCTTTCGACAACACGTCCTTTGCTTCAACTAATACGGCTCTTCTTACAAACGGAACTGATCAGTCGACAATGAGCTGGATTCAAGCAATGCTGTCATGCAGGGAAAACTCAGCCTCATTGGGAGATACGTCGATCATGATCAAGAAGGCGTTCTCTTCCCCTTGCTTTGGTCACTTGTGGTCGATGCACTCTTGCACAAGCTATCAGAGCATGGTTATGAGATCGTTACGTACGCCGATGAAGTAGTACTTGGCCGTGACTGCCATGGCTTTTACCTGTCACCAAGACAGGTTCTCGTCAACAACCCGGATGTCGTTGGCTAACTTGCGTCACCATGAGCCTCTGGTTCTGCCTCTTCTACGCTGTCCTTGCGAATTTCAGTCGAGAGTTTCTCTGCCGATCTCGTTCGCTCCTCTCCTCAAGGTGTGTCCGATCCACTTCCACCAGCGTTCTCGAATTTCTGTAGTACCTCGTTGCATATCCAGTTGTTAGGCCATCAGGCACGAATGATTTATTGTAGGCAACGATTGGTAAATACCTGCAGTTTTTGTGTTGTCTCCGCTGAGACGCACCCCGTTTCGCAGGTATGCAGCAAGACGTATCTAACGTTTGAGTTGAAAATTCGGTTTGTCGTATGTAAATTGATCTGGTTTTACAGCCAAATGTTTTGCAGATCTGCAATGGCATTCCTGGCCTTCCTGATCCGTGGGACTATATCAGTCTTGGTACCACCATCGGGTGTTGTCTAGTTACCAAGATATTGTAAAGCTTCCATCCGCTCAATCTGTTGTCCCGCTACTGTAGAGTTACCAGTGTTCACTATCATAGACTTTTTTTATTATTATAGTCACTTTAACAGCTTAGGTCATTCGTGACTTCATAGACTTAGTATTTGTAACATCGACTGTAAGACCTGCTGCCTCGGTGTTCTCGGAAAAGTCTACTAACTTACTCTGCATATCGAGTCGGTGTTATCGGCAATGCCGTCGGCTAGGTCAAGGTCATTTAGCTGCTCCATCGTTAGAGTATTCCTAAGTAATCCTCAGTTTGGTCTACTAGACTACATCCATAACGATGAGAAACAGCAGTGGTTATCAAATGCAGCCCTGTCTCACTTTAGCAGCAACCCTTATAAGGGACAGGACACCAATGTGCAATACCTTGCACGAGATCGCCTCGTACTGAGCATCGATGAGATGGATAGGTTTATCTGGAACTCCTCTACGCCTGAGAGCGCCAGAGATGTTTCCGTGGTTGAGTCGGTCCAACGCCTTTACGAACACCAGCAGAAGAGTGCTCTGGAATTCGTTAATCGGCTCCAATATAACGTGGAGCGTTGTCCCAGCTAGCACTAACTCGTATATCAATGTACGAAAACTATCGTAAATATCTCCTAACAAACTCGAAATCGTAACTAAAGCTGGATAAAGTGGGATCAAGTTGATTTTCTGTCGTATATAATGATAATGTCTGACTTACATACGATTTCCAGCACAAAATCGTAGAGTAGTACGAAGCGACTTGCGCTTAATCGGATATTATCGTATATAAATACTTATATAGTCGTAACGCTCAAAATTATTCGTAATCACGTATATCGCCTCCAAAATAGTACGGATATGCCAATTTTGCGCATGAAATACGATTTATTTAGCATGTATATCTGTACGTAATGCTGATTTTTACCTTTCTTATACATATGAAAACGCTAGCTGGGGTGATATGGTCTAGTACATATGATCGGCTAGCATGCAATCCAGCTTGCTGCTCGTGGAGAATAGTGTCAATCTTCCCTGGATCCGATTGACGGTGACCTTAGAGAGTACTTTAAGAGTAATATACAAAGCAACGTGATGCCGCGACACGTGTCGCACTCAGGTTTCCATTTTTGCGGACTTTGACCAATATAGCCTGTGTCCACTCCACCGAAAAAGTTGGTGTTTCCCATATATTGCTAAATAGTTGATGCATCATCTGGGCTAATAAAGATGGGTCAGCTTTAAGCGTCTTGGCTGAAATACTGTCTATCCCTGGTGCTCTGTTGGATTTCATACTTTGCAGTGATTGCCTCAGGGTTGACACGATACGATTTGTTGGTTTCTGACATTTGAGACTCGAAAGAGTTGTTAAAAATGTTCAGT
Organism: Sabethes cyaneus; assembly: GCF_943734655.1. NCBI lineage: Eukaryota > Metazoa > Arthropoda > Insecta > Diptera > Culicidae > Sabethes > Sabethes cyaneus. The sequence goes on from NC_071353.1 coordinate 18,276,860, forward strand.
CCATCGTTTAAGCTGTTCTGTACGGTCAGATAGTAACTGACCAGCTCTGTCCTTTAGCGGCATCTTAGTATTGATCCTGGCACCACTATAATAAGGTGGCGAGAAAGATCATGCAACATACGGATATCACCATTGGTGGCAGCGATTTCTTCTTCGTTGGCTTGTGAGTTAGTCTAGGTTCTCTTATCTCATCTACAAGATCATTTAACAGCCCGCTCCAATTCGGCTTCTTGCTGACGGGCAGCTGTCTTAGCCGCTCTGGTTCGCGCTCGTTTAATGACGGCTTTCGCCTCTCTCCGCTCGTCGATCATCCTCCAAGTTTCATCCGAAATCTGCCATTCCATCACTGGTCATGTCGTGATGAAGGCGTTCTTGATGTCGATCCATTGCTCTTCGACGGTTCCATCAGGTGGCAACTCCGAGGCTCGAGATTCTCCAATCGACGGACATCGTAACGAAACTTTCTGCTCCCACCGCTGGACACGTGCGAAGCGCAAGCGTATTTGGCCATCGTGGGAAACACACGTGCGATGTTCTGTGGGGATGAGCGATCCACCAATGACCATATTGTTATTAACGCAAAATTTTATAAACACCTCTCCGTTTTCGCTCATCTCTCCTAGACTATGGCGTCTCATGACGCCTTCAAAGTCCGCGTTGTTTGCGCGTTAAAGTTGCACAAGTGGATGTGAATCTACTCACTGTTGATCTGAATGAACCACACAGTTCAGCAGGTTTTAGAAACTCTCATTCTCTTGCATGTCTGGTGTTCGCCTACGTGTCCGGCCTACGGACCTCGCTTAGCCCTAGGATTCCGAGCTTCAGGTGGCTAGCTATCCTTGGGCTCTATTCTCACAGTCACCTCACCTAAGTTTTTTGGGTGAGAGCACAATTTGCGATTCTGAGAGTCACCTAGGTGACTCCGCTCACCTGAGTGACTGTACAAATCAAATGGGTCCTGTAAGGTGAGGTGAGGGTGAAGTAAAAATAGGGCGCGTGAAAGAAGTAAGGTGAGGTGAGGTGACTGTGAGAATAGGGCCCCTTGAAAGTTGAGCCAGCTCACGCTGCTGGGCAAGGGTCATATTTCATGTTCCGGTACGTGTCCGTGTTTACATGCTAAAGGTCATTGCCAATAATCCAGATCGATTTCTTTTTTCATTTTCCGTAACGTGTTAATTTTTCGGGTATAGCAGGTTGTTCTTGTTAGCCTATTGTTGGGAACACTGGCAACCTTAACCCAGAAATTACCACAGGGCTTACCGTTGACAGGTAACTGTCATACGGATTGATATCACTGGTGTCATCGTTAAAGTGTCAAGTCACATCATCATCGTTCATCTATTCTTTCCCGAAAATTGAGCAAGCAACACGCTTTTAACATGTCGCGTAATAGAATAATATTTTAATTCGTAACGTAGTGAATAGCATATTTATTTAATCTATCACACCACCTCGTCACGGGGTGGTGTCAGCATCGTATCTCGTAGCTAACTGAGCGTTCAGTCCGTAAAGGTAAACATAATACTCCAGTCAGTTAACTGCTGCTCACGTCGGTGGTTTAGCCACGAATTTCCATACTCGTGTGCATCTCTTCAGCATAACTAACATATGAACTTGTAATAAAATATGATCACAGGGTTGTATTTACTGACCATTATAATAACTCAACCCTGCAATTGGCAGTACCACAACAACAACAACAAGCAGTTTTTGTGCAATTAAAATCTATTTTCAAATACACTCAAATCTCGTTTTACATCCATTATTGGGGGACGTAAATAAAAATCGATCGTTAAAAAAGGTCGTTAAGGTGAAGGTCATCAAAGTCCAGTTGCTTTTTTACTGATTTCAGTACTTGTTGCCGCTATCGTTTTGTTGAGAATAGAGTTGCTAGTAGTAGGTAATAATCTGTGATGAACAATTATGAAACGTAGAATCACGTATCTATTTTACGGCCTTTAATTTTATAGTGAAAATAATTGGTCAATTTCATGCTCAAATGTTTACGTTGGCATCAGTCCTTATAAACATCCGTTCCCTTGGCAACGTACAACAATGACGGTCGCGGATTCGGAAATGCAATCGAAACGAAGTGAAGTTTTTCCTATCAATTCAAGTGAACAGTTTGTGCAAAATCATTATAAAAGGGTTTATTTCTAATTCCCGTCGTAGTAAGTAAAGCCATTCTAATTTTCATCATTTGTTGCATCCAAAAGTTCCTGTGCTGATTTGACTAAAACACACTTACCTTCCGATCCGTGAACTTTGAAATCACTGAAAAGCGATTATTAAAGCATATTGAAATAACGCAACTGACTTTATTTCTTAAATTCGTCGCACCGTTTTAAAATCCGTCCATCAAAATTTTTCATCGTCCGATCTAAAAATCACAACAATGTTTACGAAGCTAACGCACATGTATTTGTGTAGGTCGGCATGACAAATCTTATTCTGCCAAATTTCTGCAGGACAGGCAAGTTTTCCTGGCTGTAGAATAACGACAATGCCTTGCGTGAGTTATTTTCATGTATGAATGTCGGAAATTAAAACGATTAGTCGACATTTTCTTCTTCGTCGCACGAAAAAACGTAGGAAATTTGGCTGGTAGCACTTCTTTAATGATAAAAAGCATTTAAATAGATCTCAGCTCAGCTCAGATAGACAACAAACTAAAATATTAGGGAATAACTAATTTTGCATTGTGCGTCACAAAAATGTTGATATTTTTAATAATTTGTGTTGGATAGGACGGGAATAGGCAATTACGACGAAGCAGCAACATACCCTATCTTACTAAATAACGGTTCGAGTGGTCAACTTAAAGTTTTCTGTGCCTCAAGTTAAGTTTTGCGAGTGATGTGAGATGTGACGAATGGAACGACCGAAAAAAATACTGAAAAATCGACGGCGAAAAAGTGAAAATTTAGTGATGAATTTTAATTGGGCAGAAATCTCAATATTTAGTGTAATTTATGCCCCAAAAAGTAATAGAATCTATAGAATACACTGTTTAGTGCTTTGAGTTGCAAGATCTTATTACGGCTAGCAGGTTAGTTGACCGAATTTTATTTTTTTGTGATGGTTTCCCAAGTCTATGGGAGCATGTTGGTACACTGAAGAAGGGAAGGGAAGGGTGATATTCGGTGCCATACTGACTGCCATAAGTGTACTCTGACGACCTTGTCGTTTATTCAAATTTTGGACGTAAAACGGGAGAACGTTAAAATATACGTTGGACGTAAAAAGAGAGGACGTTAATTCAAAATTTGGACATAAAAAAGTGGACATAAAAAAATCACTTCTTTTAATTGAATGAACGCAGAAGGAGATGTGTTTTAGACCTTGGAAAAATGGATCGAATTAATTCGTACTCTTAATAAAATTACAAACATGTCTCATTTATTTCTGTCGGTTAATAAAAATAACATCAAATTTATCACTTTCTGTAGTGCCGAATTCAATTAACACAGTCAACGTTCGGTATTTTCGCCAATCAATGGCCTGTATTCGGCTAAACCTTTTCTACATCCTCATCTACGTAGGCCAACGGTAAATCCACCACCAGTCCACTTACGCTGATCTTTTTACTGTTTCGTTTATTGTTTCCGGTAGTCACTAGAAACGACGATTTTCTACTTTGCTGCAGCAAACTGGCTTCCTCCTCGCGCTTTTCCTGCAGTGCGTCCATGGCAGTCGAGCCTTTGTTGATTGCATCAATGGCTGCCCGAAGCTGTGAAAAAAGGAAAATGTGAGAAAACTTATGAAAAACAGACGCCATAATGTGTGCTAACCTCTTTCAAGCTAACGACGCCCACCAAACAGCCATAGTTGGTAACATACGCAGATTGTATCCCGAGAACGGAAAACATCCGATGCACCTTGAATATTGAAGTGTTCTCCACCAGTTGAACAGGAGCCGGATCAATCTGTAGCAGGTGCAGATCTATTGTCTTGGCCATTTCTAGCTCTTCCCAACGATTGCGTTCTTCTGGTAGGAAATCGAAGTGCCTATCCGGTGTCATGAATACTGTATTAGTGTTTCTGGGCCCAGTCTCCGGATCGAGTTCTAATTTTGATACGGTTTTCTTTTTAAACAGATTTCGCAAACTGCGGGACTTACCCCCCACTTCCTTTTTGGGCACATTGGAGTGGAAACGTTTAAATGGTGGTCTACTATTTGGGGCATCTTTCGTTTCACTTTCTCCCGACTGTTCGCTGGCATCGTTGAAAATTTCAAAAACAGATGGTCGTTGGTTTTTCTGATCCTTTTCCTGCTCCTCCAGCCATCGTTTGGCTGCTGCTTCTTGCCTTGTTGCTTTACCCAAGTGTTTATCCATTAGTTCGAGCAGATGCACTCGGTCTACACTGCCCAAAAGAACTGGCTCTTCGGGGTCGCTTACAAGTGGTAGACTATTAAAATCCGTGCTCGCCTCCAGTATGTCAGCGAGCTCACGATACGTAATTTCTTTCCAGATGTACAATACGTCACTAATCATAAAGTCCTGCACGTAGACATTGTACATATCCATTTCATATGATGGCGATACCTCCGGTAAATGGGGCAAATGTTTAATATCCGCCAGCATATCATACATCGACGGTTGGAGCTTGCGTGCCACGATGTTAGCAACCAGCGCTGCTACAATTATGGGACCCATATATCGAACCTGACCGGTAATTTCGAACACAATTGCACAGATGGATACCGTGTGTGTGACGGCTCCGGCGAAAGCGGCTGCACCGACTACAGCGTATCCGCCCGGGATGATAGGGGCCAACAATCCAGCACCATACGGTAGACCATCCGGTAGCCACACGTGCAGTGTTTCACCAAATAAGCGACCCAGAGCGGCACCAATTTTGAACAACGGAACAAACATTCCGCACGGTACGGGCATCGTAGATCCAATGATACTGAAGATGTACTGTAAATCGAAAAGACTATATAAAATTTCGTTGATAACCATTTCAAAAATCTTACCGAGAACGCTAAGAAGATAGACAGATGAACGATGGCGCTCGTTTGGGGAGTGGTCCAATTGGAAACGATGTCCGCCTCGTGCGGATCCAGATTTTGCTTGCTCCAGGTGAAGTTGGAGAATAATTGGTGAAAGTGATCGTGGCCGTTCAGCTCGCCGGCCGTATACCGGCCGATACCGTTCGGATACTGCAGCGTTGCGATGATAAATGAAATTATTGCCGGATACAGTAAGCGACTAGTTTGACAAAAGGAAACAAAGTTTAATCGTCTAGGAAGTTGGTTGTTACATCTAAATAACAAACATTAAAATTACGACTCACGTTTTCTGCAGGTATTTATGTATACGAGTTGACTTCATCCACAAGGTGTAAACCTTTATTATCCATACAAAGAGGGCACCCAGCACTCCACATATAACTCTAAAGCAACAAAATAAGAAATTTCACTATTATGGCAATGCAAAGCTTTGCTAAGCGGTTAAGTTAAAGAATTGATCTAACAGCCTTACCCGAACAGGCCAAACACAAACAACTCCTGCGGACAGAACGGGACATCTTGCGTGAAACTGGTTTCGTACAGAGCCGTGATTGTGTTTTCCACATTAAACCACACGAACAGTAAACGGTACAGCATCGTGCCAAAAACGGCTCCCAAAAATCCTCGCCAGTAATTGCGTACGGCAAAGTACGGGGCGGTAGCTTCAATGCTAAACAGCACTCCGCCCACGGGCGATGCGAAGCAGGCACCGATTCCGATGGCCGACGCTGCGGCCAATAGGTCCGTAGTGTGCGCATCGCTGTCCGGTCCGACGCCAATCGATGTCATCACTTTTCCGAACAACTGCGAAAGAATACTGGCAATGTGCACAAAAGGGCCCTCCTTTCCGAGGGGCATTCCCGACCCAAGAACCATCGCCAAGCCGAATACCTTCGCAACCAGCGTGCTGAAGTTCAGATAGCCTTTGATCACTACACCCCGTAATATGGCGCGAATTTCCGTAAACCCAGAACCTATGGCTTGTGGTGAAACAGCTTGCACGAAGCCAGAAGCCAACATAATCAACAGTACCGGTAATGAAACCCAAGTTAAAAACTGCAGAAATCCGTTGTCTGGAACCATGTGAAATACTTTCACTCGACTATTATGTATGAACCAAACGGCTTTATCAATTCCGAATGAGATCACGGCTGTTGCCAAACCCAAGACTACCATAAGCATCCACTCATCCCCCAATCGACCAAAAGTATTTCGCCATAGTTTAGCAAGCCACAAGTAAAATTTGTTTGTGTGAATATCGTGTAGTTCCTGAAAAAAACATAATTAGGTTTTAAGTAAAAATACTAAGTTTAAAGTGGACAGGCAACAGAGAAACGACCTTACCTTACGCCAAGGGTCGTCCACGCTTTTGCGCTTCCAGCCCTTGATTTTCTGTGCTTCCAGTTTCGCATACTTTCCAAGATCGCGAGTATACTTGCCGCACATCTAGAAGAAGAGTTGGAAAATCATGTCAACCACAGTCAATGCAATTTCATCATACCACGGTCGAAGTATAGCCATAAACATTACTGCTTTTGTCATAGGTTCTCGCAGGTCCGGTATTTGTTCCTGGTGGTCGCAGGAGGATATTGTTGTTGTTCGGCGGTTCGATGAATGGTTCTTTGCTGTCCGAAGTCATTGTGCGGTTTTAGTTGTGGACCTTGAAATATACTTTGTTTGTGTTATACTTTTGAACTGTTGTCGTCGGTGCAACCAGGCGGTGTAGATTCGTAGTGTTTCTAGACATAAATTTACCAGAAAAAATATTCTCTTAGTCAATACTTTTAGCCTTATCAAATGTTTTCGTTTCTTCCAATTTTCGTCTTACATATTGAGCATCCCAAAGCAAAATAAGAAATTGATCGCGTGAAACAAAAAAAAATCGTAATGCTTCTTAGCCTGGTGCGATGTCCACATTGGCAGAACTAGCGCCCATTTCTAGGGGGGCTATAGCGCCGGAATTTTTTCGACCGTTTTATTGGTCGGCCAAGTCAATTTTTCTAGAGGGGCTAAATCTCTCCGAGGGGAGGGGGGGAGGGGGTCGTGGTTGATAACGGGATCTACCGACAACCGGTCTCAGACAAGCGCGGTGCCGTTTTGAACGCGACTCCTCCTGATCTCTCGGACGGTTCCAGCTCGTCTCAATTATCTTCTCATATGGGGCGCATTAAAGCTAGCATTGTAAAAGCCCCCGAGTCCCGGCCCGCGTCTAGCAGTCACACCCACACACACCCACCCACCCACACACACACACACACACACGCGCACGCACACACACACACACACACACACACACACACACACACACACACACACACACACACACACACACACACACACACACACACACACACACACACACACACATACACACACACACACATACACACACACACACATACACACACATACACACACACACACACAAACACACACACACACACACACACACACACACACACACACACACACACACACACACACACACACACACACACACACACACACACACACACACACACACACACACACACACACACACACTGCAACGGATACCGCTACATAAATGCACTTTCAAAGATGCCAGTGACACTTACCGTAGGCTGAATAGTTCTCTCTACAAATCCTATTTATTAAGGGTGCAATTTAATTTGCGAAATAATCATAAGAGCATTTGGGCATTCGTAAACTCCAAGAAAAAGGTTTCCCATCCCTTCTAGTGTGATCCTGGGCGGAACGGAACGGAATCCTCGACAATTACCGAATCTTGTGAACTGTTTGCCGATCATTTTTCTTCTGTGTTCGCGAGTGGCTATATAGGGTAAAGAACTAGTTTTAAGCAGTCTAAGCGGGTCACTGATTGTTTTACCTTATTACAAGCGATGGGTTGACTAAGTGGGGGATATCAGCATACCAATCTTCTTGCTATCTTTAGTTCTTCAAGCTGTTACCATTGGAAGACACTATTGTTGAGCTAAACTTTTGATTTTTCGCTTTAAAAGTTGGAGCGGCGGAACTAATTTTGAACAGACCGAACCCATTTTCACCCGCAAGGTGCTTTTTTAAGCAATCCTGAAATCTGAATTTTTTTACGTCCCCTTAAAAAATCCCTCGAACTTTTCCCCCTATTCAGTAAGTTCGCGTTCCTATCCGCGACCTACTAATCGGCATCTGATGCGTAATCGGCATAGCGTATCGGCATCACCCCATCGACAGGCAACCATGTTTTCGCTGCCAACATCTCGTGTGTGCGAAAATGATATAGCATGTCAGCACTGCGTTTCACTCAACTGCCAGCAGTCTGATTTGGGCCCGTTGTCAAATTTTGAGCCCACGACATGTTGTCGCTGACGTTTACTGCAGCTCGTTATAGAGATGTCGATGGGGTGATCGGCATAGATGCGTAAAATGCCATCTGTCTAAATTGTTTATCGGGGCATACACTCACCGCACCGTTCGGCAAACGGTATTCGTCGTCTCTTTTATTCTCTGGTGTTCTTATGGGAAACTGCGAGTTTGACGTCTCACTCGCTGTTCATAAGGATGGTGGGAGAACAAAAGAGGTAAACATATAGCAGTACAAATGATCCGACTCAGAACAGTGTTGTCAAAGCAAATAACATTGAAACACATCGTTGCTTTATTAAATCACTGAGAAAATCTTCGAAAATTATTGAAAAAGCTGTCTTTTGTGTTGTTTTTAATAAAGAAAAATTAATTATAAACATACATTTCTCTTGAAAGTATTGAAACACGTTTTCACCATAGGAGGTTTTAGGTAATTTCAAACTTAAAATTCTTATTTCCAGAACCGAAACAGTGCCTTGGCAACACGATAGTTCATCAGTTGTGCTGCAGCTGCTACTAGTGGTGAACACGTTCCGCCAATTAAGAATTTGTTTTCAGTTTTGCTAGAAAATAATAAAACTTTTGGCTAGTGATAAAGCCTTAGATAATAGAAAAAAAGAGAGTGAATAATATGGTATGTGACAATTGAGTGCTTGACTTTCAGAGCGGTTGTAATCAGTGCTGAAAATTTGATGAATTCGTTAGTAGCGAGGTGGCGATTGCTGAAGAGCAGCTGAAAAATGTACGTTTTTGGACAACAATTTTTAATTCATCATATTTCTTGTCGGAAACTCAGTAAATTGTGTTTGTGTGAATCAAATGTATGGTTAAGTGATTTGTGAAGATGATCCTATCAAAAGATTTTGAAAATATGAATAAAAAAGTGCATTTTCGGATCATTTATGTTCAACTGATTAAAATAGGTAACACTGCTTAACTCGTTCCTTACCCTACTATACAATCTGTTACCGATCACTTTCAAAATGATCGGTACAATAAAAGAGTTTGTTTAGTTTAGCGCTTTTAGTTCGTAAGTTTGTCAATATTTTGTTTTGCGTATGATCGGCTCTTAAGAATTGTTGTTAGTTTGTTAAATTTTTGTTGTTGTTAATACTTTGTTATTTTTGGTTAACATAGGTTTAAATCATACTAACACTACTAATATAAAAAAACAACCGTTAATTAGGCTACGGCAATTTGCGAAAACAAAAACGAAAATATATTGTAGCCGTTTACAAGCCCGTGGAATCCCCGCCAGATATCACTCTAGGGAAATAAAAGAGGCCTTCGGAGCATACCCAGGAACGCGCAGACCAGACGTTGGGGATTTGGAACGAGTTTCATAAGAAACCGTTATTAATTCCCTAGATGGCCGCCACAAAAGAAAAGATTTATTAGACAATGTACCGGAAAACCCGCAACGGCAAAAGACGGCGAAATAGTCCGCACTAAAATTCGCGTTGACGAACGTAAGCTGCTGCCACCTACAAAAGTTTACTGTAGGGGTGAAACGGAATAGGGATTTCTTAAAGAGCGCAAGAGATCGAAACATTTTGGCAGATTTTCACCCACACGTACATACGGGCATTTCTAAGAGTGTGCAAGAGATCGTTTGATGCCGTCAACGCGAATTCAACCACTAAACTAACTCCCATGGATCCTGAACAGCCCTGGAACAGTTCAACCGGTTCGGCGATCTGGCGAAATATCACTATCGAACCTACACCATCCGGTTTAGAAAAGAGAGAGAGGAGGTCATCGGAGATTAGAGGGAGATGGCGAATGAAAAGTGTCGCACAGGGGATTGGGGAAACGATTGAAATCGATCCAGCCAGTCGAGCTCGACCCGTATGGTGGAGTGCACCGATTCTCGAAAAGCTAAAAACTGTGCAGTCTAAAATCGCAATTTGCGCTCTGGCTAAAGTGCAATCTTAAATACGGCTGAGGTTTCTAGACCAGCCATAAAAAGCTTGACTTGTCATGTGGCAAACTGTGTTACGGGTTTCGTGCTATAGCGGGCAACGTGCGGAAACAGTAGTGCGTGACGAAATTGACCCGATCTTACCACGGGTGGCACAGTAACATCTTAAGGCAGTACCACCCACTCTGGGCAGCAGATGACAAAGCAAGCTATTTTTTTATACGGCGGAACGTCGTAAGGCCTCGCTACATATTCTAGACGTTTTCCCGGATATCTGTGGAAGATAAGAACCCCCCAGGTAACATTTTTGTTGTATAATAGCTTATCAAGCACTTGTTCCAGGGGAATTAGCTGTACAATAGTTTAATAAGCTATTACGCAACAAAAATGTTACTTGGGCCACGTTTCGTGCATTCACCTGGATATGTCATCGCACGAAAACTCAGCTATTCGACCGCAAAGCGGTCGAGGTATGTACGTCCTCTCTCTTTCTCTCCTGTGATCCTGCATGTCATCGGTGGGCCCCAACGCGTCGGAATCGGTACCGCAACGTGAAAGTCGAACCAGAAATTCGGAATAAATAGATATAATGGTATATTATCTTTAATTTTTACAAGAGCCGATCCCTTTTCTCTACTGAACTCTTTTTCGTTGTCCGCTTAGTTGTTTCGTGACGGTAAGTAATCGCATGTACTATGTCTCCCGGACACGCTACGACCCTGAGTAGAAAGAGCGAGCCAGCAGGGCACCACGATAGGTTTTAATGTCGATGATGCTTTCCATCAATCAAAACGTGGTCGATTTGCGAGTCTGCCTGTTGTAGTGATCTCCAGGTGACCGATATGGAAGGTTGTGTCAGAAGTTGGTACTTCGAATGGTTGGAGGCGGCGAGTCGGTTTTGTTCGTAAGCGGGTGTGCGCTAGAGATGGTCGGGTAGCGGAAAATTTGCCCGAAACCCGCACCCGTACCCGTACCCGCCGGGTTCGGGCATTGGAAAAAAATAATTTGCGGGTTCGGATCGGGTACGGGTTCTTAATTTTTGTTTTTGAAACCGGCTTACGGGTCCGGTCGGGTATCTCTATTGAATGTTAAATGTGGAGACTAAACTAAAGATGATCGGGTACCCGGGCCCGTCCCGTACTCGACGGGGTTCGGTCGGGTTCGGGTATCAAAAATAATAAACTTGCGGGTTCGGGTCGGGTACGGGTTTTAATTTTTTTCTTAATCGGGTACGGGTCGGGTTCGGGTATTCAAATTTTCATACCCGACCATCTCTAGTGTGCGCTGAACTTTCTAATAACCGGTCTGAATTTTTCTTCCTGGCCAACCAGAACATTGAGGTCTGCGTTGTCGTATTCCCATTCAAGATGCGTGTTAAAACGTTCTTATCGTCCTCAACACTTCCTAAGTGTGAGCAATGCACTTTGATAATGCAAATGTTGAAGAAACGGCCTCTAAGCTATATCCAACTCATATGTATTGCCACAGCTCTGTACCGTAGACTCCTTCCAGCATACATTTTGCACCATAACAATGTCGAACTTGCGGGCCCTCAATAAGTCGAAAAGAACGCGGGTACTTCCCAGAAAATTAAGGCCCTTGCAATTCCTTGTACCTAGCTTCCAATCGTAAGTTCTTTTTCGTTACCTTGGTCTATGCGGATTGTTCCGGTCCATATTCACATTATATACTTCATGCAGAGCCGTAGCGTGACATTGTGGCGCCCTTGGCGGAAACCCAATTTGGCGCTCCCTTGTTTCCTAAGTCGGTGTTCCTTCCAAGTTTATCATTTTTTCGTATTCGCCGTTTATCCAACATTTTGCTGCACTTAGAGTAATTTCGGATAAGGATTCGACGCCTTGCCAGGTGGGTTCACCGGACCCTTCGCTATGGCTGATTAAAAGATAGACATCCGCATGTTATTCAACTCTTTCGTGGTGTTGGCGATCAGCTTCTTCTCCGTATTGGGTTGGCCACCAAATCATTGGAGTTGATGCTTCGTTAGATCTTTGCCTCCTCCCTAAATTTTCCATTGGTAGCAATTGGGGACGTTGGAAGAGTTAGTGATCGTCGTTATGTTTATCTTCCCCGGTTTATCTCTTCTAGTGATCTCTTGGCACGATAAGCTAAGGCCCGGTCCGGCCAAATGACCACATTCTTTGTGTGATACTTGATGAAGGTGGCAACTTCTGTAGATACTACACATTGTATGAGCCCTATTCTGTAAGTCACGTCGAGTGTCACTTTGCTCGACTAGTCGACTTTTAGCATTATGTAAGTCACACGCGACTCGATTTTGTCGAGTAACTCGACTGAGTCCACCGCCAAAAAGCTAGTGACTAAACGGTTAGCAAGTGACGCCTGAGCTAGCTTTGTTTTGGTCGTGCATTGAGCCGCTATGCTGCCCGTTCTTCTTGCACTCGACACTCGACAGTGACTTAGTCGAGCCGAGTTGCTCGACGTGACTTACGGAATAGGGCCCATTCGAATCCCCTCATTCACCGTAAACCCCGAATGAAACAACTGCGGCTTGAACATTCTCTTCTTGCGGATCGTCAGCCACAGAAGGATAATCTTAGGGAAGATATATTTCCGGATACGTAAAGCACTCGGTCCTCTGCCAGTCGTTGCCGTCCAGCGTTAAGTAGTTATGACCATGACATAGTGCTTTGCCGGAAAGATGGTTTTCACCAGCACTTCAGTCGTTCACTGGGTGATTGCCGGGTGCCACTTCCGCATAAAAATGTCCATTTTGGCCAAGTACTTCTTCACCGTTTAGCCGATTGCTCCAACCTCCCGGCCAAAGGCGCGATACGATGAGATCACCTTACTCTCGGTCTTCATCTTTAGCTTCTGCTGTACGTAAAGGTCGCGCAGCTCTGTCGGGCGACCGAAACCAGACATTCAATCAACCCTTTCGCCGATCTCGCGGGAGAGGATGTTGTAACTGCCAGATTGGTTCTATTCAGCGGATGTTTTACTGAAATGCAGGCATTTATGGGCGCCTTCAAGAGCTGGCGCCCTTGGTGGAGGCCAGTCTGGCCAACCGCAGGCTATAGCACTGGCTTCATGTACTGGTATTTTTAAAAGATGACTTGTAAGGTCTGCACCAACCCCCTGTGTCGCCGAAGGACCATTGGGACATTACTGTTTAGCGTCCCATACTGACCCTTCCCTGTTAGCATACGACCTTAGTTCCCACCGGGGTTAGTTACCCGATCTCCACTAAGGTTGCTTGAATCCTGGCTGGTACCACGAGGAGCTAGGAAATTGCTGGATATGAGGCTGAAAACCACTATGGGGTTTATCTTAAGCATTACCCGGCCGTTTACCAACCTGTTCGTAATACCTATTCAACGATTATTGAAATAATTCCTATTTCCATAATATCAGCAAATCAACATATATGCTCGCATCATTAGCAATAGTGTAAAACTCCATGAAATTTCCAATTTTTTGAAGTACCCATGAAGCATTACCAGTGCAATTCAAATGCAAGCCAATAAGAATTGGAATTAGTGATTTGTGAATTGTGAATTGTGAATAAAGCCAAAAGAAATAGGAAACTTCGTGGTTCTTCAATGGTCTTTGCCAATTCGTATAATACTGAAACATACACTGATTTTCCCAAGGATTCTCCAAACAACAAAATTGTCTGTCATGCTTTAGAATAACTTTTTTGTGGCAGCAAATACCTTAAGAACAGTTTTCTAATTTTATTCAATTCCACTAGTCACTTCATTCATTGTTCGCTGCAAATTCACGCTCGGTTGTATCATTTTGTATTTTTGATAAAAATTTTGATTTAATCACATTTTTTGACACGTTGTAAAATAAATATATTCCCGATTTCACATTAAAATGCAATTTACTTGGTTTATTGTTGGCAGAAACTCACTTCAAAATTCATATTTCGCATCAGCTAAAAGTAACACTAGTAAAAACTGTGTTTCAACTGTAAGATCAATGTTCCCGAAAGTCGTTATATATCCATTTATAATTTCGCCAAAGTCTAAAGTCATAATCTTACCAGAAATACGATTGTTTGTTTTTATAATTGTGATAAAATCGAAGAAAAATCTATAATATTAACGATATGTAATTAAGTTACAAAAAATAAGTAATCTTACTTTGGATTTTTTGGAATCAATCAAAACTAGCGCACGTTTTTCCTTTTTCCGGTAAAGATTGCACTTATCGCGATGCACTCGAAAGAAAATTTACATTTTTTGAAACTTTCACAACAAAATTTTTCCACTAATTGCGCGGTATTCGATTTTCTACGAAATGTTGCGATTCACAGCAGCATGTACTAGGGCCGAAGGCAAAGCCGATTGCTTCCGCGAGAGCTCGATCCGGACTGATTTGGCGACATACTAAATCAATTTCCTTTATTTGACACCTTTAAATGGCAGAGAAAACAAAACGGAGACACGTGATTAAATGAATACTATGTCACGCAGACACTGGCTTACTATTGGTAAGAAAACTAGTCTAGTGTGGCTCGCGAAACACTAGTTTCTGGTAAATATCATTCTTACTGATTAGGCAGCAAGAAGCGATGAAAATTAGCGTTATCGAATTAGTTATTAGTTTCAAACAAGACTCCGAACAACTCCTTAACATACATACGTCGTCGATACGTCGTCGTTAATTCGTTCTTTAGCGGCCATTATAAACACATTTGCTGCTCAAATTTCAAATGCTGATTCATAGTTGGGAGTTGATAAAGGCTCACGCTTTATTTTAATCAATATCGAATCTAGAGCCTTTTAATTAAAGTTGTAAAAAAAAACAAGGTTAAATTAAACATGGCAACTGTAGAACTCCAATACCTAGCAGTGAACTGTAGATTTAATCCTCGTCTACTAAGTTCTGTCAAATGGCCCAAGTAACACGTGTACTACCGTAATTGTAAGATTTGAGCAGAGTGACGTTACAGATTTTCTCTATCACACACCCACGCGCTAATACAGGAAAAATATACATGCAAACTGAGATGATAATTTGACTTCTACCTCTAGGGTGACGAAATCTTATTTATCCTTGCACACATTTGCAGAGTTATTTGATTGGAATGATTTTCTAAATACCCGGTCGTGCACCGGTCTTAATTCCCTGGCGAAAAATAACATCCTCTGGTCACCCTATCAGACACTAGAACAGCACAAAAGCATATCACTGTCAATTCGACATAAAGGTCTTGACAATGGAGAACGATTAAGCGGAATTATTAGGTGTCGTCGTCAGTAGATGGCCGCCTATTTGAACCTATGCTCTAATTGGCAGGTGTTGTTGATTTTCTTCTGCCAGAAACGTGAGCATTTCTTCCGCTTAATTAATTGGACAAACTTAAGCAGCCATAGGCGAATAGCAGAGTGATCACAAAGCACAGATTTTAAACGTTTTTTTGTTCATCGAAGCTGCTGAAGTTCCTCTTTTATTTTTTTTAATCCCCAAAATCGATCTTCAGAGTGTTGCCTTTTAGCGCTGAGTGGGCAAAACTAAGCATTTGACATATTCCAGCGTTAAGAGACACAAACAGCACCCATTGTTACCGTGTGAATCGCCTCCTGTTTCACCAATTTTTTAGCAAATACCTTGTAAGATAGTTGCTTAAAGAGTACATTATCTTCCACTACAATACCAGGGATTTTATGAAACAGGAACCGATCTGCATAGTAGGGATAGTGTCCCGTAACGCTGGAATGTGTCATTTACGCTATAGTTATGCAATGTTATCTAGCCCCATCACGAGACTCGGTAGCATGGCCCTAATAAGGCAACCTACCTAAATCGAATACACTATGAACAATCAAGGAAATTCGACTCGAAACATTCGGCATGGACAAAGGCGATGAAATGAGTATATGCAATGAATATTTAGTACCACGGACTGCAGTACGCTAAATTTCGTGGATGGCGACAGCGTGCTGCTCGATCAGCTAGAACCCGGAAGTTCGGCATTATTACACTGCAGTAGATCTGTCGCAAAGGCCAGAAGGTATGGAGGATTCGGCGCGGCAAGGCTCAATTTTACCAGAGCGATGGGACGACCAACGAGCTGGGAACGGGTTTAACAGTAATGGGCAGAATGTAAGAACGCGTAATGGGCTGGAAAGCGATCATCGAGGGGCTGTGTGTGTTGGAGATAAAGGCCGTTTCTTCAACTTCAGCCAGCGTCACAAACGACGATGAGAAGGAAGTGTTCTATGCGCAGCTGGAGGCAACGTACGATAGTTGCTTGCCACAGGACATCAAGATCGTCATCGGCGATATAATTGCCCCGCCCGGCAGGGAAGCATGTATAGACCGACACGAACTGCATCAACTTTGTAACTTTCCCAAGGCCTGGTGATCAGAAGCACCTTCTTTCCCCACAAGAATATCCAGAAAGCCATCTGGAGACCAACCTGGCCAACGAACCTTGGGCCTAATTAACCATATTCTCATCGATTGTCTCGAACATCACCAAAGTACGGTCCCTACGCGGAGCGGATATCGACTCAGACCATCAGCAGTACACGCGCGCTGAAAACTATCGACGGTTTACACTTTGCGACAAAGTCGGCATCCTCAGTTGCCGAAAACTACGCGCGCGTACTGGATGCAGCTCTACCTTCCTCTGTGAAGCCGGATACGTCGATCCTCGAAGAGACGGATGGAGCAGGATACGCTCTCGGCCGTCGATGAGGCCGCAACCGCGGTGCTAGATGAGGAAACCTCGAGCAGCGCGAAATTATTGGTTTGATGGGGAATGTCAACAAGCGATGGAGAGAGAAAAAAGAGCTTAAAAAACTATCTAAGCAATGCCCCGAATTATCGGCCAACTATAGACGAGCGCGGAATGTGTTGACCACGATCCTGAGGATGTAAAGCGCCAGAAGGAGGACAAAGATTGCGAAAAGCTACAACAATTATTCGGGGCCAATAGGCGCGCAAGTTTTATGAGAAGGTGAACCAATCTCGAGAAGGATACACACCGAAGCCTGATATGTGTAAGGACGGTAAGGTAAACCTGGTCACAAACCAGCGCAAGGTGGTCGAGAGGTGAAAGTACTTCTTCCAGGAGCATCTCAAAGGCGATATGACAATAGACGAAACGGAAAGTAACATACGACTGCCTACAAACGATAACAGCGTACCGGCTCTCGATCTCGTAGAAATCCAGACCCGTCAATGCCTCTGGTTAGGGCGCTCGTGATCTCGAAAGCGGGGTTAGACGGCAGGTATTGTAGAAGTATCGGTGCCCTACTGCAACACTGGGCCGCTTTATTTTATTTTATTTTATTTATTTAGTTTACTACATATCCATATAACACAAGTAACCTTATCAAAGTTTGCGTACATTGCATACAGGACACTACCAGGGTATGAAATGGGGAAGGCAAATGAGGAGCATCCAATATAGCTTTAGCTATCCCAAGCCTCTACCTAGCGCCTCCGCGTGGCCAAACCCGGTAATGCTCTATTGAGTAGCCAAGCTAGGAGGTGCGATACTGGATGGTTCCCGGCTGCCTGATCTCAAAATCAAGGTTTTGGGCAGACGGCGGAGCCACACGACCTTGTTAATAGGGAAGCATAAAATAAGTTATTTTAATTATTTTTTTCGTTTTAGCTTATGAAGCACCTGTTGCTATATAGTGAAAACTTTGGTTAATACGAGTGTTGTAGCACAGAGTATAACAGATGAGGCTAGTACTGCACAAATGTCATATCGTCACTTGGTCGATGAGGCAAAATTCGAACATTAGCTTATGCGAAACGATCTTACGCCTCACTCATACACTGTTAATTTAAAAGCTATAAATAAGCGAAAATGTAGTTCATAAGTAGTACAATAAATGATCCGTTAGAGCGAATAAAGACCTGATTACAAGGATTCGATTAGTGGCCACCAATTCAGAGTTATTTAATTAAAATTAGGCCCCGAATCCCGATCTGTTAGTGAGTTGGAGCACTCTTCTCGTTGGGCATTTTTCGTGGCTCACATACGGTGAGCTAGTTTCATCCTGGTCTACAACAACGAGTGCTAATACTGCACATGGATGTTGGATATCAGAAGAAAAAATTAAATTAATTATTAGAAGCACTTATGGAAATTAAAAGGACGCAACTCTATTCCATTCGAAGAACTGCTGGTGAGATTGTTCCATTTTTAACACATTTCATAAATAAACTAGAATCGGGAAGAGGGAGGAACCATCAGAGCACTTGTTTGAAGCGGTGGGCCTAGGGAGAGTGGAACAGTCAACTTTCTAGGGTTAATCTTGGTCCGATTAACAACACATCGTGGATAAAGAACGGGCTCTTCTCCCCACCTGCTGGAGTCATTCTGCACTAAGACGGTTTATTCAACGATTGACTCAGGCGACTTAGCCCTTGAAAGGAGATTCTCTAAGTCCCTGGTACGTGTAGGTGATTCCTCTTTGGTCCTTCATACAAGAGTTGAGAAGCATGACCAATCGTTGAATATGTTCAACTCTTTTTGACCTGATAGGCTTTTTGCTATGAACGGATGTTCTGCTAAGGCAGGTGGTAGTACCATATATTCATTCATATTCATTGCATACAGGACACTACCATATTCGAACAAAGGAACAATAAGAGTTCTAACTAGTTGTAATCGTATAGGTTGTGGAGTGTAATGATGTAGTGCAAGTAATGATTGCACATGATTGCTGTGAGGAACGTGCTGCTCGAGCCAAAGATGCTGAATGATTGCACAGACCCATAAACTTTCTTACCCACGGCTGCTACTTCATATAGCTATCCATGAGTATGCCCAAGTTTTTGATAAACACTGAAAAGGGAATAATCTCGTTTCCAGCCATAATTTGAGCAACTTCATCATAAACCATTCTCTGCATTCTGAAAATGATTGCTTGAGTTTTTCCAGCATTGAATCGAATACCATTTGAGTTACTCCAATCCATAATTTTCTTTATGTCCATATTAATTTTATTTTCGAGAATGTCGATTTCATTACTTTTTCCGGGAAGATATAATTGAAAATCGTCAGCATAAAGATGAAATGTACTGTATAGCAGTTGCACAGGAAGATCGTTAATAAACATCGAGAACAGAAGCGGTCCTAAAATTGATCCTTGCGGGACTCTGCTTGTTACGCTAGCCAAGTCTATGGAGTGTATACGTGGTGTCCTGTCCAGTTTATCTGGGCCACATACTGACGTCGTACTGACACGTTTTATAGTTATGGAAATATATTTTACAGCGAGTTGGATTTTTACTTAATCTGAAGTCGTCGAGAATAATTTTTCTGTGGTTAACCGGATTCCCTTCTTTGTAGGTTCAGGCTCTTTTAGACCCTGAACTGCAATTTTGCGTTTTGCAACGCCCTCTATTTTTAAATGGAGTTCTATGGGAGCTTCGTTAAGCACAGTGAGCATAGGCGAATTCGAGCAAAACTAAGAGCAACCGTTTGCTACCTGGTTGTGATTATTGGAACTACAAAAAAAGTGCAATTCCCAAAACGCTTGCTGGCACCTATATGGAACTCGACTTTAAATGTAATATTTTATTGAATTACCAACAGTGGGAATGATGAAAATGGATAATAAAGGTAAGAAAAAGCATTACCTTTCATTTGATATATATTGTTCCTGCTTCGGGAGATTATTAGAGCTTCGCAAGTGTATTTATGGTTACGAACTGATAGGTTATATCTTTGGTTCTTGGCGCAGATGATGCTAATCAAGAAAATTAATCCGTTAGCATTTGAAAACACATTGGAAAACGCTGAAGACTGAAAATAATTGGTGATTCTCTATCCAGGGTATGTAAACTTTACAGCTGACTCTATGTACTTTTGTTTCATGCGGTACAAAATCAAACATTAACATTTTTCTGCCATAAAGTTAATTAATTCGAATATTTTCACTTACCTTAACGTAGATAAACAAATTTCTTCCAATATTTTGCTATCTAAAATCCTGACAATTGAAAGGGTTAATCAAAAACTGCATTTTATTTCAGTTTTTTTCAAAAATGGATGGAGTTTGACAGCGATTTTACTTTTCATCACTTTTTTATACAGCGCCTCTAAGCGGGCGATAGCTTGCCAAAAACGCCTATTCCTAACCTGGGTTAATTTTGACCTCTTATGATATCGCGGAGTAATTTTAATTTAGCTTTAATCGTTCCCTAATGTATATATTTCATGTCTCATGTAAATTAAAATCCTATTATACCAGTATTATTTTAACAGCCAATTAATTGTATAACCAACCTACACACTTAAAAAACAGCACAGAAGTTGACAAAATTTTGCCGAGATATGGATAGCCGAGTGTTCGATAAAAATTTTATGCACTAGTGATGCTTAAAAAGTGAGTACACTGGAGGACAATTTGCACCAAATAGGCGAATGCGATGTACATACAAAGCACGGTTGCCAGTATGCCAGATAAATCTGGATTTTGCCAGATTTTTGATTGCGCGCCAGACAAACAGACAAAGCTCAAAATCTTCCAGATATTTGGCAATGTGCCAGATTTTTGCCAGATTTCCGATCCTCCGTCTTGCAAAAAGGTCATCACTTCTAATTTTGGACGAAATTTTGCATCTACGGTGAGCAAAACGAGCAAGATTTTTTCAGGAAAACGCCTCCCCATCGGACTAATTGACCACCAGATTTTTGCCAGACACTTTTATTCGTATTCGCCAGATTTTCGGGAAAACCTGTTGGCAACCTTGATACAAAGCAAATACTGAGTAAGTAACATTTTTTCACTTCTGTAATTATTTCAGCAAGGGTAAAATGGCGACAGTATTATTTGCATCTTCTGCCGGCGATCAATCACTGGTTATGTAAAAGGTCTCGGACATCACTTGTCATGGCATATACAAAAAGAACACTTTCAAAAAGATGCAATTTTTTATGATTGCACCTTTAAAAAATGCAATATGAGGTATACAAACCTGAAAACGCTTAAACGCCATACCGTAAAGAAGCATCCGTATCAGTCGAATGTATCTTCAGTGGTGCTCAGTGGTCACAACATTGATGAATCTGCTGAAGAAAATGTTACATCCGCTGAGGCAGAATCAAATTACGACAGAGATAAGGAAATTCTTTCTCTCGATGAAATTTAAAAAATAGCCTCTTTGAGTATATGTCGCTTAACCGGTGATGTTGGACTTCCACAGTCAAAAATATTGGAAACTATTAATATTTGTGAAAATATCATTCGAATTACGGTGTTCGGTAAAAGAATTTAAGTGTGTACCTATGGGTATAGGGTAGAAATGAGAAAACTATCATTATTTACTGATAGTTATCAATAAGCAATAATATCATTAAGTATCAGTAAGGTTTCGCAGTTATTAATGCCTACTGATACAGTTACGTCGTCCCGTTAGAAAAATCAGTTGGATTAAAGTTAATGGCCGGTAGTTGCGTACGATAGACAAAAGTGACACAATATGTTGTGGTTGTCGTCAGCAGCCTAGAACCGGGGTGGTTCGTCCTGTTTCAAGCAGTCGTCTCTATTCAACTCGAGCTTGGGCCATTCGTCGCAAATTTCCCAGTCGTCTCAAAAGTCATAAACCACTTTCGACTTGGTCAAGCCATCTTGCATGTTTAGTTTTCGTGTTTCCGGTGCCGGTGGGGTTGTTGAAAAGAACTGTTGTCGTTGCTCTAAAAATACAAAATAAGAAAACTTATCCAATTTAATTCTACTATGTGTATTTTATTCACGACAAATACGTATTTCGTCTACGACTTGCAGGCCTCCTCAGTGTCTGTTTTCGAACTTCGAGGAAGCCTGCAAGTCGTAGGCGAAATACGTATCTGTCGTGAATAAAATACACATAGTAGAATTAAATTGGATAAGTTTTCTTATTTTTTAGTTTTTAGGTTTCGTATTCTACTAAGACGCTCCAAAAACTTCAGTCAGTCGTTGCTCTGTCGTCCGGCATCCTTACGACGTGCCCGGCCTACCGTAGCCTACCGACTTTCGTCAGATGTAGATGGGAGTCTCTGGGATTCACAAGCAGTGAAAGTATGTCGTGATTCATATACTTGTACCCTTAATGAAAATCATGCCTCTCGTTTCGATACCCGCTGGTCGGAACACCGTCTCAAGAGTGATGTTGAACAGCATACTGGATAAGCTGTCACCTTGTCCTCGCCGTGTCTCGAAGGGACTCGATTGTGTCCCCGAGACGTGCGAAACACATCACTCGTGCCAATGTATAGCTCTGATTAGTCGCGTCAGTTTATTCGGAGAACCGGTTTCATGCATTATGTGCCATAGCTGGTCCCGATGTATCGTATGCTGCTTTGAAATCAAAAAGAAATGTGATCCGAGGACACGATGTACGCTCAACATTTCTGCAAGATCTGTCGGATGGAAAAAATCTGGTCGGTAGTTGCGCGAGCCCCCATGAAGCCCACCTGATAAATTACAATGAATAATGCAGCTATTACAATTTCCTATTTTTTGCTACAATGCCAGGATAGGTAAAATTACTGATATTTACTGATAGTTGTCAGTAACCGTAACGTACTGAAACTACTGATGATTATCAGTAACGATTTTTAATGATAGTTCCCATCCCTATTATGTGGTAAAGAAGCGAAACGATAACACGGCACTTCACTGGATAATTTCAAGGATATATGAGGAGGAGAAACTACCGGAGAACTGGATGGAAGGTGTTTTTTACCCCATCTATGAAAATAACGATCGACAAGATTGCTGCAATTACCGCAACATTACGCTGGTCAACCTCGCCTACAAGGTGCTATTCCAGATTTTGTTACGGCGTCTATCTCTAATAGTAAAAGAATACGTTGGGCAGTACCAGACGGGATTTATAGGATCAAAGGAATCAAATTTTCGCTCTGACAACTCCTTCAGAAATGTCGGGGGTATGAAATGGGGTAGGCGACTAGGAAAAGCACCCAACATGATAGCCCCTACCTAGCGCCTCCACATGGCCATTCCTGGAAATACTTCAATTTGTATAATTGAGTAGCCAAGCTAGGAGGTGAGAGGTTGTGTAGTTTTCAGTTTCTAACCTTACAACTGTAACTTTAGGCAACCATTGAACCACACGACTTTATTTTCAAGTGTTATATTATTTAAACTAATATTTTCTGTAGACTAATCTATTGTCAGAGAGCGAAATAAGGCGCTATATCGTTGGCCAATTGCAACCTGGCTTTTGGTCTAAATAATATTAGTTCATCCCCGAGGGTCCGGAGTATCACTTAACCTTTATTAGCGACTGTAAATAAATCATTATCTTTATGGGAAGCGTTTGGTACGGGAGGTCTACGCTTTCTTCCTTCCCTTGATTTCAATGAGTTTAATAAAATTGGACATTATTTCTTGTTCCAATGGATTCCTTCGAATTCTCTCTGTGGTACACGCTGCGTAGTTGGCCTGGCCGTTGACAAGAAAGATGATTGATTCAAGTAATCGTCATTTTTCAGGATGCTTTCAAGAATTGGCTGCGTTAGTGTGAGATTAGATTAGATGACAAACTCCTTTAGAAATGTCGAGTGTACGACGTACCCATAGGTCAGTCAACGGCTATGGCAGATAAAGCGCGAAAACAGTTTTCCGGACAAACTGACGCGGCTGATCAAAGCTACCCTGGAGAGAGTGATGTGCTACGGGTGTGTTTGAGGGACACTCTCGAGTCCTTTTGAATCGCGCGACGGGTTGCGGCAAGGGGATGGACTGTCCTGTATGTTATTCAATATCGCTATTGAAGGTGTGATTCGGCGAGCGAGGATCGAAACGAGAGGAACGAGAGCAGCCAACTCTTAGCCTTCGCATACGACTCCGACATTATTACTAGACACCTCGGGAACGACGGAGGCAATCTACGCCATACTAAAAACGGTTGAAAGAAAGCTGTTGCGGACTATTTTTGGCGAAGTATAAATGGATAGTAGAAAGTGGCGTAGGCGTATGAACCACCAGTTGCAGGTACTACTTGAAGAGATTCCCATCTTAGGTCTTACACATCTGGCGAAATTTGGGAAACAACGGTGGGCCAGCCACGTCGTGGCAAGAATACCGGACGATTATGCAGTGAAATGGGTTCTCTTTAAGAACCCCTGCGGAACCAGGAATAGAGGTTCGACGTGCTAGATGGCTCGACCGAGTTGAAGCCGACTTGCGTGTGTGTCGAAGACAAGCAACGAATTGGTTACGAGTTGCCCAGGACTAAGCCACCCCGGCTTTTTGCTGCTAGAAGTGCGTTAAAACAATCGAACAAAATAAGAAGCACACTAAACGGCGATTTCTTTTCACTAAGCTGTGCAATGAAAAAAATCATTAGTCAGGAAGTTCTAAAGCTTAGATACTGGTTTATTTAATTTGTCTTCCGTTTACAAACGTTCCAAATGTAAATATGAGTTAGTTACATAAGTTATTTCTCTGATTTTCAATTATGTCGAAAATTACGTGTCTCATTTGCTGCAGTAAAATCATAGAATATTTCCTAACTTAAAAACTAAAATCAAAGGCTACAGTTATGCGGTATTCCTTTGAAAGATTAAGTGCCTCCTTTGCGGATGGGTTACGGTCGTTATACTCATGCGTATGTCTGGCTGATGAGAGGGGGATTAAAATTATCATCCATTGCTGTTACTTATACTCTAATATGAACTGTAGTACTTGTGTGACAAACTTGTTTTGTTTAACATTGTTGAATTCGAACAGATATGAGTTTCAAAATTACAAACGGAAGCGGCCTTTCTATGTTGTCTGTGCGACGTACGAGAAGAATGTCATACCACTTATTACGTGTCACAAAAGTAGTAGTATTAAGCTTTTAATCTATGAATTTGTTCTGAGACTTGCGAGCGCCGGCAAAAAGTTCAATATAACGATTGCCCATCTTTTCCTTGTGCTTTTTCATTGCCTTAGTCGCTTCCTCTACGGTTTCGAAATAGGCATCACCCTCACCGGAGGGACGACCTCTGGAATCAAATTGAACATCGCATTTAACAGGTCTAAGCGGCATGAAAAAGTCCTGAATATCCTGCTCGTCACAACTGAACGGCATGCCTCGCAAGTGCACACAGAACAGATTTTGTTCACCACTCTTGTAGAAGTCATTACTGGTGAAGTTATTTCCACCGCCACCTCCGAGGCTGTTGTTTCCATAGCCGTTACCGCCGCCACCACCACCGCCGCCGAAGCTGCTAAAATTGTTGCCACCAACTTGACCACCTCCGGAACGGAAACCGCCGCGATCAGAGTCGAAGCCTCCATTGTTGGAACCGCCACCGCCGCCTCCGTAGTTGTTACCGAATCCACCACCACTGTTGTATCCACCACCACTGTTATAACCACCACCACCACCACTTCCGCCGCTATTATAGCCACCGCCGCTTCCACCACCACCACCGCCGCCGGAATTACCGCGTCCAGAGCCGTAGTTGGTGCCACCGCCGCGTTCTGAAAAACAAAGAATGAACAATTTGTTTGGCGTTCTTATATACGGACTGCCGTCACGGTCTGCCTGTATTCGTGTTAAGGGATGTTGAGGGCTGTGAGGATCATCTGAGTTGTGATGCTGACGAATTGTATGTTCCTAAATATTCGAAACTAAGTTCGAAATTCATAATTATCTGCCTTCGTTTCGATTGATTTACAACAAGCGACGTCTAGCAAAGTGATTAAAGCTGTTATAAAGGTGGGTTTCTGATTGGGCAAAAATTACGATTTTTCAAATTTTAATCATTGGTTACCTGTCATGTAGTCTTAGAATTAGAGTAAAGTGAAGAATAAAGGTAGCGTCGTTACTTGATCTAGTTAAATGACCTGATCGTTTAAAAATACTTTGTGAATTGGAGCTTCATTTTTAATCGGTTTAAATGACACCACCACCAGGACAAATACATTTTCCAAACACCTATCGAATTTGCTTTTGATTCAGTTCCATGAAGGAGTTAGATTGATAGAAATATTAAATAAATCAGACACATAGCTCATATCGATTACAGAAGCTAACCCACTAAAGAGTGCATAGTTCCTAACAGTTGGAAGCTTTCCGGTATGTTTCCAGTGTTTAAAAAAGGTGACAATCGTAATGTGGAATTACAGAGGCATTACCTACATCACTTTGTGTGCTCGAAAATTTTTGAAATCATCATCAATGAGCTATTCATAAGCCGTAAACACTACATCACGTCGGAGCGACACGGTTTCTATCCGAAACGTTCGGCAACCACCACTAAGTGCACCGGCGTATACCGATCGGTATGGAAAACGGTATTTGACCGAGTTTATCAAGAATTTTTTTTACAAAAACTCGAAAAACTAGGAATCTCGCCTGCTCTTATGGATTGGTTCCGTTCTTACCTGATGAATGCCTCTTTGTGTGAAAATCGGATTGCAACTTACAACACAATTTACGAATATCTCAGGAGTACCGCAAGGCAGTAACTCAAGACCAATACCCTTTACGTTGTTCATGTAGATGACGTAAAATTATTCAAGGTCGTTCGAAACAGTCTGGATTATTGCGGTGAGCTTCTTCAGCAGCTCGTTCACGTTTTTCATAATTGATTTTCGCAAACTTTTCGGATCGTAAGCATCCAAAAGTTGCGTTATCCCCTACCATCGGATAAAAAAAACCCTGTTATGTTCAGTTACACCATCCATGTCCAACCAGCCACTATGTTGAGTCACACAGGTACGCGACCTAGGAGTTTCTCTAGATAATACCGCTTTCGTTTAGAATATACTACAGTGCAACTGTTTCGAAAATTAACCGACTCAAATAGCCAATGAGTTCCGGGATTCTTTGTGCCACAAGTCGTTACACTTCTTTTTAGTGCGACCGATGCTCGAAACCAGTTCTATTGTTTGGTGTCCGTATAAGAGCACCTGGATTGCACAAATAGAATCGGTGCAACGACAATTCGTTCGTTTTGCTCTCAGATTCCTGCCTTGACTTGATCCCTTGCCGGTACCAACTAATAGTGATCGCTGTCAAGTTCTGGGTGTTGCAAACACTGGGACAAAGAAAATTTGATGCCCAGGCTGTGTTCATCAGAAAGGTATTCATTGGCGAAATCGACTCCCGTTAGACTCCAAAATATCAAAAAATGACTAAATGTAAGCTTCCGCCGGCAGTATAGTCGAATTCAGTCTGTACTTCCACGCCCGGTTTCAGAATCCGCCGTTTTTTTTTCATGTAGGGTGCGACCAATTTTTCACTGCGACCATGACCTGTTGAAAAACCTTAATCTTTTATTAAAAATTGCCGGACATCGGCATAACAGGTGTTCCGAGTCTTCTTTTTCTATGCGACGTGTATCATCTTGAAGTTTTCCCATAAACTTCGAATGATAGTGACTCGGACAATGTCCTGTTATAAGACCACTATAAATGCTAAGATCTTTCTTGGAAAGCTCCAGGATTTTGCGAGTCAAAGAAATGTTTGGAGAAATAAACCGCTTCGACTGCCCAGCATTGAAAGCATTATTCAATTTTGATTCCACTTTCGTACATTCCCATGCTTTTAGCTCCATTTTTAAAGCAGAAGCAGAAAAAACACAGAAGAGCTTAGTTTCCATTAATTCCACAGTAACCTGGGCCCAAATACAAGTTGACTTGATTACAAGACAATTTTTGTATTCATTGAATACATTCCCAGGCATTTTTTGACGTGCATGCCGCCGACTTTAAAGCGTTTCAAGCTGCTTGGCTGTCGGACATGATGCATATATTTGAATGGCCATAGTTTCTGCGCAAGCACACAGTCGAACATTCTAGAATTGCTAGGAACACAGTTAGCCACCTGCCCGTAGGAATTGACATAGATATTCCTGGGATAAACCAAGTTGATTGTCCATTCCTAAACCATCTGTGCACAAAACGATCAAACCTGGGTGAAGATCGAGACTACCATTGTCTTTAGAATCACGCCTAGGCGGAAATGCAGGAAATATTCGATCGAAATTGTATTTTTTCGCAGTCCAGTCCACATTATTGATAACCAGAGCATTAATACCGTGGACGCACCATACTTGACGCGGGTCTAAAGTTGACGCACTTTTCAGAAATTTTCTATAATAACTTATCTTGACTATTAATATTTCGCAAAAGTGTACCTTTGACACTTTGTTTACACTTATGAAACGCATTCATGCCATAAAAAGCTTTTGATTGGTCATTTATAATTTTTTCCTTTTTTCCTTTTTTTCGGGTTATCCAACTGGTCGCTTAATAGCGTATAAAACTCTGCGCTGGGCCCTTTTGTGTTGTCAACAAAGTGTCAGGGAGACCTCAAACATCAATTCTACCTGACGAGACAGGCACTGGCGCCCACTAAAACACAGGTAGAGCCCCAAGCATAGCCGTCACGCCTATACCCGCAGGCGGAGGCGTTTCGGCCCTGCGCGGACTCCACGAACTGATCTAAGATCTCTCTGCCAAAGGCCGGAATGTCATATTTTAAATATAATGATGATGATGACGATGATGATGATAATGATGATGATGAGAAGAAAAATAATAGATCGAATTTGTAAATGTGCTTTGGACTTTTTGTACCACTCGAGTTGCAATATGTGGTATAGTGAAGAAGTGGAGAATTCGTCAGCCCCGCCTGACACTGGTCTTCAACCGCGCGCCCGCTTTTAATTTTCCAACACAAACAACCACAAATGAACCAATAGATAAGACAAATTTCGGAGCAACTCGGATCAACTTATCAGGGCAAATTTAATCTTTCATCCCCTTAGCATTCACAATGCATTCCCACGATACAAAGTAAATTGAGCGCAGCACAAGCTGGACGTTCGCGGTAGTCGACAGAAGCTTCAAAATATAGAGACTCGCCCGCCGAGACCAAAGTGCTGTAAAGCTCTGGGCTTAAACGTCTCTTTAAGACTCGACCCCTTCCCATAGACAGAGCCCGCGGGCAGCCATCAGAGCTCAGGACAGCCACGGGGCCAGTGCAAAAATCCTACTCTATCTAGCAGCACCGCCTAGCCGAAACTTGAACACGCGACACGAATTGACCTAATTTTCCCATCTGCTACCTAAGAAGTGCTATTACCCGTAATCATTACAGAGTGGTCCTTCGGCATCCAATCGGATCTGGTATCCCGCTTACATCCCCTTACTAACCCTAAGCCCCCGACCAACTCAATCAATCCGACATTTTACGGAGATATTTGTGACAGTTGTTATAAACAGGGATGAATCCCAGAAAACTTCATCTATTGTCAGAGATCCCCATACTGGCCTTATTCTTAAACGGAATAAAAGCACTTTCTGAACAACGCAACAATCACATTTGGTAAATTTTTACCCCGAGTCCCACTTGAAATCACAAAAGTATTTTGATATATACCCACATTCAGAAGTAAACGTGACCGCTGTTCATTTACTGATTAGTTAAAAAGCCCTACACCACGACAAGGTTCAGTTTTATCGTAGGGGCTTTTGATTGGTCATTTATAATTGTAAATAAAAAATAAACAGAAAGGGTGTTTGTCAAATGCGCCATTTTTTTCCTACCTTAGCACAAACGCTAAAGAAACACTCAACTATGTTTTATATTTTTTAACGCGTAAAAGTCCTTTTTTGTTCTAATATCTTCGAAAACTGTTAAAACTTAAGTATTATTAATATATTGTATACGTTATTCGAACTGTAAAAGCTTTTTAGCTTATTTCTGGACAAAAATGTTTTGCGTCAAATTAGGCTCTTAGTGTTCCTTATTATTTACAGAGTAAGATATAAAAAGTATGTCATCTATTCCGACACTAAATATCTCGTAAGTCACCAAGAAAGATATTTGTTCAACAGTTTACCGTCCCATTAGGTGTTACAGAGGCCACAGTTCGTCGGAAAAAGCTGCAGAAAACACTTTCCCAGGGCAAACATATGGTTTTAGCGTTGGAGAGGAGGTCCTATAAACTGTAAATGACTTGTTTTGCTTATGCGTAAAATCAAGTTCCCCAAACGGGTAGGGCAATCAAAAATATTGGTTTAGGTTAAATTAGGACACTTTTTTCGTTTGTCTGACCGATCCAACCCCGCAGTTACTGCAGTTTCCGGTAAGTGGCTAATTTAGTTTTTCCTGCGACACCCTGAATCTTGATACTTTCCTAGCTGTCATTCAAAACAATGTATAACTGTTTTAGGAAAGTCATTTCCAGAATTTTCATTGTTAAACACAAATTATGCCAGATTTTTGAATAGCCTGGTTGTGTTTGCAATATAAACATATCGGCTGAGGGCTGTCCCAATTCTCCCAACGTTTTCGCAAAAACTGGGGTGAAATATATCCACACAAATAACGAAAACCTTGTGTAACTATTTAAAATAATGCGCAGTTATCTAAAATACAAAATACATCGTCGTTTTTGTTAAATTATACTAATTTTTCAAGTGCGTCAAATAAGGAACATTTCGCGTCAAATAAGGCACGTTGCAAAATTCATGCGTCAATTTAGGAACCCCGAGCGTCTCACAAAAACTTGACAAAATATAAAGAATTCAATGCATATTTACTGTTTGTTTATTTTTTACATATTCTTTGCTAGTCTAACTATTACTGTGCAAAACCTTGACTTTATTGGCCAAACCGTCATTTTGTAATTAATGTTTAAAATTGAAAATTTCTTAACCGCGTCAAATTTGGTGCTTGCACGGTACTAATAGTTTTTGGAATCCTGAGATGACCTGTAGGATCACCTTTCAAAAGGTGCATGGATCGTTTGATCCTCAGAGCACTATTTTCAGCTGCTAGTTGTATAAACTGACGCAATGGAAGCATATAGAGTAAGGCATCCAATGCCATCAATGGTGAACTTCTCTTTGCACCTATTATTGAGTGGCTATAGCCTTTGAAGTCTCTAGCTTTCTTTTTCGTTTTTGGCCAACAGACCAACGAAGCACAGATAATCCTGGATTTCACAATACCCGAACAGATCCAATGGATCTAACTGGCCGCGTCTTTGATTTTACGCACTGATACGATTGTTTATTGTCCATTCGTCTACCTTCGATAGATTCTTAGTGGACTGCTATCATCGATTCTTCAAGAGCGTCGCGGTTTTCAGGTAAATCATGGACGCGCCTTCTTGGTTAATATTCTAATGGAATCCAATACAGGTCTGTATCAGCTAACGTGAAGCATTTTGGTCCGTATACTCCGTCCACCCTAGCTTGCATCGCACTGCGATTGGCCTCTCAGCGTCACCAGCCTTCATTTCTAAGGGGGAGGAGGAATGAATGTTGTTGAGTCCGATCAGCAGTTTCGGTTGTCGGTCAAACGACTCAATCGACAGATTTCGCAAGTGTTCGTAACGTGTGGGTAGTTCCCTCGAATCCAACATTTGACACGGCAACAGCACTTTCTGTACACTAGAAATACTGGACTGTGCAAGAGCAATTTACTATTCGCGCTCACTCCAACGTCTGGACGCCCATAGATTTATTCGCCGAGATTCTGTTTCCTCGCGTGTGGCGTCGGCTGTCCACCTGATCGTCAAAGCTTTCTGCTCACTGGAGATGCCCAACTGATTCGTTAAGTTTTTCTCTACCAATGTCACTGAAGCACTCTCTTGCCTCGCCTTGAAACGCTAGCACTTTAATTGACCTGTCACTGCAGTCTAACCGCACCGGTATCATTCAGAGCTTAACCGACCCGCTTGACCGAAAATGCGCACTAAATTTCGACACGTTTCCGACTGGGTGCATCAATGCAGCGGATTTTAAGTCGGCATTGTCCATCGTGGTCATCCGGGCACACACAACACATTTTTTTCACGTGTCACCAGCTTTAACCGATCGGAATGCGAAAACCTTTTGAATTCTAGACCGTTCCTCAGACGATGGTTCGTATTGTGGCTTACCTTGCTGGGTTTCAGGATCTTACGCTCGTTCGCTTCAATACTCTCCATCAGCTTCGCTCTAGCAGACTGTCCATTTCCGTTAGATCTGAACTGTGACTCATTGTCGAAGTCTACGTTAGCTTCACATGCATCTGCCAGTAGATGCGGGAGAAAGTTCGTCAGGGTTCGCAAGGTAACTTCTCTTACGAGCGTCTTATAGCGGACCCACTTCCGCTTATCACTACTTAGGTGGCTTGCCGTCCTAAGACAAAGCCTGTTGAACAAAGTTTCTCGCTCCACCTGGTCTAACCATCTTGCTCGCTGCGCTTCTGGTCGTCTTGTTCCTACCGGATTTGAGGCGAACACCATCTTTGCAGGGCAGTTGTCCGGCATTCTTGCAACATGCCTTGCCCATCGTATCCGTCCAGCTTTAGCCACCTTCTGGATACTGAGTTCGCCATAGAGCTGTGCGAGTTTATGGTGAACCATAAACTCGCACAGCTCTATGGCGAACTCAGTATCCAGAAGGTGGCTAAAGCTGGACGGATGAATCCTCCGCACCCATACTCCGTTCTCCTGTATGCCACCAAAAATCGTTCTTAGCACTCGTCGTTCGAAAACTCCGAGCACTCGCAGGTCCTCCTCGAGCATTGTCCATGTTTCATGCCCGTAGAGAACCGGTCTAATGAGCGTCTGGTACAGGGTGCACTTTAATACGGGGACTTAGTCTGCTCGACCGCAATTGCAATTTCGTTTATCAGAGTCGAGTAATTTGTCGACCAAGTCCTGAATCAACAGAGGATGTTGAACCAGATTTTGAAGTCCCGAAACTTCCAAGTGTTCGCACCGTT
Source organism: Sabethes cyaneus (assembly GCF_943734655.1). Lineage (NCBI taxonomy): Eukaryota > Metazoa > Arthropoda > Insecta > Diptera > Culicidae > Sabethes > Sabethes cyaneus. Next base: position 18,309,841 of record NC_071353.1, read on the forward strand.
GCTATACCGCGTTTCCGAAGGGAATAAAACTAGCAAGCTTATCCGATCTTGGTAACTCTAATCTGCGAACCTTCTATAGAAGACTCTTCAGCAGTTGCTCTGGACGACCATAATGCATACGAAGTTTTTCGATGACTCTTGGGACCGACTGCGGAAGAAGCAGTTGCCCACTGACCAAGTTTAGCGCATCACTCGTTAGGAATTCTTGCAATCGAACTAAGTTTTCATGGTCCATAAGACATAAGAGGTCTTCAGTCCAGCTCTATTACTTACTTCTCAAACGCCAACTGATTAACTTCCATTCCCCTCACTTGCTTACTCTTTTCTTTGAACTGTCTCTCGCATCAGTCTGTTTTCTTCTTCTTCCGTTTGCATCTTGCTATCAATTTCAATTCTCTTTTTCTCCATTGGAAGCATCATTTTTCTCTTCACTTCGCCTGTCCATCCGTTACCACCGGAGGTATTTGTGATGAATCTAGACGATTGTTGCGACGATGCCTCATCCAAACTGTACTACTTTTAGAGTTATTTATAAGCAAGCCATTTTTCCTTGACCACGTAGATATGCGACTCAGGTCCCGTTAACCATGCTAAGAATTTCAGCCTCCGGGACTCCAATTCGAAGAACGTACAACTGAAGGGCATCGGCATACAGTTGGATGGAGCAGTACTTAAGCACATTAGGGAGGTCGTTAATATAACAGCAGAGCAGTAATGGTCCAAGTACAGATCCTTGAGGAATCCCAGAACTAACTTCAGCACTGCGCGAGAGTCGGCTTCCATATGATACAGTTTGCATACGATTCAAGGAAAAAGATCCAACAAGTCCCACTGCCTCTGCAAAAAAGCTAAACTGCGTAGCTAACTTTTTACACAAAGTGAGTATTTAAAAAAATCTAGATTTCATATTGCGATACAATTTTACTCGGAAATGAGTTTCACTCATTCATGTTTGAATTATTTTTCGATCAACGAGGAAGTGAGCAAAATTATCCATTTAACGAAATTTTCTCATCCAAATTTCACTTCTATCTGTCCTTTCACATCACGTATCCTCTTCTAGAGCAGTAGCTGCTGTTCCGCCGTATGTTTGTTGTTACGAAATTCGTTGTCTTCAATGACTATTGAATGTGCGTTTCTTACTTTTAACCCTCTCTGTCCCAGGGGTGTTTTGGTGGTTTGCAGTTTTTGATCATGTAAAAAAGCTATTAATTAACAATTCGTCAAATGCAACTATACACCTTGTAAAACAATGTTTTTACTACGTTACAAAATCAAAATATCCATATTTGAATGCCTCAAAAATTTTATCGGTCGATTTTAGAATCGGAAGTCATGGAGCACCTGTGCTACCATGGGACAGAGAGGGTTAATACAAGAGATTTTAAAAAAATGACTGACACTTTCACGCTCAAGTGGTTTTTCCCAGACTTCTGTCGTGCTCTGCAAAATATTTCAATTCTCGATGTTTTATTGGCAAAGCACAGATCACAGAAGACGAATCGATTTGCTCTCTCTCAGTCGAATGTTATGTTCATGTGACGTGACGAGTTTTGTCACAGAGCAAATCGTTCCAGTCCATATAATTGCCTATCGCATATTCTCTTTATGACAAGGATCGAATGGTCTCGTGTCTCCAGTGTGCGAAGAAAATATTAGCTCTGCTTGTCGTTGTGCTCCTTCTGCGCAAGATGAGTGGTCGTAAGAGAAAACAGTATTCAGGCATCGTCCGGAGGGAGAAGAAACGATTGAACAGAAAACGAAAGCAACTCGATCGTTGTGAGAAGCAGATTGCTCTGCCGCTGTATGTCTGCATGAGATGAGCAAAATGAAGCCTGGTTTTACCTCGCTTTTCACCACCAGCAAATTTCATACCTGACGAAATGACGTAAATTTCTCTTCGAGCCACATATTCGTTTTTCAGTTACCGATGTTAGCTAAAGTTTGACTCTAAAATAAAGTTTAATGGAAAACTTTTGCATTTTTTCCGTATGCCAACCATCCTGCTAGACTTGTCAAGAACAATTCTCGTATATTTTCCACATACAGCGGGTCTTAACCAAACCTACCGTATTGGAGAAAGTTCCCCACTTACTCTATTTCCCTAGGCGGGTTCTCCAATGCTTTCTCCCATTCTGCTGACAGGAAAAATACACTCCGCGCGTGAGTTTCTTATACGTTTTTTCTGCGCATGTTAACTCGTCAACTCATGCCCAAGCGGAGGGTGATATTGACGAGTGTGAAAATTGATAACAAAATTGATTTGGCGAAGAGTGTCGCTCGCACTCTTATCTTCTCGCAGCTTCAAACTCTATAGCGCCCATTGCGGCTAACTCTAGAACCCGCCATGGTGCCATGGACACGCGGAAATCTTTATATGTTTGATTTTCGTTCTCCGAGCCACAAGCCATGCAGAAAAGGCTGTTTATTTGAACTTGTGTTTAATTATAATTCCGCCGCGCGCCCTTGGCAAACTGGGCTGCGCATTCTAAGAAATATTTTCGTTACTTAATACCACCGTTGGCCGTTCTTCTTTCTGACCAACGCGGCTTATTTTACTTTGCATGAATTGATCGGCTTTTACTCCTCCGGGTCCAAGCCTAATCCTAAAATTCGTAACGTGGAAGGTAGGATCGCTGCACCCGTATTTTGGTTACAACTTGTAACCTTCATCAGCCAGTTTAACGACTGCCGTGAGACAGCGAAATTTCTCCCACATTTTTCTCGTTTATTCGTGAATTCTACTAAGATACTCGATTTATAATTATTCTATAAAACGTTATTTCGCAGAGACGTCTTTGATGAGGTTCTCGGCTGTTCTGCGAAAAGAGTTACGTGAAATGCCAAATTTTGTCGAGCTGCACTCGCATTTACTTCGATGTTCTGCGAATCGAGTCACATGCCGCAAAAGGTCCGTCCTAAATTCTAATGTCATTTGACTTGACTAACGCCGAACGGGAAACGCGAGTGTTTACAAATTTAAATTTGCCATATTTTCGCGAATCACGCAACTAATTTTCCAATCTATGGTGTGTGCGTCGTACTTCTTTATCGATTTCGAAGTGTGCTTGGCTACTCAATAAAGCGATCATTGCGGTTGTTTAAAAACTTCCCCGATTTTGTTCAAAATTCCCTGATCATTCCAGGTCATTTCAAATTCCCTGATAATTCCAGATTTCCCAGTTGCCACCCTGTTTGGACTTTGCATGATTTGCTGATTGAACAGGGAAAATGTGTTCTCATCATTAACTGTAATCTTTCATTAGTAATGGTGGTAGAATGATGATTAGTTAGGATTTTCCTCGGTCTGGCAGGTGCTGAGTTATTTTCGTTATTCTCACATGTATGCCTCCAATGAGTCCTCTTTGATCTTCGTATTTCCCTAGGCAGTCTGGCCCAGTTGAATAACTTCATAACGAAATTACTCTAAGGTTTTGTTCCACCAAGGTACATTTCCGTTCGTACTATCTTTCCAACACAGCTATCGTAATAAGTTTGTTGGAGCAGGTTTGAAAGTTGTTTCGAGTTGTCCTCAAGTTCTTTATATGTTCTTGAGCAACCTCTCTCAAGCTCTTGCCTCCAGTCATCAGTTTAAAATTATCTTATGTTTTCCTGGGAGTTCTTAAAAATTATAATCTATAAGTTGTTGAATAACTTGCTAATCATATATGATTTGCTTGTGATCGGACAAGGATTCTTCGTCTGCACATGCCAATTCTTTTTATCGGTCATCGTTGGACTACAAAACGTTAAGTCAAATACTTCTTGCCTTATTTCATTCACAAAAGTCGTACAATTTACCGTTATTGGCAACTCCAATTTATATTCCGTAATACGGTTTCGACAAATGTTTCGATTAGAATTGCTGATATTCGAAATAAGAATTTTCTTTATCCTAAAATTACTTTCCTGTACGCAACAAAATATTTGCTGCTACCTAAACTGCCAGCAAAATTCGTTATACGCTCAGTTGAATCTCCAGCCGATTCCCACCCACACCATTACCAACATTATACGCACTTATTCTGCGTACCCGGTTTGCCGAGGTTAGTTCAACGGCCATTGGAAGAAACAAACATATATACCCACGAACCATTCATTAGAACACCCAGCCACTTACTCAACTGATCCTGCAACAATCTCAAGATGTCAATGTTGCCCGTATTGTTGGCCAACCCACCGGAGTACATATTTCCTCCTCCACCGGAGTTGTTGCCACCACCACCGCCGCCCATCTTGCCGCCAGACATCGATCCGAAACCAAGTCCGCCACCACCGCCGCCGCCGCTTCCGAAGCCATCATCATCACGGCTATTCCAGCCATTACCACCGCCGCCGGACGGACCATTCGAGAAATTGTCTATCAAGTAAAAACAACATTAGTTAGTTCAGGGTAATGAAATGGATGGTAAATTTTTACCATTTCCGCCACCGCCTCCAGATGATCCACGACCGTAACCTTGGCCCGGTGGGAAGCGTTGACGGCTGTTGTTACCGCCACCCGAGTTGCCTCCGCCGAATCCGCCGCCGCCGCCACCACTATTGCCATTACCGTTGGAATTGTTACGACCGTAGGGACTCATGCGGCGCATTTTCTTCTCCGCCCATTTCATCTCGCGGGTACTGCTACGGAAGAGCTCGATGTATCTGTCGTATCGATAGGCAACGCGAAACGACAGGAGAATGAAAAGTGACGGAAAAAGATCGAATTAGTACACCATGTCGTGGTAATCGTTAGAAAAGGGCAAATTAAAGATAACATTTTGTTATTCGAAGATGTGTTGTTCTATGTTGCTGTGACCTAACTCGGTTCTCGGTTTTATTTCTTAAGGAAAAGCAAACCGCTGGACATGAATTAATCCTTTCCTATATTTTGCGAGTCATTTATACCGATTTTTCAATTAGAGACAATTAGAGAAAGTAGCGCTGACAGTTGCTTCCGAGAAAAAAGTGTTTGCAAACGATTTAGAATGGATATATTTTCTACCTTCACTACACTCGGAACCAGCTGTCACCGACTAACAGCAATTAAAATGTTTGTTTAATCCCGTTTTAAAATCTCGAAATTTTACTGACAATTGTAAGAAACTTAAAGCATCTTGTTAGAAAACGCAACCAACACTTCGCTTCACATGTTTTCCTGTGCGTTAAGGATATCGCCTCGGAATCCCAATCTAGTATTACCCAGCCAGATCACAAGTAGGCAAGCATTATTTGGTTAGCCTAGAATTTACCCGAGCATATCGGGTACAAGATTATACTTAAAATAAAACTATGAAATAGAACATAAACAAACGCAAACTACAACCAACAGAATCCCAAACTTGCAATCAAGTTTGCATCTATCCTAAAATTAAAAATTAACTTAGATTCCAAACTCTAACCATTCCACTTGCAGATTTAATTAAAACTTAACCGACTCGCTTCTTTTTGCACACAACTTGCATCTTTGTTTGTTCGATATTACACTTGTTTCGAGAGTAGGTTCGTAATCAGTTGTTCAAAAAATGTAGAGCTTTTAAAAAACCACCCACCTGTTCCCAATCTTCTCTTTCTGTAACATCATGGCCTTTTCGGCTTCGGCGTCTGTTGCAAATTCAACAATCGCCTCCCCAGATGCCCGTCCCAGCTGATCCAGTAGCAAAAGAATCCCATTAAAGCCATTTTTTATCGTCAACCCTGTTGTAACATAACGTAGCGCAAATGAGATTGTTGTTGAAAACGGTTGTTATTCTTCAAAACGGTTAGATTCTGCGTCCGCATAACTGGTTCGTTCTTATTTCCGCCTTGTCCCACACAGGTTAGCCTGCCCAGACAAACCCGCCGCAGCCTGTCGCCCGGAGCCGCAGCGCCGCGGATAAGAACGAAATATTTGCGTCTTTCATTTCTCCACTTCCGAGCGCGCGTGGTACCAATTGATGATTTCCTAGGAACGATTACCCAAGAGAGGTCGAAGAAAAGAGACTGCAACCCAGGAAAAGAGCTGATTGCCGCGAAGGGTGGCCACCGAAATCCGGTTTCGTTAGCTTAAAATAAATCACATTAACAATTACCAGAACCAAGTTGATTATTCAAGTAGCTTCCAAAGAGGGAACGGCCTTTGCAAATGCCCCTCTTTTTAAATACTACATTTTCAGTTGAATTTTTAAATCATTTTCAATTGATGAATTAGAAATGCTGCCAACTTTAACGCCGTAGAATAATAGCGAATTCGTTTATTTAATCCGGGTTGAAACTGGCTGAATTTTATCTGTTAAATATAATAGGAGAAAATGAAAACAAAAAATCATCCAGTTCCAATCCCGGTTGATAAACAAATTCACTAAAGAATAGATAAAGATTTGCACAACTTCTTTCAGAGATCAATTTATTGCAAAACATTTCATTTTGCATCCTGAATTTCGAAACCAAACATTTTGGAAGGGTGTGAAACCTCGTTATATGTTATAGTTTGTGGGAAACCGTCCGAAATATGTCTTGAAAGTTCCCACTGTTTTCAGACAGCCATTGTAAGTAATTTTATTTTCCAAAACACAAACTTTTTGATGATTCTCAAAGTCCTGTGCCTGTCTAGTCTTTGGCATTGAAGGAATAGAAACATTCAATAATATTAAACCTGAAGTATATTTTGTAGAACAAGTTTTGTCTGGAAAACGTTCAACCAACTACCCAGTCGATTAATACTAACAAAAATGACATTTGAGGGCTGAGCCGAAGTATTTTGCAGCGGGTTGAGGAAACGAAAAGTAGACGAAAGTATCCGTTTTATTAGTATTAACCGCTGCAAACAACTTCGACGAAATCCCCAACTTATGCCAAACAATATCGTTGTAGCCTTATATTAAAACCCTTTTTTCTACGCTCCTGAGTGGCCACCCTAAGCGGCAGTGCACGAGGAAAGAAACAAAACAGAACAGAGATTAGTGCAGAGTTTTCTCGCGAAATAGGAAGGACAAAGTGCACCCAAACCCCTATAATTTGGCTCAACCCTTTCAACTCCCATGCCCCCGTGCGCGCCTCCCAGGAAATCGACCACATTCGCACCCGCCGTCGGTCCCCCGCACTTACCGGTGAAGAACCGCTTGACGTCATCCTTGGTACAGGACCAGGGCAGACCGCGCAACTTCAGTACCGGTCCAGCGTCTTCGCTGTTGAACTCATTACTGATAGCGCTGCTCCATTGCTTTTCCGACACGGTAAAAACCTCAATGTAACGATGTCCGATGGTGGCCTTGTTGAGATCCAACGCTTTTATTTGGTCCATTAACGTTGGCAGTCGCAGATAAGCTTCGCCCGTTTGGCGCTTGGTCAACGAATTGATCACTATGTGGCACATGTCCACATCAACGCCGGCTAGAAAATCCCGAATCTCGCCCTCGGTAATGTTCCACGGAAGACCACGTAGACGGATGTAGAACTGGTCTCCGCCATTATCGTTATCGTCGTTAAAGGACATGTTGCCTATGAAGAAAAACAAACAGAAATTTGCATGATTTTTACAACTTTAATTCACCTAACGAAAATAGCAAACTTAACCAAGACAAATTGCCACCTTCAAGCGGCATCTTGAAGGTTCGCGAAAATGAAGCAAAATAAGAAGCAAAAATGAAAATGCCACTTGTGAAACGACGCCATCTTGGCAAACAGAATGCGCTTCTTAAAAAAATCAACTTTTCTGCGGAAAATTTTCTCCGGATCAATTGGTAAAATCGGCAAATCTAACAAAGTTCGCGTTCCGAACAAACCTAAAACAAATTTATCTCATTTCCCCATAATTTAACCAACGTTCTGCTTTTTTTCTCAACGATCTTAGCTTCATACGGTTGGGCAGCAGATACTTACAATTTACGACGAATTAACACCACGTGAAGTGCAATATTTACTTATCCCAGTAAATGCTGCGTCTTGTGCACGAAAATCACCACTTTTAGTAAACTTTCACGCTTCTGTTACAGCAAAAAACACTAAACTTTACCGCACCGGAAAAATGTACAACCCAATCGATGACGCCGGCAGAAAGTAACAGACAGAACAGAACACAGAATGAAGGAAAAGGAAGGAAATGAAGTGAAAAGGAAAAGAGTGCGAGAGCGTGTCGTGTGCGTGAGCAAGGTTGCCGACTGCTTTTGTTTTTCAACAATCATGGCAAACAACAGGGTCTGGCCAAAATTTTTCGCGCTTGCACCCTTAAATGATTCTACCCGTAAATAAGTCGGATTTAGTTGAAGCTATCTTGCTTTCCACGAACGATAATGGCAGATATTGAGCACAAGTCTAGGTAGAATTAACAAAAGGGCGAATGTGGCAAATGTAAACAAAACGGGTGAGAGTTATTTTTTGCTGGACCAGCATAGGAAAATCAACCCTCACTCGGTTTGTTTACGCTTGCGACATTCGCCCTTTTGTTAATTCTATCTTCAAGTGGGCACAATCTTTTGACATTCATTGGAGGAACGTCGAGTTCGCCCTGACGGAGTTACAATGGATACATTCATGATTGTTTGTTGTCCGAGTGTAAAAATGTAAACATTGTTTAATTTTGCAGATCAGCTGAAGTGGAACATAACTAAACGGATTCAAACTTTTATAGTGGTTTGCGGCCATAATTTGCTGAAGGCACTGGCTCAGAATACTTTTTCACAGTCGTGCAAATTAAACATTCGAAACATTACACATTAAGGCAAACATTAACTTCATGTTGGTCGAGCCGTTGTCAAGTTTGCTCTCGAACAGCGTCTCGACTTGATAAGAAACTTTCCGTTGTGTATTTGGACATTCTCCCTGAAATTTGCGAAAACTGCAAAGCCACAATCCATAAAACTTGTTGTCCGTTCAATTATATTCCTCTTTAGCTGATCTGCAAAATTGAACAATGTTCAATTTCCAGCTTTTCACGAGCGATAATGGCGGATATTGAGCACAAGTGGGCATAATCTTCTGAGTATATGCGAGTATATGGCAGAAAAACGCTATCCTGTTCCTGAAGACCGGTGTTCAAGTTTAACAAATAATAATGTTACATCCAATCTGCATAATTGCACGAGTTTCTTTCGAATAAACAATCAAGTCGATGTGGGTTCAGCACGATCCGTCGTGGTATCTTCTGAAAGTAATTCGGTACACGCAATGTCGTAGCCGTTTTGATGACTTGCAAGTCATCTTTTCGCAACAAACGATAATCCTGCCAGGTTTCGATGCTGTTGTCAAATTTATTTTTGCTATTGTCGCCGCTAGTTCCGGGTTCCGGCAGCGCTACCACCCGATGAGCTGCCAGCTCCAGCCGACAGTACTGGGAATCTTTACTATCGACTTTCAGAACGCGGCCTATGGAGCACGATCGAACGTCGCCCATGAAAATGACATCCTTTAGCAACCACTATTCTTCATCCTTCTTGGGGAATCCTCCTTTGGGACTAACCGAGTGGCGGTTATGTAACTCAGATCCACGTTTTAAAGCCTCACTAAAGTGTATCCTGACGCATTGTGGCCAAACTTCTTCGGATTATGACCCTCGCCACTGTGACTGAAAGTTATTGCGGACTTTCCACCTATTTAGAGTCCCACGCGAAAATTATTAGCGCGGTTATTTTCTGCCACACATGTTTGCAATTTAGCAATTTTAACCATCTGTGTTTCGTTATTGCCTCCTCACTGCATCCCTCCTTGCTAGACAAGCATATTTTCAATGTATTTAGTAAGTACAGGATAATAATTATAAAAAAACGAATTTGCGTAGGGCTCGTAAAATTGCTGCAAGGTACAATAAGATGGCAGAAATTATTTAGCTGTGGCTTATCATTTCGTAAACAATTGCTTATTTGGGGTAAAGAAAAAAACATGTAACCGGGTTGCTGAGTTGGATGCACGGGTGAATTTCCTATTTTGCAGTACGAGTAAAAGGGATAGATAGTAATTGAGAGCCGTGAGATACGTGATGAGATATGCTAGGGACGAGATTCACTCGACACGACAAATGAAACTGGTCCCTGAGATTTCATGCTTTTTGTTCCACGCGTGGTGTCTGTATAGTTTACGACCACGTTTTAGCATAATTCGAGGTAAACTCATTTAAGAGTGTGTATCGGGTAATCCCGTCAGGGTTGGGGATTGCAAACGAAAATGTATACAAACAGGGGGCTGATATGACGTCACATTTTCGTTGCTCACATGAAAAAGGCGGCAAACGCAAAGCGATTTCACAAAACGAATTTATCTAACCATTTTCACAGTTTCACGTATTTCGCATTAATTGTCTGCCTGAAATTGGCTATGTGATGCTAAAACCTTGACTAAAATCGAACTAAAACTAACAAAATTTAACAATTTATACATCCGACTCGGTTGTCAGCTTGAGCCCATCTATGAAGCTGTCAGCTTGGGCCCGCTCTATGTTGGCTACGTTTTTTTTGTATAGGTTGGTATTGGAAGTGTCATTCCCGTGTATACAAATATTTAAGAGTTTATTAGAAAAAAATTGGCAACGCTGTTTGCAAAATATGTCAAATGTCGTAACTCGTAGTCGTAACTCGGCCGTAAATCGTAACATAAAAAATCGAAAAAAAGCCGAACGGAGGAACCGGGTGGAACTCTTGGTTGACTTGAATCTTCCACAACTTGGACGGTTTCAGTAAATTATACTTTTCTTTTCTGCGAATTGTTAATAAAAAATGGCTCACAGTCGCCTAGAGAAGATCGGTACCATTTTAACCAGGTAATGATTGGTGTTTCATTTTCTAAATATGTACGGCATATTCGTATTGACAAGCTTTTTTTACGCAGAACTCAAGGCCTGCTTCGGTCAGGTGCCATGAAATGGGATGATCGACCCCTTTGGTATGATGTGGTTGTAGCGTTTCCTCCCAAGGAAGAGCCGCGTTACGATCGCCCCGCCGCAAATGTGGCATTGCGTCCGATCTTCTACAACGAGGATAACATAAGAGCGTAAGTAGGATTGGATAAAAAATCCGGCATTCATAATAAATGTTTCAATTTGCAGAATCTACCAGCAGAAAAACACACGTTCACTGCAAGCCGTTAATTTGGCCGATCAACGCAATAAAACAGCAACTCAGCAGTTTATAGAGATTTATCAAAAATTGGATACACAAGGGGCGTTAGACCAGGAACGAGTGTTTGAAACAGCTCAGGAAATTTTGGATGAAAAAATAAGGCTTCAGAAATCCGAACGAAATACTACAACCGCCATGAGGACTGACTCAGAAACTGTGCCGCCGAAGCCCGAAACCAAAGTGGGGAAAACAGTTCAGCTACAGGACATTTTCCAAGATTAGAAACTAAAAGTGGTCCTCGTTTTTAGTCAATATAAACCGGTTAGATTTTTTGAACACAAATAAATACAAGATTTGAAAATCTGGTACAAACCAGTCATAGAGTTTATGATACTGTCAAGTTCTTACAATGTCAGTAATGCTAATCCAAGTCAAGTAACTCGTTTAAGGTTTCCACATTTTAAGCAGTCCATCCTCACTGTATGTTGCGAGCAGATTCTGATGCGGATGATGTGTCAATCCTATCACGTCCTTTTCGTGTACATTCAATGTGCGTTCAAGCTTACCGGAGGTGACCGAAAAGCAGTACAACACCAAATCTTCGCCAGCGCAGTAAATGAACTCTCCCCGCGGTGAAATTGTAGCACAAATAAAGGCACCACCTTCACGTTTACCGGATGAGAACGATCTTACGATCTGACCCTGCATGTTCATGATAACGACAGTGTTGGAGCGATTGCAAACAACAAAGTGCTCAGGATTTTTCGGTAGCATCATCACCGAATTTACTGCTAATTCACTACCTAGAGCTTTAAAGGTTGACATGCATTCCGTTGTTTTAAGCGACCAGATTTTGACGGACCCATCGGAAGATGCGCTCAGAACGTTATGACCGTCTGGCGAGAAAACTGCTTCGTTTACAAAGGATGTATGTCCTCGAAATTCTTTAAGCATTTTGCCAGATTTCAATCCATATAGACGAATCAAATGGTCAAATGAAGCTGTTAGTATTTGGCTGTTATCGCGAGAGAACTGCAAACAAGTGACACCCTTAGTGTGTGCTTTTTCGAATCGCCGCAAACACTGGCCAGTGATGAGCTTCCAAACTTTGATTTGACCGTCCTGGGATCCGGTGGCCAACATTTCCGAATCTCGCGAGAAAGACATCGCCAGCACGGCCTGTTCCATCATCATAAAATTATCTTGCGCTTGATATTTTAAATCCTTTCGAATTTTACCGGTGGTAAAATTCCACACTTCAATAAAGCCATCCACGCTTCCGGTCACCAAATATTGGCCATCCGGTGAGAACAGAGCACACTCAACGTGACTCTTCTGACCAAACTTGATCTGACGTGACAATTGGGTAGGATACTGTTCATCTTCCTGATCCCTGATGGCCGCCTTACCGCGGAACAAATCTATAGTGGTTCCAGGAGGCAGTAAACCCTGATGTTGTTGCCATTTTAACGCTTGCCCAAGCAGAGCAAGCAATCTTGACGACGGAACCACGGACACTTCGCCGGCCAGGGCAGTCGCAATTGCAGCTCGACGTTTTTCCTTACTGCCACCTTCCGAATAGGCTTCTCTAGGGTCAAAATACGCTCGCTGCAGCATGTTTTCCAAATGAATGTACCGTTCCGCTTCCTGCTGCTTCAGCATAATCATCGGATCTGTTTGACGCAACAACGACCTGGCAGCGCCCAACTCGCGCAGTTCGATCAACTCCAATACTACCTGCTCGTACAGATCGATTAGCTTTTTGTCCGGAAGCTTTAGTGACTGTATGGCTTTTAGAACCGTATCCCAGTGACCATTGTGTATGTCGGACACAAACCCTTCAACGCTGTCGACTGTGTTTAACGAAACACCTGTTTCCTCCTGCAACGTTTGGAGCGTCTTGTGAAGATTCGATTCCTTCAGGTACTGCTGGATTAGGCGGATGACACTAGAAAGAATTGTCGGATATTGCGGACTTCGATTGGAATACTACTACCACTGTTACTTACTCAGCCGATTCGATTTCAATAGACATTTTTGCAGCTTAAGCAGATATTTGGTTAATTGCAACCTATTTCACTTCCAGCTTTAAATATTCTAATTTTTTGTTGATGCGGATGGAGCAGAAAAACACTCACTTTATATTTTTAAGGTTTTGACAATAATTTGAGGAGGCGGAGGTGTTTGTGTTTGACACCGCAGTGATGGCAAACCGGGGTAAATGTTGTTAATATAAAACTACTCGAATTTTGTAAGATTTCATAATTTACCTTGAAATATTTCATTTATTCATTTATTTTTTATATAGGGTAAACGTACCAGAAGTGGCACATTTAGAAGTAAAATTTTAAATTTTTGCATGCACACTTGCAGGATATGATCGAAACATTCTTAATTTTACTAAAAATGATGGCTGAAATCTTTAGAAATTCGAATTTTGTTAAAGCGAAAGATTTTTTCTACCATCATTACCCAAGTAACCACAAGCATTAACGCATAACCCCATATTGGCTGTGGCTCACTCAAAATAATCCGCACATAACTAATGGAAAATTTCCATATGAAAATCCTTATGATTATTATGTGCCATATATGAACACAATCCGCCCAGAAGTACACATGAAAATTATATGCATATGAATAGTATGTGGGTCATTCCACGTCAAGTGTCCGAGTCACCTGTAATCGACCTTCTCGAATTTTCACCAAACTCGGCCAGATTGTTCGTTTTGGGTCAACAAGCAAAAATCCCAAGTTTGGTGCCGATTGGAATTTCCCTCGATTTTTGAGAATCCCCCAAGGGGTCGGTCACTCGAGTAGAATCAATATATATAGAATGCCAGTGTCGCTGTTTTTCTTCAGGACTCATGGTGGTAAACATGATGCTAACAATCTGTATCAAGTCTGTGAATCGGGAGCTTCATTGTCAAAGTTGCTCATGGTTATTTATCTGTTCTTTATCTGTGCGCTGGTTGGTGCTGTCATCAATGCGCTCATCGCTGTGTTTTCATGCCAGAGAAATGTTTTTAAACGTTCTTTTTCTTTCGTCCGGATGAATTGAATCCCACAACTGCACCTGTTTGCACCGATTTTTTCAGAAATTTGAAGCAAGCGAAGTTTACAATCACATTACTTGGCAGCCATATTCGAAATTTTAAACTGGTTGTCAAAGTTTGACAATGAGATTCCCCTTTTGATGAATCTCAGGCACACACACATATGCATATATAATGTAAATACATTATCTGAATATGTATGATGTTTACCACGCGCACTGCAGCGACACTGGCATTCTATATATATTGATTATACTGTCACTCGGCACAGCCGTTTTTATGTTGGGCGGCTTGAAACGAACCGAACTGTGCCGATGCTGTATCGAAAGTGCCGAACTGCAAGATTTGTTAAATTCGTTAAAATCCGTGCGAGATGATTTTGACAACTGGCAGTGCTCCCATTTCATATGTAAAATTGAACCGGAGGTGTGTAAAGCCCTATAAATGTTATTTTTATAAGGCCTTAGAGGTGTGCCGTTTGATATCTCTGCAGTGCCGGGGCACTATGTGCTGAGTGTCCGACCCCTTGGAATCCCCCTTTTGCAGTGGACCCCCGTTCGTTTGAACGATTCCTCATGCAAACTAACGGGGTAACTTTTTAATTTGAACAACTGGTAACCCGAAATATGCTGAAACTTGTGTGAACTGGCCGCCCTCTTTGTTATTGTTTTGGTGGTTTGTTTTAGTTGGCAGTTGCAAGTGCGAATATTGCATTTTCCGATCGGATTTCTCTCTTAATCGTTAGGAAAACGAAATGTGAAACCGATTAAACACGCTAGGTCAGTACAAACGAATCGAACAAATGATGTCATGTTGAGAATGACATTTGAACCATTTTTAATTTGCACGTCGTGCAAACCAACGGGGTTCAAATTAAAAAGTGTTCAGATTAAAAATGGTCAAACGAACGGGGGCCCACGGTATTTTGCATGATGTATTCCCTGATAAACAAGATATTTTAAATAATGAATTGTTGTAAATGTTCTTTTTACTTAAAATGCTTACCAATTCAATCACAAATCGAAGAAATAGATAGACGGGTGTATTCAATTTTGCTTTCCACTGAATCTTAATAGGTAAACAAACTGCTGCCAGAAATCAAAATACAGGGGTGTCCAAAATCTGATGGTAAGAAAATTTTCACCACAGAATTTGGACACTATTTTTTTGTGGTTTTTAATTAAAATCTTGAGAAGAAACCTTCGAAACCACGTAAAATACGCCTTCCAGAATAAAACTAACTGATTTCGTCAATACAAATTCATTGGATTTAGCTATTAAAACCAAATCGAAAATGTGTTGCAAACATCGTTTCCTCTTCACCTACGTCGGATTGTGAGCGGTATGTGGCAATACACTTTATGATTGTAAATTTTAGCTAAATACAGGTAATTTAAAGTGATCCGAAAGCATTCAGGCTTAGAAAAGAATCCAAAGAATATTATTACGATATCAAACTAATCGAATTTTGAGTTTCTAGGTAAAAATGTGGCTAAATATGTTGAAAGGGTCCAATTCATGTAGGGGTCCAAATCAAGTTGGTTACCCTACCATTTACCGTGTCTAGAGCGTTTCGAGCACCTTACGCAATTTTCGAGCAGTCACAAGGAATTTGGCATCATTGCATTTTGCGCAAGGAAAAAACAAAACCGCCAAACAGAACTGCGAGAACTTTGCCGGCGCCGGTAAAATTTGTTGTTTAGCAAAACACGTTTTGCCATGATAATTGTTTTTGTCAGGTTTTCGCTGCGTAATTCTGTTCCCGAAAATGTCTACCATTTCTAAGTTGGAAATTCGTGGAATTCGAAGCTTTGGCGTGGAAAGCGAAGATGTACAGGTAAGTTATTGCTATGATTATAATCATTTTTATTGTTTCGCCTGAGTTTACCTTTGCGTGACAGAAAATCAAGTTCCAATCACCGCTGACGCTGATCGTCGGTCAAAACGGCTGTGGTAAAACCACTATTATCGAGTGCCTCAAGTATGGCTTAACGGGTGAAGTCCCACCGGGAACCGATAGGGGTAAAGCTTTCGTACACGATCCGAAGATTTTCAACACCGTCGAGAGTTTGGGACAGGTCAAGCTTATGGTAAAGGACATCACGGGCAATCGGGTGACAGCAACCCGCTCGATGAAGGTTTCGCATAAGGGCAATACGAAGCAGGCCAAATTTGAAACACTGGACTCGGTCGTTACGATGGAGAATGTGGCTACTGGCCAGAAGACGAACATCTCGCGCCCCAGGGTAGCAGATATAAACAACGACATGTGCGATGCGATGGGCGTCTCCAAGGCTATCATTAACAATGTCATCTTCTGTCATCAGGAGGACTCGAACTGGCCGTTGGAGGAACCGAAAGAGTTGAAAAAGAAGTTCGACGCTATTTTCGGCACCACCGAGTACAACCGGGTGATCGAAAAGTTGATTAAAATATCGAAGGAGTATGGTGATAGGCAGAAGGAGAAAGCGGGTGATTTGAAACTGCTGGAGAATATTAAGAATCAGGCAGAGTTGAAGCAGGTTCAGCTGGAGAAGGCCGAGCAAAAGAAGGAAGATAAGCGTGGCGTGATTGAGAGTTTGGATGGTTCCCTGAAACCGATCTTCGATAGGTTGGAGCAGATTGCTAAAATCGAACGCGATTTTTCCAAACTAAAGCAGCAGGAGATTGAGTACACTTCAAAGTAAGTTTCTCTTTCAATTTTTAGGCTGAAATGCCAGTTAATGACGGTTTTATTTTTACAGGATTAATACAAAAGAGGAACAGCAAAAACAGTTGCGTTCAAAAATTCGCACGTTGTTTACTGGTTCGTTGTCGGAGCTGGAGGTGGAAATCCGAACCTTTCAGCAGTCTATGGATTCCAAGCGTTCGGAACTGCATGATACCGAGTGTGATTTAGCTTTGCGCAAAGGACAAGAAAAGGTGCTTCAGAACAAGTCGAGAGATTTGGAAACTCAGCGGGTTCAGTTGATTTCGAAGCGCCAGCAGGAGCAAGAGCTCAACGGGGACCGAGCTAAGAAAGTCGAAGAACTTTGCGTTCGAATGAAATTGCCAACTGGAGGAGATTACGAGACGGATAGTCTGGCATTGGAGGGGGCCGTAAAAGCGATTAAGCACGGAATACGTTCGGAGGAAAGTGAACTTCAGGCAATGATTAGATCGCACGACGAAGCGGATCAGAAAGCCCAACGAGCGGTCGATAAACTGCGAGAAGAGAAGGCCAAGCTAGAGGCAGATTTCCGACAGAAAGGTCAGTTGGTGGCCGATTTTGCTCGGGAAAAAGCTCAAACGCAATCGGAGATTGCGGTCATTGAACGATCCGCCGAGATGCTGAAGAAGTTGGTTTCCGATATCGAAAAACTCGAACAGGAGTACGAAAACCAAAAGGCCAACTCTAACATTGACGGAATGCGCCAGCAGTTGGTCGGAAAGAAGAATAAACGGGAAGAGCTGCAGAGCCAACTGGATCGGGTTGAGGAACAAATTTTCGCTCTCGATGCTGTCGCAACCAAAGCCACCGAGCTTGGCCTGAAGGAGCAACAGATGAATGGAAAGGAGGCTGAATTTCGGCGAGTACGGAGCAAACATTCCGATAATCTGAAGCGGCTGTTTCCGAGCAGGTATGTATGTTTGATGCTTGACATTTACCTAATTAGTTGTTAAGATTTTATCGACATTTCTTTCAGAACCATCGAAGCTAACTACAAACGTAACGTGCAAGACTTGTACGACGACCTACAGAGACAGATCAAGCAGCTGAACGAATCCACACGTCGGTCACAGGCAACCGTTACCGAGATGGAAACTACCAGGCGCTCGCAGAAGCGCGATCTGGAACGCATGGAGAAGGAATTCGCCGAAAATAAGGAGAAAATATACGCCGCCTGTCAGGGAAATTCGTATGAGGACGTGCTGGCGAAACTGAAGGAGAAAATAACGAAAAACAATTTGGAACATGGCGAGCTGCGCTCCGCCGAAGTTCTCTACAAGAAATATATCTCCCGAATTGAGGACGATCGCTGCTGTCCAGTTTGCCACAAGGATATGGCCGGTTCGGATGTGCAGGATATCAGTGCGGAGCTGTCCGATGAAATTCGACGCTTGCCGGAGAAAATCGAATCTCTAGAAAGGCAACTGAAGTCGGATCAAGTGAAATATGACCGTCTGCTGGCTTTGCAACCTTACTCGGAGCGTGTAGAGAAGCAAACGACCGAGATTCCGAAGTTAAAGGAGCTGCTACAAGAAACGGAACGCCGTTTGATGCAAGCTTCTGCCGATTTGGAGGAATATCAAATGTCAATCATAGAGCCTAACTCTAGTGTTCAGCTGATCAATTCGATTCTTGGTGACATGAGCATTCTGGACGAATCAGCTAAGGATTTGGAACGTATGAAAAAGGGTATTGCTGAGTTAAAGCAGGAGTTAGCAGAAAGGATGCCTCAAGGAAGCAACTCATCCTTGGAAGATTTAAAGTTGGAACGTGAGGCTGTTCGCGCGGAGTTACGAAACGAGCGCAATGCCGTAGATGCTCTGCAAACCAAGATTGACGAAGAAACAGAGCGGTTGAACGGCTTACATCAGCGGTACAATCAAATGAAGGAAAAAAAGATCAAACTCCAGGAATCGATTCAATCGTTGGATCAGAAAAAAGCAAAAGAAGTGGAACTGGGTGCAAAGATAATTGCCTGCCAAAAAGAGATGGACGAAGCGGAGCGAAAGCTTGGACCGGTTCGGCAAAACTTAACCAAAGAAGAGGACACAAAAAATAAAACTAAGGAGGAAAACCGGGTCAAAGTGAATAAGGCACAAATTTCACTGGAACAGTTGAAGCGAATGGATGGTGAAATTGGCCGGTTGGGTAAGGAATTGGAGGCTTTAGAGAAGCTTAATCTAGCCGACGAGATACAGAAGCTGAAGCGAAAGCTGCAAGAAACCAGTGAAGACATGAAAAAAATTAACAAAAGCATCGACGAAACTAGTGCTCAGATCGATGCTTTAAAGAAGGAGATCTCCAACCAGGACATGTTAGAACGTGACTTCCTAGATAACCGTGACCTCAAAAAATTGACTGCCGAAACCGAGGTATTACAGGATAAGCTTAGCACGTTGATGCGCAGCATCGGCGACTTGGACGCACCGAATATTTCCAAGGAGCGCAATAAACTGCTAGAGCAACGGGACGCTATTCAGGCTAAGAAAAGTGAAATCACAGGGCAAATGGCGGAGTTGGAAAATCAAGCTCGCGCTTTGAAGAAGGAATTGGAACGTTCGGAGTTTAAGCACGCCGTTCAAAATTACTTGAAAACGTTCAGCGAATCGGTGGTGCTGCGAAAGCTCATTAGCGACATTTTGAAGTATCGAAATGCTCTGGAGTGGGCACTGATGAAGTACCACACGGAAAAAATGGAACAGATTAATCGGTCGATTTCTGCGCTGTGGAGGGATATTTACCGGGGCAATGACATCGACTGCATTTCCATTAAAACAGAAGACGAATCGAAGGCGGAAAGTAAAACAGTTGAGAAGCGTCGCGTGTATAACTACCGCGTTGTTCAGGCCAAGAATGGTGTGGAAATAGATATGCGGGGTCGCTGCAGTGCCGGTCAGAAGGTGTTGGCTTCGTTGATTATCCGGATGGCGCTGGCGGAAACGTTCAGCAACAATTGCGGCGTGATGGCGTTGGATGAGCCAACTACCAATCTGGATCGGGAAAATATTGGTTCCCTGTGCGAGAGTTTGCGGAGTATTGTCAGTGAGCGCGAGAGCGGTAATTTCCTGCTCATTATTATCACTCACGATGAGGAATTTGTCACTAAATTGGAGAAATTTGATACGTATGTTGGCGGTGCTCTTTGTTTAGCATTTTGTGAGATAATATTCATCTTTGTTTTGTTTTAGTTATTACCGGATTTCGCGGGATCATAATGGCAAATCAGTCATCAAGGAAGAGCAACTGTAAACTAACAGCCCTTGATTGGATAAATGCGGTCATATTTGATGCTTGTTACTTCATACATTTCCATATTGTTAATTTATTCGTTTACTAAATGTGAAGTTCGGGATGATGAAATCTCCCAGTTGAAAATTAAATTTGTTGATTATTTTCGGTGAAATGATGACAACTTTGTAATTTCTTTTTTAGTACGTGACGTTTCAGTCTACTATCATTCGACTATCATCAAACGAGAAACAAGTAAAACTTTGACTGAAATTTTTGGAGCGTCTTAGTAGAATACGAAACCTAAAATTAAAAAAGAAGAAAACTTATCCAATTTAATTCTACTATGTATATTTTATTCACGACAGATGTCTAAAACATTTCTGAAGAGATGTCTAAAACATCACCCAACCCCAATTCGTCATAGAATTAAAGCCAGCAAATCAATCCCGTCACATTAAACGCAGCGAGTCGCAGTGGATGAAAGAGACCATTAAGAACTTCTACAGAAAATTGATCATTAAAACTTTGGAATGCTATCACCACCAAAAACTGGCGCAAGAATACCCCCACAGCTTCCCACTGTTCCTAACAAAAGTACTAATCGCCGCGAAATGTGAATCCGAGAGGAAGAAAACAGCAGTTAGCATCTGTGATCTTCAACCCTCCCAAATAAACCACGCCAGAACAACGGTCGCCGAGGTCATCAAGGAGAATCATCATCAAAAGAAGAGGAACCCTGAAGTCAAGGAACTGAATGAAAAACCAGTATATTACGTGAAGGCAGACAGAGGTAACAAAGTGGTTATAAAGAACAAGGAGGACTACGATCACCAGATGTTAGAAAAAATCAACAACGGCCCATACAGACAACAAAGAACGGACCCACTACCCGAAATAGTTAAGCGAGTTAATCGTACAATTAAAGAGTGCCAACTGGCGCTAGGAGACGATATCGGAAAATTACGGACTTCAAACCCTACATTACCCAGAATAAAAGGACAACCCAAAATACAGAAACCAGGAACGGAAACGCGGGAAATAATCACGGCAGACGGATCATCCACAGAAAAGATTGCCAAGTGGTTGGTAACCGAGTTTCAAAGAATGACTATAAAATTCCCGAGCGGTTCTGTCAGTAGCACACGAGAATTCGTCGAGTACCTAAAAACATCGGGAGAACTAGCAGAAGACGACATAATGGTCTCTTTCGCTGTTACGGCCTTATTCCCAAGCGTCCCCGTGAAAGAATCGATAAGCCTCTTGGAAGACTGGCTATTGAAACAGCATGAGGCACAGCATGGAGAAAAAAGGTGGAAGGATATCTGAAGCTGACACGTTTGTGTATGGAGGAGAATTACTTTACATTCAGGGACAATTATTACAAACAGCTGAAAGGTGCACCTTGCCCATCGGTTATCACCGTTTCTGTACGAACTATTCATGGCTAACCTTGAAAACAAGCTGGAACAAAACCAGGTACCCCCAACAAGATGGCGCTACGTCGACGACATTTTTAGCATCATCAAAAAAGGAGAACTGGAAACCATTCTAGAAGCTTCCTTTTTTGGATATCGTAATAAGACAAATTGAAAGCACAGAAACAGAAATTGAAATTTACAGAAAACCAACAAACACCAAACGAGTTATACCTAGCTCATCTAACCACTTCCACCAACACAAAATGGCAGCTTTCCATCACATGATACATAGGATGGAAACATTACCGTTCAGTGAGCTAGGAAAACAAAAAGAACTAACACACATTCTTGAAATTGCAAAACTAAACGGATATAAAGAAGTGGCAATCCAGAACATTATTTCCAAAAAAAGAAGAGACGCATACAAAAAATCACTCACAACACTTACACCAATCACACCAGCACTCAAGAGAGTGGCAGTAGAATATGACGGAAACATTACACTTGGCAGAGGTAACAAAAGCATCAAGAGATGAAGCGAGAAAGGTCTGACACATCATTTTAGATCAAAAGTGGTTGAGCACGTCTTCAACGCAAAAGTAATTAACAACTGCTCCGCGTGGAAGATGAATGTAGCGGAGAGTTTAGAGATTTACAAGAGGTGCTCCTCCACTTTACTAAACAAAGACCCTGGAAACAGTTTTTCTTGGCTTTTTAAGTATGTGCCAAAACAGACATACAGGGACACACAGGCGAGGAAATTTCTGACTAAACTTCGCTCTCTCTCTTCTCAGATCCCGGTTTCACATTATTCGTATAATCCCATTAGCTTTTTCAGGTTTCCCTTAATTTAATTAATTTTTTAGATTCCAGACTCTCAATAGAATTAGTTCACCAATAGAATATAGTTTACAATAGAATTAGTTTACCTACACCAATTGTATATACCTACACAGGTAGTCTCAGGCAAACGTTGTATCCGTCTTCGTACACTATTACTCACACATAGATCTCGTACCCATATCTTCTATAAAAACTGTAAAATTGCTTTGGTTAATTTAATTCGAAAACAGACACTGAGGAAGCCTGTAAGTCGTAGGCGAAATACGTATCTGTCGTGAATAAAATATACATAGTAGAATTAAATTGGAAAAGTTTTCTTCTATTTTAATTTTAAGTAAAACTTTGTTTCTAATGCTGAAGCTGTGGCTGTACTCAACTAGATATGTATCCCTTGCTTCGGGGATAGTCTAGTCGATTCTGTAACTCACGTTTCAGGACAAATGAAATTCTGTAAGTTTGGACTTCTATAACAATACAGATCTCAGTTCCGAAATTTAGCGCTGCTTAGACAAAATGATGAATGTTGTCAAAGGGAGAACTCAACATATATGTTTGACGTCAAACTCGAAGCTGGAGTAAAAACGGTTAAAGTGGCGTAGGAGATCGGTAATCGTGCTGAAGCTGCTGTAGTTAGTCCGTCGATTCGGCACGTGCAGAAAGAGGCTATTGCGCAATGTACGACTCCGTACGTGAATATCAAGGTTTTCCAATATATACGGGCAATCCACTCGCGAGGTCAATAAATCGGAGACAATTGTTGCTCCATTTACAACGCGACGAACATGAAGGGGATCTAGGTCGGTGAGCCTACAGCGTTGTTCGTAGCTTAGCAGCTGGAAAGGGTTATTCCACGGAAGTCTCTGAAGAGCAAAACGAATGAATCTCCGTTGCACTGACTCGATTCGGCTAACTCCATTTTGATAGTAGGGACTTCAAACTGGAGCACAGTATGCAAGATTGGAGCGGACTTATGCACAATAAAGAGCTTTCAAGCAGTAAACATCGTTGAAGTTCTTGCCGATGCGCATAATGAAGCCAAGGTTCCTGCAGGCTTTGTCCACGATGAACGCAATGTGCTGTTTGAATGTAAGTTTAAAGTCGAGCAGTATCCCCAGCAGTTTTCGCGACGTAATGGCGTATTTGACAGCTTGTAGTCAAAAGCGAACGGGCTCAGCTTTCTGGAAAATGTGATGGCTTCACACTTGTTAGAGTTTAGCAGCATGCGATTGTTGACACACCATTTGGCAAAGGTCGATAGTTCCTCCTGAAGGACAGCGGCGTCGGAAAGATTTTCAACGTTTGAGTATAACTCCATCCATAATAGTAACAAAAGTGCGTCCCAGTATCATGTTTGGTGAAATAATCGATCATCTGGAGATGGCAGTAACGTCGGGTTGACAGAGTCGGGCAGTAGAAACTCGGTCCCTCTACTGCAGGGGTCTGCGATAAAGCTGCAGCCGAAGGGCGTTCTAAAGGGACTAGATTTAATACCGTTGGAGTTACAGATGATGAGCCAGGACCTGAGTTATCATTGTGTTCAACTAAAGGAGTAGCGGGAGGATCGGGAGCGATAGAGGGTAGCCATACCCTGAATTATCAGTTTTTTTTTCGCATGAACTATTCAAAGAAGATTGTCAAACCGAAAGTATTTCCGCAAATCCTCTGCGTTCATCGACGAACAAGTTAATTAATCTTGAAGAGTCGTGGAAGTTGGCAAATGTTTGGATATAAGACGCAGTACCGTTCCCGCTGAGGGAACCCCAAGCCCATCTTCCAGAGCTGCAATAACACGCACGCCTGGACACAGCTTATATTGTAATAGGCAGGATACAGAAGCGGGTGAAAGACTGATTCTTTACCATCTGCATTATCCACGTGCTCAGCCCCATCTTGAAAGCCCCGTCTTGGAGCGCTGATATTATGTCTGGCCACTACCTTGTGCTGGTTAGAACGCATCAAAAATTCAACAAAATGCGGCACCCGTCCTCGCCACGGTAGTAGGTTAATTGCTGGAAGGGGTCATCCTATATGAGGACTCTTCGACTCTTACTTAGTTGGCTTGCCGTCCTGAGACATAGCCTGATGAACAAAGTTTCTCCAATTTGCTCGGTTTTGGGCTACCGCCCTCCAATTCCTTGACACCGTGTACCTGCTCTCTGCCAGATCTCACTTCACCTGGTGCAACCACCATGTTCGCTGCGTCTTGTTCCTACCGAATTTGAAGCAAACACCATCTTTACAGGATAATTGTCGGGCATTCTTGCAACATGACCTCCCCATCGTATCCGTCCAGATTTAGCTACCATTCAAATACTGTTGTCATGCAAATCGAATAAACACTTCTGAAATGGAAAGAGGCATCAGGCTATGTTGAATTTTTGATGCGTTTTAACCAGCACAAGGTAGTGGCCAGACATAATATCAGCGCCCCAAGACGGGGCTTTCAAGATGGGGCTGAGCACGTGGATAATGCAGATGGTAAAGAATCAGTCTTTCACCCGCTTCTGTATCCTGCCTATTACAATATAAGCTGTGTCCAGGCGTGCGTGTTATTGCAGCTCTGGAAGATGGGCTTGGGGTTCCCTCAGCGGGAACGGTACTGCATCTTATATCCAAACATTTGCTAACTTCCACGACTCTGCAAGATTAATTAACTTGTTCGTCGATGAACGCAGAGGATTTGCGGAAATACTTTCGGTTTGACAATCTTCTTTGAATAGTTCATGCGAAAAAAAAAACTGATAATTCAGGGTTTTTAAAGTCAAATAAAATGTTTTGAGATGAAATTAGTCAGACTGGGGAACTGGTTTTACTTTTTGGACTCAGAACAGACATGTTGCCAAACCAAATTATGTAGGTTTTTGCCATTGGCGGAACTAGCGCTCATTTCTAGGGGGGGCTAAATCTCTAAAGCCCGCCCACCTGGCTCTGCCAATGGTTTTTGCTATCATAAACCTTTGCACGGTGCCTAACCTCAACTCTGGTTTGACGTTTTTGTGTGTTTTGTTTTGATTCCCTTTGTAACCTAATTTTATTGCTAGTGGGTTTATTATTTGTAATTCGTAGCACTTGTTTGCGGAAACCGGAAATACCCGACTTTTCCGAGGCAGGAAAATGGTAACAGTTCTGTATAACATATATTTTTGTCCTTTTTGCAGTTTTTTGCTTCTGGGTCTTGAGAATAAGTAATCAAAACAAACTCCACAACGCTGTCAAACCTGGGACGAAAAAAACGCACTGACATCTGCGTGCAATGCTTTATGACTGAAGTTTTTGGAGCATTAGATACGTATTTCGCCCACGACTTGCAGGTTTCCTCAGTGTCGAAAACAGATATTCAAACAGATAGATTTAATTCCAGGTTTTGCTATCATATTTGAAGGTTGATTTAACAAAACAACATTGTAACAAGCTATTGCTTGAATTAATTCATCATTACATATTTCCTTCTCTTTCTATTTCAGAAGTGTTTATTCGATTGGAATGACATTGACAGATAGCCGTTATTCAAATTTCGACACAGCCGTTTTTCTATGTAAGGGCACTTTAAATCATAGAAATAACTTTTTTGAAGACAGCATCTGATGTGCTTGCTGTCCCTTTGGCAGGAAAAGGAAAGTGGGGAAAGCACTGCGCCGGCATGCATGCACGCAAATTATGCTACCGATTTTCCAGAAAGCTTCTACGTCATCCTCTTCCTTCTACAGCACAAGCTACATACGTTGAAATGCTCTTCTTTCCACCTGACGCTGTGAGTGTGTATCATGCAAGCCTATACAAGAAGAGGGTGAATTTCAAAGCGTTGTAATTTAGCTCCTTTGTTCTTGACACCCACCTCTCTTGGGTGCGAAACTTTCCACACATGCTACTCATAGCCATGGGAGGCTGGGTGGTAATAATAATACACTTGAGTCGAGGTAAACCAAAATAGGATCATCTTCGTGTTATCTATGCTCCAGTGGGGATCCACAAGCTGCCTGCCGTAAGAGGGCTTGTGGGTGCTTGTTGATTTCCATAATTTCAACTTTGATTCAATTTAATTGATTGACTTTGGCGCTGCGCTGGCGGAAAAGCGACTGGAATGGGTTGGAAGTGAGAAGATGTTTATTGTTTTCAACCGTTCGGCTCGGTTGGACGTGCTTTTTCGGATGTGAGTGATTTCTTTCATGTCTCGTGCAAGGAATTGGCTAAGAGATGTAATTTGGCTCGTCAATACGTGCTGATATATAAACCGCTTGTCGAAGGGTTTTCGAATCACAGTCGAAGGAGCAACCGTTTGGAGCATACATTCTTCCACAAGTGCAACAAGTGATAGGAGTTATTCAGTGAATTCTGTAATCTTTATTTGGTGGTGTTTTACAGTAAAAAAATGAAACACGTTTGTACGACTTCGTTGATCGTCTCATTGCTAGTGATTTTCACTAACGCACAAACCTTTCAATATTCCCGCGGATGGACCAATGGGAAGCGATCTTCTACTGAGCCATCCGGTTCTGGTCAAGTGCTGATACCGCGCTTTAATGCCGCCTTGGACAAAGCGAATGATAAGTATGGCTGATAGGGGTTGTCCGCGTGTCATGATCATCAGTTATGCTCATTTTCGCAGAATGCTTATTCAACATCTGTTAAAGTCTCCTTGCGATGTTCGGATAGCGAATGCGCTGATTAATCGCAACAAGGACCTACGGCAACAGCTGGCGAGTGATACGGATACGATGACCATTCTGTACGATCCGAACGGCCTAGACAGCGGCAGCAGTGAGGAGCTCCGATTGAAGCGGGACACTCACCAACCAACTGGCCGCCATCCGATCGGCGGATTAGTGCGATTTTAAGCATATTACTCGTCGGAGATGTCGCTTTGGAACTGGTCGCTGGTGCAACAAGACACACTTTACACTAATCTGTCTGTTATCCTAAATACGTTTGCTGCATCCAGAGGGGAAGTTTGATTAGCTTTCGACGTCGGCAGTTACGTTGTTTGTCACGTTTCCTTTTGCAATGGTTAATCAGAGACTGCTGCGGTGCGGACGCTTACAACAACAACAATAACTACAGGGTGAACCAAAAAATGGAATTCGTGGAGATTGTTTGTGTGCGGAAACTGTATCGAACTATTTAGTGTTTAATGGGACGTTATGAAGTTTACAATATGTATAATATATTCTTAACATAAAAAATACGTTATATACGAAAGCAAAATTATTCATGGATTAAGACTGCTCTACGAGAAATTATAGATCACTGTAAATGTGATAGTATTTTATGAGAAGGGGAAATAGGGGTTTCCAAAAGAAAATTTCATGTACCAATCGACTTAGTTTCTCGCTATTCGGTACTTTTCTGTCTATTTTATCAATATTCTTTGAATCAATTCGAGTGCTCTTAATAGTTTGTTTACTTTTGCATGACGCTCTTAGAGCTTTTTGACAAACTGGAACCATATTGTAACAAAAAATTCTTTCAACCCACTATTATTATATTACCGACTTAACGACTTAGCCACTCCTTAGTTCCACCCCCTTGTGCTGCCAATGATCCAATTGCTGTTGTAGATTTTGAAGGAATGGTCGGTAAATACAGGCTAAACGAGTAAGTTCGTCTCCAAGAAAAGAAAGTAAAATGCCCGCCATCGGTCATCACCCTCTTTTACTTTTCACAGAACCCTACAGCAACCAGTACTCATCACCATTTGATTGATGAAAGGATAAGCATCATCGGACAAACGGATTAGTGTACGAGCAAACGATGATTGCCTCTTGTAGTCTGTCGTGCTTAACAATTTCGGTTACGGAGTTTCCGTTGAAATGCTATTTCGAAATGCTATTGTTCTTGTTTATTGCAGCAACTAAAGTTGGTACATGTTTTATTTGTGCAATGAAAACGCAACAAAAAATGATTTGGTTGAAATATTGAGAATAAAATTAACCCCAAATATTTACGTGAGTTGTGAACTAGTTGGCGAAAATTTTAAATTCAGGAAACTGATTTTTGTAAAATTTCATTGTATGGCCGCACGTAAAATAAAGGGAAAACACTTTTTCGGGAGTCAAGTTTTATTTCGTGCACACGCGGTAACTGTACAAAGTGGAATGATGCAAACGGTTATTACTGTCAATAATTTTCACAATAGAGTGCCTAATATCAGAGTGCAGCGACAGTGCGCCCAGAACGACGGAACGGAACGGGTACAGAACGGAACAGGGGAGCATACTCTCAGAACGTAACGTAACGTAATCTAAATGATACTACAACTCGACCATTCCTGACACATGATCGTCTCGATCAACAAATTTTGTTAGTATAGACGTTTACCCGCGTCACACTCGGGGTTAGTAAACATGCAACAAAACTAAACACAATACAAACTACATAAACATACAACACAAATACAAAGCATTGCTCTTTCAACTGTTGTAAAAATATCTAACATTAGCCAGAATCACTTCATTCCGTATCCCGCCAGTCGGCCCACAGCTTTATACGCGAAGATTCTATTATTCCGTCATAAGGCAATTGAGAGATTTGTCCGTTTTCAATGTCTCTAACTACGTACCTATCATTCGGAAGCACTTTATGAATACGATAAGGTCCTTTGAATTTGGGAACAAATTTCTTGTTCGTTCCGATAGTGGTATCAATGTTCCGTATCACCACGTAATCACCTTCGGAGTACACAATGGGAGTTTTACATTTCTTCTCAAGCAATTCGGAATTACGGTTCTGTGAGCGCTCTATACAATCGGCGGAAGAACTTCGTAACTGATCCAAATCTCGTAATGCTTCGGAATCGTCGGAACTCAATTTGTTGTCAAGAAACTCGGAAAGTACATCTACTTCACGTCCTCGCTGATGTACTCCGTACAATAGCATACTAGGTGTCTGACGCGTACTTGAATGAACGGAATTGTTCATAGCGTATTCAACTTTCCCCAACATCTTGCACCAATCTGAATGCTGAATAGGTTCCGTAAGCTTAGCTAACATCGACTTAAGAACCCGATTCACTCGTTCGACTTGCCCATTTGCTTGGGCGGAAGCAGTAGCAACTTTCACATGTTCGATGTTGTTGTCTAACAGGTATGAGCCGAAGTCTAAAGAAGTAAAACATGTTCCACGATCGCTGACAATTCTTCTTGGTCGACTGTAATTTTCAAAATATTTATCAAGACAGGCGCAGACTTCTTTCGTACTAGTCGAGTTCACTGGGTACAACTTAACGTATTTTGTGAAAGCATCAACAATCACCAATATGTGTTTTCTCTTGGAAGCAATTGACGGAAGCGGTCCAAAATGATCGATGTGGAGGGTATCGAACGGAATTGGCCTTTTTGGAATACAATGCAGTGCGCGATTTCCGGAATTTGGATCGGAATACACAATGCAACGGACACAATTCTTAACGTATTTTTCTACTTCGGCCTTCATATCCGGAAACCAATAGTGCATCTGAATCTGATCGTAGGTCTTCGTAATGCCCATATGACACAGTTTCTCATGTACACTGCGTATAACATTCGTCCTCATTTCCTTTGGCACGTAGAACAGGAACTTGCCAGTGCTGGTGCAACGATATACTAAACCATCATCCAGAGTAAAGTTCTTTACGGGCCCGTTCTCTAACCTTGCTCTCATTTTAACTGTATCATTATCACGACCTTGCGTAACTTGCAATTGGAAATCGAAATCATCTGAATTGATAGCGGAAACCACTTGATCTGAACTATCATGAGCGACCATGCTCACACTAGGAAGCCGACTCAAGGCGTCTACATGATTCATAAGTTTACCATTACGATGCTGAATAGTATAATGATAATTCTCCAACTCAAGAGCCCACCGGGCAATTCTGGCATTGACGTTCTTTTTGCCTAATGTCATAGCAAGCGAATTACAATCAGTTATGATACGGAACGGAATACCTTCCAGGTAAATACGGAACTTCCTTAATGAGTAGATGATTGCTAATGTCTCGAGCTCAAAGCTATGATAACGTGATTCCGGAGAGGTCGTACGCTTGGAAAAATAGCCAATTGGGTGAAACTTGCCATCGTTTTGTTTCTGCATCAGTATGCCTCCAAAACCTTCACTGCTCGCATCACAATGCAACTCCGTTTCTCGTTCCGGATTATAGAGGGCCAGGACTGGAGACGAAATCAATTTATCCCGTAGAACCGTAAAAGCTTCTTTACACTTTTCGCCAAAGTCAAATTTCACTCCAGGGTTTGTCAAAGCACGTAAAGGCATGGCGATAGTTGAGAAAGATGGAACAAACCTTCTAAAATAGGAAAAGAGTCCTAAGCATTTAGCTAATTGTTTTGCGTCGCTCGGAAAAGGTAGCTTCTCAATCGCTGCCAAGTGTAAATTGTTCGGCCTTATTCCATGTTCACTAACGGCGAATCCCAACAATTCAATCTCCGTGTAACAGAATTGACACTTCTTAGCCTTAATCTTAAGTCTGAATTCAGCCAACCTTCGAAGTACTCGATGTAAAATGTCAAAATGTTCCGGAATCGTTGTAGTTGCTATCGTAATGTCATCCAAGTACACAGTAACGGTACCTTCCTTTATAAACGGTGCTAACACAAAATTAATAAACCTCTGAAACACTGCCGGAGCATTGCGTAGTCCGAATGGCATCTTTAAGTACTCGTACTGTCCGCTGGGCGTCACAAAAGCAGTATACGGAATGGTGCCTTCGGCTACCTTCACCTGATGAAATCCATTCTGAAGGTCCAACACTGTAAAATATTTCTTTCCTTCAACGCGCTCTAAGCAGTCATCGATCAATGGCATCGGATAACTATCTCGGACAGTCACTTTATTTAACGAACGATAGTCTACACACATTCGTTTCTCACCGGTTTTCTTCGCCCTTAATACAATCGGAAATGCGTAGGGAGAATCACTTGGTCGTATTATTCCGGCATCTAACAATTCTTCAACAATACGGTCCACCTCAAGTTTGTCGGAGTACGATAGTCTTCGTGGAGTATAATTAATTGGCGTATCGGACGTAAGCTTCAATCTCATTTCGTAGTTATGGTCCCGAGGAGGAATCTGCGCAATATTTAAATAGCTCTCTTCGATTATCTTCAGCAATTTGCTCCGATTACTGACACTTAATCTCGGATTTATATCGTATTCACTATCACCACCATTTAAGTCAACATAGAACACATCCGGAACGAAATAGCAGTCGGAATTTAACGGAATTGGTAAACTGTCTTCACTAGGAACAAGATTTAATCCTACGGAATCGGAAATTAACTGAATATCGGAATCGGAAGTGAGCTCACAAGACGGAATATTCGGAAAAGTCGGATTCGATACGCGCAGACTTAACGGATCGCAATGCAGACGCGTATTATTTATGCCCGTATTAGCTGAGACTGGCGGGTGACTACATTGACGACAGGTCGTGATTGGTTCTGGGTTTGCAGCTTTCGAAAGATCAAATACACAATGTAATACTTTTCCGGAAATTTTAATTCTGTTCGGATCAGATCCGATTTCAAGGTTCATATTAGACAAAACATCAGTTGTATTATTAAATTTTGTGTCATACAAAGTGACACCTGCTTTTCTTAAGAAGTCTCTTCCCAAGAGCAACGGAACACAAAGATAATGATCTGGTACTACCAGTAATTTTAAGCGAATTTTCCTATTGCGGAAAGTAATAAATGCTACGATTATTCCGTATGTACAGAGCGGATGGTTGCCTATGCTCTTGTATCCGGAATCAATTTTTCCTCTTGTTGTTATCGAAGGTACAACGGATCGTTGTGCGAAGCTAATTGGACTGCCCGTATCAAACATAGAAAGTACAGTATTACATGAATTAATCTCGCTATCAATTGAAAGAGCAATACTTACGATGTTAAGTTCTGAGATTGCCGCTCCTATCTCGTCAGCGGAAGAGCGTTCCCCCTTTCCGTCCCGCCGAAATTCGTCCGTCAAAGCAACTTGTGTGTTGTTGCGCGGTGGTGGTTGAGAACACTCCTTCAGTTGATGTTGAGTCGATCCGCAACGGAAGCAAGAGCCCTTCGCTCTGCGAGGCTCCTTGCAGTTCGCGGACAGATGGCCAATACCGGAACAGTTGTAGC
The DNA here is from genome assembly GCF_943734655.1 of Sabethes cyaneus. Classification (NCBI taxonomy): domain Eukaryota; kingdom Metazoa; phylum Arthropoda; class Insecta; order Diptera; family Culicidae; genus Sabethes; species Sabethes cyaneus. Next base: position 18,342,214 of record NC_071353.1, read on the forward strand.
ATCGCGGCAGATCTATCTTCGTGGCAACCGGTTTCCCTTTCGGTCCCATTGGCTGAACCGTCGTCTTAGTTGGATACATCTCCCGTAGCTGGACATATCGACGTGACAATTGTTTGAGTTCGGCTAGAGTTTTAGCCGGGTACAGCACGGCTATATTGGCTGAACGATCCTGGAAGCCATCAATGATGAGTCGAACAACTAGACCTTCCTCGATGTCTGCTCTTGAAGCGATCTCCTGCATCTTCAGAATGTACCCGGCGACGGATACACGGGCCAATGCAAACGTTGTCTTCCGCAGCTGGTCGACGATCTCGGCGACTGTGTAAGTGTGTCCGAAATTCTCCAAGAAATTGGCACGAAACTGCCTGTAATTTGTAGACTTATCCACTCGGAGGAACCACTCTGCTTCAGTTCCCGGTTCCATCAGGCGGCGGATGCATCTGAGCATGAACGCTTCATTACCTCCCACCGATTCGCACGCAGACTCAAAATCAGCAATCCATCTATTCGCGTCGCCCATATCGCCTCCCGGATATCGTATGATGAGGCTGGCAACATCCTGAATCGAAGGTTGTTTTCCTTGGCTGCCGTCGATAGCCTCCAGCTCACGACGTAAATTCGCGATCATTTTACGTTTCTGCAGCAATCGCAATTCCTCGTCAAGCTCTTCTTCGATGGGGGCGCTCTGCCCCGGGGCGTCGTCTGCTGTTGCCTCCTGTAGCGCTCCGCAATGGCTTTCGTACAGCGCTCGCAAATGTCGCACAGTAGCTGTTTCCGGGAACTCGATTTGATTACCTTGAAGCCATTCCACTAGGTCATTTCTGCTCATCCGGTTCATGGTTACACTATTCCGGGGAATTCAATCCCACTTCTGACGCTACGGCCGCACGTAAAATAAAGGGAAAACACTTTTTCGGGAGTCAAGTTTTATTTCGTGCACACGCGGTAACTGTACAAAGTGGAATGATGCAAACGGTTATTACTGTCAATAATTTTCACAATAGAGTGCCTAATATCAGAGTGCAGCGACAGTGCGCCCAGAACGACGGAACGGAACGGGTACAGAACGGAACAGGGGAGCATACTCTCAGAACGTAACGTAACGTAATCTAAATGATACTACAATTGTTTCGAATAATAGTTTGATACTGTGAAATATTATCATGCTTCCATACTTCTCAATTTGAGCTGTGTCAGAAGTAAGTAACACAAAACGTCGACTACGGAATATTTCAAAGCTTCTGGCGATAGTGTGAATATCATTTGCGAATTCTAGGAATTGACTATTCTTGCTGAAAACCGTACCAAAGGCGATGCAGCAGATACCGTCACATTGATTTGACGTTCACTGAAACTGAAAGTGTCTCCAAGACATTACGTCCAACGTTGTTCCAATCAGTCTCTCGTCGGTTTACCCGCATAAACACCCAGGTAACCAATAAGCATTGCCAATGCCATTCAAATGCAAGCCAATAAGGATTTTTAGTCACCTTAAATGCTATTTAAAAACTACTTTTGCAAAATATACGGCTACTTAACTGCTAATCCTTTTACAGTGCCGACAATGCTTATTTGCAGCTGATTACCGACCAGAAGAATTTTGAATGCCAATTTAATGCAGTTAGGCATAAAGTATAATAAACTAATAAACAGTAACGTGCAGTATAAAATGCCTGATATGCGATAAATATGTGATATATAGGCACATTGTAACCCCCACATCGGAATCTGTTGGATGAATGAAACCAGATGGTTGGTTGGATGAAGCTCGGTTGGCGATTCGCTACAAATCTTTGGGCTATCAATGACAACCGGCGTAATTAAGAATATAGGAAAGCACTTTGCCTCCTCTCGTCGCTTGACTTCCAGTTCATCGCTCGATTTTGCAGACTGCATTACATAATAATTTCATGATAAACTGCATTTTTACAACTTAACGTAAAGCACAATTGGAAGCAATTTATACAGAGCTGAAAGCAACATTCGTCCGTATTGATCACCATATACTACGTACCAGAACTTTACGCTTAGGAACTCCACAAACTTCAAATTGTTCTTGTGTGATAGTTTTCAAAGTTGGGTCGACCCTATCATCTGTATTTTCAGATAAATTAAGTGTTCCGCAGGGTGACTGTCTTGGCCATTTTCTTCTCATTATATTGTGCAATGACGATCTCGCTCCACTTGGTCTTGCCACGATACTCATTGGGTCTGTTTTCGTCTTATTCTTTCCGGAGTCGAAGCGAAAACCACGTGTCCACGTTTCAGGCCCGTAGGGGACAACTGGTCTAATTAGCATTTTGTATGATGTCCACTTTGCACGGAGGCTTAGATTACGACTTCCGCTGACAATACGTCTTTTAATCTCACAACTAGCATTGTTACCAGTGAGCCAAGATGACGGGTTAACTAACTCAAACCCATCCCCGTCGATTACCATGGTACTACCTAAGCGTCCATCATATACTTCAACCCAATCTTCTCTGTTTGGCGTTTTAGTCTGGTGCCTGGTGTAACTTCCACTGCCTCAAATATTCTGCTGACAGCATCCCCGTCGTCGGCAAAGCAGATAATTTGACTGGATTTATTACATATCGTGCCTCGCACTTCGATCACCACTCGTATAACACCTTCAAGCGTAATCTTGAGTAGCAGCCGAAGTCCCCTGCGAACGAGTCCATCCGAGATTCTCACACAGCACTGGGTCCTATCCGTCGTAGCCAAGTCTACTAAAATTACCCGAAAAGCAGTTTTCGTCCCGAATTTCCCATAGCTTTTGTCGGTTTACACTATCATATGCGGCTTTGAAATCAATGAGTAGGTGATGCGTGGGGACTCAAAATTCGCAGCACCCAAGCGAAAAAAAGTTCAATTTTCACTTAAGAATCGAACTTAGAAGTTCTTATTGGGTTCAAATTTAAGCCGCAGAACTTTCTTGCTGAGCAACAAGACACTACATTCGTAAACCGAATTCATTCTTAATTAAGTACCGTTAATAGTTGTAGCAACTTGAAAGTTCACCATGCAGCTTGGAAGTTTAACATGCAATTTGGAAGTAACCAAGAGTTTGGATAATGGGATCTAAGTAAAGTTAATACGCTTTATGTCTATAGATTGCAATTGCTTGCTATGAAGTTTTATTTTTAAGTAATTAACCGCACTTTAAAGTTGCCTGCATAGAACGCCTAGCAGCTTCTAAAGAAACTTTGTCAAAAATTTAAATAATAGAAACATTCTACACTTCAACTTCTATTTTTATACTTTTCTACCTTCTACCTACTCCTAACTTCTGTAAATTAATTTCAAGCGGTTAATATAGACCATATAAAAAACTCATATACCGCCGCTGATGCATTGCGCCATCTCTGACGCCACAAGTGACGTGAATTTTGCCAATAAGTTGTTCTTAAGTGCAAGTTCGTTTCGGGGCTGTTGTAAATGAGACATTAGCATATCGAGTAAAATCGATGCACGTAGCATATTACAGCAACGTAGTAGCGGTATGTATCCAGGTTACCGAAAGGAGTGCTCGAGTTCAAATCTCCGAGAGTGTATGTGGTAAGTTGCAAAAATAAATTCTGATGATCTTTCATTATTAATTAACTAGCTGAGTGCCCGGTCTTACTCGGGGCGCCTTTATCTCACAGCCACTTGTACATCAGTTATTGTAACCGAAATGCTTTTAATGCAAAAATATAACGCTTGTTCCTCTTTTGGACGTTCCTCCCCATTTGTCAGCTCTCTTCTTTTGTCTACCCGGCCACTTACACATCTGTTTTCTTTACGGAAATCCCTATAAAACCCTATAACGAAAGAGAAACAAAGACATTCATCCTATTTGCACCTTCCGCTAACAATGGCCACCCCATCCATAGGTAATGAATAGTTTTGTTATTGTACTTTTCAAAAAAAGTAGAAGGTGCAACAGTGTTTCTTCCATGGATACAAAAAATCTGTCATTCCTTTCATCTCAATCCAAGACAAAACATGTTTGTAAGCAATGTTTTTAGTTTCACCACCAGGAGCAAGTATGCACAAATTATTGGCCAAGCCTACTGTGGAACATGCCTCATAAAGTTGACTATGGAAAAAACATGGTGTTCTCAGATCAACTCCACACTGTTTGAATGATTGCCCCTGTGACTCAAATAGAGTCGGCCAGCATCACTTAGCACTAATGGTCGAATACTTTTTATACGGGTCACTTTGATTCGGCGAATAATTACACTTGACAAATCTACAGCTGCGAGCATTGCCGTATAGTTTATAGTATTTTGATTTTTTCTGTTGTACGCATAAATTGTTACAGTCATATGAGCGATACTCCCCCCTTCCTGTCAGCAACCTCCTGTCATCAGCTCCTTCGTTTGTCCCACCGTCACTTAAGGAAGAACCGTCCAAACATTTCGGAGTCTTCCTCCTGTTACTCCCCCTCTTTTGTCAACCCTTCAGTTCTGATTCCCTTATATCAAGGAACACGTATGAAAGTTTGATAAAGAACGGTCAAGGCGTTTCGGAATTATCGTCTCCCCCCATATTAGTCCCACCCCCCATGGTCAATCCCCGGTGCTGATGTCAAGGAACATGTGTGCCAAGTTTGATAAAGAACGGTCAAGGCGTTTCGGAGTTATGCCCCCCCTATTAGGGACCCTCCCCCCTGTCAGGGAACCTCCCCCCTCGTTTTAGTTAACCCCCCCAGTGCCGACTCTTTTATGTCAAGGAACATGTGTGCCAAGTTTGGTGGAGATCGGTCAAGGCGTTCTGGAGTTATGGTGGAACATACAAACATACAAACATACTCACGCTCACTTTTATATATAGGTATAGTTTAATTAATATCGATTTTCATTAATAATCGAAAAAAAAGCTTACTTAAGGAAATGTAATGAATAAACAAATACAGTCGAAACTTTCCTCCCCCTAATCCTTTTAATTTTTTTAAGATTATTGAAGCTTTTTAAACTGAACAGTGTTCTGTACAGCGACTTAAAAGAACTTTTTGTGAACTTTCTAGTTCTGTTAGAAGTTGCTTTGCATTCCTTTCTAAGTGTAATAATCAAATACTCACTTGAAAGTACGGTTAGTTACTTAAAAATTGAGCTGAATAGAATTCTGTTCATGATAATTTTGTTGGCTGATTAAGCCAAAAAATCCCCTGTTATCGGAACTTTTGGTTACTTGGGTACTTCTTGAAGATCTACCGCTTGGTGAAGATGTGTTATAGATCAACCCTCCATGAAGTCAGCCTGATAACTTCCCACGAATCTATTGGCTGCTGGCGACAGTTGATGGAAGATGACTTGGAAAAGCATTTTGTAGGTGGCATTCGGGAGAGTGAGCGTTTGGTACTTTGTTCTTACAATTCAGCTTATCGCCTTTCTTGAAAATAGGACACATAACCTCGTCTCTTCATACCTCTGGTAGGCGTTCCGTATACCAAATCTTGACAAATGAATGGATGCAACGATGCTAGTTCCGCTCCAATCCCATCCTTTCCTGCTGCTTTGTTGTTCTTTGGCCTTTGGATGTCTTCTTGAACTTCGTTTATCCATGGAGGTTGCACATCTCCGTTGCTTACAGTAGCAATGAACTCTCGTCCTCCGCTACCACGGTCTTCCGTCTGCGCGCCATTCAGGTATTCATCGTAGTGCTGCATCCACCTTTCGATCATCGCACGCTCGTCAGTCAAAATACGTCCATCTTTATCGTCGTCGTGAAAGCGGAACAGCTGCTTGAGCTTTTCGTATCGCTTCTCTTCGTGATGGCGCTTCCTCTCCTGGAAGAGTAGGGTTTGCTGTCTCTGCTTCTGCTTGTATCGCTGATGGGCGGCTCTACGCAGCACTTGTACGTGCGATGCGTTCTTCTCATCCACTATCTGCTGGCACTCCTCGTCAAATCATTCGTTAAGTTGATTCGGAGCTACACGGCCTAAGACACTCTCTAAGACGCTTTCGCGGCACTTCAACTTTTGGTGTTTTGAACGATATTGCTTGACTACTTGAAGTTGGATGCATGCTGATGTATGCTGATGATTTGAAGTTATATTCAGTAGTTCGTTCTATAGACGATTGTATCCGGCTTCAAAGACTCTTGAATGTGTTTGTTGGCTGGTGCATGAAAAATTTGCTTGTTATCAGTGTCACAAAATGCCAACTGATGACTTTCCACCGTATCGCAAGTCCGGTTGTTTTCAACTACCAAATAAATGAGCATGTACTCACAAGAGTCGATCAAGTCAATGAGCTTGGGGTACTGCTTGACACCAAACTCACGTTCAACTTACATCGTTCCACGGCAATATTGAAAGCCTCCCGACAGCTCGGTTTCATCGCTAAAATTGCACGTGACTTCAGTGATCCTCACTGTATGAAGGTGCTGTGCTGTTCGTTGATTGAAAACGCTTGCTTGGTATAGTTATCCTACCAGTTGCCGCGAAATTTGCGTATCGAACGGGTGCAAAAACGTTTCCTGAGACTTGCGTTGAGAGACCTACCATGGCACGACCCAATCAATCTACTACCGTATGCCGATCGTTGCCGCTTATTGAGTCTTGAGGCACCTGAATAGCGTAGTAAGGTTCAGCAACTGCCTGCATCCGGACTTTTTCTATTGTTGAAAGCTTATTTGAATTTAATGAACTGTCACACAAGTTTGCTCAAAAAATGTATAGTGTTAGCCTTTCATAAACCGACCAGAAGCATTCAATAAGACAATCCAGGTCAGTTGATTTTTACAAATAAATAAGCAAATAAACAAACAAATAACAGAATCGTGGTTAAAATTACTCTTTATCATGGTCTTTATCATGAAGGGTAGTAAAATTGACTGAGAACATGTTGCTTGAACAGGGATTGGTACAATTAACTAGCTTTTTCATGGTACTTTCGAAAGCAAGCGTTTTCAGAGAAATGGTACGAGATACTATGGTTCTCGTTTCAGTGTAGGTTTTGCTCTGCTTTTACTTTCCGCTTCGAGTCACGAGGCATGCGAAAAAAAAAACAGTTTAAGTAAGCTTTTGTTTACGCTTAATTTTGCTGCGCGCACCTTTGGAGCAACAGGTCCGCGCATTCTTGGAAATGTTTTTAATTCACAGGTAGTTATTTCGTAGATAAGATTTTCCGAAAAATTACGAATAACGTGTCGCCCTTTAAGGGGAAACAATTACGCATCGAAATTACTATGTTTCTTTTTTCTTTAACCTGCTACTTTTGTTCAAATCTAATGCGTGTTCTTAATGCATAGAAAGTGATGAATTGTTACTCAAAAGTCCGACCTACTGGCTCTGTTTTGGGAGTACGTTTTCATAAATCATTTATCTGTGAAGCAAAGTTTTACAATGCAATTGAGGTTGAAAATGGCATACCAAAAGTTTTAAAATGCAGTTGATTGCCTCCAATCATTTAGCTCTCCCCGTATGTTTGTCCTACCCCGATCCAATTTACACTAGGTACGATAAACCATCAGAAATCACTCACCGCCAAGCCGTCATCGATTATTCAGCGCAAATTTAGCGTGAATATCCTCACACACACACACACACACACACACACACACACACACAAAGCACAAACACTCGCCAGATCGGAGGAATGCGCTCGGTGTGCCATTTCTGAGCCGCTGATTAAATTTCTGTAAATTAGATTTCTTCAAAGATAAATGAATAAGGCAGCACTCGGCAAGTTTCAGCAGCCGGCGCTCCAACAGCTTTCATGCTTTCTTCATTTGCTGTCCGTTTTCGGTGCAAATTTATTCAAATCACTTCTGTTTGCGTTTAGCTTTGATTAGGTTCCTTCCTCCTTGCCTACCTTTGAAATACCTGTTGTTATCTTTGCTGGAGTTGGTCCATTTGCTCTGCCTGCTCAGTTTGTTTTCATTTTTCACTTTTCATAAAGCGACGATTGCTTCGACTCTTGACCGGGATCTTCTCTTGACAGTAGCTCGTCATTTTTCACTACCAGTTTGTTGTTTGGTGGGTGGTTGGTTGGTTGGTTGGTTCTGGTACTGTTGGTTCTGTCGGAGCTGCGAGATAGGTAAAATACCCTAGGGAAAGATTTGGACTTGAGCCGAGCGCTGCTGGTTCGGTCTGGAAAAACTGAAACGGCAATCGCTCATTCCCATAAATTAATTATAAAGTAATATCACAAACGTAGGTCCGTAGGACCGAGCATAGAGGAAAATCATGCTCTGGGATCTGAAAGCACGCACCAAGCGTACGGAAGGACGTATGTTCGTACGTGTGACAAGTGTATAACGCAACCCTGCTGCGCTAGTTAGATTGTTGTTGCTGTTGTCGAGTGTCTCTGGTTTCCCGGCTAATTTCATCCAGACTTCTAAAGCATCACCCGGGAGAGGGAGAGATGCCAGGAATAATACCAGCAACAGTACACGGCCAAATCCTTCGGGATTACACTGAATGATAATTTTCACTGAAGTAAGTGTTTCTTTTATTTATACGCAGGTCGCTGGCGAAAGCGGAAAATGCACATCGGAAGCGTAAACACGCGTGACCTAGGGGTGCCGGCAGTGTCCACGGTTATCATGTTACCGTAGTACGTACCCTCCCTCCGTTCCAGTGGCAGCAACAACGTCAATTGAGAGGGTAATTGTTGTTATCTGGTTGTTGATCTGTGCGAAAATCGGCTCAACGGTTGACATCGGAGCCGGTGTTTGTTGGCACAAGTCACGGAGGAACTGTGTATCGTTGAGTTGATAATAATCTTTCAATTTTGTTCTCCGATTACAGGTGGATTACAAATGATGAGCGGGGGATCTTGAGATGTCCCACAATGAGTTTTTTGTTTCGTAAGTACGACCTTTAGGAGATTTTGAAATGATTTCACAGCCTTTGTATGAATGAATTGATGTAAAAATTGGAGGAAAAAGTTGGAAACAGCATAACCTCTGAGGGCCCAAGTAACATTTTTGTTGTATAAGAGCTTATTAAACTGTTGTACAGCTGATTCACGTAGAACAAGTGCTTGATAAGCTATTGTACAACAAAAATGTTACTTGGGGGGAGGAATACAGGAAAAGATCACAATGCAATAAAGCGGAACAAATCGATGAAATCCCACCAAACAAGGAACCGATTGAGTTGTCTATTTGTTAGGCGATAAATTTAGTTAGCCGTAAAACCTGTGCTGTTGAGTCGGGTGGTGTGAAACTAGAATATCTTTTCCGTACGCAATCGAGAAGGGTCAATCGAAGAACGAAGCCGGACGGTAGGTATAGAGGCGCCCATTCATTTTTAATGTTTACCAGCCTGTCGCTCCTGGAACGGTCAGCCAGCAGCCACCAGCAGCGGTTCGATTCCATTTGGCTACCGAGAGAGAGAGCCAAATGTTTTTGTGCACAGGATATGTAGGTACGGAAACATTACAAATCAATTTGTAGGGCTGAGCCCGGAGCTAGGTGCGTGCCGTTTTTTAGAACTCAGGTCAAACGGTCACCTTGCCGATCGTGTTTTTTTTCATTCGTTGATGAGGGTAGGTTTTTATAAAGTGGAAGCCATTAAATTTATCGCTTTCCGCACTTTGGCTTGGACTTTGATTTTGAGTGTTTTTATTTTATCATTGAATTGGGTTGTGATTTTGGAAGTTTAGGTTAAAGAATTGGAGAGGGCATGGTGTTCGAAGCTGGTATTGATTAAGCAAGCAGCTAAATTACGTTGAAATTCATTTGCCGGTTCACGTGCAGGCAGAACTCCCATGGGTTGCACGAATTGTGCAGTCAAGTGGCCTTGCTGCATAGAGATGTAGGCAAACCAGAAGTCACAGATAATGCCTCTGGGAGGGGAGAAATTGTTTCCGCTTTTCTGCTTTACGAGCCTCTGTTCAGCTGCAAGCTTTCAGCTCAACAATAAAGCAATTATCCCCTAGGGATGAGCAGTTCCTGGAACGAGGAATGGTTGTGAATCATAGGAAATAAGGTTCATGTGAAGAATATGTTGCTATGAGGGGTTGGGTTGTTTTGATAACTGCATTAGCAAGTGGTTTTTTGTGTTTGACGAATGCGATTAATGTGTTTGGCGAAGTCGGTTCAGATTATTTAAATCTTCTTGTTTCGGACAATGACATTTTGGTTTATAAAACAAACAAAACAAATCAGCTGTGTTTTTTTGCCCTAGCAAGTTTGATTTTGTGGATCTTTTATATGAGAACAAAATAATTCGTCTAACTAATTACTTTTTTGCAACTACTTATTCTTCTTCAGCATAGAGCCGGGGCGGCTTGTGCTGTTTCTAGCACTCGTCTCTTTTCAACTCGGTCTTGGGCCACTCGTCACCAATTTCCTAGTCGTCTCAGAAGTCGCAAATCGCTTTCGACCTGGTCGAGCCATCGTGCACGTTGGGCCCCCTTGTTCCTGGTGCCGGTGGAGTTGTTGAAGAGTACTATTTTCGTCGCGCTGTCGTCCGGCATTCTTACGACGTGTCCGGGCCACCGTAGCTTGCTAACTTTGCTAGATGTACGATGGGAGTCTCCCCAAGCAGTGCTTGTAGCTCGTGATCCACACGCCTCCGCCACTCTCCGCTTTCAGTTTGTACTCCGCCAAATATCGTCCGCAGCACTAGTGTTACTAGTGTTGTTGTCCGCGGTCTCCAGCAATCCCAAATACACGAACTCCTCTAACACTTCTAGTTCGTCGCCGTGAACGGTTACCGTCCGTGGGAGGCGTTTGTTTGTTTTCTTTGAACCTCTTCCTTTCATGTATTTGGTCTTCGACGCATTTATTTTCAGCCAAATTCTCCTAGACTCCGCTTTCAGTCTGGCGTAGATTGCCTCCGCCATCGCAAAGTACCTGGCTATGATATCGAAGTCATCTGCAAAGCCTAGAAGTTGGCTACCCTTGGTAAAAATCGTGCCTCTCGTTTCGATGCACGCTCGTCGGATCACCCCATCAAGAGCGATGTTGAACAGCATGCAGGATAAACCGTCACCTTGTCTCAACCCTCGCCGCGTCTCGAAGGCACTCGTGAGTGTCCCAGAGATGCGTACGAAACACATTACTCGATCCAATGTAGCACTGATCAGTCGCGTCAGTTTGTCCGGAAAAGCGTGTTCGTGCATTATCTGCCATAGCTTGTCTCGATCGACTGTATCGTATGCTGCTTTGAAATCAATAAAGATGTGATGCGTGGGCACGTTGTACTTCCGACATTTCTGCAAGATCTGTCGGATAGAAAAAGTTTGGTCCATAGTTGCGCGAGCCCCCATGAAACTCGCCTGATAATTCCCCACAAAACCTTGTGCTATCAGTTACAACCGGCGTAACATGATCTGGAAGAGTACCTTATAGGCGGCGTTTACCATCGTAATGCTGCGATAGTTGCAGCAGTCTAGCCGATCACTCCTTTTGTAGATGGGATGTAGATCCATTCCTCCGATAGCTTTTCCTCCCCCCAAATCCTCGAAATAACCCAGTGTAGAGCCTTTGCCAGCGTTTCTCCGCCATGTTTATAAAGCTTTGCCGGTAGGCGGTCCTTCCCAACGGCGTTTTTGGTCTTCAGTAGCCCGAATTCTCGTTTGACTTCTTGGAGATCAGGTGCTAGGACATTACTATCTTCCACGGGCGCTCCTAGGGTAATTTCTGTTCCGCTACCTTCTGCGACTTCGCCATTAAGGTGTTCATCGAAGAACTGCTTCCATCTGTCGACCACCTCGCGCTCGATTGTGATTAGATTCCCTTCCTCGTTCCTACACATGTCAGGTTCCGGTGAGTAGCCCTTCCGAGTTTGGTACACCTTCTCGTAAAACTTGCGCGTGTCATTAGCTCGGAATAGTTGTTCTAATTCTTCACCATCTCTGTCCTCCTTTTGGCGCTTTTTCCTCCTCAGGATCGTGGTCAACTGGTTCCTAGCTCGTCGGTATTTGGCCAGGTTCTCTCTAGTGGCAATACTTAGATAATTTTTCCAAGCAGTTTTTTTCTCCTCCACCGCTTGTTGGCATTCCTCTTC